>NC_139677.1:85019654-85619654 GCF_964106915.1 Podarcis gaigeae
TCCTCCAAAGGTTCGTTCAACCACCTGAAAGTCTCCTGCCCCTTCAAAGGACTCTACATGTTCTCCTTCCTTGTTCTCTTTTTGCTCCTTGTTCTCCTTGTTTTCCTTGTTGCTTATGTCTGGAACGGCCTCTCAGAACACACCATATGTGTGGTGCCTCCTCTCATCCATCTTTTAAATCCCTCTGCAAAACCAACCATTTTTGCAAAGCCTTTGAATGTTCCCAAATGCCCTACTGCAGAGATGGCAATATTGTGGCCCTTCAATAGTTGTTAGACCCCAACTCCTAACAGCCTCAGGCCAAGGATTATGCAAGTTGTAGCCCAACAACAGCTGAAGGGCTAAATGTTCCCCACACCCACTGTAGAGCACCATACAATTGACAACACTATAGTAGTTGTTGTTTCCACGCCCCCAAATAAGGACCTCATACTGCTAGACCATGTGAGCACTATACCATGTAAAGCGAAGCCTTTAATGTTGGCTATGCAAGAGCTTCAACGCCCATTGGAAGATTGGATTGTCCACTCTTGATGGATTGCAACAGAAGGATCTCTTAGAAGGCAGAAATTGGTCACCTATGGATAAACTCATGCATGCTTTTTTGCTTTACAGTCAATATTGTAGAATACAGTACATCTGCATTTGAGGTATTCATGGAAGGTGGTTCCTCAAATGATGTATGTAGATACAAGGAATGTATCTATTTTGGAGATGCTGCAGATTTTTAAAAAGGCATCTCTCTTCATTGTCCCTTGAGGCACAGCTGCAGCTCTTTTATAAGCATAAATTAGACTAATTTCTTTTTAAACTTGTGCTCATGTTGCACTTGCCTTATACTGACTGATTCCCACCTACAAAAAAAAAAATGCTTTCAATAATAACTGCAAACTTTATCCCAATCATATTGGGTAAAACTATCCTACATCATTGAGGGATTAGTACTGAGGCTTTTCCTATTTTTAAAGAATGAATTCTCCTTTATTTGAAGAATGAATTCTCCTTTATTCTAAGTGATGGGGTATACAATCAATCAAACAAATGTCTTATTCTTCTTGGTACCCAGTATAGTATATACAATGTCGTTTTATAATCTTTACCACTGCTCCTTTAAGAAAATAATTTGCAAATTTGCATCTCTTGTGTATACGCTCTGCTTTCTTGGGTGGGAGGTTTGATGATATTCCAAATCACCAAATACTCTGTCTTTCTGAGTCTGGCGAGATTGAGGATGTCTTCCATTACCTGTTAAGGTGCCCCTTATTATGAGAGCCCTAGGCACAAACATCTTAGTTGTTATCTTACACTCTCCTGTTAAACAGACCCATCCTGGGCCAGATATGTACCTTGCTTGCAGGCAAAGATGTATTAATCATCACCCAAGTAGCAAAATTTGCTCTGGCAACCAAGAAAATATGAGCCAGGTTCCAAAAAACCTTGGGGGCAGGGGAGTAGGATGTGTGATTTAGATTGGCCGGGAGTATAAGTCTTGTTTTCATTTGTGACTGTTGTATTTATGGCTTTAAACAATAAAATTTAATGCATTCAAAATGCCATGTTAACGTCACTATCTTTCCACATTCTGAAATAGAGGTACAAGTTTTGCCATGTGCTCCATCAACCATCCATCAATGATGATGGCACATTTTCATTAACTGCATTTCACCTGTTTTGATAGCAGTGTTTTTTAAGATGCGTATAGAAAAATATGGATCAGTCTGTGCTCAGTATGAGATGACTATACATTATAATTCTCAGGCTATTTTTGCCCAAGTTAAGAGGGATCCCATGCAAAATATTAGTTTGTATTGCTGGAATTATAGAATAGCTGGAATTTGGGAATAAAACCCTGAATCGTTTTCCCAAAACAACGCTAATATAATTCTTGCTCCTCCTAGGTTATTGGTATTGTGCTCGTCTTTTTCAAAAGCAAACACATAACTAGATTTTTTTGGGTTGCCAGAGAGATAAAGAAGTAATTTGCATTTGATAAAAGGAACCAACTAATGTACTTTTAAATTACCAAATAAAAGGAGACACACTGCAGTTAGTCCACTCTGCTGGATAGGAAGAAGGAACGTTAGAGCATTTAATGCCTATTATAGCATGCGGTAGAACAATGCACCAAACGACCCGATCTAAATTACCTGGCCACAATAAAGCTGTTTGGGAGACCCTGAAGAGAGGAAACATTGAGCAGTCATTATTAACAAGAACACCTTGTCACCAACAGGTAAGCATTTCCTGCAATATGAAAATCTTCTCTTGGGCTGTGAGTCAAGTATCTCCACGCAGAACAGCCAGATCTATGCATTGCAAAGCTATCGCCCTAAAGCCATAATTGTGCCAATCACCTGTAGTGGGGCTAAATCCAGACCCCCGCTTCCTGCTTCCAACTGACTGGTTGATAAGGCAAGTGGGGCCCTGCAACAAAATGTTGTAGCATGAAATGCTTTGGCTCAGAGTTCCTTCACCTCCCCAACAGTCTGTCAACATTCTGGTGACCATTAAGAATGTGCAGTCCTCTTTGGAACTTTTTTTGCCAGGGCAGGGGAGATACGCCCAATCTCAGAACCATTAAATTATTAAATTTTCCCAGCCCAGGACCATTTAAAAATGGTTTCCAAGTGCGAGGTAAGGAAAAGGTAAAGGTAAATGACCCCTGGATAGTTAAGTCCAGTTAAAGGCAACTATGGGGTTTCAGCACTCATCTCGCTTTCAGGCTGAGGGAGCCAGTGTTTTTCCACAGACAGCTTTCCAGGTCATGTGGCCAGCATGACTAAACCGCTTATGGCGCAACAGAACACTGTGATAGAAACCAAGAGCACAGTGAAATGCCATTTACCTTTCTGCCACAGTGGTATGTATTTATCTACTTGTGCTGGTATGCTTTTGAACTGCAAGGTTGGCAGGAGCTGGGACTGAGCAACAGGCCCTCACCCCCTTGCTCAGATTTAAACTGCTGACCTTAGGATCTGCAAGTTCAAGAGGCTCAGTGGTTTAGACCAGGAAGTGACCTAGCCAGACAAATACATGTTACTGAAGACGATATTTTATTCCCGCAGGCACTTTAACTGAAGTTTGATTTAGTTACAGAGAGGTAGCCGTAGTTGAAACAAAATTAAAAAAATCCTTCCAGTAGCAATAACAATACCAATAACAAACTTAGTTGGTCTCTAAGGTGCAACTGCCAACCTAGCAGTTCAAAAGCACATCAAAGTGCAAGTAGATAAATAGGTACCACTCCGACGGGAAGGTAAACGGTGTTTCTGTGCACTGCTCTGGTTCACCAGAAGCGGCTTAGTCATGCTGGCCACATGCTGACCCAGAAGCTCCCTCGGCCAATAAAGCGAGATGAGCGCTGCAACCCCAGAGTTGGCCACGACTGGACCTAATGGTCAGGGGTCCATTTACCTTTACCTAAGGTGCTACTGGAAGGAATTTCTTTAATGAAGTTTGATTTGACAGTTTTACCTTATTTTTACTTTTGGTGTTGTACCTTTGTAAACTGTTAATGGACTATTGGCATATAACTTGTTTAAATGAAATGAAATATGCAAAATATCCAGAGAGAGAAACACACACACACAAACAAACAATTCCCTGGCTTCCTGTTACAGGCAGGGGGCTGCTTGCAATATCATTCGAAAGCATCCTGTTCTCCCAGTGGCCCACCAGATGCCCCAATGGGAAACCCACAAGCAGGACCCATTCATAAGAGCCCCTTCCCTGCCTCTGGTTTCCAACAACTGGATTCAGAAACATCACTGCCTCTGACCACATAGGCAGAGGATAGCTATGAGAGCTAGTATCCATCCGTAGCTTAATCTGCCATGTCCCTGGATCTGCTATCAAGATTAGTTAATAGTGAAAGGCCAAAATAAGAAACCATATATTTACCTTATGTATCAATAATGATCTCAGATTCCATCCAACAACCACCAGCCCCCCACATTGGCCTACTCAATGGCAAAATGCAAGCTCAGCCAGACCACTTATACTTGCTAAAATGGGCTTTATCATGAATAAAGCTATTTAAAATATTCACGGTTCATTATATCTAACACAGCTTGCGCCACTATATGTTCCCAGAATAATTTCTTTTATAGCTTGCGGAGAAATATCCTGCAATCAAATGGTTGGTGTTCTTACATGCCCATAAAAAAAACACACCTGTGAATAACTTTGTAAGCTCTATAAATAGTTCAACAATATCTACATTAATAGGGGCAGGGAGTAAATGGTTTGCTTGGATGCATCGAGTAAGGGTTTTCAAATAGACAAACGTCTGGTTAATATGCACAAAACCAATGGCTGCCAAAGACCTATGCTCAAAAATTCATGTGATGGTAACCATGCTATGTACATTTTAATTCATGGGTTGCCCTAACACTGCCTGTAATGGATGGCCCGTCAGAAGAACTAATGCTGTTGCTTAATTTGAGCCAAGCTTCTCAGAAGTCAGTGACGCGGGTGACGCTGTGGGTTAAACCACAGAGCCTAGGACTTGCCTATCAGAAGGTCGGCGGTTCAAATCCCCGCGACGGGGTGAGCTCCCGTTGCTCGGTCCCTGCTCCTGCCAACCTAGCAGTTTGAAAGCACATCAAAGTGCAAGTAGATAAATAGGTACCGCTCCGACGGGAAGGTAAACGGCGTTTCTGTGCACTGCTCTGGTTTGCCAGAAGTGGCTTAGTCATGCTGGCCACATGACCCAGAAGCTGTACACCGGCTCCCTTGGCCAATAAAGCGAGATGAGCGCCGCAACCCCAGAGTCGGTCATGACTGGACCTAATGGTCAGGGGTCCCTTTACCTTTACCTTCTCAGAAGTCAGGGCCCTGCACAAGATGTCAGTGTCCAGCTCTCATTCTGTGCATTAAACGGGACCCATTTTTTCGCATTGCAGACTACCCCTACACATGTACAAAATGGTTTCTCTTACTAGTCAACTCCTACTCTTCTAGAATTCAGGACTGAGGCTTAAGCCCAGGCATGGGGGACTTGTGACCCCCTCTTGATGTTGTTGGACTCCAAGTCCCATCAGTCCCAGCCAACATGCCCAATGATCAGGGATGATGGGTGTTGGAGTTCAGCCATAAGGTGAGAGCCAGAGGTTCCCCAGTCCTGGCTTAAGCAATGAGTCGTGAGAGAGAACTGTATGTGAGAGAGCACAGGAGCTCAGATGTTTATTCCTCTTGTCTTTGGTCCTTTAGCTAATTGGCAATTGGCAATGCGCTTCATAGAGGAGAGACAAAAAAGGAGAGGCTAATTCAGGTAAAAAGACTCAAACTGTGACATCATTATCTCGGTTTCCAAAGACACTTGAGCAAATTAAAAGCAAAAAAAGAGTACTCAGTTGGATATGTTTTCTCAAGGACCTGCTTTCCAGTGAATGGACCAGCTAATTTACTTGACTGTTGCCCTCTTCTGCCATTTGGCCCACGTTCTTTTACACACCACAGCTCACATACAAGCCTAGCAAAATAAAAATGATCCACATTCAGGAGTAAGCATTTAGATTTCTCATTCCTTGCAGAACCCGAGGACTTTTCCTTTCACCTTCTCTTTTCGGTTTGCTTATTTTGAGTGCTCTAGTGAGATAACCCCAAAGGCTAGAATTTTCCATCACTTCTGAGTTAGCAGCAATGCTTTCAATTAGACACTGAACCATTCCCAGAACTGTGTCAAGATTCTGCTTTAACCTTAATCTTAAAAAGAGGCCGTTCCCCGAAATGTGCATTCTCTGCTATTGAGCATTTGCACAATGGATCCTTCTCTCGGCTGACTATTGATTAAATTATTTTCCTCTATAGGCTCGCTAAATTAGCATCGGGTCTCCTAAGAAGAAACACTCATTGTGCTTCATGCCTTTCAAGCTGCAGAAATAGAGGCTATGTATGCCCGATAAAAATGAATCAGGCAAATTCTTGGAGGATGAGGCTATCAAGGGCATCCAATCACAAAGGATAGGATCAGAGACAGATTGTCCCTGAATGGTGGTCACAGGGGAGCGGCTATGAGAGAGCCCTGGTTGGGGGCTTCCCACATTGGTCCCATTGGACATGGTGGAAAACAGGATGCTGCTCTAGATAGGCCAAGGGCTGTAGTGATCAGGTGGGATTGCTATGAGGAATTATAACAAATATAGAGTAAGCCATCTGTGTCAGCAATGAAAGCATTGCGTTGACTGGGTTTAAACTATTTTGATATGATTCTTGATCAATCCACACCTCTGCATCCCTGTTCCATTTCTCTTTCTTGACAAGTCACTTACTACAGGCAGGCATCCTGGGTCATCAAAGATAGTGGGCAGCTTCTTTTGATGTTGCTTTTCTGATATGTTAAACTTAGGATGTTAATCTTAGGGCCAGGAAACAGATCTCACCTGAAGGTGATAATGATCACTGTCCTCCTGGCCATCATTCTTATCATGTATATTGCTTGTTTATCACCTCCCGGGATGCCAAACGGCACTCCTTTTGTAGTTCTGTTTTGTTTACTCCAGAAATATGTGTGCTTAATTAGATTTGGTAGTTTAACTTGTCCCCACGTGGGGTTTGTTGAAATGCTTAGAAGAAATCTGATTGGTTCTTACGAACACTCTGTAAAAAGTTCTTTTGTGAATAAAACGACCTGGGCCATGGGGTGGAGGGAGAGATTATTATATGCACCCTTCCCAGAGTCTTGCTGGTTCAAGCCTCTGTTTGTATTCTTATTAATCAGAGTTCAATCCTTCCTTTACTTTGGGAACGCCTCGAAGGGCAGGGAAACCAGAGAACCCCTGTGATCTATGACCATTTGCCATACTGGCTCAGACTAACTGGAGTTAGAGTCCCACAATATCTGGAGGCTGACAGGCTGAACTTCCCTGAGACAAGCTTTGCTCTGATCCAGAAGAGGCTCTCCTTGTGGTTCGGTTCTTGGCAGTTCACCACCACTGCTTGAAAAACCGCCCAGATTATACTTTTATCAGCTAGTTTCTCCGTGCCAAATTTCATATGGATAGGACATAGAGTCTTCACTTGGTAATGAATAAAAAATTCAGGATTCATGAGGAGAGAACACTGAAGAAAGCCAGCCATTTCCACAGCTGCATAATCTTACATGGAAAATCAGAAAGAGAGCTTTATCATTCAAGTGTAGAATAGCTGCTGTTTCTTTCAACTTGAGCAGCAACCCCGCCCTTTGAGTAAAACTTGGGCCAAAGATTTTACTAAACTTCGATTGAAGTCTGTCAGGGCCTGGGTGGTCAGCCAAATAAAGCTGCGTCAGAAAGCTCATCTGAACTATAGCCAGATATTCATGGTCTAGGATCTTGTACAGTCATACCTTGGTTTTTCGAACAGCTTAGTTCTTGGACATTTTGGCTCCTGAAGGCTGCAAACTCAGAAGTGAGTGTTCTGGTTTGTGAACTGTTTTTGGAAGCTGAACGTCCGACGGGACTTCCGTGCAGCCAATCAGAAGCCGTACCTAGGTTTCCGAATGTTTTATAAGTCAAATGGACTTCCATAACAGATTCGGTTCGACTTCCAAGGTACAACTCTACTCCATTTTGCTTCAGGAAATCTCTTATGTGCTCCCAGAGTGGCACAGGAAGGAAAATTAAGGGTGTGCAGTGACCAGAAGATTCATCATTTATCATCTGGAAGCAGTCTGATCTGTCACAGAGTCAGAGTTTAGTGGTATTTCTTGGGGTGAGGTCGCTGCTGCTATTGATATATATATATTGTATCTTTATTTTAGATCTTATTATAATTTATGTGGCTGTGTATTTTTTTATCACGATTATGTTGTAATTATGTATTTTTTATGTTCTAAGTTGTCTGGACTGTGATTTGTACTATGGGCAGGCGACATACAAATAAAACTATGTATGTTTGCTGATTAAATTCATTATTCAGGTCCAAATCTATTATTCTGAAGCTCTGTTTTGCCTCCATTGGTTATAATGGAGAATTTAAAAATGGCTGTAACTTTTTCTCTTTTCACATAAGTGGTTGGAATTTGCAGGCAAAGGAGTGGATTAAATACATTAAATTTCAGGTAGATCCATCCAGTGCTTATTTTATTTTTAAAGAAAGGGTCGCAAGACTTTTATTTTCTGACACAACTAATTGAAGGCATTCTTCTGCAGGGATGAAGCTAGCCAAAATTCACAAATATAGGTGCAGAAGTTCTGCAGCAGACAACCATTTTTCTGCACAACCTGTTTTCATTTTTTGTTTTAACAATCAGATTGCAAGCTGGAATCGTGAGGGAGGTGCCTCTAGGCAACTCTCAAACTTCAGACAAACACGCACAGGAGCTTTCGTGCCAAGTGATTTAACTTTTATTACGAAAAACTGGAAATGTCAGGTTCCCCCCTACCCCTCCCATTTTCTGGAATTCCTGCCCCTGCCCCCCATGAAGGAGTGGGGAAAAGAGAGAGTTGGTTTTAAAATTTTTGTTAGGGAAAACAATGGGTGGGAAGAAGTAGACCACCCCAATATCCTAACCCTGCCACTTATGCCCTGCTTTCTCAGCCTAAACTCAGAGAAGAAAGGTGGATATTAAAAAATGCTGTGAGAATGCATTAAAAAAAGTTTTGAAAAATATATTGAATTTGACATAGCTCACCATCACCATCTAGTGTCACACTTGTATATTGCACTTTACAACACACTTAAAATATTTTATCTGGAGCTGTCCGAAGATAGCCCATGGCTCTCCCCTAAATTACTGTGATTGGATTGCACTGGGAAGATAACACACTGTCACTAAAACCAGGACCTGCCCCTCCAAATGAAAGACACTCTCACATCCACTTCTCCACCCACTTCCTTCTCTCAGTCAACTTTGTTTCATTTCTAAGGAAAGGCAAGGGATTAAAAAAAAAAACCACACCCAAAACAGTGGTGTGTTTAACTTTATAGAAAAAACAAGGCAAGGGAGCAGCTCAGAAGTTGGTGTACTCCCTGACCCACCTTGACGTATCTTGTTAATGGCATGGTTCTACTAAAAGGTAAAGGGACCCCTGACCATTAGGTCCAGTTGTGACTGACTCTGGGGTTGTGGCGCTCATGTCGTTTTATTGGCCGAGGGAGCCAATGACAGCTTCCAGGTCATGTGGCCAGCATGACTAAGCTACTTCTGGCGAACCAGAGCAGCACACGGAAACACCGTTTACCTTCTCGCTGGAGCAGTACCTATTTATCTACTTGTACTTTGTGCTTTCGAACTGCTAGGTTGGCAGGAGCAGGGACCAAGCAACGGGAGCTCACCCCGTCGCGGGGATTCGAACCGCCGACCTTCTGATCGGCAAGTCCTAGGCTCTGTGGTTTAACCCACAGCGCCACCCACGTCCCAATGGTTCCACTAGGTAATATGAAATACTACCCCCAAAACACCCTGATTCGCCTGTGTTTTTAGAGTACAGAATGGATGCACAGCCCGAGTCAAAGACAGCAGCCAGAGAAAAAAATCAAATCTTGAAAGAAAAGAAAAGGAAAGAGAAAACTGTGGTTGTTAGAATATTCTAATTCTACTTAGAACATCAAAGGCAGAGAGGAACAAACGGAAGTTAGTTCAGTAAGAATGTTAGGCAATATATAATTAGGAGCAATGGACTGAGCTGGCTTCTGCTAAACATTATAAGATTCCGTTAAATCCTTCGTTTCTTATGCTTCTGTCCCAGTTTGAACTGGCGTCTTTGTTTTGGGTGGGGAAATGCAAGAGAGCAGTTATTATACCTATAGGCCAAAGCAGATGAGAGGTGAATTTGTCAAATCCTCTTTTAAAACTTTCCAGGTAGAAGCTAGACCAAGCAGAAGACAAGACGTGACCTCTGGATTCCCTACATTGAACATGAGACTCAGCTCAGTGCACAGTGTTTACAACACAGAAACCAGATAAATATGGGCATAGAATAATAACATTAAAAAATAATAACAAAAAGAAATCTAGTGCAGATCACAATATGGGAAACTGTTTCAAAGAACACGCCGATAACCATATTCGTTATCTGTTTTAAAGTAACCTATAAATTATCCTCGCTTTTCTCCTTGAAAGGCACAAGGATGGCAATGCATAATTGCTCAAAGGGCTATTAGGTGTGGATAGCATCAACCTCGATGTAGCGAGCATCTACATCAACCGACTGATTAGACCATTTTCCAGTAAGAAGCCTGAGTTTTTACTCAGAGGGGGGAAATGAAATCCGAGGGGTGACTTTTACTTGTACTCAGCTATTTCAGGAGACAAATTGGACTGTTAAAATTCAGCAAGCTCTGGTCATCTGGGAATTGGGTACACAGTGCAAGGAAATGATAAAACCTCAAAGCAAGAATTGGAGAGCATGTGTGAAAGCAGGAGCCAGGCTGGTTATTAACCAGAATTATAGGATGAGCTCTGCCACTAAGACAAGAAAAAAGTGCAGTGCACTTTACAAAAAAAAAAAAAAAATGCTATACCAAAGTCAAACACTTGCTTTTGTCGAGGACATTAGAGCCAGGAAACTTTTCTCTCCTCGGGAGGTTAAATACAACACTTAAATGTTTGAATACCAATTGAGTTATTTGCATAAAGCCACCCCAGAAATATTACCTTGTGCATCCTGCTGCATAACCCAGTCTTCCAAAAGGTCGGCCAGTTCAGAGCTAATGGTCCCTTTGGCCTCATAGTTCTTTTGCATCTATAATTTCCCTCCTGCCGTATATCTTCCAGTGAAGCAAGTTTAAAACTGGCTGTAGCTCATAGTCCCAGCTCCGCCCCCTGGCTGCCATTGGCCAAGCTGCTTTGTGGTGTCAAGAATGTTCATTGTTATTCCAACTGCTGCAGGGCAAGGGTCGCTTGAGGAAGGTTGAATCGGCGCAGCTGCTGTGATGGAGGCCGAGAGACCTCTGAGGGCTACGGTTACGAAGGCTCAAAATAAACAAAGGATGCCTCTGGTTTTGATTCAGAAAAGAGGTTGCTTCAGGTAATGTGAGCCTCAGCTGAGGTGTGCTTTCTGTGCCTCCAATTTTCTGAATATCTGTTTGTTTAGAACCTCTGTGGCCCATTCCGTGACTCCCTCCCCCCATTTTCATGCCCAATTAATAAACCAGGCACACATGGATCTGATCACACTCACATGCACACTGCTGGTTGAATGGACATATGAGCACACGCAGGCACACAATTTAGGGATACAGATCTAGAAGCCTAAATGGTGAGGATGAGCTGCATCTGTTGTGAATTGCCCAAAGGAGCTCCAGTCTAGCTGTAGGTCAGCTTCACATTCCCTTCATCTCCAGCAGCTTTGTGGAGCTGCTAATAGGAAGCTTTGCCGTTAACCACACAGCGCTTGATGTTTGTTCGTTCGTAGCCCAGAGCACAAAGTGGCTCCCTGTTGCGATATTAACTTCCGTCATTCTCCCCCTCTCGTCTTTCTCTCTCTCTTTTTTGCCAGAAAAGTCGTAGCGGAATGGTGCAGGTTGAATGCGCTGTGCATCGGCACTTGGGAAGTTAAGCACAGTCTCTCCTCTTTGGCTCAGCTGGTTGGTTATTGCACAGGTGACATGGCAATATTGACAGCAGAACCCCGGCCTGGCTTGAATAGCCTTAAGGCACCCAGATCTCTCAAAGGCGCCTAGTTTCTCTGCTGCGAATCTGCATTTTGACTGCAGGATTTAAGGAGTGGTATCACAGCGCTGCAAATTGGGCTTGAGCCAGCTTTCCTCATTCTAATCAAAATCCCTGTTTTAGTATTCATGGTGATTTACATTTGTATCATGCTCTACTAGGCAATTCTCAGACTAGTTGGAACTTTATTTTTTTCAAAAAATTCTCCCTTGCCTCTTAGGTTTTGAATAAAGATGTAGGATAAATGAAAGAGAACAACATTTTGCAGGCCTCCAAAACCTTTTCTGGAATGTTACTTGGTCATTGGTCACCTAACGCTAGAAATCTGGAGCCAAATTAGATGTGATGTTTGCCATGTAGTTTGGTCCTTTGTAGTTATCTTTCGTTTTACAAATAAGTCTGTGGGGAGCATATTAGGGCCATGGCATGAGGAGAAGGGGGATTTAACTTTGTGCTCCTTGTCGTGGTCACAATGGGAGGCACACATCCCTAATACCTGATACTCACAATGAGAGGAAAGTTCTCATCGATGTCTGCAGGAGAATAGATTGGGAGTGGCATGTCCCAGAACGGATATGAACCTGGATCTCCCTTGTGAAGTGGTACCTCGGTTTACGAATTTAATCTGTTCCGGAAGTCCATTCTTAAACCGAATCCATTCTTAAACTGAGGCGTGCTTTCGCTAATGAGGCCTCCTGCCCCCGGTGCCCTTCCACCATTTGGCTTCCCCTCATAAACTGAAATAAAATTCACAAACCGGAACACTACTTCCGGCTTTGCGGAGTTCATAAACCGAATAGTTCGTAAATGGGGGCTGTTTGTAAACTGAGGTACCACTGTAATGTCTAAAGGTTCCAGCTGTAGCACAGATCAAGCTTACAGCACCCGCCCCAGAGTTGCCTGCTCATAGCCTAAGGAGATTAAATGCAAAGCTGTTGGCAATCACTGATCTCACTGCTCCATGTGGCAAGTAGGGCTGGAAGGATCCAATCACTTTTGTTGCTCTCGGTTTCTCATTTCTCCAAACATAAATTTGGTTCTCCACATCTCTGCAGCAATTTTTCTTTTTAAAAATCCTCAAAAAACGTCTCCGGCATTTTAGTGCAAATTTTTCCTAATATAGACTTTCTCTCTGCAGTACATGTTAAGCAAGCAATTTCTCCTAATATAATGCATTTTCGCTGTTATTTTCACTATATTCATTTATATGCACGCTTACATTTTTTGCAAACCTCGTTTGGTTGGAGAACTGCATCGCAAATCTTGGATAATTGCCAACTTTTCAGGATGGCTGTGTTTTGCTTCCTATATTGCTTTGGAAAGTGTGGATCCAGCTTTAAATGTGATCTGAATTCAGTTTCTCCCCATCCTTAGTCATGAACCATGTAAATGCAACCTCTTGGGGAAGCATTTTACAAATCAGGCCTGGCTTCACCCATCCATTGCCTTGTCCTGGGCAAGAACTAGTTCAAAAGGGCACTAGAACAGTCTTAGATTCTCAGCAAGATGGAGGAGTGTGGTGTCCATACAGATTGGGAATGAATGTGTGATATACAAGCCGAGTCCTGCAACATATCTTGACCGTAGTGCTCCTGTTCACAGTCCAAGCCAGCAAGTTATCCCACAGAGACAAACTGCTTAGAGGCTTATGATGATTAAGTGGCATATAAATCCTGTTAACTAAAAATAAATACATAAATTCCACCCTCTGTCACAGTTTTCTGGGTTTTCCCTTTTTCTTCTTTCCCAGTTGACATTCAACATTGTGTGACAACTGAAAAATACATGGTTCCCACTGGGTTGTGGTTTTTTTTGGGGGGGGGTCCCCTTAGATTTTATTTTTAAAAAAATATTTTGTACTTCTACAAATCCTGTTATTTCCCTGAGTATACTGATCCTCCCCGCTTGTTTCTTGGTGGCTCCATTTTTTATCCAATCCTGTCATCACTCACCACCTGGGTTTGCCATTAGGGGGAGGAAGTGATCCATAGTAGGGTTGCCATATTTCAAGAGGTAAAAATCCAGACACAAAAAGCTGTTTTTGTTGAGCTTTATTAGGGCAGTCACCAGAGCCTGAACCAGAGCCATCAGCACCCTTTTTTAAATTAACCCCCCCCCCCCGAAATCCAGGACATTTGCTTTAAAATGTAAAATTTCCCTTGGATGGGCATGTAGTACCCCCAAAAGAGGATATGGCTGGGAATTCCCAGATGCATGGCAAGCCTAGATGCCACTCATTTCTGGGGAGTGAAGGGGAAGTGTATCTCTTTTCCACAGTCTGGAAGTTTTTACCCCATAAACTTTCCCCATAATCTTGACAGCCAGTATGGTGCAGTGGTTAGAGCATCAGACTGGGACCTGGGAGACCAGGGTTCAAATCCCCACTTGGTCACAAAACTCATTGGGTGACCTGCTTGTTAACCTAACCTCCCCCCACAACAGGGTTGATACAGGGATTAAATGAGGAGAGAGAGAGACTAATGTATGCAGCTTGAGACCTTGGATAGAAAGATGGGATCCCCTTGCCAACAAAGGTCCGTATAGTTAAAGCTATGGTTTTCCCAGTAGTGATGTATGGAAGTGAGAGCTGGACCATAAAGAAGGCTGATCGCCGAAGAATTGATGCTTTTGAATTATGTTGCTGGAGGAAACTCTTGAGAGTCCCATGGACTGCAAGAAGATCAAACCTCTCCATTCTGAAGGAAATCAGCCCTGAGTCCTCACTGGAAGGACAGATCGTGAAGGTGAGGTTCCAATACTTTGGCCACCTCATGAGGAGAGAAGACTCCCTGGAAAAAGATCCTGATGTTGGGAAAAATTGAGGGCACAAGGAGAAGGGGACGGCAGAGGATGAGATGGTTGGACAGTGTTCTCGAAGCTACCAGCATGAGTTTGACCAAACTGTGGGAGGCAGTAGAAGACAGGAGTGCCTGGCGTGCTCTGGTCCATGGGGTCACGAAGAGTCGGACATGACTAAACAACTAAACAACAAATACAATAAATAAATAAATTTATATTTTTACAAGGATGGTGGCTATCCAATATCACAGGCAGAGCTCTCCTCCAGCCCTGCGGCTGGGGGGGGGGGGCGGTGGGAATCAAGATGCCAAGGATTTATACGACAACCTTTTCCGCATAAGGTACATTGCTTTACTGCTAAGATATAGTCTCTCCCCACAGCCTTTTAACGGAGCTTGTTTTTCCATAGAATCATAGAATTGCATAGTTGGAAGGGACCCTGAGGATAATCTAGTCCAAGCCCCAGAAATGCAGGAATATGAAGCTGTTCCAGATGGGGATCAAATCTGCAACCTTGACTTTATCAGCACCACACTCTAACCAACTGAGCTATCCAGTAAAAGCAAATCACTGGTTCCGCTGCGGCATGAATACAGGATTTCATTCCAGTGCAGTGGTACCTCAGGTTAAGTACTTAATTCGTTCCGGAGGTCCGTACTTAACCTGAAACTGTTCTTAACCTGAAGCACCACTTTAGCTAATGGGGCCTCCTGCTGCTGCCGCGCCACCAGAGAACAATTTCTGTTCTCATCCTGAAGCAAAGATCTTAACCTGAAGCACTATTTCTGGGTTAGCAGAGTCTGTAACCTGAAGAATATGTAACCCGAGGTACCACTGTATTTACAGCACCAGGTAACTGTTCGCTGGGGAGACCCTCATGCCTAGAAGTATTTAGGCAGCTTATTCTTCCTAATAATAAGAGAGAGCCAGTGTGGTGTAGTGGTTAAGAGTGGTAGACTCGTAATCTGGTGAACCGGGTTCGCTTCCCCACTCCTCCACATGCAGCTGCTGGGTGACCTTGGGCCAGTCACACTACTTTGAAGTCTCTCAGCCCCACTCACCCCACAGAGTGTTTGTTGTGGGGGAGGAAGGGAAAGGAGAATGTTAGCTGCTTTGAGACTCCTTCGGGTAGTGATAAAGTGGGATATCAAATCCAAACTCTTCTTCTTCTCTTCCAAGCAAGGAGCTCTTTAAGATTTCATTTTGTGGTTCTAGCTATGTGGTGGCTGGGTAGGAGGAAACCTATATGAAATGAGAATAATTCTTAGCACAAAATCTACTGCATGAAATTGCACTGGTAAAATTGGAAGAAAGACAATCCAAGCTAGGGTGCACTGTGCACTTTGTCTTGTTCTCTCTCTCTCTCTCTCTCTCTCTCTCTCTCTCTCTCTCGTGTGTGTGTGTGTGCCTTGAAAGTAGCAAGCATAACCTATTTGGGGACCCTCTATGTACTCAACCCTGGTAGAAATTACACACATAAAAAAACCAGTGTGAAAATGCTTTTTAAAAAAACGTTATGAAAAAAACCCTTGAATTTGGCATAGCTCACTTTTGCCACCTAGTGTCACATTTGTATATTGCGCTTTACAACACATTTAAAATGTTTTGTTTGCAGCTATGTAGCTGAGTCCTCTGTCTCAGACATCCGCTTATGCTAAACGCTTGCAGGCAGAATCAGAATTGCTGCTGGTTTTCTGGCTGCTTCCTCTTTGCTTTGGTGGCAGGCAGCAACAATACATCCATTCTGATGGGACATTTAAAGGCAGATTTGCCAGTATTCTGTTCCATTTCATGGCAGGGGGTGGGGCATCCTGAGGAATCCACTTATGAGAAAGTGGATAAATTATGTATTCTCAAGTCATGCTGGCTGGCTGTTAACAAGATCCATTAGGGTTGCCTTCTTCCAAATAGATTCTTTGTCCACCTGAGTGCACAGGAAATGCTAAGTAACATTGCATAATTTATTCTGTTTCTAAGATTTAGGTTTTCGAATAAACTGGAGGCTTTGGCAAGGACAGAGGCAGGAAAAGGGTGAGAAGGGAAGGGAAGGCACAGCAGACAGAAAAAACAGAGAAAGTACAGTCATATCTCAGGTTACAGATGCTTCATTTGTGCGTTTTTGGATTATGGATGCGCCGAAACCCGGAAGTCCCAGAACGGGTTACTTCTGGGTTTTGGCACTCGCGCATGTGGAGAACCACTAAATCATGCTTTGCACATGCGCAGAAGCGCCAAATTGCAACCCACACGTGCGCAGACGCTGCGCTGCAAGTTGCGAATGCTACAGGTTGCGAAGTGCCTCCCACACAGATCATGTTTTCAACCCGAGCGTCCACTGTATAAGCAATTCCCAGGGAAATGGTGGCTAAGCGAGATCTAGAGATGGGCAGACCTGTCTATTTCAATAGTTCTCATTTCTTCATTTTCCCCCAGTCTTTAGTTGCATTTAAAAAGAAAAGAAAAAAGGTCTTCCGCACTTTAGTGCCAGTTTTTTTTAATATGCAATTTTTGACCAGCACAACTTTTGCAAGGCAATTTTACCTAATATGATGCAATTTTTTTGCACCCAATTTTCACCAATACATGCATTTTTATGTATACCTTTCCCCTGCTATACACATCATTGCTTGGCTGGAGAATTTGGAGAAGTGCAGATTTTGAAGGATGGCTTGTGTTTCAGTTCGTGCATTGCTTTTGTGCTCCTCTACTCATTCTTCCACTGAGAGCCAGTGTGGTGTAGTGGTTAAGAGCAGTGGACTTGTAATCTGGTGAACCGGGTTCGTTTCCCCGTTCCTCCACATGCAGCTGCTGGGTGACCTTGGGCCAGTCACACTTCTCTGAAGTCTCTCAGCCCCACTCACCTCACAGAGTGTTTGCTGTGGGGGAGGAAGGGAAAGGAGAATGTTAGCCGCTTTGAGACTCCTTCGGGTAGTGATAAAGCGGGATATCAAATCCAAACTCTTCTTCTTCTTCTTCACTCAGGGCTGTCTTAAGTATATGTGGTGCCGGGGTGCAAAGATCCGCCTGGCGCCCCTGTCCCAGGATGCCCAGTAGCAGGTGCACAGGAGGGCGGAGCTGGCCGGCCACCTCAGCATCTTGCTGGCTCGGTCGCCCCCCGAACTCACGGCGCAGAGCCACCCACAACAGAAGAGCCTGCCATGGCGCTCCAGCCAATGGGCGGACTCATCCCTGGACTCAACTCTCAGGCCCTGGACTCTTGGCCTAGCGCCCCTGAGAGCCTGGCCGCCAGGTGCCCCACACCCCTAGCACCCATGGGTAAGATGGCCCTGCTTCCACTCGCATGCTCTGATTCACTCACTCAGTTCCTGGTTTATGCAAACCATGGTTTCTGAGTCCAGTTCAGAGGCCAACAATGGTTTGCCCAAATTGCAGCTTTAGGGAAATTATGGTGCTGGCCAAATCTAGTCACCTAGCACAGTTCTGAGTGTCCGACCAAAAAATAGAATTACCGTAAATCAGGGGGGAAAGGGCAGGCATCAGTGGTGGACCCTGTCAGGACACTGGGACTCTGGAAGCTGCCCAGTGATGTCAAGTGCTGGTGCTGCCTGTTAGAAAGTTTTGGTCTCTCCAGCTACATATTCTATGACTCCTTATTGAAGTCCAAATGGCATTTTGTAGAACCAGAAATACGCTACCGTTTGAGCAGAGCAGGATTGAAAGCAGAGCCTTCTCTCTGATATCCTCCCCATAATGAGGCTGTGGATGCAATGCGAAGAACTTGAATTTCTAAGAAGGATTAAACTTTGCCCTATTAAATCTGCTGTGAACCAATTGGAAAGCTAAGCTTGTTTTCTTCTTCCCTTCTCCTTTTAAAACCAAATTCCTCTTGGCTAGAGGAGTCACTGAAGCAGAGCCTTTCTCCAATGCTGACAGAATTATAATACAACAACAAGTGTTCAGTCATCAGCCAACATGCTAAGGGCTGGAGATTTTTTTTAATATTCATTTTTAAATCAAGGGATATCTGAACTTTTTTTTTTAAGATAAGAGAAAAAATTCCTTTGGGGAGAAGACAAATGTTCATATGTTCATAGCAACACTCAGAAGAACCTAAAAAGCGCCTTCAGGATCAGGCCAATGGCCATCTAGTCCAGCATCCTGTTCTCACAGTGGCCAACCAGATGTTTATGGGAAAAGCAGAACCTGTCTGCAACAGCACTTTCCCCTCCTGCATTTCCAGCAACTGGTATTCAGATGATTATGATTATTTATACCCCACCCATTTGGCTGGGTTTCCCCAGCCACTCTGGGCGGCTTCCAACAAAATGTTAAAAATACAACAAAACATCAAACATTAAAAACTTCCCTAAACAGGGCTGCCTTCAGATGCCTTTTAAAAGTCAGATAGTTGTTTATTTCCTGGACTTCTGGTGGGAGGGCATTCCACAGGGTGAGTGCCACTACTGAGAAGGCCCTCTGCCTGGTTCCCTGTAGCTTCACTTCTCGCAGTGAGGGAACCGCCAGAAGGCCCTTGGCGCTGGACCTCAGTGTCCGGGCTGAACATTCCTTCAAGTATACTGGGCTGAGGCCGTTTAGGGCTTTAAAGGTCAGCGCCAACACTTTGAATTGTGCTCGGAAATGTACCGGGAGCCAATGTAGGTCTTTCAGGACTGGTGTTATATGGTCTCGGCGGCCGCTCCCAGTCACCAGTTTAGCTGCTGCATTCTGGATTAGTTGTAGTTTCCGGGTCACCTTCAAAGGTAGCCCCACGTAGAGCGCATTACAGTAGTCCAAGCAGGAGATAACCAGAGCATGCACCACTCTAGCAAGACAGTCCGCGGGCAGACAGGGTCTCAGCCTGCGTACCAGATGGAGCTGGTAAACAGTTGCCCTGGACACAGAATTGACCTGTGCCTCCATGGACAGCTGTGAGTCCAAAATGACTCCAAGGCTGTGCACCTGGTCCTTCAGGGGAACTGTTACCCCATTCAGGACCAGGGAGTCCCCCACACCTGCCCTCCCCCTATCCCCCCAAAACAGTGCTTCTATCTTGTCAGGATTCAGTCTGTTAGCCACCAACTTTAGAGGCAGAGCACTGTATGTTTAAAGCCCATTCAAAGCCCTCAAAGAACTTTGAGCGCTGCCTTTTGTTAAGGAGTTTCTAACCTTAACACCCCTCCCTTTATATTATGTAGCCCCTCATTGCAGGGAGGGGGCGTCAGCCTTTCCCTTGATCATTTCATTGGCTTTGTGGTGCACTTTCTCCAGCTCCTGTAATATATCTTCTTTATTATTTAGAAGAGATGGCTCAAACGGCACATGGCATTCTGAATGTGTCCTCTCACACTGTAGATTTATATAATGCCTTTAACAATGCATCGCAGGGAACAAAACCAAATCTTACCATTCTAATTTCCCACGTTGCGCCCTCTTTAAAAATGCATACATTTTTAGATGTCTGTCTCAGATTCCACTCAGCACTTGTTTATGACTCAGATTAAATATTCAGCGGTCAGGCTGCACCATAATCTGCGTGGCAGACCACCATAAATCTCCTGGTCTTGCTGCACGAGAGAAGAATCTCCTCATAATCATTCAGGGATTGGAGTTATTGTTCTGCAACACTTGTTACCCAGAGAAAATGAGGTGGGGAGAGAAAGGGGGAGTAAGTTAATTGGGGGGGGGGGAGGCACACTGAGAACCTTGAGTATGTATCATCCTAATTAGTAACCCAAGATCCAAAAATGAAGATTCTAAATAATAATAATCTGAATTAGAACCCATCAGTTTAATTGGACAGCGGATCATGGTATTTCCCTGTTAATGTTCTAACTGCCTAAGGGCTCCAATAAGCAATTTGAAGGGCTGTCGTGGTAGTTAGCCTGTAAAGATGTCTCAATGCATTGCACTCCTTGGAAAAAGGTCTGGCATGTTGATTATTTCATTTATTTATTATGTAATGCACTGTGAGGGGGGCAGGAAAGTCCTTACTGAAAAACTGTTCAGTCGCACAGGTTAGAGACAGCAGCAATCAAAATAATGAGAAATGAAAAGCCACATGTCCTCCATATGTTTCTTCCCAGTTACAATTGCTTTGGGATCATTCTAAGAGACCAGTCCCATAGGCCTGACCTCAGCCTATAAAGAATCATAGAACTGGAGAGTTGGAAGGGACCCTGTGGATCATTTAGTCCAACCCTCTGCATTGTGGAAATATGCAGCCGTCCAATATGGGGATTGAACCTGCAACTCTGGCATTATCAGCACCATGTTCTAACCAACTGAGCTATGTCTTCAGACAATGCTCCGTGCCATGTATGGAGAGATGCATTGCAAAGTTGGGTGTTGAATAAGGAAGAGACTTCTTTTCTTGGCACGGCTCCTTGAGGAGCCTTTTTCTTCCTCCCCAGATTTTGAGAAGGAAATGGAAGCAGAGTCAAGGACAAACTTCTTCAAATATATTTATTGGGGAATGATTATTCCAAATGAAACTTCCCAATGATTTTTTTTTAAAAAAAAACACCTTCTCCCTGTTGCCTTTAGGAGGTTTCTTTAGTAGGTATTTGTAGTGGGGCCTTTTCACTGGTGGCACCTTGGTTGCGGAGCTAACTTCCTCAGGAAGCTTGCCAGTAGCATGGCAGTTCATCTAAAAAGCCATTCCTTTTAGGCAAATGGCCAAAGGTCTGGGTTGATCCTGTAATGCTGACTAGGAGACTCTTTTCCAGGACTATGAGCCAAATTCAGCAGTGGTCCGTGAACGTGGTCCACTGGGTCAAACTGCTGGCAGCCACTGCATAACACCAGAAGGCAGGGCAGGCAATTCCCAACCTTGCCTTCCAGTGTCAGGGAGCTGCGTTTGCAGGTAAGTGCATGTTTTCCAAGTGCAGAATTATCCCTTCTAATGTCAGCAGTTAGAAACTATTATGCGCCCAGGAACTAGGCACTTGCATTCATGATAGTGCCCTACCCTCCACTACAGCCTCCAAACACTGATGATCTCCTCTATTGCTATGCAGCACATCACTGGCCGCTGCTGGCTGGTTCAGACATATTGTGGATCTGGTACCTTCATTACACAACTTCTGGAGGATGCCTGAGATGTAACTTTGGCTTTTAACACTTGCGGTGTATAGTTTTAGGGCCCAACTTATCCCTATGGTTGGGACGCGGGTGGCGCTGTGGGTAAAAGCCTCAGCGCCTAGGGCTTGCCGATCGAAAGGTCGGCGGTTCGAATCCCCGCGGCGGGGTGAGCTCCCGCTGCTGGGTCCCAGCGCCTGCCAACCTAGCAGTTCGAAAGCACCTCCGGGTGCAAGTAGATAAATAGGGACCGCTTACCAGCGGGAAGGTAAACGGCGTTTCCGTGTGCGGCTCTGGCTCGCCAGAGCAGCGATGTCACGCTGGCCACGTGACCCGGAAGTGTCTTCGGACAGCGCTGGCCCCTGGCCTCTTGAGTGAGATGGGCGCACAACCCCAGAGTCTGGCAAGACTGGCCCGTACGGGCAGGGGTACCTTTACCTTTACCTATCCCTATGGTTGCAATTTCTTTTAAACTGTTTTTAATGTTATATGTTAATGTAATGTTGCAACCTGCCCTGGGACCTTAGGGCAAAGGGCAGGGAACAAACAAACAAACAAACAAACAAACAAACAAATAGATAGATAAAGGTCAAACTATGGTTGGGTTGTTGTGAATGGACTTTGCTCTTGCATGTGTACACTTCCTCCTCTCCCTACCTGGTTTAAGGAAAAAGAAAAAGCTTTGCCATGATTTACAAATCAGGCAAAGCTATGGTTTGTGCAAACCGTAGTTAGCCCCAAACTAGACTCAGCCTGGTTTTGTTTGTCCAAATGAGAAACTGAGTGAGTGGATCAGAGCAGGAGAGTGGAGGACAGCATACACAAGGCACAGGGCCAATAGCCAACTGTTGCACTTGTATGTGAGCTGCAAGTCTTGTTCCTATTCCTTTATTCTATTGTTTATATTGATTGTTGTTTTTAACTGCTTTGCGTGATTCTTTCTCGTGACTTTATTCATTCATCATCCTGACCATTCCTTGGCAAGGTGGTGCAAACAGCTCATAAATAAATCTTATTGACCCCTAAGGTTCCTCTGCTGGTAATGAGAGATCCGATCCAAGAAGCATCGAAATTCATTGAGGCCCTAGTTCAGCTTAAGATATGTACGTAGGCATCGTGGGTGATAATGGGAAAGTGACTGTGCGTGTAAAGGCTCAGTGTTCTGGATTGTGGCCAAATCCTTCTTCTGAACACTGTGAACCTTGGGGTGGGAAATGAGCAAATATTTTATGCCGGGTTTTTATGAGGAACAAGAGATGTAGCATATAGATGCAGCCAGGGAAAGAACAGGTGACACAAGATGAATAATGCCGATGATTTTTTGCTTTTTGCTTTTTGGAAATTAAGTTTGGCCAGATCTAATTTTATATGGGCTATCACAGCAGCAAAGTGTGTGTGTGTGTGTGTGTGTGTGTGTGTGTGTGTGTGTGTGTGTGTTTGTGTATTCATCATGAAGGCCTCCAGGGGCTGAGCCAAAATATGACACACACATCTAGGAGATAAGCCCAGACTGCACAGAAAGTTGATTACAGAAGAAAACCATTTGTCGATACAACAGTGGTGAGGCAAAGAAATTATTTCCCCCTCAGGATGACCCTCAGTTTGTTAGTGGTAATGAGATCTATGAAACAATTTAGCTGCCATTAGGACACTGTAGTAGCTGAGCGGTAACCACCAAGCCTTGTTTGGGCAAACTATGGTTTAATATGACAAGTATGAGGTACAATTTTGATGTGAGGTCAGTGGTGGACCTTGGTAATACAGTGCTCTGTGTGAGGCCAAAATTTGAGGGAGGACAACCCTCACTGTGCCTTCCCAAAGCCAGGTAAGGGAGGCACAAGGCTCTGGCAGGATCCTAGAATCCTTCTGCCTCCTTCCCCAAGCTGGGCAGATGTTAACTTGGCTTTGGGAAGGAAAGAGGAGGATTCTAGGACCCTGACAGAGCCCTCCCACCTCCTTCCCAAAGCCCAGTGGGAAGGATATGGGAAGGTGTCACCGTGGCCCCTGTGTGGGGAACCAGTTATCCACCTCTGGTGAGGTGGTCTTCCCTAAGCAGAAGGGACTGGACTGAACTGTGGCTAAAGGGCTTGCAATTTCCATCACTGTGTGCTTTAATTCCACCCAGAGGCAGAGTTATAAACTCTGAAGCCAACTTCTTGCCATCTCAAGTCGCTTTGAAGGCTCTGAACCTAGGTGCTTTGTGAGTTGGGGGGAAGGTGTGAGAGAGAATGAGATAACCATCAGTACTTCCCTCCTTCTCCAGGGCCTCTTCTATGTGATCTTGCAAGTTTGACTTAGACTCTTAGAAAAGAAAGCAAGCAAGCAAGCAAGGAAGGAAGGAAGGAGCAAGATAGGTGCCACATCTTAGCACATTTCAGAGACCATTGAAATTGGGGACCGGTAGCAGCCAGTGGGGTGGGGGCAGAACCTGGATGGCGGCATCAGGAGGGCAAATTCATGGCCCTGCCCTACCACATCAGTTGCTACTGTTGGAAACTCAGTACTGTGTCTGCACCTGCAACATACATTTAATGCACTGAGATACCACTTTAAACCATCATGGCTTCCCCCAAATAATCCTGGAGGGTGCAGTGTGTAAAGTGTTGTTAACAGAGTCCTATTCCCCTCACACAGCTGCAGTTCCCAGAGATTTCTCTTTGAAGAGGGATTGATAGTTAAACCACTCCAAGAATTATAGCTTTTTGAGGTAAACAGGGGGTCTCTTAACTACACATAGCACTCTTAACAAACCACTGTTCTTGGGGGGAAGCCATGAACATTAAAAGTCTTATAATAAAACTTTAAACGTATAATGCCAACGTGGTCTGGGCTAGGAGAGCGTTGTTGCTGCCCTTGTTTTGCTCTTGCCTAGATGCACTGGGTTATAATAGTTCCCTTTTTCCGGTTGAGGCGCTCTCATCCATCCTTTCCCTCTCACCGACAACACTGTGCCATTTAGTGCGATACCCTTAAAATAGCCGCAACAAAATGGCAGCCATGATTCATGTACGGTCATTGACATGATTAATTCTGTGCCCTTAGAGCGTTCTCTGGAAAAGACACTTTTAAATATAAAGACAATAAATGTATTAAGTTGATGCACTCAAAGGAACAGTCAAAAGCATGACTGGCACGCTGCCAAGGCTTTGTGATGTGCTTGGTAAGCACTTGGGCCTCATCCAAGCCTCATTAAAGCCAATGGCAGGGCTTTCATTATCTTCCAAGTGTTCTGGTTAAGGTGCTTGCGAGAGCCATGTTCTTTTCATAAAAGAGGGGGGATTGGGGGTGGGTAGGAATCTGCTGAAGAATCTTAATATCTTGGTATCTTTGCAGATTTATTCTTCTTCTTTTTCCTGCAAATGTTGTGACTAAATTTAGAACAACCCCTCTTAAATCAGCAGTGTAAAACTGGCCCGCCTGGAGCCAAGAAAGGAGATTTCCAGGCTCCTGGCAATACTCAGGTCATGAGCAGAGGGGAGATGGTGAGGAAGGTGAACTCTGGGCAAGGCAAAACACACTGAGATGCCCTTCACATAGATAAGTGTTAAATTAGTTAATAGCATGGATAGTGGTAGATTGTTTCTTATAAAGCCTTCGCTATGAACCGCTTTGACAGAAAAGTGGCATACAAATAAAGTGATTTTCACCCTCCCTTTAAAGCACATAATTTATTATTTATACCCCACCCATCTGGCTGGGTTTCCCCAGCCACTCTGGGCAGCTTCCAACAGAACACTAAAATACAATAACCTATTAAACATTAAAAGCTTCCCTAAACAGGGCTGCCTTCAGATGTCTTCTAAAAGTTTGGTAGTTATTTTTCTCTTTGACATCTGGTGGGAGGGCGTTCCAAAGGGTGTGTGCCACTACTGAGAAGGTCCTCTGCCTGGTTCCCTGTAACTTGGCTTCTCATAGCGAAGGAACCGCCAGAAGGCCCTCGGCACTGGACCTCAGTGTCACACACATTTAAATAATATGATTTTACCTGAAGAATCCTGGGAATTGTGTTTTCCCTCTCACGGAGCTTCAGTTCCCAATACCCTTAACACAGGAATTTTGTGTGTGTTGGGAGGGGCGAATCATGTGCTGTAAATGTGTGTTGGTTGAACTTTAAATGTATGGTGCGGACATGAAGTAAAGTATACTGGGTTTGATAGGACTTGTCTTGGAGTAGCTATAGGATTGCAGCCTAAATTCAGAATTGGCTGCCCTATTATTGATTCTCAAAACCTTCTGCCTGAGGGAGGCCTCTTCACCCTGCCTAATGGTACTGTTGACTCTGCTCTTGCTCTGGCAACTTCTACGCAATTATTTTCCGACTGCTGCCAGCACTCAGCATTCTGTGTAACTGCTTCAATCCACACACTTCTCAAGTTTCCATTGATTTTAGGGACATCCTTAATTTTATGGATTTATTTAACCCAATATTGTTGTTCGTTGCTTGGGCAGAGTCCCTAAATCTCAGCCTGCATGCTTGTTCTTTTGGATTAATTTGGAACTGTGTATAAAGATTCAAACTCTGAAGACATTTGAAATGACTTTGTCTTCTCTCCCTCTTTTCTCAGCTGCACCTAAGTGTAAGGTCATTTCACATGGCTAAAATCATCCCTGGGTGACAAGAGTAATCTGTAGGTGTCTTTGCTGGCTATAAAAGTAGCAAAGAGCATATTACTGATTGAGTCATTTGCCTGCTTTCCAAATAAACAAAACATTCCCACCACTGTTATAGTTCCAAAGTCACAGTCATTCACAAACGCATTGTTCTTTCTAGTTTTAGTAACCCAAACCTGGGAATTGCAAGAAATATTGCAACTGTTGGCTGGTGCCCACTTACACATCACCAAAAAAAAAGGGCAAAAGAAAATATAGATATTATTTCTGTTCATGAAAAATATATGGAGAACACAGCAGCCCTGACCTTAACTGTTGTTTCACCT
The DNA here is from genome assembly GCF_964106915.1 of Podarcis gaigeae. NCBI lineage: Eukaryota > Metazoa > Chordata > Lepidosauria > Squamata > Lacertidae > Podarcis > Podarcis gaigeae. The sequence goes on from NC_139677.1 coordinate 85,046,025, forward strand.
TTTGGCTTCTGAGCTCCCTCACACTCCAAAGATCGTAAGTGCTCTATTTGAAGCTACAGAAGGAATACATAATGTCAACGCAGGACACTAAAATAAACATTAGCCCCTTTGAATTCCCTTCATAAGGAATATTTTACTTTAACTTAAAGATTGGATTCAGAGGGCCTTGCAAAGATTGGATTTGAAAGGCTTGTGTTGGGCTGTTTTGATCTCCCATTCATCTCTTCTGACTTGGCAGTTGGCTGTTAGATTTTGCTGCCACAGCAAAGGTCTTTGGCAGAATCGCTTCAAGGAAGATGTTTGGTATGAAGACTCTCATCATTCTATACCCCCCGAGTGGCTGACAATAGCACCTGAGACTGCTGAAATGATTGAGCTAAGAGAAGATCCACCCTCCAAATGGAGAGTGTCAGAGTCAACAACAGGGAGTGATGGACCATTTATATCCTACTGGAATACAAGCTTAAATTCCATACATACAGAAAGGAACAGATTTTGGTAATAGATTTTGTTTTAATGTAAAAGCCGTTTTTTTAAAGGTACTGAGGCACCTATTTTAATCATTTCTTATTTAGTGAATATTTATTTAGTAATCTAATTATGTTGGAGTTTCAGGATCAATAGCAGAGAAAATAGATAACATGTGCTTAAGGCACCAGAAAATAGCCCTTACCTAATGAAGCTTCCAGGCACCCAGTAGGTGAGAGCACTCTGTTTCTTTGCTTTGTAGAGCATAAGCCTGAAGCACAAAAGCAAAATAACTTGCTAAAATCTACAGAGCTGATCAGTGGGAGCAGGACCATAGCACTTTTCTTTAAGATGCCATTATTTGCACACCTGCCCTTCAAAATCACAAGGCTTCTCAGCAGCTGGAAGCCAATCTGCGACCAAAAGGAATTGACTGAAACACCACAGTTTATGAGGTCACTGCTGGAAATCACCTGGTAAAAATAGAGTGAAGAGCACAAGCCTTGAATGAGTGGCAGGTTGGCTGCTATTATTATTATTTTTTGTGGGACAGTGAAATTCTGTTTTCACTTTCCTGGGAGAAACCTTCCGAATATGGTGGGACTTATTTCTGACTAAACACATGTGGGATTGAACTGTGAAGTACCATACAGACCTAGACTTGTCCAGGGTTCTGAAACTTCACATTCTGGAGTCTGGTGCAGATTAATGCATTGGTAAAACTTTATAAACCAAATATTTATGTGCCAACCTAATGATTTATAGATAAAGATAAGTCCAAGTATAGAAGATTAGCAAGTAATTTCTTTTTCATTCCAATTACCTGTTCTTGACATGTTTCTGTGTTCCAACAAAAAGAAACCTGCTTCTTTGTTTTAATACAGTCATTTCTGTATCATGTTCTTCTGTTAAATCTAAATTACTACCTATGTCTAGCTAAGCTATTTAAATAAGTACTTTAAGGACTGTAAAGACATTGATTCCTTGCTATGTCCCATGATGCTTCTCTCTTGTATTCTCTAGGTCAGGCATCCCCAAACTCGGCCCTCCAACTGTTTTGGGACTACAACTCCCATCATCCCTGACCACTGGTCCTGTTAACTAGGGATGATGGGAGTTGTAGTCCCAAAAACAGCTGGAGGGCCAAGTTTGGGGATGCCTGCTCTAGGTTTTCTCTGGCCCGGATAACTAAGGACTAAAGCAGGCCTGGGTATGCTGGTTTTCTCCAGCTGTTGTTGGGCTTCACTTCTCATCTGCCACAGCCAGCAGGGCCAATGGTCAGAGGTGATTGGACTTGTAGTCTAGCAACATCTGAAGGGCCACAGGTTTTGCTTTCCTGAACTAGAGGGTGGTGGCCAGAACATTCCCGCATTTGAAGTATTAAGGAGGGAGTCCCATTTAGTTTATAGATGAGCTGGAATTAAATTCATGGCCGCTCTTTCCTCCAAGGATACCAACCGGATCATTTGGATTTGTGGGAATAAATGCAAATCCTGTATCACTTGGGAATCTCAGGATCACTGTGTAAAGCTTTACCTCACTTCTGCCATTACTGTCAGTCCAGGTAGAATAGCCATGCAGGGAGCTCTTGAGTATATCACTCATGGTGGAAGGCATGCTTTTGGGTGCATTTGTGCTTGACTCAAAGGGACATTTCCTACTCGTATGCCTAAACCATTAGGCTTCATTCTACGGGTATGTGAAAGTGGGATTTGACAGAACCCAAGATAGCTTGCTTTTCTCCGTCAAATCCCACTGTTACATATCCATAGGTCTTGGTGCTTCCATATAAAGCCCTAAATCAGGTTTCTGAAAAGACCAACTTTCCCTCCATTGTCCAGGAAGAAATGAAACCTGGTTAATCTTGCCACAGACTGGTGATTATTGGCTTGTAGTAATCTGGAGGCAGGCTTTTTCACAGGTGCCACTGCTGTTGTGGAACTTAAATATGAAGCCCCACCTGTATTGGCATTCCGCCAACTTTTGAAGAGGCACCTACTTACACAGGGACTCCTGTGACCTCTTGACCAGAGCCTCATGTTTTAATTGATGTGTTGCTTTAATAGGATTCTTTTGTGGTGTATGTTTATAATAGGGTGTTTATTTTTAATGTTTCCATGAGATGGTTTTCATTCATTGTAAGCCACTTAGAAGCCTATTTTGGCATTAGGCAGTATTACATTTAATAATAATAATATTTCAAGGGTAAGTCGGTGGTGTTCAACTAAATTTAATGAAGGAAAAAGTGGAAGGAAGAATAGCACCAGCCTCCTGCCCAGCCTAGCCATCCTCTCCCATCCTCAGGGTCGGACATCACAGCATGTCCTGGGGAAGAAACAAGAGGTGATGGCCAGTGAAGATGAGACTGATTTTGCTCCAGCTGGACTACCTTTATTTTAAGGGAACAGCCTTTAATGTATTCATTTATTAATATTGTGAGCCACTTTGAGAGATCCGGTTGAAAAAACAAGCTTCACATCCACCAAACAAATAAATACAGCTGTTGCAACCTTGTGTGGTAAACCCTGGACCCATAAATACATACTATGGTAATATAAATGTGGGATGTATATGAAATATTTTGTAGATCTTATTATTAACCCCACTGAAGAACTGCACCGTAGTCTTGTCAAGCGATTTGCTCGTCTTGTGCTGAGAAATCTCACTGGCTCTTACTTTTGGGATCTCTCCCTCACATACATACATACATACTCCTCCAGAAAGAAAATTCATACATACATACTCCTCCAGAAAGAAAAATCCAGTGGGGCTTGCCAACTATTTCTTTTTCTAGAGCTGATGAGATTATAACTAAAATAATTCCAAACTCTCCGATAACTCCTACATTTGTAGCAATGCAATATATATTTGCAGGCACAATGTTTAATATCTGATAAGCTGCAACAGCTGTATAGAATTCAGTCGAGCATCACTGACTTACAATTGAATTTGGCAGTCTGATTTTCTTCTTGTTCATATTCATGAAGGATGAATGCAGCACTTCTGGGTCCTCTGAGCTTTTCCATCCACTGGTCTTAATTGTGAGCTGCATCTACCAGCATGAAGGCTGATCCAGCCCACCTCAGTTTTGACATTGCTAGCAGTGCTCACTGCCACATATTGCCAATGGTACTCATTCCCCTCCCCCTTGTGAGCATATGTTTCTTAGAAAAATGGGCCAGTCGCAACACCATAATTCCATATCAGCTACAAAACAGCTCATTCGATCATTGTAAATGTTCACTGCAAGTGGAATGAAGGCTGAATTGAAACTAGCAATCATATATAAAAGGAAGATTTGCATTCTGACGTATGCAAATATGCCTGAGGAATGTGGGCAGGAGGAATGTTACGCAGTGCGCCTAAAAAATTAAGTTATCCAGCAGGCTGATGCTGCCATTCTGGGTACACTTACTTGGAAGTAAAGCCTGTTGTAGATAGTAAAGGGATTACATCTGAGTAAACATGCACAGAATTGGACTGCACATCAGTTAAGTCCGCTAAATGTAGCTCCAAAAGTATTTGAACTCACAATTAAAAAATATGCTCTGTAAGGCTCTTACAAACTTTTGCAAATATACCAAAACGAATCATGCCTATGCCTACATGATCATTTATGCTTCTATATTTCACAAAGCGGAGCATGGAAATTATGGCCAACACTGAGGTGTAAAAGGAGACAAAGCCCATTCCGGGAAGTAACAGACTTAATGGCAGACCAGTGAGATACCGAGTGCAAAAAACCCCAATACTCCTAATTAATGCAAGAAACAAACAATAGATCGACAAAATTTGGGTTCTATGGAATTGACGGAAGAGGCAGAGAAGTGGACTGCTGTCCATCACTTTTGATCACAATTGCCTGCAGGAGACTGAACAATATAATTGCAACGTATTCTAACAGTAAAACCTCACATCTTCTTCCAGATGCTCTCATGTATTGCTTTCTGTTTTGATTCCCCCCCCCCCCTAGTTCTATAACTAAAGATTATCTTCACCCACCTCCCCCTCTGCCCCACAATACTAAAGCCACTCAGGCTGAAATTCTTGTTTGCAGAACCGCGTTTGTGGTACTTAAGATTCTCATGGTGGGGGATTATCAGACTTAAAAAACCCCACCAAAAATGAAGCAGAGGCAAATGTATTTCTCAGTCCAGTGATCAGGGATGACAAACTTCCAGTGCCCCCTCCTCCTTAATCCATAGGGACTTCTCTGACAGTTACAGAGCATGCTTCCACACACTGGGCTGTCAGTGTGCCTGAAATGAAGTATTCTTAATAAGAAAAGTATAATGTGTCAGACAGGGTTTTCTACTTCAGTTGGCAGAAATCATTTCCCCATGTTGGTGCCAGCCATGGTAGATTTGTGGAAATTGGTCCACTGAACACGGCCTAACCAAAACCCCATTACTCCCTCTAATAGCCAGGACTGGCCCAATATAATTTGCGGCCTGAGGCAGAACAGCAAATGGCTCTCCCTCCCCAAGTCAAAGTGCATTGTATCCAAGGACATTTGGAATATTTTGGCAGAAAACTCCACGCACACCTCTTGCCCTTTCTGGTGGCTTAAGTACAAGAATAACAAAGTTAATAGCTAACAATTTGCTTTTCCCTTTAGCGACAGCCAAAATCAGGTGCCTACGGCAGATGCTTCATTCTGCCTAATGGTAGAACTGGCTACACATAGTGAACTTGGGTGGCGAGTGCCAATATAATTGGAGCGGGAATGTGGCCACTGAGAAACTAAAGGAAGGTGCTTGAGAAAGCCCAGCCATTTGCAGAAGTACACATTTAAAACAAACAAACAAGCAAGCAAGCAAACTAACCTAAAAGGGTTTGTGCACACACACACACCAGACCAGGGACCGAGCTTGCCCAGGAGCTAAAGAATGTTGTGTGTCAGTTAAAAAGAAAGTGAAAATGAGGGTGCGGAGGTAATGGAGTACTTGCAGCTTATAATATCCCAGAGAAGAACTGCCAGCCAGCTAGGTTCTACTCTATTCCAGTGGAGAAACCCCCTTTAAAAAGCAAAGAGGTCAGTCATACTCGGCCCTCTATCCAGTCCTTCCACGCTGAGAACCAGTGTGGTGTAGTGGTTAGACAGCTGGACTTAGGCAGAAGAAACACATTGGATCAGTCTCTCTTAGTCTAGCATACCTCTCATGCAGGTCCTAACAACTTGAAGACCTTGTGCTCGCTTTCCCCTCTGCCCTTCCTTTTTCCTTATGTGTCGTATCTTTTTAGATTGTGAGCCAGTGGGGAAGGGTTATCTGAGTACTGATTTTTTTAAAGCTGCTATGAGAGCCTGCTAGGAATAAATGCCATAAATAAATAAAATTGTGAGGATAGAACAGGGGGAACCATGCAAACCACCCAAATCTCCTCGGAGGAGAAAATAAATAAAACAAATGCCTGCTCTCTTTTTTAAAAAAGCTATTTAAGTGAATGGTCACCACCACATCACTGCAGCAATGTTTTTGATAAGCAGCGCATTGTAGCCACCTCTTCCTTTTGATAAATATTATCATCCTCCATCTACAAACTGGGTCGAATGGTACCCATCTAGCCTTAAAGATGAATTGCAGAACGGTAGTAGCAACAAAGGGCTCTGTAGCAGCTGAATAACTTACACATTTATTGACGCACAATCTTTTGTAGCCCAAAGCTCCCTACATCAGATTCATGAAGCTAAACCTAAAGTCGGCAAGTCTATATACTGATTACCCCCCCCCCCCAAAAAAAAAGAAAAGGTGGGTTGACGCAGAAAACGTCTCAGGTCTTTAAGTAGTTGAGCCTCAGTAACTGCATCCTGAGAAATTATAGCTTTGTTAAATTCTGAAAGTGGAAATATGCAGTTAATAGTATATATACACAGCACGACACATTGTAGCAATTATCTCGCATTCTCTGTGCCCTCGGAGGTAGGTCACAATTATTTTCGTTTTACTGAAAATAAAACCTGGGAACTGAATCCAGGTCAGCTGAGGGTTCAGAAAACGAGGAGCAAAACTGTAGCTGCTTTATGCCTGAACACTACATGCAGCAGAAGGAGAAGGTGGTAGAGTCCTAAAGTGAGAAAATTCACTTTAGATGGGGAGTGCTTTTCAATGCTCTCATATGTGGAAATAAGATATAGCAAAAGGCTCCTGAAAGTACAAACTAGCACAGCACAGACCACTTTGGGTTAGAACATTTCTCCCTGGCATACTAGAGCCAGGGTGAGGAATCCATCATTGGGCATGCTGGCCAGGCTGGTGAGAGTTGGTAGTCGCAACAACTTCAAATCCAAGTTATCCATCCTTGCTGTAAATCTTTCAACATGGGATTTGCAGTCATGCACAGCAAAGTCCTTTTGTAGGCCCCTAACCACTCAGTTAAATCCACCCCATATTAATCAACCCTGCACAGGCCACTGGGAATGCTAAGCTGCTTACAGACAACAACTCTTCACCACATGACTGGAAACCACAGATGTCTACTAACCTAGTGGCAGATACTGCATTATTATAAGCTTTTAAACCAATACATCCTAAGCTAATATGTCCTCGTTTAGCTCCAGTAGACTGGTACAGGCTATGACTTCCTGCTTCCATGGCCCCATCTGTGACCCAGAATCCATAGTTTGTATAACTATGTAACACAACTGTTTCACCAAAGATGAATGCAATCCACCAAGTCGCAGATGGTGACCTCCCAGAAACGTCATTATCTTCCTGCTTTTTGCTGCCTGCCTGGTACTGCAAAAGAAAAAATAAAAATGAGGATTTTGCCAGGCAGCTGGCATGACAAAAAGACATGGCTAGCGAGCTGGCTCAGTTGATGTGCTTGCCTGTTCTACAAGCATAAATGGAAGGTGGAAATGGAACAAAAGCCTCACTGCAGGCAGGGAGAGAGGTCCATTTCCTTATTGCAGCCACTCCCCTTCTGCCATTGATATGTCTATGGAATAGTGAAATGGACTTAGACAGAGGGCAGTTTCTCATGTTCTGACTCTTAAAGATACAAAATTCTTCAGCATTTTCCTGAAAATTCATCCAAAAAACACATTTTCATAAGCAAGCAATTTCCCCTAATTATGTTATTTTCACAAATACATTCATTTTAATGCAAAATTCCCCCTAATGTATGTATTTTTCTAAACACTGCTTTGTTGGAGAACTGCATCACAAAATTTGGATGAGTACAAAATCTGAAGGATGGCTGTTTTTGTTCTCCTGATGTTTCAGAAAGTGTGAATCGAATTTCTCCCCCATCACTCGATTGCAGGAGGGTCTGGTTTTAGCAAATTTCACTCCAAAGGGAAGCTTTGTCGAGTCCCCCAACCTCATTCTTTTTAAAGGACTAAACACAGGATTTAAATTATGGAGGAAAATGCAGAGGTAGCCATAATGAAATCAAAAGGACTATCATTTGACTTCCTTCCATTTGTTCTGGTCTATAGCCTTCTAAAAACAGGAGTTAAAAGTGTTGTCTCAAAATTTAAGGGGAACAGTCCACCCCTAATACCCTGTAGATTGAGCTCTGGGCACACAAGTAGACCCTTTCACACACTTTAAAAAATAGAAATTTCAAATATTTCTAAAACATGGCACAGGGGTATATCTTACTCATCATAGTCACTATCCACTAAGAATCAAATGAAAATGTGTTCACATTTCCAGAAGCTCCCTTTGACCTTCCTGGAGTATAACATGAAGAACTGCAAACAAACTTACAATGCAAGAGACCACAGTAAGACCCCAAAAGTCTATGTATCACAGGCTATGACAACATTCCCAAAGTAAATACTACTAAGTTCACACTCGGAGTCACTCCCAAGTACATTTGCATAGGATTGCTCTCATCTGTTCATAGCCTTACAGCCTGTTTCTCTGTATGTATACTGAAATGAAAGTCCTATTGAATTAAATAGTTTGCTCTCAAGTAGATGTACAAAGAAGACAGGAGTGCCTGGCGTGCTCTGGTCCATGGGGTCACGAAGAGTCGGACACGACTAAACGACTAAACAACAACAACAGATGTGCAAAAGATCTCAGCCATATGCCACAATCCTAAACAGATTTACAGCCCAAGCCTCACCATGTCTACTCAGATGTACGTTCTATTAATGCAATGGGGCTACTCTCAGATAAGTAGGGTTAGGATTGCAGACTTACCTGGGACTACCCACCCCCCAAATTAAACACAACAGGACCTACTTCTGAGTAAACATGCATAGAAGGACAGATTTCCTCCCCCTCCCACCAACAGTTAATATAAGCCATTTTCCTTGCTCTTCTGATTCCGAGAGAGAAGCATCCAGCTTATTAATACTGAATGATAAGTGGAAAAGTTTAGTTGTAGCTGTAGGGCTTTGAAGCAATTGGTTTGACAGAATCTCTGTGCCTCGGTCCCTTTGGAAAAAACATCCTAGCTACTCTTCAGATGACACATTGTTCCATAATAAATTAAAAGGAAACCTACACATATTGCTCTGCTTTCCCAAAAACGGTTTATACAAACCCCTAAAGAGGCAGTACTTTAAAGTTATTTGGAACTATTTTTGTAAGCTGAACATTTACATTTACCTTTAGTACAGTAACTTATTATAGTACCTTGCATTTCTAGTATTTGGCAATTTGTGTTTTTTTAAAAAAATATAAATTCTGCATTGCTGCTGTTTTACTCAAACCTTGTTCTAAGCAAACTCTTTTTAAGTTAAAGGATGTATCTCACTTCTTGCAAAATATAGCCATGCGGAAAAATTCGGCCACAAACTACATTTTGATGCAGACAGGAATATATATATGTTTAACAAATTTTTTTTTTGCAAATGAACAGATGTTATTATTATTTGCATCTGCAAATACAGAGCTATTTCTGTGCTTTGGTGCCTCTTTTTACCTTCCCCCACAAATAGTACAATTTTATAACTGCAATAAGTTTTGAAAGGCAGTGCACCTCTGGGGAATTACTGCATGCACTGAGTGCTTATGAGAGAAAAGAAGGCGATTGATTTCAGACACTCAAGCAGAATTGTCATTCTGAAATGCATTGGAGTGACCTGTAAACTTCACACTACTTGGATAGTATGAATCATAATAATTTGTTCATAAATAAAAATAATTTGTTCAAACCCAAAAGCACAAAATCAGTGGTAGAAGCAACAATCCTCGCAAAGTTAAGTCTCGTTGCTTTCAAAGGGAGTTAAGTCCATGCTTAAATCTCTCCAAATAAAACCAACAGATCTTCCTTATCTTTGATTGGATTCTGCCTAATATTATCTACATTAAAAGACTTGCCTGCATGCGCACGCGCACACACACAGATTTCTGTCCAGCTAAAGTTAGTGGTGTCCTAAGCCCAGTTCTCACTGATGTGGTGAACCTGTGTCTAGGCTGTACAACTTCAGAATGATATCAGGACTCACATGCTTGGATACTCCTACAATTTAATTAAATTGCAGGAAAAACAAGATGTCAGGGCAAAGGTGAGGCTGGAACACTTTCCCTGGCATCTAGCTTTCTATGTGTAAGGACTTCCTTCCTTTTGTTTGCATGGAAGAACATTCTGTCATGTGAGACACCACTTGCAGTCTGCAGTCCAAGCACAGATTTACCACCTGAACTACACTTTGTAACAACAAAGCCCAAGTCCCCTAGAAAATAATGGGAATTGTTTTTATTAATTTTTCATGGCTAGATTGTTATACTGGTTACAATGGAACTGGGGCCTAGTACTCACTAAGGTGAAAATCCTGTTCCTGCAGTGTATTCCACATCATACATTAGAGGGAAGAGCAGAGAGGAAAGATAATCATATAATCATATCTGCCCAACTAAGGAGTTAGGTGCCAGTTTTACATAACTGCATTGCTTAAACCTAATTGCCAGTGCTACGGTGTATTGGCATGATAAACCATCCTGAGCTTTTGGAGTAGTCTCCTCTGGCTAGAGTGACAGAGTACTTGTCTAAAAGGAATGGAAACATAGATTCTAGCCCAGCAGCAATTTCTCATCTAATTAGCCAAGAGTAGGAGGAAAGATGGAAAAAATATCAATAAGCCAAATTTGTTGCATTTTGATGCCACAGTGGCAGTGCAACACAAATGTGTTGGAAATATGTGTTTGACTGCCCGTCTTCTAAAGCTCCCCCCACTCCATGGCCAAAGTCTATTAATCTTCTAAAGTCTATTAATTTAATCAAGGTATCTAAGTGGCATGTCTTGTTTTAAGAGAATTATGCTTTCCACCATCACTGAGGGAAAGAGGAGAGAATGTGCAAAGGACAGAAGATGAAATATTAAAAATTAAAGGCTGCCTGGATGTAATGTATATCTAGTTGATGTCCTCTTCCATTTATTTTTTCTCCATGTTATTGCTATTAATTAACACAAACCTAAGAGATTCTGCACCCTCAGACATTGTACAGAAGAGATTTTAGGAATTTAGACAACTCACCTAAAGCAGCCTTGTATTTAAGTACTGGCCTGATAGCCATAGATTACCAGAAATTCCATGCAGGCCACTGAGCAATGTAGTGTGCTTCGTTCCTCTTCTGTGCCCAACATAAAAACCCGAGCAGGCTGCTAGAGGATGGAAGCCACATCTTCTGTGCCCAGCACAGAAACACAGCTTGCAATATCTTATCTGCCAACCCCCAGCGCACTACTGTTTTGTTTCTTTGCAGGCTAGTACATTTTGTGGGCTTATATACAAGACTGACTCATGGCACTTGCTGGCAGCAAATAATGTCTGATGATGATGATGATTTAGAGTAAATTTAAACCAAATCTACTGTGTTTCCTGCAAGCACTATTTCTTTTGACTGAAAGAAATGAGATAATAATTGCAAAACAACAATCCCACACACCTTTGGGCACCATTTCGGCAAAGTTGAGCACATTTAAGCCCTAATAACATCACAGTCCTGGGCACATTTACTCTGTCCATTACACTTGTTCCTTAGTAACATTGCAATGCTATGCATGTCTGTTCAAAAGTAAGTCTCATTCAAAGACTTTATTCCCAGGTAAGTAGGTAGAGGATTGAAGTTTAACTTCTAGAGGAGACTTAAAGCACAATGCTATGAAAATTTACTTGGAAGCAACTCCTACTTTATTCAATGGAACTTATTACCAAGTAAATGAATGTAGGATGGCAGTTGAAGGCACACACTTTATTCTCACCCATTGAAATTAATGGAACTTAACCATGTTTAACTTATTTCCCTTTGTTATCAGTATTAACAACATACAGCCACACACTTTCCTCAAGTAATTTGTGGAAATTTGTCTTTGGGAAAGGACACCACCCCCTTCTGAAATATTATGTTTTAATAATGACATTTTTGTCACACCCCCTTTGGGGGTCTGGATTCACAAGAGAAGAGCAACTGTGAGGGAATAAGCGGTATGTTGTCACCATACAGTATTCTGGATAGGAAGATGCCAAAATTATATCTCAGTAAGAACAGTAGAAGACATCTCCATGTTACACCAATGCAAAACTGAATTTTTGGAAGGATAAACTGTAAGTTAAGAATAACGCAGTAAAGGATGGTGCTTAGAATGTAGTATAAAATCACAGAATCACAGAGATGCAGGGAACCCTGAGGGTCATCTAGTCCAATCCCCTGCAATGCAGGAATCTCAACACAGACTCAAAGAACTGTAGAGTTAGGAGGGACCCTGAGGGTCATCTGAAATAAGACTTCCTACAACACTACCAATGTGGAAACTTTTTCAAGGATAAAAATAAATTACTGCAGTCACCTTGGTTTTGGTCACCACAAAAGGTATCTTATTCCAGATTTAATATAAGAAAAAGGTTGTTACAATTGAAAATGCCTAAAGAGATAAACAGAGAAAGATACAACCCAAAACATTCCTGTGGAGTAACAACCCCAGTCCCTCCCATAGATAATAGATATAGGTATAGAAGCATAGCTAGTCTGTTTGGCATACACAGCTTTGCAGGGCACAGGGTATATAATACTGCAGAGAGAGAGAAAGCGAGAGGAATTAAAAAAATTAAAAAGGAGATCAGCATCAGTTAATGGAGGGTCATTTTTTTATTTGCTTATGCTTAATCAGGGGCAGGTGGTTTTATTTTTTTATGCCAATCTCTTAAAAGAGAGTGATGGTGTTGGAAAAGAGGAGGAGGGGAGAACTGTTATTGACACAAGAAACCTTACGAAAAGGTCAGATCTTTCATGCTTCATTGCAAATTGGTCAACAGAACAGTCCCCTCACCTTGCCAGTGCCACTGAGACAAAAGTCCAAAAGCATGTTTAGAAGTAGTCTCTCCCTTTCTGTCGCGCCCCCCCCCCCCCGTTATCTCTTCCCTCCCTTTTTCATTCTTGGCCAGTGATACAGTCCTTTAAATACCATGACACTTAAGGATAATCTCCAACAAAGAAGGGTAGGGAAATAGAGATATGCTGTTATATATAATCTAGATCATTTATATATGTACATCACAATTGTACTGTCTGCACCTTTTCTTTCAGGGCAGATTACTTTATATTTGGTAGCACTGTGCAGCTTTTTCTTGTCTTCTCTGAAAGGAAAATAAAGAAATAAAGATGCATCCTTCCCTTTGCAAAAAGTCAATGAGAAACGCAATGAAATTTGTCATGCGTTTGCTTTCTGGTTGCTTCTTTCCTTATTAATAGTAGTAGTAGTAGTAGTAGTAATAATAATAATAATTTTTCTTCTTCATCTTCTTTAAGATTATAATGATAACCACTCAAATATGTACAAACACCAAACAGTGTCTTTTGGTGAGGTCCCCACAGAAAATAAAAAGGAAAGAAAATCAAGACAATACCACTGTGTGCAAAAGCCCTGGAGTATCTGTGTCCAAACATGATCTTTCAGGATGTGTTTTCTGTGGTTCTGGAGCAGAAGTACACTGGATATTAGAATCCTGGGTGGTTCTTCCCAGCCTGGATGTTTCTCTTCCTTGAGGTATTTCACACGAACCACCTGCCTCGGCGCTGGTGCTGCTGCAGTGGTCCCGTTCGTATTCCTCCTGAGCCTTTTGCATTTTCCGTTTCTTCATCTTCCGCTTGTGGACATGGAAAGTAATGAGGGAGAGGAGGATCAGGCAGAAGATGAGGGCGATCAGAACAATTAAAACAAAAGTGGAAGAGAAAGACTGGAAGAGCTGCCCCATTTGCACGATGCAGGTGGTACTGGCATTTGAAGAGCCAGATGTCCTATTCAAGAGGCAGGGCGGCAGGGAGAGCCTCAACTCCTTGGAGAGCTTGGCACTCATTGAGGAGGCTTTTCGTAAAGACGAGGATCCTCTCTCGTCCTCTCTCGCTGCAGATGCTCGAGCTGGGATGCTGGCAATGTTTCGGGGAAATGCCTTGCCTTCACACAGTCCTTCACGCTCCCTCCCTCTTTTTTTCTCCTTCGCTAAGGAGGAAAGGAAGATCCAGCCTGCAAAAGGAAAAAAAGGAAAAAATAATAATTAGATGTGTCTTCCCTGGCTTAAAAGAAAACCATTATGATACTCCCCTCTCATCTTCTATTATTTCCCCCCTTAACCACCGCTACCTCAAATTAATCTTTCCAGCTGCAGAGGTCTCCCCCATCCCCCAAAACTAAACACACTTCAGCGGGCGGCATCTAGAACAATGACTGAGGTAGGGTGGGTTGTCGACGGAGCGATTTAAACACGCAAGAGAGCGCCCTGGAAATTGAGGACCGCATCCTAGCGGGTCCCTGCTGCCTCCCAAATCTCGGAAAACAGGGAGAATCACATAGCGATACATATCTGTCTAGTGATATGCAGACATATAGATATACGGGTATCTAGAGATAGATATAAAATGTTAATCTATATAGATAGACCAAAATATACATAGTCCATGAACTGCATTGGCAACCTCATTTTCTCAAATTACTCAGCAGCTTGGTAGGCGTGTGTTTTCCCTCCCCCCCCCCCCCCAATAGCCTGACCAAGTTCCAGAGGCTGGCAAAGTTTGGACTTGTGCGGACCCCCCCTCCCTCCTCGTGCACCTTCTGGGGCTGCCCCCCATCCCACCCCACGGCCGACGCGCCCCCCCCCAGCCAACCCCCGCAGGCTGTTTCGCGAGGGGAGACCCTGAGGGGGGGGAAAGGCTGACGAGAGGCAGAGGTGGGGTGGGGGGAGTTCCGCCGGGAAGCGAACCCCGGCGAAAAAGAGACGTCGCCCCCCTTCCCTTACCTGGGCCTCCGCTGCGGGGAGTTGTGCCCGGTCTGTGTGTCGCTGGCGAGGGAGCCCCCCGAATGCACACAGGCTGCGGAAAGCGCTGAATGAAGCGGGCAGAGCCGCCGCCGCCGCTTCGGAGAGCTCAGCGGCCAGCCTATAGCCAGCCCGGGCGGTGACGTCACGCAGCCAGGAGCCTCTGACTGGGCTCCGCTTCCCGCCGCTCCCCCTGTGCCTCGTCGTCGTCGTCGCCGCCGCCGCTTCGCCGGCTTTTGTTTCTTCTCCCTCAGGCGGAGGGGCAGAGGCGCTGGGGAAAGAGGCCTGGCTCCCCCTCAGGCGACGCTCTCCCGGGTCTCCTCCTCCTCACTGTTCCCATAGCACCTTATTTTGCTGCACCCCACCCCCCTCACACTCCCTTCACATGGTTAAAATAAAAATATAATAAACCGCGTTCTCCCTCCTCCCAAATCCATAATCGATTGAGCCAAACGAAGCTCCGCGACCGTTCAGAAGTTTCCCGCGCGCGTCCCTCCCCTACCCCTTTATTATTTATTACCCTTCACTCTTTTAAGGTCCCAGGGCATGAAAACGCGACATTTGAAACAACTCGCACGCGTAAAAATAAGGCGGGTCCTAAAAACACAACGCCTCAAGGGCATAGCTGCCAACGTTTCCCCCTTTTTAAAGGGAAATTCCCTTAATCCGAATAGGATCTCTCGCAAGAAAAAGGGGAAAGTTGACAGCTATGCTCAAGGGTAAAAAAGAAAAGTGCCAGCGTTTAGGGTGGTTTATATTTATACTGCCATCCCTGCCTCGTCCACAAGCACCTCTGCCAAACAAGGCCATAAGTGAAGCCCAGTTTATAATGCCCACCTTTGCTTAATCCATCACCACAAGCAAGCCTTAATGCTCCTTCAAAAATAAGAGAAATCCTATTTATAATACAGAGCAGTATAATGGAGGCCGCTCCATTAGAGTGAATGGGGCACCTGTCCCACCAACTTCAGTCTGCCCTCAGCCAGCCCCAAGCAACCTGCCTGCCTGCCTTTTAATGTACAGCCAATCCAGGTAGCATTAGAGCATGAGACTCTTTTGATCTCAGGGTGGTGGGTTCAAACCTCACGTTGGGCAAAAGATTCCTGCATTGCAGGGGGTTGGACTAGATGACCCCCAGGATCCCTTCCCACTCTACAGTTCTATGATTTCCCCACCTTAGTCCATATCCTCCAACATTTCTCTGATGAAAATAGGGACGTCCCATCCTATAATGATAATTTTACTATTTATACCCCACACTTCTTACTGGGTTGCCCCAGCTACTCTGAGCAGCTTCCAACATACATAAAACCATTAAACATTAAAAAACCAAAAAAAAAAAAAAAAAACCCTTCCCTATACAGGATTGCCTTCAGAAGGCTCGGGGGTCTGATAACTCCATACTCTCCAGCGTTTCTCCAATGAAAATAGGGACATCCTAAAGAAAAGTGGGACATTCCAGGATCAAATCAGAAACCGGGATGGCTTCTCCAAATCAGGGACACCCCTGGAAAATAGGGATACTTGGAGGCTCTGTTAGTCTCAGTGTTGCCCTTGTTGAATTCAGCAGAGAGAAAGATGGGGACAAAACTAGACTTTTGGAGGAGAGGTATGATAGTTGTGGGGGACTTCAGCAACTCTCGTATCTGTTGGAACTCAAACCTGGTTGAGAACGTAAGATCCAACAGTTTGCTGAGAATTTCATTTTCCAGAAGGTGGAAGAAGCAACAAGGCAATCAACTATCTTGGACCTGATCATCACCAACAGGGAAAAACTGGTCAATGAGGAATAAATGACCACTTCTTAGGGATTCATTATACCAAAGAAATGGAAAGGTATAATTCCAACAAGAAAGAAAAGTGGGGGGCATTTAAAGAAACTGGTGAGGAGCATTCAGATTATCTGACGTTGAAAGGGAGCATGCATAAGAAATGGAAGAAAGGGCAGATCACAAAGGAAGAGTATAAATGAGTAGTGAACACTTGGAGGGAGAAGATCAGGTAGGCTAAAGTTCAGAATGAGCTCAGTCAGGCTTGCAAGAGAGTTCAAAAATAATAATGAAGGTTTTTTCAGTTATGTTTGAAGCAAGAGGAAGAACAAGGAAATAGGTGCTCACTGTGGAAAAGATGGAGAAATGCTCTTGGGTGACAGAGAGAAGGCAGAACTGCTCAACACCTATTTTGCCTCTGTCTTCTCTGGAAAGGAAAATAGTGCCCAGCCTGGTGATAAGAGAATAAATAATGCAGAGAGAGAGAGAGCTGCGACACAAGATAGGAAGAGAAGTGGTAAGGGAACACCTAGTTACTGGATTCAAATATCCAGGGCCTGATGAACTGCATCCAAGGGTACAAAATGAACTTGCACATATAATCTCAGAACCTATAATCTCTGATAATTCTTGGAGAACAAGTAATGTCCCTGTGGACTGGAGGCATGCAAATGCTGTCCCCATCTTTGAAACAGGGGAGGTGGGGAGAGGACATAGGCAACTACTGACTGATCAGCTTGACACTGATACCCGGAAAGGTCCTAGAACATATCATTAAACAGTCGGTCTGTGAGAAGTTAGAAAAGGATTGACATAGTGTACTTGGACTTGCAGAAAGCTTTTGACAAAGTACCTTACCGAAGACTCCTTAGTAATATTAGCAGTCAAAGAATAAGAGGAAAGGTCCTCTTGTGGATCAGGAAGCAAAGAGTAGAAATACATGAACAGTTCTCTGGATGGAGAAAAGTAGAAAGTGGAGTTCTCCAAGGATCAGAATTGGGACCTGTGCTTTTTAACTTGTTCATTCATGATCTAGAGTTAGGAGTGAGTTGTAAGTGGCCAAGTTTGCTGATGACAGTAATTGTTCAGCGTCCTTAGATGAAAAAGAGATTGTGAAGAGCTCAAAAAAAACCTCTCAAAACTAAATGTACAGGTGGTAAAATGACAAATACAATTCAATGTAAACAAATATGAAGTCATGCATGTTGAGGCAAAAAAATATTTCACATATATGCTTATACGGTCTGAGTTCAAGGTGAAGGCTCATGAGTGAGACCTTGAGGTCAAAGTAGATAGTTATCCCCATTTTCATTCTTACCTTCATCCCCTTTTCCCTCCCCTGCTCATTTTTCTCAGCTCTCCCTTGCACACAGACAATATCTATTTCCATGCTTTCTTCTGTCTTTTGTGCAGCCCTCTTTGCACAGACACCCATTATCACCTTCACTCCCTTTCCCCTGCATACTCCTTCCTCCTTTTTTCAACTCTTTCTTGCACACAGACCACCACCATTCCCATATCACATCCAACTAAATTACTCGGTTGGTTAGAGCACGGTGCTGATAATGCCAAGGTTGCAAGTTCGATCCCCGTATGGGACAGGTGCATATTCCTGCATTTCAGGGGCTTGGACTAGATGATCCTCAGGGTCCCTTCCAACTCTGCAATTCTATGATTTCTATGATTTCACGTATTCTGTCATATCATTTGCACATACACACACCATGGTAACACAGTCACTGTATCAGTAACCCCCAGAGAAAGTTAAGTTTAGTTGATGGAAGTACATACATGGGTGTTTGCTTTTTAATCAAATATCTGCTTTAAATTGCTACATTGAACCTCATGTTGAAGCCAACAGGTTCCAGGTGCAATGTAACAATTTAAAGCAGATATTTGATTAACAAGAAAACACCCATGTATGTACTTCCATCAACTAAAATTAACCTTCTCTGGGAGTTACTGATACAGTTACTGTATTACCATGGTGTGTGTATGTGAGATGCACCATAGTAGGGGTACTATGGACTGTGAACTATGCATCCTCAATCTCTCTCACATGTGGTAGCTGAGAATCGAAAAAAGAGAAGTTTTGAGTACAGTGAGAACGGAGAACTAGTGGAAGGAAAAAATTTTGAGTAAAGCTGGAGTGGTCAGTGCCATTTTCCTCTCAGTATTTGTATATCCCTGCTTTGCTTAGACATCTGCTATTGTTTAAAACTGCCATTATTCTCTCAGTGTATTTCCACCCCTGCTTATTTTACTCAAACCTCGAAGTCCATTATTTTTATACAATGCAATAACAAATTTATTAACTTTGTTTTGTTATGAGAGCAGACCACATCACTGGGATGAACTATTTGTTTATCAATTTTGGGGCTCCATTCCTCATCTGTGTGGTTATGGATTTTATTGGATATTTCTCCCATATTTCTTGTGGCATCTGGATTTTGAAATATTTTCCCCATTACTTCCTAATTTCACCATGGTTTGTTTCTGCATTTATTAGCAGCTGAAACAATTCTATAACCAACCCTCTTGTATTAAATCTGAAGTTCTGCATTTATTTCTCAGATGGGGTTAATTCCCCAGTTATTTTTTCTCGAATAGCTTTGCTATTGAGGAAATAATGTACTTGCTGTAAAAATAGCCAGTTTGCATTCCGTCCCTGCAATCTGTCCTGTAATTACTGGGTTGTTATGGGAGTCTTGTTTTCATAAAAGACAATTAGTCTATAAAGACCTTTACTGTATCCACAGTTTATATTGCACACGTTGATCTTCACTTGGAAATTAAGGATGCAACAACAGTGGCAAGAAAAGAGACCCCCCCCCTCATCAGTCTGTGTTTCAATTTCTTCCATATTCTGACAGTATTGAAGATTAAAGGATTTTCTATTCAACACAAGATTTTCTGTGAAAGGATTTTTGTTTCTTTAAAAACATCTTAGCGCCAAATTGGCCATGACATCAGCACACATTTATTTTAACATGTCTGTCCTGTTCATATACAAAGTATTCCTCCCCCCGCCCCCACCCCATACTTAGATCACTTCTGGTCTAGATTTGGGGGGTGATAAAAAAAACCTATTTGCATAGTTAATGGGAAGTTAAGTCCCGTTGGCTTCAGTTTACTTGATTCTTAAGGAAATGTGCATAGGAAGGGCAAATGGATTTGTTTGGTGGGCTGACAGCTATTAAGTTTTGGTCTTTCCTTCTCTTTTATTTCTTGAATGACACAGCTGTGTCCACAGTCTTCATGGCAAGCTGCAAATTTTAATTTCTGTGAGATGAAGGGGGTTTGTTGACCCCACCCCACCTCTTTTCCCCTAAAGACAGACTTTTGGGCTTTCACTCTGCTTTCAACGTGTGTCTTAAAAGAGCTAGAGAGTAATCTCTTCCTAATTTGATTCAAAAATTATGAATTGGTGGTGTAAGATAAACAAACAGAATTTGGCTCTGTACTACTTCTTTTTAATCATTTTTAATCTATCATAGCCATATTTGTTCTGAAATAGCATTTAATGCATTTCCCCCCCCCCCACCTTATGTATTTTAATGAAAGTATATTTCGTGATGGTTTCTGTCTGGATTTAAGTTTGGGAAACAAAAATTCTAAAGGTAATGCCCATAAATATTTAGTGATATAATGCACAAGTGGTGTGCGAACTGTGATGTAAAGGAGAGTGCCCGTAGTTTTGTAGTAGTGGTAAAAGTTCTCTTAAATTGTTTTAGGAGTAAGCCTGCACGTTGAACAATTAGCATGTGGTGGTGCATGAATTTTTTTGAGGTTAAAGAGGGGTCTTCTTACCCATGAAGCTTGGGAACACTGATTTAGATAAAGACTCTGTGTGCATCCTTTAGAGGGCAGTGTGTGGGGACATCCAGCTTCAAGAGGATATGCTGAAATTTGCTGCTGCTGTGCTCGTTTTTCTGTCGCTGTTTCCCACTCCTTTCCCACCCCCATGCTGTTCCTCTCCCTCTCATCTAAGTTAGAAAATTGTTTTGTTCAGAATCAAGGCAGCCTCCCTTCACTGCAACTTGCCTTCTCTTATTTGCTCCAGTACAGTGGGAGCTCTTGTTATGCACCAGTGGGATCTTTCCCCCCTTTACAACTCTCTCCTTCTCTCTCCCTCTGCTGTATGTGGCATGCACAGATTCTGAGCAATGAAACTCAGTGCTCCCAGATCTCTGCAGAGCCAGTGCTGCAAGCGGAATGCATCATTAGGAAGACAAAAATGTAGCGGCAGCACAATTTTCTAACTTTCTGTTAATATCTCTATGCAGATCACTTCAGAGGGGCCAGGGGGTGCAGACATGTAAGCCTGTTGCAAAAAATAAGAACAAAAAGCTCCTGCAGCTTCTACATAACTAGCACATTTATTACAGCATCAGCTTTCATGGAATAGAGTCTACTTCATAAGGTGCATGAAGCGTTAGCCTTAACTGGCAGGCATATAGAGAGGGGGGGGGTGAGAAAACTGGGAGCAAATAGCAATGAAATACAAACAAGTACTGTTTGTAACATTCAGCTACCAAATCCCACCGTCAGAAGCTCACACAAGGACTTCTGCTAGTACAATAGGGCTTTCACCCCATCTCCTTCCCCTGCCCTCTCCACATGGGCTCGGGGAGAGATCAGGAGACCCTCTAGTTATGCATGGGGGAGGAGAGGAGGATCATTATTTTTTCTGGCAAGCTCAAATGCTTGCACTGATGGAACGATTGTTATTTGCACTATGTTGAGTTTCTCCCCAGGTACGCAAAGTGCAACAGCAGTTGCTGGCCCACCAATTAAGTAGATTCAGGTAGCTAATTCAAGCAGCAGATGCTGGGCGTTGAGGAGCAGTAGGGTTTTGGATCTGTGTGCACCACGAAGCCTGCCCTGCATCCCTTAAGTGAGCCTTCTCCCATCAGGTGGGGCGGAAGGGGTTTCCAGTTCAGCTTCCTATCTGGACAGCTTCTATATGTGGAATGGGCTTGCGGATTGCCACCTTGTCCTTTGCCACAGGCAATAAAATGTCTTGGAGTGGCCCTGAGCAAGTATGTAGGTCACTGAAGATCTGCTTCAGCAACTCCTGTCTGGCATCTAAGATTTCATTAGGCACTTCCTGCTCATAGTCGTTGTCATAAGGGCAAGATAATTCCTCTCTTAAAACAAAAGCTAAGAATTCCACACTATATTCTGGCAGTGAGGTATGTGTGTGTTCTGCATGCCCATAGCGCACACATAGACCTAGTTCTTTAACTTTTTTTTAAAACCAGAGTTAAGTGTCTACAAAACATCACTTTCTAATGCTAAAAGGACATCAGAGTCAATACCAGTCAGACTCCCTATGGAAAACATTCCATAAGGCGCCACAACCAAGAAATACATTCTTCCAGTTGCCACCCATCGCACCTCACCTCAGGGGGTGGTGGCACTTAGAGGAGTGCCTCATGTCAGAGCAGAGGATCCTTCAGGCCCCAAGGCACGTAGGTTTTTATAAATAAACAGAAGTGTACCTGGAAATGGACCAGGAGTCAGAACAGTTGTTTAAGACCTGGTTGAACACTTTCTCTATTCACTAATCTTAGTCAGCATCCAAGCAGTTGTATTTTGACCTGCAGTTTTCAAACAGTCTTCAAAGGCTGTGTAACACATTGCAGTAGTTTTGTCTTTAAATACACCACTATATTATTGCATGAGGGACGCGGGTGGTGCTGTGGGTTAAACCATAGAGCCTAGGACTTGCCGATCAGAAGGTCAGTGGTTCGAATCCCCGCGACGGGGTGAGCTCCCATTGCTCGGTCCCTGCTCCTGCCAACATAGCAGTTCGAAAGCACATCAAAGTGCAAGTACATAAATAGGTACCATTCTGGCGGGAAGGTAAACGGCGTTTCTGTACACTGCTCTGGTTCGCCAGAAGCAGCTTAGTCATGCTGGCCACATGACCTGGAAGCTGTACACCGGCTCCCTTGGCCAATAAAGCGGGATGAGTGCCACAACCCCATAGTCGGTCACGACTGGACCTAATGGTCAGGGGTCCCTTTACCTTTACCTTATATTATTGCATGGTGTTGTATGTAAAAAAACAACAACCCAGCAACAACATAAAAGGTAAATGACCCCTGGACCGTTAAGTCCAGTCAAAGGCGACTATGGGGTTGCAACGCTTATCTCGCTTTCAGGTCAAGGGAGCCGGCATTTGTCCACAGACAGCTTTCCAGGTCATATGGCCAGTATGAGTAAACTGCTACTGGTGCAACAGAACACTGTGGCAGAAGCCAGAGCGCATGGAAATGCTGTTTACCTTCCTGCCGCAGCGGTACCTATTTATCTACTTGCACTTGCGTGCTTTGAAACTGCTAGGTTGGCAGGAGCTGGGACAGAGCAACGGGAGCTCACTCTGTCACAGGGATTTAAACCGCTGACCTTCAGATCGGCAAAGCCCAAGGGGTTCAGTGGTTTAGACCATAGCGCCATCCGCACTGTGTTGTTTGTAGGATTGTGATGTCCTCCCACTGAAGGCACTAAGGACCATTCTACCTTTTACATATTTATCTGTGATTGGATTTTCATTGTTTGTTTTTGTTGTTTTACTAAGCTGCAACCGTGGAACTGCCAGGTTAGCTAGAACAATGGTGCTGAGGGAGAAGGTGCTTAACGTCTCCCCTCATTTCCCCAATCAGAATCAGCCCCTCACCAACCCAAATCTACTGCTTGTTCCACAAAGGAGGCAGGAGCACAGAGAAGAGGGGACCATACACCTCTGAAGTATGAATGTAAGCCTAGGCATCAAAAAGTGATTAATTTGCAGCTGCTTCAGTAACCATGCAGTTAACAACATGTCAAGGTAAAGGCTGTGAAGCATAGTGCTAATTTTAGTTACTCTGAACTTATTTTTATTTTATAAAACCATTAGTCTTGTGTAGTGCTGAAGGATAAATCTCCTGTGTGAGACAGTAGGCAAAGATTAATTAATCTGATAAACCAGGTGAAGAAGAATTATGCTGGGGATGATACAGATACTGACTTTAGTAATGTTTCCACTTGTGCAACTGGATGGAACATCCATTTAATAGCAGCAGAAACTAGACCTCAGAGGGATGATATACATTTTAACGCTCATGCGGAATCACAAACCTGCAAGGTTTCATCTTTAGCATCCTGGAGTCAGCTCCATTGAAGAAAAAAAGCCTAGTTTCTGGCAAAGAAGCATAGAAAAATTGTTGACGTAGCAAAAAATGCATTTAAGATACCAATTTGATGTTAAGAGCAGGAGCGCAGCTTGGAAGCGGTGCAGAGAAGTATTAACTCCCAGTTTTCAGACCACATGTGATTGTTTCTGAGGAGCACCTAGATTCCTGGCTAATTCAATTGGTACTAGATGGTGAGTAGCTATTGTTATAAAGCAGGGTTAGGGAACTTTTGGACCACCAAATGGTTTTGGACTTCAGCTTCTATCAGTCCCAGCCACTAAGGTAAATGATCAGGTATGAAGTCGGAGTTCAACAACATCTAGAGGCCACAAGTACCTCATCCCTCTTATAAACAATAAAATGGGTCACTTTACTGGGTATGCATGCAAAAGGTCCCCGCCCAATATACTTTGATGTATAAAAAATAGTGCCAACAAACTACACACACACACAAACATATATTTTGTTGTTTAGTCATTTAGTCGTGTCCGACTCTTCGTGACCCCATGGACTAGAGCATGCCAGGCACTCCTGTCTTCCACTGCCTCCCACACTTTGATCAAACTCATGCTGGTAGCTTCGAGAACACTATCCAACCATCTCGTCCTCTGTCGTCCCCTTCTCCTTGTGCCCTCCATCTTTCCCAACATCAGGGTCTTTTCCAGG
Source organism: Podarcis gaigeae (assembly GCF_964106915.1). Taxonomy (NCBI): domain Eukaryota; kingdom Metazoa; phylum Chordata; class Lepidosauria; order Squamata; family Lacertidae; genus Podarcis; species Podarcis gaigeae. The sequence goes on from NC_139677.1 coordinate 85,070,322, forward strand.
GAGTCTTCTCTTCTCATGAGGTGGCCAAAGTATTGGAGCCTCAGCTTCAGGATCTGTCCTTCCAGTGAGCACTCAGGGCTGATTTCCTTCAGAATGGATAGGTTTGATCTTCTTGCAGTCCATGGGACTCTCAAGAGTCTCCTCCAGCACCATAATTCAAAAGCATCAATTCTTCTGTGATCAGCCTTCTTTATGGTCCAGCTCTCACTTCCATACATCACTCCTGGGAAAACCATAGCTTTAACTATAATATATATATATATATATATATACTGGACATTTGTAGGGTTTCTTTGTTGTTGATCTGCAATTGAATATTTGGTTTGTTCAAGAGCAGGCATTTAAACCATGCTTAAAAAACATCCTGCCCTATCATACACACCCTTTGACCCCTCTACTAAAATTTGAAATTGTGCTCACTGGTTGAGGTCCCCTCCCCTATAATAAAAATACATTGCAGCCAGCTAACTGTGCTAATAATGACATTTCCGATCTTCTTAAGCACCTAAAGAATTTGAAGAGCACTGTTGTGAGGCTTTTTTGGGGGGGGGGGTGGAGCTGGAGATTTGCAATAGTAAACCAAGGCTAAGAATAGAGAGGATAAAACAAACATCCAAAATACCTCACCTACAGCTCAAAATGTCAGTATTTTTATTTTGCCACATGCCGCAGAGAAGTTGCAGCATAATGATCCATAATGTGAATTGGATTTGGTTAGCCGCCCTTCATCTATTTCACATAATGCATTGGGGCTGCAGTTCAGAGATAATTTTGTATATCATTCACTATGACATATTAAATTGGTAAATACTTGTTTGGGTCAAATTCTATTCTTGGACATGTGTGTGGAGTGTTCATTATCCTCCAACAGGAGAGTCATGCATGAATGGAAAGAGAAAATTTGTTATAAGACTATCCCAGAGCTCTACAGCATAACCTTGTTACGTGATTAGAGAAATAAAATACCTCAATAAAGTAATGCTGGGTGCTATGCACACCTTCCAAAATACACACAGTACACTTGTCAAGCTGAGAACAAATGTTCATCCTATGAGAACTGCGATTGCCTTCATCAGCTGATATGTTCAAAGAAAACATGTACATGAGTCAAACAATCAAATTCCTTCCATTTGCAGTGGGAGGATGCCTGTCACTGAATTTTTTAAATTTATTAAGTATTATTTTAAACATCACTTTCTATGAAAAAAATCATAAAATCCAAATCATAAAAGAAGCCTTTATGCAAATCATAAAAGAAGCCTTTGTTTATCCTCCTTGTGCTTGGTTGAGAAGCAATTTTGAACAGCACTGTACTATTTTCCCTTCACTTTTTTTTCAGCTCTGCATATTTGGGGAAAATGTAGGAAGACAAACTGCAACCAGATGTTGACAATTGTCAGTCCTGACTAATTATCTTCACCATCTGCTTTTCTTTGGATGAGAGGTCTTGCTGGTTGACCCTTCCATTCCCTTTATGGGACCATCCCCAGCCCACTCTCCCTAGCCTTATTATGCCCCTTTCAATCACCCTTTTCTCTCCTTCCCTACTACTCTAAGAGTGCATGCTAGTCCCAATGAATCTTTTTGAGTCATCTTGTTGCCGGTCACTTCCCTTTGCTTTATTTACAGCTTTCACCCTAGGATCCTCGTTGCTGTTTTCTTCTGAACACGTAACCAACCTAAAGGTTGAGGTCAAATGGAAGCTGCGAGTAACCTGAGGTATTTTGCAACCTCAAGAGAGGAAAAGCAGAATGCCACTTGAATTTCTCCTTACTTCAGGTGCCAGGGGATCGTACTAATGGCCCAACACTTGAAGAGCAAAGCCAGGAGAGAAATTCTCAGCCTCTACTGCGCTCTCTGGAGCTGCCCAGCTGCAAAGCTGAGAGCATTTAGCAGCCTTCTCACCGATGTTACAAAGTACATGTGATGCTGCTTAAACATCCCAAGACGAAAGCTGATATTCAAGGAAAATGTTTCCCAGGGTCTCTTGTTTTGATACACATGCTTATCCCTATATTGCCTGTCTCTTTTTATACAGCACCTTTACCATTATTTTTTCCTGATGTGTAGAAAAGCTACACCCATTATAATCTATTTAGCTGTGTGTACGATGCTTTCTTCACCTATGGAAAAAAATCCTTGATGTGAAAGTGCTAGAAATGTTCTGGCAGTTACAGGAGGAAGCTTTATCTTTCTAAAAGGGAAGAGAGATTCTTTTGGCTCTGTTTTACAGTTGGAATGCTGATAAGTGACAGGGTTCTATCCAAGTCATCCAGCATAAATTTTAATGTATTATAAAATGTGAGCTTTCACTAGTGATGGCAACCAAAATCCACTTCCTTTTCCATTCTCCTCTATGAAAAATGAAGAGTGGTCGTAAATAACACAATGGAAGGCCTTTGGCTTTGCATACATATATAGCCCCATGTTTAATAATAATAATAATAAAATTTTATTTATATCCCGCCCTCCCCAGCCGAAGCCAGGCTCAGGGCGGCTAACAATAATAAAATAATACAACATTCTAAAATCATTTCATTATAAAATTAATTCAAATCAAATTGAGGGCAACCATTGGGCTAGAGTTCTGTGAAGATTGCCAAAGGAGGGAGTCAGTCTGTGCCCTGACCAAAGGCCTGGTGGAACAGCTCTGTCTTGCAGGCCCCGCAGAAAGATGTCAAGTCCCGCAGGGCCCTAGTCTCTTGTGACAGAGCGTTGCACCAGATTGGAGCCACAGCCGAAAAAGCACTGACTCTGGTTGAGGCCAGCCTAACCTCTCTGTGGCCTGGGACCTCCAAGATGTTTTTGTTTGAAGATCGTAAGTTCCTCTATGGGACATACCAGCTGAACCCTTGGCCTCTCCAACTGACAAGAGCTCACATACCTGAGCTGAGAAGGGCTTTTATTTGAGAGTTCAGCGAGTTGCTGCCAAGCAGAAGATAGCTGTGGGACAGATCACAACAGTAGTGGGAGGGATCACTACTTCATAGAGATCTCTTCAGCTGTAGGGTGTTGCAAGACACTCAATTGTCTGCAGTGCTATTGCGTGAAACCATTGGGAGTAGTCATTAGTTTTAGAACAAAGCGTCATCAGTGTGCCGATGGCACCCTGTAACATTTGGATTGAGAATGGGTCAGAAGGCCCTGGACCCGTGTCTGAATGTGTTTATTAAAATGTGTTTCATTGTTTGGCTCTAAACCAAACCCCTCTTAATTGAGCATAGCCCCTTCAATAATAAAACTGTATAAATGAAGTCAAGATTTCATACAGGCCATTTGTCTATTCTGTAAAATGGAGTTGGAAACAAAGGCTTCTCTGATTATTTCATGAAATGCTGAGCATTCTCTGGCCCGTTCCAATAGAAAAGTAAAGATATATTGTGATCCACAACATTTAAAATTATGCTTTAAATCAAATCGCCTTATTGGGCTGAATTAGCGAACTCCATATGATTGGTAAAAACAGGTCTGAATTCTGAAAAACCATTGGCCACCCCACACATTGCATGGTATCATCACCATCATTATCAATCATTACATGACTGCTGTTACATAGATCTGCTGCTGACATAGCTTTCTAGCTGCCCTTGGTTATCTAATATTCATGACAATGTGTTTCCACTTGTTTGTCCCATTTCACATGATATATTTATATGTGTACAATTGTTAATACTAAAAAATGTAATGTCTGAAGCGTCTGACATTCTGCCTGTAGAACTAGTTATGAGCAGAACAAACTAGAAGTGGAACCTTTTTGGATGTGGCATTCTGCACATACTTATGTTATGAATGCCATTAGCTTGCATCACTAGCACGGAAAGGAACTACATCATTCACCCAATACACTTAGTCCTAATTACTGGAATGTGGCGAGAACATCAGTTTGGGAACTTGTGAACCAGCCTTTTTAATGGTTTGATGTCTAGTCTATACTGACTTCCACTAGCCTTCCAATTCAAGATGTTGGTGATTATTTGTACAAGTTTAAATGCCTTAGGCCCTACATGAAGTGGAGACATAGGCACATACATTTCCCCTTTATCATGAACCCTAAGTTCAACTGAGTGAACCTTCTAATGTTAATTTAGTGGAGTGAGAGGCTGCTCTGTATGTTGTAACTGTGGAACATATGGTGAACCAGTGACATGTAATTAATTGAGGCCTGGGTCCCTGTTTCACAAACTCACATCCTTCAAGTAACTGAGACAATTCCAGGATGAAAGGAATCACAGCATTCTGAGTGCAATTCCAGGCACTAAGATAACTCAGTCCGATTTAACTTGCTGGGATATACTTTCCAGTAAATGTGCACAGGGGTCAAATGCCTCTCCTCAAGTAAGGGATCTTGCTTAGTCCTCTCACATGTACAGAGAAATAAAAAAAGAAATCCATTAATTTCAACATCAAGTCCATAACATATACTAAAGGGTTGCATTCAGCTTTAGTCATACTCAAAGTAGCCCTATTGAAATTAGTATTGGATTTAGTTGGATGCAACATGCCTAACTTAGTTTAATAATAATAATAATAATAATAATAATAATAATAATTTATTTATACCCCGCCCATCTGGCTGGGCTTCCCCAGCCACTCTGGGCGGCTTCCAAAAAAATATTAAAATACTGTAATACATCAAACATTAAAAGCTTCCCTAAACAGGCCTCCATTCATTTCAGGGCATCTACTCTGAGGAGGGACGCAGGTGGCGCTGTGGGTAAAAGCCTCAGCGCCTAGGGCTTGCCGATCGAAAGGTCGGCAGTTCGAATCCCTGCGGCGGGGTGCGCTCCCGTCGTTCGGTCCCAGCGCCTGCCAACCTAGCAGTTCGAAAGCACCCCTGGGTGCAAGTAGATAAATAGGGACCGCTTACTAGCGGGAAGGTAAACGGCGTTTCCGTGTGCGGCTCTGGCTCGCCAGAGCAGCGATGTCACGCTGGCCACGTGACCCGGAAGTGTCTCCGGACAGCGCTGGCCCCCGGCCTCTTGAGTGAGATGGGCGCACCAACCCCAGAGTCTGGCAAGACTGGCCCGTACGGGCAGGGGTGCCTTTCCCTTTACCTTACTCTGAGGAGATCTTGGTGGGATGCAGTGCAAACTCTCTAAAACCATGAGTCTATACATGTCTTTCTCATAGGTAAGGCCCACTGATTGCAATGGGGTTTACTCTCAGGTACATATGTATAAAACTGCAGCCTAAGCAACTTATTATTCTGTAATGCAAATGCCACCCGGATTGTATGAACAGTGCCGGATTTACGTATAAGCTAAACAAGCTATAGCTTAGGGCCTCACTCTCTTGGGGGCCCCCAAAAAATTTAAAGAAAACAACAACCTGGGTGTACATTTCAAAATATAATATGATAATAATAATAATAATAATAATAATAATAATAATAATAATAATAATAATTTATTTTTACCCCGCCCATCTGGCTGGGTTTCCCCAGCCACTCTGGGCGGCTTCCAACAGAACACTAAAATACAATAACCTATTAAACATTAAAAGCTTCCCTAAACAGGGCTGCCTTCAGAAGTCTTCTAAAAGTTTGGTAGTTATTTTTCTCTTTGACATCCAGTGGGAGGGCGTTCCACAGGACGGGTGCCACTACTGAGAAGGCCCTCTGCCTGGTTCCCTGTAGCTTTGCTTCTCACAGCGAGGGAACCACCAGAAGGCCCTCGGCGCTGGACCTCAGTGTCCGGGCAGAACGATGGGGGTGGAGACGCTCCTTCAGGTATACTGGGCCAAGGCCGTTTAGGGCTTTAAAGGTCAGCACCAACACTTTGAATTGTGCTCGGAAATGTACTGGGAGCCAGTGTAGGTCTTTCAAGACCAGTATTATATGGTCTCGGCGGCCGTTCCCAGTCACCAGTCTAGCTGCCGCATAAAAAACAAATAAAAAACACATAAAATAAAACCTACATACACACAGCAACAGGCCTGCTAGCCTGCCCACCTAAAATGTCACTGGTTTGCTCACTTTAATATACTTCTTCTTAATTGTATTTCATTATTAATATACTTCTTCTTAATTGTATTTCAGTTCAACAATTACCTTGATAAAATACGTATTTTGTTATGTGCAAAGGCCTTTGGATTAGGTCCATAAATTACCATATAGCATATAGTCAACACAAAAAACAGCAACAAATTGTTATTGACAAAGGACAGCTGGACATATAAAGGGCCCCATTACCTTCAGTAGCTTAGGGCCTCATCAAACCTAAATCCGGCACTGTGTATGAATATAGGTCTTGGGTTTTTGAGATAATATAAAGGTTCTATTTAGTTGTAAATCAATATGGTCTAATTGTTATAGCAACCAATTAATGAGCATGTTTGTCCAGGAAATATATTAATTGAATTACAAAATGGAAAACGATTTAAATTAGTGACCCCCAAAATATTCTCTCCTGGCAGTTTGAATGATGATTTAAAGTAACCTGCCCTTGTTCATATGAAATAACTCCTCACTTAGCTGCATGTATTTTAACAACCCTGCACAATTTCATTCCTCACAATTCAAGAGTCCCCACAAAAAAGTACAAAGTAGGATATGAGAATCTCCACCATGGTACATCGCACTAAAACTCTACCTAATGGGAACAGAGACAGGAAGGTAGCTGGTCATGCTACAGTTGGTTTGCTTTATAATAAAAGGGGGGAAATGTAACTTCTCTTTTTGGAAGCCCAAAGATCTAGCAGATGAGAACTTGGGCAGATAATTAAAGAAGCCGGAATTAAAGCTCAACCTGGAAAGTGCAGAGATGTCAAGAGAGCAATATTTTGAATTGTAGCCTCATTAGCGCAGATAGAAAACTAATGAGATGGGCTGTATGACTGACATTATTCCCTCAAGCTTGTCAAATCTATAGTTCTCTTTTGAGATGTGTGTGTGTGTGTGTGAGAGAGAGAGAGAGAGAGAGAGAGAGAGAGAGAGAGAGAGTGCAGACAGAAAATACCTGGAAATTGATGCCTATGGTAAAAAAAAAATTATCATTTTACTCCTTTTTAAAAGAAATAAAAAATAAAAACTTAGAAAGATTGGGGCTGGTTGAAACTGCATCAAAATTCTCTCAGGGTGTGTGTGTGAAGGTGAAAAGGTGGTTGGTATTGTAGGGAATTTTCTTTTCAGTTGCTGTGTTATTGTACAGGAGTCAGCCTTTGTGCTTCTGTTTTATTCTTTCTCATTTATTTCCACTATTTATAGCTATAACTAAATTCCCAAGGCAGCTTGCAGCAGCGTTAAAAACAAATTAACAGCGCAACCTTATACGTGTATACTCAGAAGTAATTCCCATTGATTTCAACAGGTCTTACTCTCACGAAAGTGGGCATAGGATTGCAGCCCAAAAACTCATATAGAAGGAGAACTAAATTCAGCATGAAATCATGCAGCACAGATAAAAAAGTTTGGCCCTGAAACAGATTGAAAGGCTGCGGTGGGTGGAGGTCTTATCATTTTCCATTGTTTGATTTGATTTACATTTGGCATCCATATTAAAAATGTGATTAAAAAAAACTTGCTTACTTTTATTGCTAAGAGTAAAGGTAAAGGGACCCCTGACCATTAGGTCCAGTTCTGACCAACTCTGGGGTTGCGGCGCTCATCTCGCTTTATTGGCCGAGGGAGCTGGTGTACAGCTTTCGGGTCATGTGGCCAGCATGACTAAGCCGCTTCTGGTGAACCAGAGCAGCGCACAGAAACTCCATTTACCTTCCCACCAGAGCGGTATCTATTTATCTACATGCACTTTGATGTGCTTTCGAACTGCTAGGTTGGCAGGAGCAGGGACTAAGCAATGGGAGCTCACCCCATCGCGGGGATTCGAACCGCCAACCATCTGATCGGCAAGTGCTAGGCTCTGTGGTTTAACCCACAGCGCCACCCGTGTCCCACATGGCTAAGAGTAATTGGAGGGAAAATAAGGAGAGATTACAATTGAAAGTGAGATGGGTGGGGAGCTAGTTAACCAGATGTCAGGGGCCGGTGGGATGATGAGGCATGGTACCAGCTGAGGAACCCCCTAGAGAAGCCTCGGAAGAGGCTCAGAGCCTGGGAAGTGGTGGTGGGACACTGAGGACAGATCAGAGCGGACGGATGGTTGGAGACCAAAGAAGCAACAGACTTTGGCATGCAGGAAGCAGGGCAGACTCCAGATGTGAAGCAGGGGATGAGGAGGGCAGAGTCTGCAGAAGCAACCCAGGAGCTTGTCATTCCTACTCTACTATACCTTCCTCCACCCTTGCCTCCAAGGACATTGACAGCTATGCATGTAGCAGGACAAAGGGCCAGTGGTGAAGCTGCATGCTCCGGCACTGGGGGTGGAGAAGAAGAAGAGGAGGAGTTTGGATTTGATATCCCGCTTTATCACTACCCTAAGGAGTCTCAAAGCGGCTAACATTCGTTCTGCCCGGACACTGAGGTCCAGTACCGAAGGCCTTCTGGCGGTTCCCTCACTACGAGAAGCCAAGTTACAGGGAACCAGGCAGAGGGCCTTCTCGGTAGTGGCACCCACTCTGTGGAACGTCCTTCCATCAGATGTCAAAGAGAAAAATAACTACCAAACTTTAAGAAGACATCTGAAGGCAGCCCTGTTTAGGGAAACTTTTAATGTGTAATAGGTTATTGTATTTTAGTGTTTTGTTAGAAGCTGCCCAGAGTGGCTGGGGAAACCCAGCCAGATGGGCGGGGTATAAATAAAAATTATTATTATTATTATTATTATTATTACATTCTCCTTTCCCTTCCTCCCCCACAACAAACACTCTGTGAGGTGAGTGGGGCTGAGAGACTTCAAAGAAGTGTGACTGGCCCAAGGTCACCCAGCAGCTGCATGTGGAGGAGCGGAGACGTGAACACGGTTCACCAGATTACGAGACTACCACTCTTAACCACTACACCACACTGGAGCAGATGGGGGCATGGCTGGTGCGCGTCCCAGGGTGTGGTTCGCCGCCTGTGGGGGCGTGGTGTGCGTCCGGGGGCGTGGCGCGCTGCCCACGGAGGCGCACAGCGCATGTCCAGGGGGGCGGCTGTGATGGTACCCTCTCCCCAATGGTGCCTGGGTCGGTGCATTCCCCCTGCCCGCCCACCCCCGTTCCTCTGCCAGTGCAAAGGGCACAGATGCACACAAACTCCGCATCATAGAAGCCAACTCCTAGGGGCCTGCCAATAAATATTTGAGGGGGCCAGTGGCCCCCAGAGTTGATGGGCATTGCCATTCAAATGGTGTGCGTGCACCACATCATGTGATTGATTGTGCAGGGCAGTGCTTACCTAGGCCTCCCTCAATATTTTATTCAAGTTGGCACCCTGCCCAATGTAGTTTAAGGTTGCTTGGGAAACATCCGGCTGAGGAGGCAGAGGAGACTTGGTAAAAGGTAAAGGTAAAGGACCCCTGGATGCTTAAGTCCAGTCAAAGGTGACTATGGGATTGTGGTGCCCATCTTGCTTTCAGGCCAAGGGAGCTGGCGTCTGTCCGCGGACAGCTTTCCAGCTCATGTGGCCAGCATGACTAAACCACTTCTGGCACAACAGAACACCGCGACAGAAACCAGAGTGCACGGAAACGCCGTTTACCTTCTCGCCTCAACGGTACCTATTTATCTACTTGCACTGACGTGCTTTCAAACTGCTAGGTTGGCAGGAGCTGGGACAGAGCAACAGGAGCTCACTCCACTGCGGGGGTTTTGAACCACCAGCTTTCTGATTGGCAAGCCCAAGAGGTTCAGTGGTTTAGACCACAGCGCCACCCGCATCCCTTAGGTGAAAGTAGACATAGGGGGGAGTAGAGGGTAGAGACCTTCAGTCCTGGCAACTGCTCGATGGGAGCTAGTTCAGCCAGGGAGTATTGCCAAGCTGGAATCCGTTTTTCTGAATAAAGAATTAAAATACACTGCTGCACTCTGAATCTTGTGTGCTGAGCTACATGGGAGCCAGTGGCAACACCAAAGCAAATATCTTGGGCTGGACCTTCCTAGAAATTTTCTTGTGCAAGCCCCCTTGAAAGTATGCAGCTTTCCTCTATTTCAATGGGTTTCTGCTGGAGCCCTTTCCAAAAGTCTTTGCCCATTCACAATAATTATAGTCATTGTCCTTCAGAAAATCTGCTGCCTGACAAGAGTTCTCCATGGGTTGTCATTATTTTTATTATGCCTAGGCAAAAACATACTCTAAATATCTAATTATCTGCCAAACAAAGCTTCATGATTTGTGCTGTTCCATCTATTAACAAAGATGATTCATCCATTTGAGAAGGTAAACAATACTAGTTCTTGTTGGCTCCCTAATACATGTTTACCAATGCTGAAATAGCCGTCTGTTGATTCAGAAGACAGGCGAGCAAAGACACAACTCCAGTCTCTTCAAATAGAATCCTCAAATCCCTGCACTACACAATCCCAACCTTCCCAATTCTGTACAAATTTTTAACGAATTGGTACAATTACTGAGCTATGCAGAAATAAGCTGACTTGTGTGTCCACAGTGCCTGACAAAATCAGTCGTTGCATCAGATATTTTGACTTCAGGATGTTGGGGACTACATTACTTGTGTGTGTTAGGCTTTGCATGTGACCCAAGAGATTCATGACCACAAAATCTGTCTGTATGTCAAAATCTTAAACCAGGAAGACACTGTTATAATATACAGTTATTGATTCACATTTGCATGCATGAAAGGGTTAACCTGAGCTCAGGTTGCCATTGGGGGTGTGTACCTTAGCTGCCTTTGTTTCCCCCTTCCCATTCTCCTTCAACCCTTTTTATTTGTGCTTCCTGGAACAAGCAAAGAAGGAGCCATGCAGCTTTGGCTCCCAACTCAGCAAATGCTGTGAGTTAACTGAATATCTCCAAAAGGGATATTTTATAGCCTGCATCTTTGCTAACCCAAAGACACAGCTTATGTTATTGTACTGTGGAGAGTGTATTAACTTATGGTCTGTGTGTGTGGTTTGGGAGCTGCATGGCCAGGGAAAAAACAATGCTGTCCGGGGTTGTACAGACTGCAGAGAGAACAACTGGGTGCACTCTTCCCACCTTAGATCAAATCTATGCTGTCAGGCGTCATAAGAAAGCTACAGAGATAGCGCAGGATAGTATGCACCCCGGAAATGATCTCTTTCAGTTCTGCCTTCTGGAAGAAGGTATAGGGTTATAAAGACCAGGACTAGCCGCCTGAGAAACAGTTTCTACGCAAATGCAATTCTGGTTCTAAACACAGTATAAGAAGTCTCTGTAGTATATTGCATTTTAAAATGGGGTTTCAGAGTTTTTAGGGGTTTTTGAATGTTTTATGTAGATTTTTTAATTTCATTGTTCTGTATGGGACAATGACAATAAAGATATTGTATCATATGTTATACATAATATGATATGGCTTCGTTTTTTTAATGTGATATACTAACTTTAATTTTTCATCTCTGAAAAACTCATAGAGCTGTAAAAACTCCCAGAACTCCATAACATCCAATTTTGCCAAATCAGAGCCTGTTCTATTTTATCAAGCTTTCCCAGTTATGCCAAACTAGTATTTAATTAATAAGCGACATGATATTTCTATAGAGTCACATAGCACAGTAGTCAAAAGAAGAAGTGATGCAGTGCAAAACTAGCTATGCAGAAAATGATGGCTATGTTTAAGACTTCACAATGGGGTCTTCTTTTATCTTAGGTTATTTCCAGGCAACCTGCTTATTGAGAATTCATCCTGATTTGTTTGCACAAAGTATGTGGGGTGGTTAGACAATGTCAGCTCTTTATTGAGCGTCCATTCTGATTTGTTTGTGAAGAGGTCGGATGACATTGCGTGAAGAAAAGGTTACTGCACACTTTCCAGTGTATTTCCCCATTGCTGCATGGGAGCTTCAAATCAACTTTAATTGCACAACCTGAATTTGCCAATATGTGATTGAATCTCACCTGAAAACAGTGCTGGTCCAGAGGTGTCCTTAGATTACCTAATGTGGAATAAATAGTAGTGCTTGGCCCCATTCGCAGAATCACCAACATCATTTTTGACTGCTGAACCACAGTTTCAGCCTTGCCCCACTTCTGCCCCCCAAAGCCTTGCTTACTGGGGCCACATGGTGGTGGCAGGGGAGAGTGGGGCACCTGCAGGGGCACTGCCCCACAGGATTCTGCCACCTGAGGCAGCTGCTTCAGCCCTCCTCATGGGCAGGCCAGCCCTGGACATGACATACATATAAAAATGTGGCTACAGTGGTACCTCAGGTTACATACGCTTCAGGTTACAGACTCCGCTAACCCAGAAATAGTACCTCAGGTTAAGAACTTTGCTTCAGGATGAGAACAGAAATCGTGTGGTGGTGGTGTGGCAGCAGAGGGAGGCCCTATTAGCTAAAATGGTGCTTCAGGTTAAGAACAGTTTCAAGTTAAGAACAGACCTCCAGAACAAATTAAGTTCTTAACCCAAGGTACCACTGTATTTAGCAAGAACAGAACAGAAAATAGACAATGCAGACCGTACTCAAAAGTAAGATAGCTCTATGGGGTTTACTCCCAATCCCAGATATGTGTGTATAGGATTGCAGACACAAACTTCTAAACGCTGTGGTGGATAAATACAGTGGTATCTCTAGATGCGAATGGGATCCGTTCTGGAGCCCCGTTCACATCTAGAAGCAAACGTAACCAGTGACGGCACATTTGCGCATGCATCACTTTTCGCCACTTCTGCACATGCGCGTGATGTCATTTTGAGTGTCTGCGCATGCGCAAGCGGCAAAACCCGGAAGTAGCGCGCTCCGTTACTTATGGGTTGCCGTGGAGCGCAACTCGAACGTGCTCATCCCGAAGCACATTCAACCCGAGGTATGGCTGTACACAGTTTTTGCAAGCAAGAGAATGAATTAAATTTCCCCGTATATTTGTTTTGGAATGCAGTTCAGCCCCACTTCCCAAAATCTTCATGTTATGTTCTGCTTGCAAGCCATAGTGCAATGCAAAATATTCTAGGGAGGATTATAAACCATTTGAAAACAAAGCTTTGTTTTATAATGGGAAATCTGCCACAAAGAGCAAAAAGCATTCATTTCAGATTTTCTGAAAGGAAAAAAAAAGACCACTCAGACGAAGATAACGTACATAAGGAAAATTATAATACTGTCACAAGATCACAGCATGCCATTAAGAAGCAAATTAAAGTTGGGAGGGAGGAAATAAACTAATAATATGGTAAAAGCAAAAAACATCTCTTTATTTAGTATAGTCAACATTTTAAAAATGAATGAAACCGTTCCAAAACAAACAGGCTGAAAGTAATGTGTGTGCAAACCAATGATTATCTTAGAAGAATGGCAGAAAAAGCAACCCAAACCATGATATGCAAACAATTTGTTTGGGGAAAAAAATATTTAAGGCATTATACCAGTCTTGGAGACTATGACATGCTTATATTTATTTAGATTATTTTGATTCTCCACCCCAACAATATGAGGAATGAAATGGTTGATAATCTTAATAATATTCTCATTTAACGTTGGAGTTGAGGTGGGCAGTGAGAAAGCAAAGTCTGTTGATGATACTAAATTGTTCCGGGTTCTTAAAACAAAAAGAAACTGTGAAACACTCCCAAAGGACCTCTCCAACCTAAGTGAGAATAGGTGGTAAAATGGCAAAGGCAATTCAGCGTAAACTAGTATAAAGTGATGCCTGTCAGGGCAAAAAAAATTCTTAATTTCACATATACACTCATGGGGTCTGAACTGACAGTGATGTACCAGGAATGAGACCTTTGGGGTCATAGTAGATAACTCAATGAAGATGTCAGCCCAGTGTGCAGCAGCGGTGAGAAGAGGCAAATTCCATGCTAGGGGTCCTTTGGAAATGAACTGAAAATTAAAACTGCCAATATCATAATACTGATATAGAAATCTATTGTGCGGTTGTATTTGAAATACTGGGTATAATCTCTGGTCAAAAAGGATATTGTAGAGTTGGAGAAGGTTCAGAAAGGGGCAACCAGTATGGCCAGAAGGGTCGAGCAATTTCGAGGAAAGGTTGCAGTATTTGGGATTTTAGGGGGAAAGCAAGTAAGAGGCAGCCTGATAGAAGTTTATAAAATTGTGGATGGAGAAGTTTTCCTCCCTCTTTCGTGACACTAGAATTTGTGGGCATCTGGTAATAAAGCTGAACATTGGAAGTTTCAGCACAGATATAAGAAAGTACTTTGCCCGAGCATATAGTTAAACAATGAATCTCACTTCCACCAGAGGCAGTGATGGGCCCCAGATTTGATTGGCCCAGGACCCACGTACCTGTGGGACCGCCTCACCTGGTATGCCCCGTGGAGGACCTTAAGGTCCACAAATAACAACACTTTGGAGGTCCCAAGTTGCAAGGTGGTTAGATTGGTCTCAACTAGGGCCAGGGCCTTTTCAGTACTGGCCCCGACTTGGTGGTACGCTCTGTCACAAGAGACTAGGGCCCTGCGAACTTGACATCTTTCCGCAGGGCCAGAGCTGTTCTGCCTGGCCTTTGGTTTGGACTCAGTCTGACCCTTATGTTTGCCTCCCCTTATGGTTTTGAACTATGGGCTACTATTAAAATGAGGCTGCATTTTAAATTGTATTTTAACCCGTATTTTAAATTGGGTTTTTTCCCCTCCCCTATTATGTTTTTTATTGTGATTTTACTGATGTTAGCTGCCCTGAGTCCGGCTTTGGCTGAGGAGGGCGGGGTATAAATAAAATGTATTATTATTATTTTTAAAAGAGGTTTAGACAGATTCATGGAGGATAAAGTTATTGATGACTTCTAGCAATAATAATAATAATAATAATAATAATAATAATAATAATAATAAATTTATTATTTGTACCCTGCCCATCTGGCAGGGTTTCTCCAGCCACTCTGGGTGGCTTCCAACAAAGATTAAAAATACATTAAAATGCCACACATTAAAAACTTCCCTGAACAGGGCTGCCTTAAGATGTCTTCTGAATGTCAGGTAGTTATTTATCGCTTTGACATCTGGTGGGAGGGCGTTCCACAGGGCGGGCGCCACTACCGAGAAGGCCCTCTGCCTGGTTCCCTGTAGCTTTGCTTCTCGCAATGAGGGAACTGCCAGAAGGCCCTCGGCGCTGGACCTCAGCGTCCGGGCAGAACAATTGGGGTGGAGACGCTCCTTCAGGTATACTGGGCCAAGGCCGTTGAGGGCTTTAAAGGTCAACACCAAAACTTTGAATTGTGCTCGGAAACGTACTGGGAGCCAATTATAGTGATGCTCTGTCTACACTGTTAGAGGCAGTGATGTTTTGGGGAAACTGGTTGCTTGAAACTACAGG
This sequence comes from Podarcis gaigeae, assembly GCF_964106915.1. Classification (NCBI taxonomy): domain Eukaryota; kingdom Metazoa; phylum Chordata; class Lepidosauria; order Squamata; family Lacertidae; genus Podarcis; species Podarcis gaigeae. The sequence goes on from NC_139677.1 coordinate 85,085,625, forward strand.
TGGGCAAACTGTTCTTACACTTGGTTCCTGATTGTGGGTTTCCCTCAAGCATCTGGTTGGCCACTGTGAGGGCAGGATGTTGGACAAGATGGGCCACTGACCTGATCCAGGAGGCTCACCTTATGTCCTTATGCACATGTGTGTATAGGAAACTCCCCTTAAGGCCAGTTGAGAAGCTATTATAACTTGTGCACAATGCAGCAGTCCAGCAGTTGACTGAAGGTTATCAATAGCATGTAGCACCGCTGCTGAAATATCTACATGGGCTCCCAATGTGATACTGTGCCAATTTTAAGGTGTCAATATATAAAGCCCTAAGCAACTTGGGACTAGCCTATCTGAAAGCCTTTAATTTATTTTTAATCTTTGTTGGAAGCCGCCCAGAGTGGCTAGGGAGACCCAGCCAGATGGGCAGGGTACAAATAATAAATTATTATTACTATTATTATTATTATTATTATTATTATTATTATTTCTCCATATTCCCATTTTTTGAGATCTGCTGAAGAAGCACTGTGAACTGTCCTTTTTGATATCTGTTTGGTGGCCTTGAAAATTCAGACACATGGTATAATAGCACCTACATTGTGGATTTAATTGCCTTTGTACATTATGTAGGCATCTTCCGTGTTTAATTTTAGATACTATCTTTAAAAAGTTATTATTTACACTAGCTTACCCTGCCTTGTGACCCAGTTTTATGTTCTTCTGATCTTTGCCTTTTTATGTTTTTACCTTTGATTTTATGTGAGTTTTGTGTATATTTATTTGGGAATATTTCCCTCTAATGATTTAGTGGTAAATAAATTGATGGAGGGGCTGTTTTCTTTGGGACTATAATACAGCAGAAAGGGATTTTTTAAAATCTGCCTGGGTCCTAGTTTCAATATCTCCCATCTGCAGCTGCTATTTTTAAGACAAAGAAAACATGTTAATTGCGGTCAGACAATTAACATACTGCTAGCATTTGTTTGTCATGGAAAATCATGGTTAATGGTTTACTGTGAACACACAGTTTGCTCCTATTTTGCTCCTCCTCTAGTAGAAGCAGGAACAACAAACCATGAGCCTTGTTTTAGAGTGTAACACGAAAAAAGGAACTGAGTTTTTGTTTTGCTCCAAACAAACCATGGTTTGAAGCCAAGGTTTGATCTTGGTAAATGACTCAATGTCTAGTCAGGACATAATGTAAAGCCAAAATTGTCCTCACTCAGAGCAAAGTGGGTGCAATATGCTCATTCACAGTAATCTGCTAACCATGTCTTAACAATTATTTCATATTTTTAAATAAGGTTAAGGTAAAGGTAAAGGTAAAGGTACCCCTGCCCGTACGGGCCAGTCGTGTCCGACTCTAGGGTTGTGCGATCATCTCACTTAAGAGGCCGGGGGCCAGCGCTGTCCGGAGACACTTCCGGGTCACGTGGCCAGCGTGACGAAGCTGCTCTGGCGAGTCGGCACCAGCACAGCACACGGAAACGCCGTTTACCTTCCCGCTATAAAGCGGTACCTATTTATCTACTTGCAATTAGGGGTGCTTTCGAACTGCTAGGTGGGCAGGAGCTGAGACCGAAAGACGGGAGCTCACCCCGCTGCGGGGATTCGAACCGCCGACCATGCGATCGGCAAGCCCTAGGCGCTCAGGTTTTACCCACAGCGCCACCTGCGTCCCGTAAGGTTTATATACCACTTGATTTATAAACTTCAGAGCAGATTACAAAAATTATAAAACAATTAAATTATTGGTAAAAGCAATTAAAACAACTATTTAAAACATTCAAAAAATTAAACTAAAAACACATCTGCATTCTAGATATCTGGGTAAGCTTGTCTAAGGAAAAATGCTTTTAGCAGGTGCCAAAAAGAGTATAGTCAAGGAACTTGTCTGATATCAATAGCCGGGGAGTTCCAAAGTGTACGTGCTACCACATTAAAAGATCAATTTCTTACAAATGCAGAATGGGTATAATGTGGCACTGTAACGGTGCCAATTACCAGTCAAGTGGGCATATGTTGCATCTATTGTCCATTAGCCCACCCCACTCCCAAGTAAAAATGTCAAAAAGACACATCCCCTATACTTCTTTCTTATCCCCTATACTTCTTTGCCTGTGTGAAACTACCAAACAAAATAATCCAGAGATTTAGAGTTCATTACCGTCAGTTTGTTGATGAAGCACAACTTTCCACTTTTCGTCTAACTGAGTTGAAGCACTAGGAGTGCTAAATCAGGGCTTGACCTTGGACAATGGAGTACAGGAGTGCCAATGAAAAGTTCTGATGTGAAAGCTTCATATGAATAGTGTTTCCAAATGCTTAAAGGGCAAAAACAAAACAAGAAGCATAAATGTTATTACTATCACATTTACAAATATGTAACCAGACACAGAACAACAATGAAATCTCTCAGTGAGTTGAACGTCTAATTGCAATGGCAAACCGTTCACAAAACATCAAAGCCTTTAAACCACAGAGCCTAGGACTTGCCGATCAGAAGGTCGGCAGTTCGAATCCCCACAACAGGGTGAGCTCCCGTTGCTCAGTCCCTGCTCCTGCCAACCTAGCAGTTTGAAAGCACGTCAAAGTGCAAGTAGATAAATAGGTACCGCTGTGGCGGGAAGGTAAATGCTGTTTCCATGCGCTGTTCTGGTTCGCCAGAAGTGGCTTAGTCATGCTGGCCACATGACCTGGAAGCTGTACACCGGCTCCCTCGGCCAATAAAGCGAGATGAGCGCTGCAACCCCAGAGTCGGCTGCGACTGGACCTAATGGTCAGGGGTCCTTTTACCTTTTCCTTTATGCAAGCTACGCACTCATGTACATAGTTCTCAAACTTAAATCAATGTAAGAGTGAACTATACCATTTAGTAGAGGGAAAAATTGAATCTCGGCTATCAGAAATATGAGAAACTGGCTTTATGTGAACCTACAATTGTACCACATCAGTCTTTCATCTTTCACCCTTTTTTTTGAAACCAACTGTTTGCTGTATAATGCAAAAAATCTAGATATTAGAGTGTGCCAAGCCTGAGTTCTTTATTCAGAAAATGAAGCATCTGCCTAGCACAAAAGGAGCTTGGTTGGATTTTTAGGACAGGGCCTGCTCAGGGTCAAACAATAGCTGCTTTGTTCCCTTTCAAACAACAGAACCAAATAATTTATTTTGGCCTTTTCCTGTGGGGATATATATATATCCCACATCAAGCATAGATTCTTTCTCTGCTGCTATAACACCCAAAACCAAAATTGCAGGTCTTATGTAACAGCCATGATGATAACAGGATGCTTATTCCTCCTTTAGTTATAACTGGCATTGTTCTGATCTATGAAGTCTTCCCTTGCTACTGCTGATTACAGACAATTGATTGGCTTTCTCCAGCTGGATGCCCCTCGTCTGGTTATTTCTCCAGGGCTTGCCAAAGCAAGCTTTGTCACCAATTCCAGTTATAGATCCTGCCCTGGCAGCAGCTGAACCAATATTCCATTTGGTGCATCCCAATGGGAACTATCTGTGCCTCCCATTACTGTTCCATGAAGATAGGGTTGGAAGATGACACGCCTTCCAACCATCACTGCTTGATAGATGCAGGTGGACTAAATTTGTACCTAGCACTGGATATTCCCTGCCAACATTATCCATTTGGCTGGCAGAATCCTATCTTTCTTCTTTGCAGGTGCATAACATTCTGAAATACCGATGTTAAAAATACTGATGCGTGCGCTCTCTCTCTCTCTCCCTCTCTCTACAGTGGTACCTCAATTTAAGAACAGGCCTGTTTAAGAACTATTCGGTTTACGAACTCTGCAAAAACCGGATGTTGTGTCCCAGTTTGCGAACTTTACCTTGGTCTAAGAACGGAATCCGAACAGCGGAAGGGCACCAGCAGCGGGAGGCCTCATTAGGGAAAGCACGCCTCAGTTTAAGAAGGGTTTTGGTTTAAGAACGGACTTCTGGAACGGATGTTACTATTATTATTAATTACTATTATTATTAATTGAATTTGTTGGTTGCTTTCACTGGCCAAGCCAACTCAAAGCAACTTACAACCAAAAGCCCCAAAATAAACAAAACCCTACATAGATACATTAAAATACATTAAAACACATAGCTTTTTAAAAATAATAATAATAATACATTAAAGATATATTAAAAACACCTCACCCACTCTAAGATGCCACAGATAGTTATTGATGTTATTATTATTATTATTTATTATATACCGCCCTATACCAAGAGGTCTCAGGGCAGTTCACAGAATAAAATCAAAATATTAAACCACAAAATACATAATCAAAATAAAAACAACAACCCAATACCCCCCCCCAAAAAAACACCCATTTTAAAATGGAACAGGATGTCAATAAAATCAACCAAAATCCTGGGTAAAAAGGAACATTTTTGCCTGCCGCCTAAAGGTGTATAATGAAGGTGCCAGACGAACTTCCCTGGGGAGAGCATTCCACTGCAGAGAAGGCTTCTCAGGTTGCCACCCTCCAGGGTTCTTGAGGAGGCGACACATGAAGGAGGGCCTCAGAATATGATATCTTGATGTGTTAGCTTTTCATGTTTTATTGTGTATGTTTTAATGCTTTCATAATTGGTTTTCACACTGGAAAACTGCTTAGAAGCTTAGTTTGGAATTAAGTGGTAAATAAATAAAGCGACCAATGAACACACACCCAAATTAAGGGAGGTCGAACTGTTCTCTCCAAATGATTCTGGTAGTCTAGCTGATTCTGAGCATCCACTGTCTGATTTTGTTGGGTAACTGTGTCTCGGGTATGTTGCTCAACCAGTTAGCAAGTGCCATCTGTCTTCTTATATGTTTAAACATTTCATTTTTAGAAAAAACAACAACCTTGAAACTGCTCGATCCATCTGCAATCCCAAGGTGTCATTAAAAAGTTCAACATGTACAAGAAATGCAGCCAGGGTTGGCCCTTTCATTGCTCAGGGTGAAACAACCACCTCAGGGAGCTGATGTTATGTGAGGAAGCAGCACCCATCTGGCCTGCCTGCACCCATAAATGCAGGACTTTTTTGCAGTTAGAACTCACTGGATTTCAGTTCCAGCACCTCTCAGGTGGGCACCATTGCCATTAAAAGAGAGGAAGGGAGATTCATTGTGAGTTCACCACATAAACTAGCCCGCTTTTGGCATGCTATCCTGTTGCCAGCAAGTAAGATTCAACTCCCAGTTTAGTCCCTTTCCATATGGGAGGCAGGGCCAGCCCTGAATGTAATCTCACAGTTTAAATCTCCCAAGGCCATTGGCTGACCTGCTCTGATGTCACAGCAAGTTTGAATACCAGGGATCTTAATGCTCACTTGCCTCACCCTGACAGCCTGAGAAGCTGTGGTAATTCCTGCCTACCCTGGCTTGCTATAACATCAGTTCCAAAATGCACCAAGAGAAGCAGAACCAAAAGATATGCAGGTCAAGGAGGAATATATGTTGTTTTTTTAATGGGAGAACAAAAATAGCATCCATCATACTGACCGCCAGTTTGCTAGTTTGTAAATAAGGAGATAAAGTCATGCATATTATGTGTGTGCTGTTCATTTACAGCTTCCTCTGAACTTGCCACAGCTTGGAGAAGGCTGTGTATGAATCACAATATGAATCACTTGTTTGCTTAGGCTGCAACCCTGTGGAGGTTACTCTTACCTGAGAGTAAGCCCTACTGAATACAGTGGACAGGATTCACCTAACAAATCCCGTCAGCAGAAGGCCTACACAAGTTCTGTTAGTGGGATGGGGCTTTCCTCCTTCTACCGCCTCTGCATGCCCCCACACTTTCCAAATGTGCTGTGGGGGGCTCAGAGGAACCCCCAGAACAGGGAGATCATTCTGCCCAGCAAATGGAAAAACTTGCACTGATGGAAGTTTCAACATAGCGCAATGCAGAATTCATTCCAGCGGAACCTCTGAGGAAATAGGAATACGACTGGCCTGTTTAAACGTATCTCTCCTGGAGGGTTAATGTTAGGGTATCACCAAGTGCTCAATTTCCTTAAATACAAGTAAGAAAATACAGTCCCCATTATTCCTAAACTCAAGAAGTAAACTCTGACCTTATTAAATCAGTAGAGCAACATAATGGTGTGCTGGTGGGAGACAGGCGCTCTTGAAGTACTAGACTCTGAAAGAAACAATAAGCGCACAATTTCAGGTTCATATGCATTCTGAGCAAGGTATTGCTATGGATCAATACCTGCCACGTTTAAGATGGCTATCCAAATCACATACATCAATACAATAAAATGCCTAGTGCTACTGAGGCGGGATTTGCAGCTTTTCTCTTGTCATCTATATTCTTTCAAGGACTGATAAGATCTTAACAGGGACTGTGCTGTTCCTAAGCTTCTGTGCACTGCTGCTACTTTTTTTTTTTTTCTAATTGTAGCCTCCAGCGTAAAAGGAATATAGTAACATTTTCTTGTGGGTACATTATTTATCCTACCTTGATGTATTTTGCTGCATGATACTATGTAGTCTTATAACAAGTTCTCCATCTCAGAGTCTATCAGGCCGTTTCCTCCTTGCAACACCTTGCACAAAGCCTCGGCTTAGTACACCTGGCTTCATCAGCCATTTGGGGCCCATGGGCAAACTGCAACAACTCTTGAATGAAGACACCACAGTCAAGCACACGCTGCAACCTATTCTTTGGACTACAATGGGATGCTTCAAGCTTAATTCTATTGTGGGGAGAGGACAGCGTGGAGATGCCTGTGAGCACCATGTTGGCAACCTCTGCAGTACTTCCCGCCCCAAGCTCCCTTGTAATCTTATGTAGGACTCAGCTTGTTCGTTACCCTACCAACATGGTTCATAAAGTCCTCGTGGCAACTCTGTAAGGTGAATATTCAAATTATTCGCACAGAAGGAGCATCTCCACCCCCATCGTTCTGCCCAGACACTGAGGTCCAGCATTGAGGGCCTTCTGGAGGTTCCCTCACTGCGAGAAGCCAAGTCACAGGGAACCAGGCAGAGGGCCTTCTTGGTAGTGGCACCCACCCTGTAGAACGCACTCCCACCAGATGTCAAAGAGAAAAACAACTACCAGACTTTTAGAAGACATCTGAAGGCAGCCCTGTTTAGGGAAGCTTTTAATGTTTGACTGAGTATTGTATTTTAATATTTTGTTGGAAGACGCCCTGAGTGGCTGGGAAAACCCAGCCAGATGGGCGTGGTATAAATAATAAATTGTTGTTGTTCTTTCTCTCTCTCTCTCTCTTGTGTGTGTGTAACATCGCACACTATCTTGTGTGTGTGACATCAGGGACCCCTTCTGAATCAAAGTAACACACTTCTCAGTTTGTTAGGTGCTAAGGATTTGCACAACTGCAGTGCTTGAGTGCCAACGGGATCTTTTCAAGGGATATGGGTGGGGAGAAAACAAGATGAGCTAGACACACCCCTGTGACCTCACTGGCCATGCTCCCATGGCTCCTCAGCAGTCCTGCCACATGGAATGAGCCCCAACCACCACGGCAGATGTCACTGGCACTCGGGTAGAAATAATATCTGAAAGCTCATCTTCCTTGTTGTTTAAGCCATGCCAAATATTCAGGGTTTGCTGCAAGTTTGCTTTTGCTTTAGTTTCTTCATCACTCTCCTTCCCTGTCGAATCTCATTATCTCTGCTGAAAGTAGGAGCTTGTGTACATATATTTAGAATATATGGGGGTGTAAGTAGTTTCAGATATTAATAGACATCTAAGGTCCGCACAGAACTGTTATGTTATCATTGTTCCAGCAAAGTCTCCTTCCTCTAATTTTGTACTCTATGCAGTAATGGCTACATGATGCTTTCTAACTTCAAAGAAACCTGGTTTTCATAAAAGTCACTAAAATTCATAGAGACAAGGCTTTGAATTAATGGTCCTCATTTGTAAGATTACAAAGATTCTGTGATAAAATTGGGAGAAACTATTGTAGGTGGGTGTTATTTGGATATATTTATACTGTTTGGTCAAAAAGCAATATAATGACACCTTTCTTATATATACAAAATGGAAAAAAATGAAAAACCCTTATTTGTTTCCATTCTAACCCACCATATTAATGCAGCTACAGTAGTGGGAGTAGCGATATTTTAATATGGGCTTTAAAATTGCATCTGAGCTGAAAGAAATATATTTCCCCAAATATATATAGCAGAACTGAAAAGTATGATTGTTTTCAGGGATAAGTTTGATGGGGCAAAAATATTTGCCCATTCAGAGGGAAGAAAATGCTTCCTGAATTTGCCCTCAGTTAGGGATGGTGGATAAATTCAACTCACATTTAACAGGTGGGCTTCTCTAATGCTGAAATTGCAACACAGCCATCCTTCAAAAATGCACTTCTCTAAATTTTGTAATGCAGTACTCCTTGCAGTACTATAGGAAGTAGTATGGTGTCAGTGCTGTACTAGAGAGACCTAGGGTTCAAATCCCCACTCAGCAAGGAAGGTCCCTGGATAACTTGAGACAATTCCCCCCTCTCTCAGCCGAACCTACATCACTTTGCTCTTGCAGCGATAAAATGAGTTTAGAGGAACCATGTACAGTGGAACATCAGTTGTCGAATGCTTCAGAACCTGAACAATTCAGAACCCGAACACCAACAACCCAGAAGTGAATGCTCCCGTTTTTGAACATGCCTCAGAAGTCGAATGGCTTCTGAGGTGAGTTTCTCCATTTTTTCAATGGATTTTGCCGACCAGCAATTGCGCCTCAATTGTCGAACATTTCAGAAGTCGAACGGTCTTCTGGAATGGATTATGTTCAACAACCGAGGTTCCACTGTATATGACCCCAAGTTACTTGGAAGAATGGGTGGAGGAAAGGTGGGATAAAAATGCATAAAGATATATAAACAAATGTAATGGTTCAATCTGTCCAAAGCATCCAACAGTCTATCTATCTCTTGGTTCTTCTCATAATAATCCTATGAAATGTTTCACTATTCTTCCCCGTTTGAACAACTGTGAAGATGAGCGAGAGCAGTTACAGTAAAACATTTGCACCACCAAAATTTCCAGCAGCAATTATTCAGTAAGTGTTATTATTATTTGCCTGGCATTTATCTGGAATGCTCTCCCTAGGGAAGCTGACCTGGAGCTACCATTACATGTATTTAGGTGCCAGCCAAATACATTCCTCTTTACTGAGGCCTTTGGCCATTAAATAATCTATGGCCTCTTAAAGCTGTGAGGCAAAGAAAATTGTTGTTGTTGTTGTTTATGGCTCCCAACAGAATATTAAAAAATGATAAAACATCAAACATTAAAAACCTCCTCTACACAGGGCTGCCTTCTGATGTCTAAAAGTCAGATAGTTGTTTATTTCCTTGACATCTGGTGGGAGGGCATTCCACAGGGCAGGCGCCACTACCAAGAAGGCCCTCTGCCTGGTTCCCTGTAACCTCACTTCTCGCAGTGAGGGAACCGCCAGAAGGCCCTCGGAGCTGGACCTCAGCGTCCAGGCAGAATGATGGGGGTGGAGACGCTCCTTCAGATATACTGGGCCGAGGCCATTTAGGGGTTTAAAGGTCAGCGCCAACACTTTGAATTGTGCTCGGAAACGTGCTGGGAACCAATGTAGGTCTTATGATTATCTTATTATTGTTCTGTCTATGCTTTTATTATGTTTTTATCATTATTGATGCTCCCCGTAAAATGTGTTCTTAATGGGGTCATTTGATAAAGGGTGGTATATAACGAATAATTAGTAGTAGTAGTAGTAGATCAAACGAATAATTAGTAGTAGTAGTAGCAGTAAATCAGTATGTTGATAGCACCTCACTGCTTTGAATCTTTGCTCAATCATATCAAATAGCCCCATGTTCCCATTGTACAGGGGTGGAATATTAGCTGCACATACTTTTAAAAGGGGCAGAGGGAGGAGAGAGAGGGAGGTGGGAAGAGAACAGCTAAAGGGGATTGCGGCTAATCGCTGTGAACCCACAGTCATTTTCATTGCACATTATTTTCTGTGACCTGATTATGCCAAGTAAAACCAATCCACTCAGCCATGCTATGTGTTTTTAATAAACCAGCAACCTTATAAATTGTAACAAGCCAGTGCCTTATTCACAGAATTACCAATGCCTGTCAGAATTTATTGGGATCCCAAGCTCGTAAGAATTTAATCTTACTGAAAAATGCATGCAAAAGATGAACATGAACCGACAAATTCTGAAGGGTGTTTTCTAGTGTGTTGAGCAATCTAGACAGGAAGTTGATAATGTAGCAAAAGCGAGGTTCTGACCAGTTGTAAAGAGTACAGCACTCCTGAAGTCAAGGAACTGAGCCAGGTGATACCAAATTTCTGGGCACTTTCCTGGGAGTAACAAAAGTGCCCTTTAACAATATTTAACATCTTTATTCTGTTGAGAAATACAACTTTCATATGGTTACATTTAGAAATCAGTGGCTATTGACTTCTGAAATACTATGCAGCTATGTACAGTGGTACCTCAGATTACATACGCTTTAGGTTACAGACTCCGCTAACCCAGAAATAGTGCTTCAGGTTAAGAACATTGCTTCAGGATGAGAACAGAAATCGTGCTCTGGTGGCATGGCGGCAACAGGAGGCCCCATTAGCTAAAGTGGTGCTTCAGGTTAAGAACAGTTTCAGGTAAAGAATGGACCTCCGGAATGAATTAAGTACTTAACCTGAGGTACCACTGTATATCGAATTTTGCGATGCCCACAATAGTTTAAAAAACAGATACTTTGATATGTGAAAAAGAGGCAAATGGTAGACAAATTCCTGTTCACAATAAGCACCGAGGTATGACCAAAAAAACCTCAAATGTGCTCTGACCAAATGCTTGGCCAGCATCACTCAGCTGGCATTGCGTCCCCTTCTTCTGCCTATTCAGAATGCAGTCGATCAGAAGTGCCTCTGGAAGCTGCCACTGGAAGGTCCCAAAACAGGGCTTTCTATGGGCAGGGAGGCAGTGGGGCTGAGCTGAGATGGCCTGGGATCCATTGGTCCTATTTGATGTAGGTCATAGCCATGGTGTGGTTTACCCTTAGATAGAGGGTATCCTTAGATATAGGGTATCTGCCTCCAGCAGAGGGGCTGGAGGCAATTAAACGACTTCACCCTATGCCTATGCCAAACCTTTCACATCTGTAACCAGTAAAGTTGTGGCCTAATTGAACCCCAAACGCTATATGCTGCTATCTTGTCCGGCTATTTCATTACGTAGGGAGTGACTGGGTCACAAGGCCCTTCTCATCCAAGTGACATAATGTCTATTTCTGACCCCAGTCCTGATTTTATATATTCAGAAGCTAAGTGCCAACTGTATACCAATCTGAAGTCCTCACAGCTATGAAGAAAGAGGGATGCAATTTCTGCATGCATATATATATATATATATATATATATATATATATATGAATGACATTGTTTTAGCATAGACATTTCTGCCCTTGTTTATGCCTGGAGAGAGTTGCCTTGATATGAATGTCAACAGTCACTTAATTTATGGCCACGATTGCTTTGAAGTTAGCTCCCGGTATTTGCAACCATTTGTTCAGTGTCATTTGCATCTGACCTCAAGGAGATTTTCCTCCTGTTCACTTTGCCCCGCAGTCCCGATCTGTAGTCACCGCTTATGGCAAGATTTGTCCTCTGCACAGAAATGGCTTCCTCTCCCATCAAGGTCTTCATTACTTAACCACCAGCAATGTAATCTCTTTCTCCATTTTTTACTAATTACACTCAATTGAATCGAGCTCAACCTAGCTATTACACCTTGTATGCCTGGCCTCATCCACCACCCTGCCCCACTGCCATCTCCAAGTCCTTTCAGACAATAAAATAAAGCGCTTTGGGTTAAGGTGCAGCCAGCACTAGCAGGGATTAGGCATGTGTGTGTGTGTACATTTTTATTCCACCTTTCTTCCAACAAGCTCAGAGCAATAGTTCTCCTCTCTATTTATTTTATTTTCTTATCTCCACAAAAGCATATGAACAACATTAAAAATGCCGAATAAATAAAAGCCGGTTTTACAAAAAGAAAAACTTCTGCCTCTGTTTACTTCTAAACCTCGGCATTATTGCACCCTTGCAGAATATGACTGCAAAAGAAACCAGTCTAGACGGGCCCCAAGTCTCTCAGCAAGGTGATATCTGGATTCTTATTTACAATCCAGCTTGTATCTGGGTCATTTGCCCCTATACTCCACTCCAGTTACACTCCTGAAAGGGGGAGATTTCTACTCCAGCCCTGGGGGGCCCAGAACCTTAAAGGTATTATTTTTCAAATCAGGTGGACCAATTTCCTATCCACTCAGACAGATTTTCTTTTAATCTGCCAGTTTTCCTCATGGTCTCATGTTCACAGCTTTTCATTTAACTGTCTTTTAAGTTTCTCTTTCTTCTTAACGGCGAGGAATGAGGAGAAATGCTCTCTTTTTATCCTTGAGACTGCTGGGTTTCCGGAATTGTTTAATTGCCTCTGTCAATCCAAGCTGTCCTCATTTTCATTTTCTGGCAAGATCTATGAGAAACTATGCTGGGGTGGAGCGTGGGAAATGGGACTAATATCGATATGAGTGAATGATGGTGTGACATGGGATGCAATAGGTAGGCAAACTAAGGCCAGGGGACCAGATCCGGCCCAATTGCCTTCTAAATCTGGCCCGCAGACGGTCCAGGAATCAGCGTGTTTTTACATTTTCCGAAATATAGTCCGGACCCCAACAAGGTCTGAGGGACAGTGGACCGGCCCCCTGCTGAAAAAGTTTGCTGAGCCCTGCAATAGACAATAATCAGTGTAGACAATACTGAGGAAGGTGGACCAATGGTATGACTCAGTGTCAGGCAACTTCCTGTGAGTCCCATGATCATATAGGCTTCTTCTCACTCCCATTCACCCAGCCAGCCATGAGTGTTATACGTTTCCAGTTCCTCCACAATCCAACAGCTCTAGCAGGAAGGTCATTGCTAGCCAGTAATGCAGCGGAAAGGAGCGCATGACATCCTCTCCTGAAGTAGCAACATAACCAATAAATCCTCCTTTCCTTTGTTGTGGTTCCTACTTCAAGACATTTCTTCTACATCGGTGTCTGCTTGGGGTGTGTGTGTGGACTATATTACTTTTAAAGTCCCTTCCAACTTTATGAGTCTTGAATACTTAACTTCTAAGCGCCTCTGCTGAACCCAGAAGAAAACTCAAGCAATTCTGTCATGGATGCTTTAGTTGAGATGCCTGCGTTTCAGAAGGTTGGACTAGACGCCCCTCAGGGTCCCTGCCAACTCCAGAACTCTATGGTTCTGTGATACCAAGAAGGTTTTAACATGGCACCCCAAAGAGACAAAATAGGTAGCGATGTACTAGACACAGGTGCCAGAAAAAAGGACAAGCCATTGGCATGTACAGTGGTACCTCAGGTTATGAACTTAATTCGTTCTGGAGGTCCGTTCTTAACCTGAAACTGTTCTTAACCTGAGGTACCACTTTAACTAATGGGGCCTCCCACTGCCACCATGTGATTTCTGTTCTCATCCTGAAGCAAAGTTCTTAACCTGAGGTACTATTTCTGGGTTAGCGGAGTCTGTAACCTGAAGCGTCTGTAACCCGAGGTACCACTGTACAGTGATGCGTCTGGCCAAGTGATCAAAACAAAGAGTTTCCAAGTTGGTCCACAGTGTGAGCTGATATGCATATCTTTTTCAGAAGTTTCACTGGGTTCAGTGAAATTTATTCCTGGCTAAGTCTGTAGCGGTTGCAGATTTCACATTTTTAATTAGCCATCCCGCTGATGTTGATAATCTCTAATTTCACCCATGCGAACTGCCCCGTGAGGCAGAGCCATCTGCATTAGCGAAGATAGGATTTCGATAAGAAGCAGCTCCAGGGGTGGATTAAAACGGTGCATTTCAGATTATGTCTGCTAACAGGCTGTTCAAAAGTTGCTTTGCTGCGCCTTCTTTTCTTAAGCACTTCTAAAGATTCCCCCCATTATTTAATAATTCAGATTATAGCACAATGAATTGATTGGCGGTGTTCGAAATAATTATAAGCCACCATTAAAGGAAATTGCACATAAATTTAAGGCCCTGGCAAGAGATGCAGCTTGCTCAACAGGAAGAATTAATTTGATTAAAATGGTTACATCACTAGAATTTTTGGCATCTCCAGATAAGGAATACTGTCATTCTTATTTTTTTGCTGTCTGCAGAATTTTTTTAATGAAAGGGTTGATTGCAAGCCAGCGCAGATTTATATATAGAGAGAAGCAGCATCCAAACATCACTGTTTGTGCACCTAAGTGCTTTCAGAAGTAGGGCATCAATAAAAGCTTATAGCATGTTTGAATATACCTCCGGAATGGAGACCAAGGAATTAAAAAAAACAACTTGCAAAACTACAAGGCTGACCTGCTGGCATCAGCATTAACAAAGAGAAAAAGCAGAAGGCTCCAACACTTGGAATCAAAACACCTGGCAGCTGGGTGGGGCGTAGAGTCCAAGGTCCAGGGTTCAAGCTGGTCAGCATTAGAGCTCAGTGGGACCCAATAAATAGCTGAACTAGGCCTTGAATAAATAGCTGAACTAGGCTGAAGAATTGATGCTTTTGAATTATGGTGCTGGAGGAGACTCTTGAGAGTCCCATGGACTGCAATAAGATCAAACCTATCCATTCTGGAGGAAATCAGCCCTGAGTGCTCACTGGAAGGACAGATCATGAAGCTGAAGCTCCAATACTTTGGCCACCTCATGAGAAGAGAAGACTCCCTGGAAAAGACCATGACGCTGGGAAAGATTGAGGGCACAAGGAGAAGGGGACGACAGAGGACGAGATGGTTGGGTAGTGTTCTTGAAGCTACGAACATGAGTTTGACCAAAGTGGAAGACAGGAGTGCCTGGCGTGCTCTGGTCCATGGGATCAAGAAGAGTTGGACACAACTAAACAACAACAACAAGGCCTTGAAAGTCAAATTTAAACTATGCTGTTTATTGAAGCTGTGTATTCTTCCACAGTTCTAAATTCTTGTTTTATTTATCGTTCCTATTTTACTTTATTGATTTGTTTTGTAAACTACCCTGGGATTCATGTGAATGAAGGGTGGGTTAGATGGATGGAGGCGGAATTTAAGTCCACACTTAAAAGCACACTCTCTAAATCTTGACTTTCTAAAACACAC
Organism: Podarcis gaigeae; assembly: GCF_964106915.1. Taxonomy (NCBI): domain Eukaryota; kingdom Metazoa; phylum Chordata; class Lepidosauria; order Squamata; family Lacertidae; genus Podarcis; species Podarcis gaigeae. The sequence goes on from NC_139677.1 coordinate 85,100,782, forward strand.
CATCCTTTTAAATTCAGCACTTTGCTGATTTTCTGGTTGCTCCAACCCAGCTGCATGGCTCTCACAAACCATTATTCAGTTCCTCTACCAATAACTGAGGAACTTTCACCACTTTGGAACTAAACAAAGTTTTACGAATGTGCAGCCTTTCTGACTGATGTATGGAAAAGCACATGAACCTGGTATTTGGAGAGTTTGTAAGTAAATCATTTTTAACTTATTAAATGTGTGGTTTTTCATATACTGGGGGAAGAGGGGACTGTATTGGAACTCAGTTGAAAGGACATATTTTAAAGGTCTGACAGCTTATATTTCCACTCTTTGCTGCATATTTTGTGATTTTAAATCTCTGCTGAGGTTCTCTCACCAAAGACTACTTATCCCAAACTTGGATCTTGGCATCCAGGGAATTCCCCTTTCTTTGTTGTTTTTTTCCTGCAACCAACAAAAATACCCTACAAAAGTACATTATATTAGGAGAAGCTGCTTTTGTAAAAAATGTGTATATTGGGGAAAATTTGCACAAACTGATGTGGAAATATGGACAGCCAAAGACAAAAAGAAAAAGAAGAGAGAAACCAAAACTGATAGATTTGCCTATCCCTAGTTAGATGTGCAAGAAATAAATACATGGGACCGTATTTAAATAGCATATCCCAGCAGCAGCAGCAGCAGCAGCAGCAGCAGAAGAAGAAGAAGAAGAAGAAGAAGAAGAGGAGGAGTTTGGATTTGATATCCCGCTTTATCACTACCCTAGGGAGTCTCAAAGCGGCTAATATTCTCCTTTCCCTTCTTCCCCCACAACAAACACTCTGTGAGGTGAGTGGGGCTGAGAAACTTCAGAGAAGTGTGACTGGCCCAAGGTCACCCAGCAGCTGCATGTGGAGGAGCGGAGACGCGAATCCAGTCCCCCAGATTATGAGTCTATCGCTCTTAACCACTACACCACACTGGCTCACAAGGATTTCTGCTTGCACAACATTCCTTCCTCCTCTCCTGCTGCATGCTATGCCCTCCCCAAATCTCCTCTAGAGGGTTGAAAGAACCCCTACAATAGATTTAGGGGGACAGAGGGGGACAAGAGGAGAGAACATTTGATTGCGTCTCAAGGCCCCAAGACCCACGCCCAAAATAAATACACATGGACTCTTATATTAGTTTAGGTTTTTTGGGCAAATTTTGGCCACAACTTTATTGAAATACAATCACGTGAGTGGTATTGGCTTAGGCACTGACTCCCCACTATAAGTGACTCCACCTCTCAGGGTGGTAGTCCAATGGGGTAAACCAAACGAGGGAGTAAGGTCGATGAGGACCAACCGAAGCTCACCCCGTGGTTGCTGTGGTCCTGGCATGGCCCTAGCCCCTCAAGCGGGCTTCGGACGAGATCCAGGACCCCTAGATTCCTTTACCGGAATACCCAGTTCCTGGAGGGGCAGGTGATTGCCGCACCTCCCCTCCCCACAATCCAAGTGAGCCGATGCCTAACCGCCACCTTACAAGTTGTGACGATTTGCTAAGGGGTAGGCAAAAACCAAGTGGCTAAAGCCAATCTGCCAAATGGAAAAATTCCTACCTAGCCCCTGTTCCAAAACAGGCAACCCAAACCAAAACAAGGCCAAGCGACTCCACCTAAACTAGGGAGGGTGGGTGGGTGTTCAACAGTGTGAAGCAAGTGCCCCTCCTTGTGTCACACTGCCATTTTTAAAGCCCCTGGGATTACGCCGCCCACTGGCTATTGGCTAAAATCGCCTGGCGTGATCCCAGGGGAATGGCCAGGACTTCTTGCTCCCCTCCCCCATTTTAACCCTGTCAGGTGAGCTCTTGGGTCCCGTGCGCAACCAGGACCCTCTCTTATGAGGATCCTATTTACAGAAGCAGAAATCCTTGCTCTTATGGCATGTTCATGCATTTCTACATTGGCTGCAACCCATTGCCACAAAGCATGTTTCGGCACAAAATACCTTTTTCTGCTTTGAATTTGACTTTCACCATCCATTTCTTCCAGTTCCCTTAACTTTACAACAAAGACAGCTGTTAACAATTTATTCATACTAAATCTTGACATTTCGGGCTTTCACTTATGGGTACTTAATCCATTATTGCTAAAAAGAGGTTTCCGTCTGCCCAAGTTTATCGTTCATGTCTTAGAAACCTCTGCCTGCAAGTCTCAGGTCATCTGTATATATCATTTCCTTAGCAGTATGCAGAATGGCTCGAATGGCACTCCAAATATAAAGGAGTTTAATGCATCATAAAAACCTTCACATTGAACAAGGTGATCAAAGTAGAGGATGCATAATTAAATGGCAAGGAGCCAAAAGAATGTTAATTGTGCCATAGCCCAGCTCTTCACTTTGCACATGACTTATTTGTACTGATCTAAATAGTTTAAAGTGACACATCCCCCCACCCCAAGGATGTACTTGACAATCACAGCTTAAAATCAAAGCACATAGAAGTTTAGAAGATATAGACCAGAATTTAAAGAGGAGGCACATGCAAATGTAACTGTGATGTATGGCCCTTGAAGAGAAGAGGGCTGTGGTATTTTGATTTGCACATGCTCAGTGAGGTATTTGTTTTGACTTCATATTGTGCAGAGATCAGGCCTACCTGTGGAAACAATCTGAATTTTAAAACTTGAACAGCTTGGTTATTAAATATTTGTAAATTATGAGGGGCCTGATAATATTTATCTTGTGACTGGGCACATTCTGTCAAGCGTTTTTTTAATTGTTGCAGTTTCCTTTTCTCTCTCTCTCTCTCTCTCTCTCTGCCGTCTTGTGCTGTTTCTTTAATGTTTCCTTCCTCAACCAGGTGCTGGGGCTAATGGGAGTTGTAGTTCACAACATCTGGAGGGCACCTACTGTAGTTGGGGAAGGCTGATTTATGGAACAAGGGAGAGTTATGCCTTGGCACCTCTTGTATTGTCCTTTTGGTGCTAAGGAAAAGAGCTTTTTGTTTTGCTCAGTTATCCAGATGTGCTTTTAATCCTGCTGATTTTCTCATGTTGTTTTTTTTTAATCTTATTTATTAATTTTTCACAAAGGGGGGAGAAACTTTACAAATTTTAACATAACCCATAAGTTACTTTATCAATTGACTTCCCATCCTCCCCTTCCATGGTTTCCATATTTAGATAGATAGATAGATATAGATAGATAGATAGATAGATAGATAGATAGATAGATAGATAGATAGATAAATTTATTGTCATTGTCCGTATATACACAGTATACACAACAACGAAAATCAAACACCCAAGACCGGATTTACCCTTGAATGCTGCATATTTTACCCATACTACCGTATTTCTCATGCTGTTTTTATGATTTTGTGGGTTTTCAGCTTATTCTTTTTTTTATTATTTATTTGCATTTCAGTTGCTGAACGGTTATATAAAGAGAGAGAGTATGTGTGTACATATATAATAAATATTGTGCACTTCTGGTGTGTACTCTTACAAGAGTTCCTGTATTACAGTGATTGTTATGATAAATGTGAATACCTTTTAAAATTGCCTCAACTCTGCTTCTGCACATCTGTTTCTACCTTGAATCCTGGGGAGCAATAAGAGATTTTATAAGGATACAAAGTGGTTCGGTGAGGACCATGACACTGCGCTGCCTGAGGCAAAGGACTAGATTGTACCCCCACATACACAATCACATGTACAAAAGCTGACCCGACCGGCTATTGAATCTTACTTTGACAGTGGCGAGGGGACAGGATTCTCCATTGCACCCACAGGAAGCTTAGGGGTGTGGGGAGTCAGCCACTTGTCACAAACAACACTCCAACACTCTGCTGCTCCCAGCATCTCCCGTTGGAGACATCCGCCTCAACTTGTCTAATGGTAGGGCTGGCCCTGAACCCTGCTTGGGTTGCCAGTTTCCCCTTTCCCATATAGAATGGAGTCAGGATGATTGGAGACCTGGAAAAATCTGAAATTGCGTTCTTGGCAATATTGAATTTCTGCCATGTATTTGTAGTTTGCAATAAAGCTCCATAAAGGAAGGAGAGCACTGAAGACATTGTATAACCTTCTGACTATTGCTGTTCAGTCAGCTGCAGATGTGAGTGTGCTAAATTCCTTCTGTGCTATGGCTGACTCCTTGAGAATAAATTAGAATGCAAGACTCCTATGTGATGGGAACATCCATCAATAGAGAGCTGAAGAACAGTTAAAAGTGGTACCCAATCCCACCTCTATAAATGAAAGGTACCTCCTAGCTAGCAAACATCCTGAAGAGCACTGATGCCATGGGTGATTCACTGTCTATTAAAAAACCAGGGCTGTATATCTGGTGAAGATTTTATAAATTGATTATCTGTCATTTTAAAGGGGAAAAAATAATATAATTGCAATATCCCTCCCCAACCCTTAATATTATTATATGTTCAGGTACCCGTTTTTAATTGGTAGCATTGAGCCAAACATTTCTCAGCATCACCCAGTAAAACAAGGAAGTGAGGAAATATTTTTCCTGGGATCTTGAATGTGAGCAATCAAAAACCCTGGCTTCTCGTATTATTCTTTATTGCAGTCATGCACTTGGGGGGCAGGCAGACTGTCTCCTTAATTCTCAGGTAGAACATGATCCATCAGGATGAGGACCCTCATGCACACTGCCCAGGCTTGCGCCCCAGGGAGGTCACATTGGTGCTGCTAACACAGTGGTTTGACTTCACCCCTGGAGGTGCACTCCATTGTCTCTCGAGACAGATGGAAGCCAACAACAGCAGCCATTGATAGCCTTAGGTAAAGGTACAGGGACACCTGACCATTAGGTCCAGCCGTGGACGACTCTGGGGTTGCAGCGCTCATCTCACTTTATTGGCCGAGGGAGCTGGCGCACAGCTTCCGGGTCATGTGGCCAGCATGACTAAGCCGCTTCTGGCGAACCAGAGAAGTGCACGGAAATGCCGTTTACCTTTCCGCCAGAGCAGTACCTATTTATCTACTTAATAATAATAATAATAATAATAATAATAATTTATTATTTATACCCTGCTCATCTGGCTGGGCCTCACCCAGCCACTCTGGGCGGCTTCCATAAAAACAAAAAATACAGTAAAATATCACACGTTAAAAACTTCCCTGAACAGGGCTGCCTTAAGATGTCTTCTGAATGTCAGGTAGTTGTTTATCGCTTTGACATCTGCTGGAAGGGCGTTCCACAGGGTGGGCGCCACTACCGAGAAGGCCCTCTGCCTGGTTCCCTGTAGCTTCGCTTCTCGCAATGAGGGAACCGCCAGAAGGCCCTCGGCGCTGGACCTTGACGTGCTTTGATGTGCTTTCGAACTGCTAGATTGGCAGGAGCAGGGACCAAGCAACGGGAGCTCACCCCAACCCAGGGATTCGAACCACCGACCTTCTGATCGGCAAGCCCTAGGCTCTGTGGTTTAACCCACAGCACCACCCGTGTCCCTATTGATAGCCTTACCCTCCATCAATTTGTCTAATCCCCTTTCAAAGCCTTCAGAAAAGGTGGCCTTTATTACATCCTCTGGTAGCAAATTCTATAGATTGTGCAGTTTGTGAAGAACTGTTTCCTTTTGTCTTTTCTATTCTACATCCCACCAAGTTCCCCTTTGACAGTACAGATCTTTCCAAGTTAGGCATCATGCTCTTTGGGCATTAGGCTACAATCCTAACTATGTCTACTGAGATGTGAGTTTTCAATGGGGATTTCTTCTAGGAAAATGGGTTTAGAATAGCAATAGTTACGGTACGCTCTGCTATGGACCCCAGTGATGCTTAATGACTGCATTTTTGGACAGCTAGCAGATGACAATAATAAACAGCAAAGTCTCATTAGCTGCTGAAATCATATCAAAAGAGTTGGAGATTATGCAGGACATTAATTTAGGTGTGTTTGTGTGTAAAATTCCATACAATTTTGGCACCTCTATGACCTATATAGATCTGTTGCCTTGGGCAGGGAATGGGAGAACTGCTATTTAAAATGGCCAGTGTTATAAATTAAAACAGTCTACTCCCATTAGGTGTTGTCTGCTGTGCTCAGAAGCCCAGCTGAGTGGGTTGGAGACAACATTTGTGACAAAGCGCATCTGCCCAGCGAGGCCCCAGCTGATGGCTCTGCCAATAACCGGAGCCTAATTAATTCTGCTGAACCGTTAGGTGCCTCTTCATTTGCATTAAATTGAAATTAGGCTCTGAGAGGAATGCTGAGCTTTGCAAAGCAGAATGCATCATGAGGTATATAGGATGGAGGAAGCGAGATGAATAATTCGCTTATTTGTCTTTGTTGAAAACCTTAAGGAGGGAAAACATGCATCAAACAGCATAAGCTGTTTATTGTTACTTCATGGATGGTGGTGGTAGATAGAGGGGGCTGAACTTCTCCTCAGGGAGAATGAATGAGGATGGATGTTGTTGTTGTTTAGTCGTCTAGTCGTGTCCGACTCTTTGTGACCCCATGGACCAGAGCACGCCAGGCCCTCCTGTCTTCCACTGCCTCCCGCAGTTTGGTCAAACTCATGTTTGTACCTTCAAGAACACTGTCCAACCATCTTGTCCTCTGTCATCCCCTTCTCCTTGTATCCTCCATCTTTCCCAACATCAGGGTCTTTTCCAGGGAGTCTTCTCTTCTCATGAGGTGGCCAAAGTACTGGAGCCTCCGCTGAATAGCTATCATTATTATTTCCATTTATAGACCACTTTGGTGTCCCAAGATCTTGAAGTGGTTTATGTACAATTCACTTCCCCCCATCTTCCAGCAGCTGGAAGCACAGGAATATAGGAAAATTACCTCAGACCACTGGTCCACCCACCCCACACTTTCCACAAGGACTGGCAACGTCATTCCACAGTTTCAAATGGTACTCTCCCAGTCGTACCTGGAAGTGCCATGAATTGAACCCGGGACATTCTACAGGCAAAGTGGACACTCTTTCTCTGAACTGTGGCCCATGGGTCATAGGGGGTATATGGGGATTTAGGGGGTGGGCAGTATCTCTGATGGGGGAGACGTTGTCCTCCTTCTGGGGTAGTTCGTCCACTTTTGGTCTCCACCCCATTCTCACCTATGGCTCCTGGAAGCTGTCAGCATGTGACAGCAGCCACACCCCGGGAACAGCTTCGACTGGCCATTTAAACAAAGTGAGGGTAGCCAGTGGGTCTCAAACCCTAAATGATCTAGGGACATGCTCTGGTGGATTGAGTGGACAAGACCAATAGTGGGCCCAAAGGTCAAGAAGAGTAGAGGAAAATGAGGAGAAGATGGGGCTCATCAACCTGGGGATGTAACCCATCTAGGAGAAGGAAATCTCTGATCCTAAATGCCCACTGCCTTGCGGGATATATTCAGGAGAAAGAAAGGCTAAGGAGTAAACCATGCACAAATCCTTAAGGCAGTTGGGTGGATGCCCTGTATGCCTCCTTCCAGCAACTCCTGCAGCCAAGCTGGTGGCAAATGTACTTGCTCTGTTTTCCTTCAGACCACATCAGCAAGGCCAAGAGGGGGGCTGTCTTGTCTGGGCAGCCCAGGACCTCCATACACCTTGCCCAGACTTGTGCCCTGGGGAGGTCACTTCAGTGCTGCTAACACAGAAGTTTGATTTCACCACCACCGCCCCGGAGGTGCACTCAATTGTCTCTTGAGACAAACAGGTGCCAACGAGTACAAGAAAACATCTGGAGTGCCATATTTTGCCTCGCCTACTCAGGCTGGCAGCATCTCTCCAAGGTGTGAGGCTGAGAGAGCTCTTTTGCTCCCGAATATCCTTTTAACTGGATAAGCTAGAGACCGAACCTGACATTTTCTGCATGCAAAACATGCACTCTGCCACTGAGCTGTGGCCTCTCCTATAATTCTGGCAAGCAACCTGAAATGTTAGCAAGTTTCCGTTCTGTTGTTTGGACCAGCAGTCAGAAAAAAGAGCAGGCTCACTTCTTTTCTGGTCAGGTGTTGGGAATGTCCCAGACCCTAACTCAGCAGAAGCAGTCGTAAAATATATCAGGAGTTCTCCAGTGGAAAGGGACATAATTTCAAGAGTGGCAGCTCTGTGTGTCGTGCTGCTGCCAATCTCAAGGAGGAATGGCAGGCGGAAGATGCTGAGCAGCTCCCATCAATCCATCCACCTCAGAGGAAACGATGGTGCTCCTCCAGCTGGAGGAAGAATAATGAAAAACTCACTTGCTACTGCGGGTGGGGGAGAAATTCAATTTGGTGCACAGTTAAAAGCAAACTCACCTAATTCTCAATTTCCAAAACAATCTGAGAACCGAAACACAACCCTCCTTTGAAAATTGTAGTCCTCTGAATTTTGCAGTGCAGATTCCCAGCCAAGTAATGCATTCAAAAACGCACACACAAGAGTAAAATGCACGTGAAAAGGCAGATGCTAGCATAAGCTGCTCTCCGTCTTGCTGTCGCTGCCTGTTCACCGGCGCCCTCAAAGGAAGGGAGTACCAGCAAGAATGAAGAGAGAAAGCAGAAGCATCCACTCATCCTGAAGCCTGTTTATTTTATTTATTTAAGACACCCCCTCGCTGCCTTTCCAAATATAAATATTTCCCAAAGTGGCCTACAAATATAAAAGGAGAACTTTTAAAAACAAACACCAACATTCGCAATTCATATGATTAAACAGAAGGAGCAGCACAGCCATCTGCTCTCAACTGAGCAACCCCATAATAAAATCCTAACTCACAGCCTTTGGAAAGCAAAAGAAAAAGAACAATCCACTCCTAATTAAAGCAGCCTGAAAGAAAAACATCTTCAGGGCCTTCCTGAAAGGAAATGGAGATGGAGCCAATTGCAGCTCTTGGGCAGGAGTGGACAGCATTGTGGGGAAGCAGCACTCGCCTGACCTCACCCCCAACAGCTGAGACGCTGCTGTGTGCCAGGAGAAAAGGTGGCCAGGCGGCAGGGAGGTTGGTGCAGTGGGAACACACCAGCAGAGCCCTTCCTGTGCTGCTGACGCTGTGCTTGCACCACACCGGAGGGAGGCAACACGAGAAGGGCCTTTTCTGCAGGGGCTCCCCATTTGTGGGATGCTCTCTCTGGGAAGACTCACCTGGTGCCTTCACTACACCTTTTGGGGCACCAGGCGAACATGTTCCTCTTCAAACAGGCTGTTATGTACTGAGTTGAATAGGATCCGAAATGCAGCAGTCTGATTGGTCCTAGAACAATAGGATTCAGAATGCAGCAGTCTGATTGGTCCACAGGAGCCACCCAATCCAGCTCCAGGTGGAAGTGAATCCGCAACCTGATTGGCCTACAGGAAAACCCCGGAATTAGACAATCACGTGGGGCCCACTGTGTAAATAATGTATATAAAGCAGACATTCTGGGGGAACTTCCATTCCTTCTCATCACTATGAGCTGAATCAAGAACATGAAATCCATTCTCGACTCCCGAGTATATTTCACAGGCCTTTAACTGATTATGGCCTTTAAACTGTGTATATTTGCATTTTTATACCATAAACCACCCAGTGATCCTCGGATGAAGGGCAGTATGTAAATTTAATAAATGATGAATGGCAGCAGCCTCCCCCCTGTCTTTCTCCTTCCCGGTAAGCTGCAGTGGCTCAACTGCGAGGTCAGGGGAGCACCACCTCCCCAACACACTGTCTGCTACTGCTCTTGTTGCGAGGGAGCTTCATCAAACTGGGGCCACTACCCAAAAGTTCCTGTCTCTTGTGCATTTCACCACCCGTACTGGTTCAGTGCTCAGACAATTTCATACTGCAGACATGTTCAAATGGGTGTAGTCCAGGGGTTGTCAAGGTCTCAGTAAACAAAAACAGAAAACAACCCTCAGAAATCCACAGTGCATAAAAGACTCCTGTTCCTGCTGACTTCCAGTTTGCCCTGACTTGGCCTTTCCTCCATGGAACACACACTCTTAAACTTGCTCACATTTCATTGGATGCCAGAATTAGACACCCACACTCCATTTTGTCTGGAGCAGGGGAGAGGTGCAGTAAGGCAGTAGTGACTGATATAGGTGCCTTTTTTCCCCTCTCCATTGATGAGGAGGGGGCTGAGTGGTAGCATGCCCACACCATTTGGTGGTCCTTTGTCCTTTTCTGCTCTTTAACATACGACAACCGCCAGAGGCGGTTTTAGTGTAGCATGACTTGTGCGGCTGCACTGGGTGCCACAACAATGCTGTAGAGTGGAGTGCAAAAGGCGGGAGGCAATGAATTTTAGCGCTGCACAAGACACTGCTGAAATTTAGAGAACCCCAAGTCCGCCACTGCAACCCTAAAATAGCCATTTTGCGCTGTGCACATGACTTTGGCCACTGGGGCCAAAACGTTGCTGATCCCCGGTGTAGCTTCCCTTTAGGTAATAACATGAACCCAAACCACTAACAGCTTTAGAGGAATTGATGCTTTTGAATTATGGTGCTGGAGAAGACTCTTGAGAGTCCCATGGACTGCAAGAAGATCAAACCTCTCCATTCTGAAGGAAATCAGCCCTGAGTGCTCACTGGAAGGACAGATCGTGAAGGTGAGGCTCCAATACTTTGGCCACCTCATGAGAAGAGAAGATTCCCTGGAAAAGACCCTGATGTTGGGAAAGATTGAGGGCACAAGGAGAAGGGGACAACAGAGGATGAGATGGTTGGACAGTGTTCTCGAAGCTACCAGCATGAGCTTGACATAACTGCGGGAGGCAGTGGAAGACAGGAGTGCCAGGCGTGCTCTGGTCCATGGGGTCACGAAGAGTCGGACACGACTAAATGACTAAACAACAACAACCAGTGCTTTGAATTGGGGTTGGAAACACCCAGGAAGTTGCCTTCTCCCTTTGGGCAGCTCTTTGGATTGGGCCCAGGAGAGAAAGGACAGTATCCGTGCAGCAGAAGTGAGGAAAAAGTGGTCCCCCTCAGGACACCCTAGTCCTGTGACTGTGACCTGTTTTAGCTCTTTTTGATGTTGGATTTTAGATCAGTTTTACCTGCCCTGAGACTTTCTCAGGGCAGGTAACAAATTCTATCATCGTCATCATGACCAAGAGCTCCCCCAAACCTGGAGGATCCAACTGCAGTTTTACAGCCCTCTGCGTGCTGAACATAATCAATCACCAACTCTCCGTGTCACCTTTACTTCCCACTCTTCTTGGTGCTCAATTAACATATTCATCCTCAAACGGCTGGCTTACTAGTGTGTACATACTGCAATGGTAAAGAGAGAAATCAATGCCTCCCCAGAGGCCTCGCACGTACTCTTAAGACTTCAAGAGCATTTGTTTCATTGTGATGTCATGTGACACAAGAGCATCTCATTATGTAACCACAATTGACTACCATTCACTTAAGTTCCCATCCTTTAATTATACATTGCTGTTGCTTGCAGTCTGATTCTCTAGAGAGAGCGAGAGCGAGAGCAAAACTGAATGCTCCTTCGGAAGCTGTTAAGTATATACCAGAAATGTGCCTTCTGCAAGCATGAGGCTGGCTATTTGCTATACCTTCCCATCAGCTTTGCTTGCATTTCTGCCTTTGACTTGGAAATTACCATCATGATGAACAGTGTACGTTGTAAGCAAACAAATAACCTTTTTGGCAGATTTCAAATGCAACATTCAAGACCATGTTATTCGCCGCAGCTCATCTGAAATGATGTTGGGAGGTACGCTTTCTTTTAGCCGACGTGGTACCTAAAAGGATTTAGCTAAGAAGCAAAACAAAGTTCTGGTGCCTACTATAGTGCCAAGATGCAAAAGAAGAAAAGGCTATTGCACATTTAATTATTGTGCAGAAAAGAAAATGTCTCTTCTACACAACTAAAGATACAGGAGCCTTGTCCTCTTTTGCATCAGTCTGCACAATATGATTGACGATGAAATATGATAAACAAAACTTCTGGAACCCGAGTTGCTTGGGACTATCTATCTATCATCTAAGCATTGTGGAAAACTGGAAGCATAGTGTGTTGCTAGCAGAGTTGACGCAGACTCTGACTTTGCCAAGTGCTTTATTACAACTTACTCCTAAACAAGGCTGTCACCTCTTCATGACATCACCCAGCTCTGCTCTACTACACACAGAGGCACAATTTGATCTGATTTACATACTGTGTCCTTTCAAAATGTGTTTTTTTTGTGGGGGGGGGATTGGCTAGTGGGTTGTTGTTTTTATTTTTATTATGTATGTTGTGGTTTTATATTTTTATTTTATTCTGTGAACCGCCCTGAGACCTCCGGGTATAGGAAGAAGAAGAAGAAGAAGAAGAAGAAGAAGAAGAAGAAGAAGAAGAAGAAGAAGAAGAAGAAGGCACAGAGACTCTTTTAAACAAAAACAACAACACAACACACAATGACAAGTGACCTTCTTTAAAGATAGCATGACTGCATACATTCTGCCCCGGCAGGGATTTCTGCCTCAAGCATACAAATACAGTAGGGCATTTGATTTCTTTAATACATCATTCCTAGTAACTGCTGTTTAATTTTTAATAGCAGATAGGAAATGAGCCTGAGAATCTGAGAACTTAAGAGAGAAGTCTGTCTTGGTGCATGACCCCTTTCTTAGGTGGACTAGGCTTAGAAAGAGACTGAGCCAAGGTTGCCCAGTGAAGTCTGCCTACACCCCCCCCCCCGGCTCTCTCACTATTCTATGATACTAATAAAATGGGTACTGTACCACGGCTTATATTGTACGTAATTCAGGAGAGTTATAAGCCACTTAATCAAAGAGTTCACTAACTGCTTAATCAACCACTTACAGCACTTAAAGCACTTAATCAGAGAGCTCGCGAACAAATAAAACTACAGATAAAAACAAATAAAACTACAGCTACAATCCACAAAACAATTAAAACCAAATCTACTGAAAACCATCAACATTAAACACGCAGAGAAGATCAGCAAAACTTTCCTTCCTTTGGAAAAACAAGGAACTGAAATGGGCAGATTTGCCCATCCTTACTCAGAAGTCCTGTTGAGTATGGTAGGGCTTATTCTCAGGCGAATAAGCTTGAAACCAAGCCAAACTTAATAGAGCTGTCTCATTTTCTTCCTTTGCAAAGCAACTTAAAAAAAAAAATCCCATTACAACTTGATTGTGCTTACAAGGCAGCAAGCCATTTAAAAGCATCATCTTATACTATCAGAAGTATGGGAAGGGGGTGGGGAGCAGCTGCAGACTGCATTTTCAGCAACATTTTGTAGTCATTTTTCACACAGATGCATCTTGTTTTGCATAGAAGAAGGGAACGCTTGCCATTTGAAAATGTGGATAGATGTTAAAGTCTAAAATAATGTTTGCAGGACAGCTCCGAAACTGATTTGCATCTCGTTTCGGTAAGTTGTGAATGGTGCCCAGTTAATAAAAAATGACATGGGGGAGGAGGGGGTGGTGTAATGAGATACAACAGAAATGGCGGCACTGTGTCCTAAAGTGGGGACCTTTGATCTTGTAAGTTCGGCCTCGTAATTTGATTTGAATCAAACATGATGACAAAGACTGCAAGAGGCTCTTAATGAGCCAGCTATTCTTAAAAGGACAAGGAATTTAACTGGATCTATCTATTACGGTGCCCTGGTTAGTTCTCTTTGAACTATTGTTATTTACATTACGATAGATCCTATAAAACAGGGATCCCACGGTGCTAGGCATGAAAACAAAGAGCGAACCAGAGCTGGAGACGAATATAATTTCTGTTGAGCAGCAAGTTTGGAAGTGTTTCCCCCCTTGAATACAAACATACCGTATTTTTCACTCTATAAGACGCACCAGACCATAAGACACACGTAGTTTTTGGAGGAAGAAAACAAGAAAAAAATATTCTGAATCCCAGAAGCCAGACCAGCAAGAGGGATCACTGCGCAGCGAAAGCAGCAATCCCTCTTGCTGTTCTGGCTTCTGGGATAGCTGCGCAGCCCGCATTCGCTCCATAAGATGCACACACATTTCCCCTTACTTTTTAGGAGGGAAATTGAGTCTTATAGAGCAAAAAATACGGTACTTCATTCTCTCCAGAGTTGAGGTGAGGAGTGGGAAGGTTTCTTAGCAAAACTGTCAGTTCAGCAATGCACCCACCATGATGTCGCCCCATCTTCCCCCATAATCTCCTGCATCCATCACATTAAATATCCATTTTGCTTTTAAGTGTATTTTTTACTGCTTTATTATATCTTACGTTGAATTTTATCACATTACAACTGAATTCCACAGATTTTCAGTGTGTGTGGTGGCCACACCTACTTTTTGGCCACACCCTCCTCCTGGCTTTGGACTGGACCAAAACCACACATCTTCCACCTCCTTTTTTCTTAAGCAACCAACAAGCTAGAGGATGTACAAGAAGAGAACGTTTAGTTATGTTTCTGCCCCCCACTCTCTCAGTCTCTCTCCCTCTCATCCTCCCCCTTCCAGGCCAATGTTCCTCAAAGGAAAGTGCAAAAGTAGCACAGATCTTCAGCATCGTCCGAGGAGGGATAGCAGCAGCAGCCCAAGTTCTCTTCTCCCCAACCTCCTTGTCTACTTTTCCTCATCTCCGCCTGCTCCAAACTCTTCTCTCCTCCACTTCTCCCTCCTTTGCAGGTCTCCCCACATGCTTGCTCTCCATCATCCCTAGGAGCCAATCAGCAGGAAAGGGGAGGCGTTTGATTGGCCAACATAGGGAACCTGCCAGAGACTCAGCTTCAAAAAAGTTAAGGGCCTTAATGACTTGGATGTATGGAAGTGAGAGCTGGACCACAAAGAAGGCTGATGGCCGAAGAATTGATGCTTTTGAATTATGGTGCTGGAAGAGACTCTTGAGAGTCCCATGGACTGCAAGAAGATCAAACCTATCCATTCTGAAGGAAATCAGCCCTGAGTGCTCACTGGAAGGACAGATCCTGAAGCTGAGGCTCCAATACTTTGGCCACATCATGAGAAGAGAAGACTCCCTGGAAAAGACCCTGATGTTGGACGACAGAGGACGAGATGGTTGGACAGTGTTGTTGAAGCTACCAGCATGAGTTTGACCAAAATGCAGGAGGCAGTGGAAGACAGGAGTGCCTGGCGTTCTCTGGTCCATGGGGTCGCGAAGAGTCAGACATGACTAAATGACTAAACAACAACAAAATTACTTGGGTCAGCCTTGGAGGACTACCTCTGAAGACACCTCTGAAAAACTATAGCCTAGTGGAGTATTGGGAATTCTCTGTTAGCGATCTCTAGGCTAACCTCCTCATATGAGACGATGAGCATTACACAAGCGTTCGTTCTGCCGTGTAGCTGTTCCGTATGTGCTCATAGGATGAAAAGCACATCTGCAGCAACGGCTGCAATTCAGATTCCTAATGAAACTATTTCTTTTTTTCGCGGCCTTTAAAGATTTTTCAGTCCATTTCACAACAATCATATTGGAGAGGATCTGAATTAATTTTGAGTGTAATTTCATGTAAGCCAGTGCATCAAATTGCTTATTCAATTGGTTAGTTTCCCTTTGTCTATTAATTCTGTAATTCAATTTTAAAGCATAAATAATAACCAATACAGGCTGCTTGGAACACGCTATATCTAAAGGCTAAATAGGAAATCTCCACATTGCTCTTGCAATATTAAAACAAGGGGAACAGGATTTTGCCAGGCCCAGATATGTATATCTCTTCTCATGTCAGCTCAGCACTCTGCATGAATAATGTTGTTACATGCATCCCTCTTCTCTGAGTCAAGAAATTCCAGGGGTGCCGCTCCTGTCACATTGGGTTCCCTTTGGAAAGAGGTCAGGGGAGAACTAGGGCTCTCCTAGTGTAAAAAGTCAGCATAAAGTTACACCAGACCCAACAGCGAGGCTGCTGTTGCTTTGCCTAAGCCCAGCAGAGGGAAATCAAGCCTTTAAAAGACTATTCTCTACCAGGTTGCCAGGTCATATAATAGAGCCCTACCTCCAATAAACATCCAGAACATTCCTTTTGGGGGAGTTACGTTGGCCTTGGATCAGTCAGCTTTGGCTCAGCTGGGTGAGTCTGGTGTATCTTCACCTAAGCTGGGCTTGAGGACAATACCAGCCAAGCCCAGTTGAGCCCTGGGCAACCGAGATCATCAAGGGTCTGAAAAACAAGCCCTATGAAGAATGGTTGAAGGAGCTGGGCATGTTTAACCTGGAAAAGAGGAGAGTGAGGGGAGATATGATAGCCATCTTCAAATATCTCATGGGCTGTCACATGGAAGAGGGAACCAGCTTGTTTTCTCCTGCTCTGGAGAGTAGGACTCAGACCAATGTCTTCAAGTTTCAAGAAAGGAGATTGAGACTAAACATCAGGAAGAACTTTCTGACAGTAAGAGCTGCTCAGCAGTGGAACAAACTCCCTCAGGAAGATCTTCCCTTGGGGTCCTATTCCAACTCTACAATTCTATGATTCCAAGTCAACCCTCAACTGTGGCCGGTTGTCTTTCTAACTAATAGATAGTTGAGGGAGTGGGGACTACCGATTTGTCATCTGGCACAGAGCCAAACCCTTTGTTATCTTAATGACCCATAATCAGTGGGCCATTACCAGGCCTGGCTATTCCAGCAATTGAATCCACACTGGATCCAGGAATCAGAAGGGAGCTCAGGCATGCAGCCTGCATCCTCCCCAAACTCATAACAGTATTAAGTCCATTCTTAAATAAAGCTCAGTTCAGCATGTGGTCCTCCATAGAGCTACCACCTGGGTTCACACCATACATGATAGGAGACCACCGGTGAGATCTAGGAATATGCAGGCACACCCAGGCTACATATTTATATCAGTTTGAGACCTGTTTCTCTGCGGGGCTTCTCATAACAGAAACCCAGGGAATCTGTGGTTAAAATGCAGGCGCTGTTTGCTTGTATCCTCTCACAAAATTACAATTGCCAGTGCTCTCTGGGGAGAGGAAATTACTATTACATTAGATTAGGTCTGTAGTGCAGATATGCCGTACATCCTCTGTCCAAGGATGAGACGGAAGGTTGCAATATATGAGCCAATCAGCCTGCGTAGCTTACTCTATCATTCCCCCTATCAAGAGAAAAGAGGGTTATTTAATGTCACCTATCCCCCCTGTCATGTTAGCCGGCGGCTATGTATAAATAGATTCTTCTGTTTCTTCAGAAACCCCACCACAACCTGGAGTATTTATAAAGTGCACACAAACATTGTGGTTCTGCAACCTTCCTAAGATGACTCTGTTCAAATGAGTGGTCCACTATTCAAAATGAGAACTGGGCCCAAACTAACAGAATGAATCTCAGTAGGGACAAATGTCAGGTTCTGCACTTAAGCAGGAAGAACCAGCAACACAAATATAAGATGGAGAACTCCTGGCTTACCAGTAGTACATGTGAGAAGGATCTAGGCGTCTTGCTGAACCCCAAGCTTAACATGAGTCAACAGTGATGCAGCAGCAAAAAAAAAAAGTGAATGCCATTCTAGGCTGCATCAACAGAAGTATAGTGTCCAGTTCAAGGAAATAATAGTCCTGCTTTATTTTGCCTTGGTCAGACCATACCTGGAATATTGTGTCCAGTTCTGGGCACCACAATTTAAGAAGGATATTGACAAGCTGGAACGTGTGCAGAGGAGGGCCACCAAGATGATCAAGGGTCTGGAAGCTAAGCCTTATGAATTGAAGCAGTTGGGTATGTTTAGCCTGGAAAAGAGGAGACTGAGAGGAGATATGACAGCCATATTCAAATATGTACGGGGCTGTCACATGGAAAAAGGAACAATCTTGTTTTCTCCTGCTCTGGAGGGTAGGATTCGGAACAATGACTCCAAGTTATAAGAAAGCAGATTCCGACTAAACAGGAAGAAGTTTCTGACAGGAAAAAGAAGAAGATGATGATGATGATGATTTATTTCTACCCTGCCTATCTGGTTGGATTTCCCTAGCCACTCTGGGCAGCTTTCAACAGAACATTAAAAACTTCCCTAAACACTGTTGGGCAGTGGAACGGTCTCCCTCAGGAGACTGTGGTCTCTCCTTCCTGGGAGATTTTTAAGCAGAGGTTGGATGGCCACCTGTCATGGATGCTTTAGCTGAGATTCTTGCATTCCACGGGGTTGGACTAGATAACCCTTGGGGTCTTTCCCAACTCTACCTGGATTAAAAAAAGAATAACCTTCTTAGAATGATGAAGAGTGATTCTGAAAAACAAACTATGGGTTTGAGGACAAAACATTGCCTCCTTTGCTTTTTTTCTTTTTATAGAATTTTATTTATATGCAAAAGTTATAACACAATAGAAACACCATAAATAACAGGAAAAGGGGTATAAAAAAGTTCAGACCCTGCAGTTCTTGGGTATGTTGCAGTAGTATAATAGTAGTAATATCATGCTGCTCATACGATGCTTATTTGTAATTCATATATATTTCTATCTGATATCACATGGAGACATTCTAAAAGAAATAAAAGGCGGCAGGACAAAAAGCCTTTATGATTAGGCTCATATCTTTAATGTGTTGGATGATGGAGGATAATTTATGTTAGATGAATTTGTAAATGAAAGGATTTTAAAATGCCCCCCCCCAAAAAAAAATTCCGGTTTGCCTCTGGCCCTAATTACTCTTATTTGTTTATCCCAGTCTATGTTAATGTTGGATTTGAAATGGTTTTGTACATATGAAAGTGTAAGATGGATACATATACAGATATACATAGTGTTTCTGTATGAAATGTTGTAACTATTTTTATTGCTGACTTTTAAAGTAGGAAATTGCTTCAAGAAATTTTATGAGAAACGAGTCAGAAATGGAATTAAATAATAAATAAATAGTCCCGTTGGATCCGCAGCTTTCCCAGTCTCACAATTCCAGTTCTCCAGACATTTTTGTACCAAAATGTAGCTTTCTATTCGCATCCTACACAAAGTGTCTTAGCTTCTGATTATGATATCTGTGAGATAGATAGATACTCATAAACTTGATATCTCTCTCTCTCTCTCTCTCTCTCTCTCTCTCACACACACACACACACACACACACACACACAAACACACACACCACTCCAGGGCTCTGCGTTCAGCTGCCATTTCTGTTGGTAGACCCTGAGGAAATGTTATGTCAATAACGTTATACACACAGACTTCTGACTGAAAAAGATGTTTTATGGAAAGAGCCGAACATCAATAAGATAAATGAGACTTTTGTGGTCTGTAAACACATGATTTCCAGCTTCACCACGGGGCATAAAAAATATTGTGTCGAAGCAACGACTTGTTCAGGGGGGCTTTGGGTTCTGCAGTTCTTTGGGATTGGAGCAATGGCTTTGGCTCTTTGCTGGTAAAATGCTGGCAAAACAGACCTACTCGGCTGTGAGGACACAAATGAGAGAGAGAATGAATTTGTGAGATATGAAACAGGTGGTGGTCTCAAAATTAACCGTGCCTTCTGAAGGAATTCAAAAGAAAACCAGATTCTGCACACACCACAGAGACAGTCAGGTCATTATATTGAATGGGACAGATCTTGCATACTGGATTCCATTTTTATACAGCATTGTCCATATTTAGAAATGTGCACCAAGCGTCTTCCTAACTGCCCTTTTCACCCTCTGGGATGCAGAAACTGGACTGAGCGTGCAAGTGCCAACTAAACTGCCAGGGAAAGAGGAAGGGCTTATACTGATCACTCCTTATAAAGCAGAGAGGCACCTGAAGAACTACTGTGCAGTTGAACCTGGACCATGAGGGCAAACAGAGCACTGCCCCACCAACCCACCTGTTGACCTGCTTACTTACAACCAACCAACCCAGGGTTTGTCAGCTTCCTCCTTCTTTGTCTCAGTGTTGCCCTTGCAGAACTCAGCAGGGAGGAGCATAGGGACAATGTTAGAATTAGTTTGCTCTGCCCACCACTGGCTCTGGCGCCACCTACTGTTAGCCTCCCTGACTGCTGCCCTATCAGTTTCAATGGGCACCAACCTCTACTGCTGCGAGGGAAAGATGTGGTCTTACAAAGGTGCCATTATCATTGGCCCCATTCCTGTCTGTTCTCTCTTCTGCTTCCTCCTCCTGGTCATCTCCTCCATTTATGTAAGACCATCCCCTTTCCCATTCATCTAAGCCACAGCTCCACCTCCAGACCCACATCCCAGACTTAGGATGGCTATATATCATACTGTACAGAAGACAGTTCAAGGGCTATGCAGTCCAGGTGTGCTTGAAAGATTAAGAGCCATAGGGAGAAGCTGCCCATCAACAATTAGCACCTGGTCAGCAGACTAAGGTCACCTGTTCACACCTTTCCCCACTATGGTGAGGTGGATGGTGTTTCAATTTAAATTATAGCAATGAGTATCTGTGCATATAAATGAGCACCGGCAAATTATGTTCCCTGGAAATCATTTGTTAGGTGAGCATTCACATAGCGGGTTGGCAATTTCCATTGATTTCTATGGGGAAATTTCTAATGTATTTCTGACCACAAAATTCCAACCTTTTTTAAAACCTAGGGAAATCCAGGGAAAATGTTCTCCAAATTGTCTGATTGCCCCCTCCCTCCCTCCCTCCGTTCATCAGCCAAACAGCAAAAAGCAAACAAAGAAATAAAAAAAGGCTCTGTTTGGATAACAGATAAGTTTGGATAAGTTGCACAGCGAACTTTTGTAAAGTGGGACCTGGGTTATATGAATTAACAAAAACAACAGCATTAACAAAACATTCAAAATAGTGTTATTTTATGTTTTGTAAACCACCTTGGGAAGTTTTTAATTTAATTGCCCTTTTCTCAACTTCATTCACACGTTTGTTTGTTTTTTGCCTTTGGCAGATGTTTTCCTTTTCCAATATTCTCTTCAATGCAAGGCAATTAAAAATTTCAACTTTGCACACAAATGCATGTATTTTTTCATAGACCTGGGTTCTCTTCCTTTGGGAAAGGTAGTACCCTAAGAAATTAAGAAAATTAAGCAAAGCAAGCAAAGCCCCCATAGAAGCAAATGCCGCCCACAGAGTGACCCCAACCAACTTGTCACCCAGATGCACACAAGAAGAAGCTGGAGCACTCAGATCCAGCTGTCGCTTTCAGAAGGAATTTGAAAGCAAAACAAAAAACAGAAGCAAAACCCTCCAAGCCTTGATACTTGAGTCGAAGCACAAACAAACCAGATGCCAAATTGGATCTCAGTGGCTGGCTCAGATGCAGGAGAACAAAGAGCCGAAAGCAATTGGGAAACATCCATTCACTATCAAGAGTCCCCCTAATCTGCTATCAATCATGGAAGATCATCGCTATTCTCACTGCCAGTTTATGCCTGGAACGGAATCAAAAGAACGCCATCCATTTTGATAGGCTGCTGAAGAAAAGGAGTGAGTCTGTTAAAATTTAACAAACTCCATTATTAAGACTCAGAAGGCAAGTGTCTATTCAGGGCAGCAGCAGCAGTGGGAAGGATTCCACGTGACTTTGAAGATGACTAAATACCCAACAGCATTAATTTTTGCAATGTGAAGCCTACATTAGCAAGCTGCATGGGTACAATTCCCTCCGCCGCACCCCGTGCCCCCAGTTCCTAGATGGCTTTGCACTACTGTGGGTTATTTAAAATGCAGTCGAACCAACAATTCGTGTTTTGCTAGATAGGCACATGATAGGAGCTGAAGATCACAGAGTTTTCCTGTAAGTTTGCTAGAGAGAACTCTGTGAGAGAGACTCCGATTGGGCCCTGACATGGGGAGGGAGTGGCTATATATATTCTCTTGCCTGCCTGAACAGACTCTCTTCCTCTTCCTCTCCCTGATCTGCCAGCAACGGGAGAACATCTACAAAGTCTGAGCTCAAAGTTTAGACTGCATTCAGTTGGTAGAGCATGAGACTCTTAATCTGAGGGTCAAGATCCACGTTGCAGTGTAGGGAGTTGAACTAGATGATCCTGGGGTCCCAACTCTACAATTCTATGATTTTAAGCAAGACTTAAGTATGCCTTTGTAACTGAATTACCATTTTAAGCCTGCCTGAACAAAGCTGCTTGTGTCTGTTACTCTTCAACAGGCATTCTGTGCAAGTTAATGTTATTGTTGCCTTTTACAAGACTGTGGTTATTGTTTTTAAGGGACAGAAACGGCAGAAAAAGTAAGAAAATCCAGTCAGTGTTAAACATCCTGGATTACTTCAACTAAAAAGCTAAAACTTCATTGGTGCATCATATTCAATATTGTCAATTGTGCTGCCAAATACATCAGCTTTTTCCAAGGATATCAGGACAAAAGGAATGAGGAGGTGAAGGGGAACCAAAACAGTTTTATTAACAAATAAACAGCAGGCATGCAAAGCACAACATAAAACATACCCGACAATCTCCCCTTCAGCTGCCGGTAGCCCCAGGTAGAGCAGCAGGAGAAAGACCCCACTGTCAGTCTCCCAGCATCAGGTCCTTTTGATCTGGGTAGAAGATCCCCGGGCCCCTCCCACCTATGGCTTTTATAGCCTGCCTTGATGTAATCAAGTGCACTTGGCATTACTCATGATTAGCCCAGGACCCTGAGATGGAATTAATACAGAGCGGCTGAGAGTCTCCCACTACCTGCAGCCGGGCATCCAGTCAGCTCTTGCAACACAGAAGAACCCAAGAAACTCCCGACAGGTGTGTGAAACACAAGAATCCAGCAGACCTCAAACTGGGGATGTTAAAGAGAAAGGGACATGCCACCTAACTCCTCGAAATACAATTGTTTTCCACATTTCCGCTACATCTATGCTACACTGACTTACAGCAGGTTTTGCACAGAGGCCTTTCCCAGTCCTAAATGGAAATGTTGAGGAACAAACTTGGGACTTCCACGTGCAAAGGAGATGCTCGACTGTTGCAAGATAACAGCACAAGAAGTTTATTGTGGGGCTGGCAGAGATTTTCTTGGACTAGAATATGCAGGCAATTAAAAATGGGCCACACCTCTTGTAAGATGGTCTCTGACATCTACCGGTGTGTTCTTTTTTAAGGGGATGCTGCCTAATTAATTAGGGGTGCCTTTGTAGTAATTGAAAAGATTTAAACACGTTAATTGGGTTAATGGATCACACTTTGCAGCAAAGATTCCAAATGTGGGGTGCCAAGGTGACTAAGTAAAAGCTAATCACGTGTGGCATCACCTTCCTGAGAATTTTAGGACACAGGTGGGAGATTGCATATTTCTATCGTTAAAGGTTGGGGAGTCAGTTTGAATGATGCCTTTGGTTCCCTTCCAAGCCTGCAGTCCTGTATCTGTGATATAGTTTCAGGCACCCATGAAGTCTCTCGCCTCTCAGAGATTGGGGAGCACACCACAATATGTTTCCTCATGCAAACAGTTAAGTGCACATAGGAGGCTAGCACATCACTAGTTTTAGGAAAGGATAAAAAAAAGTAAAGGACCTCTGGACGGTTAAGTCCAGCCACAGACAACTCTGGGGTTGTGGCGCTCATCTCACTTTACAGGCCAAGGAAGCCAGCATTTGTCCGCAGACAGTTTTTCCGGGTCATGTGGCCAGAATGACTAAGCCGCTTCTGGCACAACGGAACACCGAAACCAGAGCAGTGCATGGAAACGCTGTTTACCTTCCCACCGGAGCAGTACCTATTTATCTACTTGGACTGGTGTGCCTTCAAACTACTAGGTTGGCAGGAGCTGGGACAGAGCAACAGGAGTTCACACCCTTGCAGGGATTCGAACCGCCAACCTTCTGATTGGCAAGCCCAAGAGGCTCAGTGGTTTAGACCATAGTACCACCCGCGTCCTTTAGAAAAGGATACCCTTTCCCAATTCTCCTGCTTTTCACAAGTGGGGGTGCTTTGAGCATCAATTAAACCCACCACCTGAATACCTAAGTGGTATATCATCGTACAGCTGTACTAGTTGATTCCCCGCCCCCCGAACATGTAGATCACCTCTAAGACTCTGATGCAATCTGAAACGGAATAATGGAAAGCAGCACAACATGAACACACACCTCCCCTGTGGAGTTGTGCCACGTTCTTGTTTGTTTTGTTTTGTTTTGTTTTCAACTTGAAACTACTGTTTCCTCCCGAGGATCAGCCTACTGGCAAAGAAACACTCATAATAAATGCATTTGGGCCACTGTCAGCTTTTGTTCTGTAAAGGAATTTAGTAGTGCTTGGAGGTCTTCATTGAAACAAATGGTTTTTCAGATTGTACGCAGGAGCCATCTCGGGCAAAAAATAAAAATCATAGCAGGTGGGAAATATGAAAATAGGATTTTAATATTCTTCCCCCTTTGCCTTCAAAGACCTAGAATTTCCCAGGCTTGTATTTTGCTGCATTTCTGCGGCAAAAAGTGATTAAGAAGTGGTGTATTGCTCTGAAAAGCATTACCTTACATTAGCCTTCTCCAAGATGTTTAAGTCTGCAACTCCCATCAGCCCCAGCCAGCGTGGATGATGGGAGCTATAGTTTGAAACCAGGTTGCAGAAGACTGTCAGATACTGTTAATCCGAGGGTTGTGGGTTTGAGCCCCAGCGTAGGTGAAAGATTCCTGCATTGCAGGGGGGTTGGACTCGATGATCCTGATGGTCTCTTCCAACTCTACTGTTCTATGATTCTATGACCCCACTCTATTGTTGTGACTGTAATTCATTTTAAACTGTTTTAAATATTGTATTTCAAATTGTTGTATGCCTCTCTGGGACCTTATCATGAAGGATAGGTAATAAATTGAGTAACAACAAAGTTTACTTTTAGTAAAACTGACTCAGACCCTACTGGAATTAATGGACCTGGCTTAGTAATGTTCACCAGTTTCAGTGAGTAAAACTTAGGTTGAATCCCACCAAATAACAGTCACAACACCTGGAACACTGCAAGTTCCCCACCCCCTGATTTAACAGGACTGCTGTTACATCAGGGTTAGAAAACCTGTGGTTCAGAAATATAACAACAACAACAACTTTTATTTATACCCCGCCCTCCCCGGCCAGAGTCGGGCTCAGGGCAGCTAACACCAGTAAAATCACACTAAAAACGTAATGGGGGGGAAACCAATTTAAAATACAGGTTAAAATGCAATTTAAAATGCAGCCTCATTTTAAAAGCAGCCCATAGCTCAAAACCATAAGGGGAGGGAAACATAAGGGTCAGACTGAGTCCAAATCAAAGGCCAGGCGGAACAGCTCTGTCTTGCAGGCGCTGCGGAAAGATGTCAAGTCCTGTAGGGACTGTCTCTTGTGACAGAGCATTCCACCAAGTCGGGGCCAGTACTGAAAAGGCCCTGGCCCTAGTTGAGACCAATCTAACCACCTTGCAACTTGGGACCTCCAAAGTGTTGTCATTTGTGGACCTTAAGGTCCTCTGTGGGGCATACCAGGAGAAGTGGTCCCGTAGGTACGTGGGTCCTAGGACTGCTGTTACATCAGGGTTGGAAAACCTGTGATGCAGAAATAACCAGGTGGAGCCTTTTCCAAGTAGTTACTGAACAGGGAACACCCATCATTTCAGCAGATGAAGCAGCTCTTAAAGGGACAGGCATCTTACAAAAGGCAGTTCAAACACTGACAAACTTTGCTCCCTCTCCTTTGCCCTGCCACCCATCATGACTTCTCATGGCATCCCCACTTGTCTCGAAATAGGACATCAATTTTTTACAGAGCAGAGGGGGCTGCTTCAATAAGAGCCCCCACCATTAGTCATGCTTGGACTTGCTTTGCCCTTTGTTTCTCCATTGCATAGCGGGGCTCAGATACGATACGAATATTAATATTTTATGTCCATTCACAGGCAGGTCTTTTTTCATCCCCTCCCTCTGTTAGCAGATGTTCCTTATCTCCTGTATTATAATGGATTGCTGGGACCATTCTAAGCCACCGTTCAGTTGTCCTTGCATCTTTCCGATTATGAATTCACTAACAGTTATCTGGATAAAATGCGTTTTCTTCCAAATCCCTTTACAGTTGACTCTCCCTCCCATCTCACAACGCTGGAGTGTTTAACACAATTCCATGTGCTTTTAGAATGCAAATCCTGGCATAGTTTCCCCCAAAGGACTGCTGTTTCTAAAATTACAAGGCTGCAACCTCTTGTGGGTTTTTCTTTTTCTTTTCCCCTGGCTGAAGATCTATGCCTTTAACAGCTCCATGGCAGAGAGAAATTAAAGATGGCGTGATAAGAAACGTTATATCTTCTGAAATTCTACTCGCTGTGCAACTGCAAAAGGCACAGAGGCTCCGCCAGGAGAAGAAAAGACAGATGCTTTGTTAAATAATGTGGGTTAAGAAAGGTATTGGGGGGGGGAGGAAGAATATTGGCACAAAAATAACTAACATAGAGTGAATACATAGAAGCACAGGATTCAACCTTCTACCACAGGAGTGGAGAACCTTAGGCCTCGGGGTGTCAAATGCAGCTTTCCAGATTCGGACTGGCTCTTGGGACCCCCCCCCCACAACACCCTCTTTCCCCAAGCCTCCACCTCCCCACACTGTCCTTGCCTCACATAAGAGAGAGCACTGGAAACACCATTTGATCACCATGATTTGGTCCCTGGGTGGAGGGATATAAAAAGCAAGAAGATGGGATGAAGGAGCCATCCAGGAATTCAGCGGAAAGGAGTCTGCGAGTTTGAGCCGATGCTGAAATCAGTCAGTAGGAAGGAGGGGTTTTGAGTGGGCATTTAATGACTTAAGTTGGCATCTGGAGTGTCAGCGGCATCAGATTTTTTCTATGAGCTAGCAGAATAGATATACCTATATCTATATGCCCATCCTGGTTGCATGTAGCATATTTAAACTGAGCTAATATCCGCAGTTAATAATAATAAAAAACCACCCAACAAGACCTTCCTTTCTGTCTCTATAGCCTAGCGAGGTTCCTTGTCAATCAAATGGGCTGCAGGCTCTAAAGGAGCAGCTTAAATGTGTAATTAATGAGTGGACAAACTGATGAGCTGAAGGGGCAAGTGATTGACAGCTCTTGTTATGTTCCAGAGCAGCAGGGGTGTTTGCATTTGCAATGTAAATAAGGGAAATCCACTGGGGGCTTTGCCTGGTGGAAGCAGTTACAAAGGGAGGGGGAAGACACTATAGCCTTAGCATAAGGCAGGATCCATTGGTGTTGATCTACCAACCGTGGCTGTAATTATCCAAGTGAGAAGCAAACCTCATTGCAGCTAAAGATCTGCAAAGTAAGAACTGCCCCCGTTGTATATTTAAAGAGGAATGAATTCCTAAGCACTTGGCATCTGTTGTCTCTTGCATAAAATTTTTCTTCCTTGCCTTTTGGACACAGCTCCCAAAATAGATCATGATCCTCTTTGCTATATGGCCAAACTTAATATTATGTCTGATGCATCCTCAGTCAGTTCGAAGAAGCCTTTTGCACCACTGTTGGGAAATTCCGTGGCTGAATTGTCCTTTGCCACGAAGCTATTAAAGGTAGGAGAGTCATGCCAGAATAACGTATTTGCAATCCTAATGGGAGGTGGCTGATTACTATAGGGTTTATGTGGCTCACACCGTTGTCTCTATATTCACTGGAAATTAGGCTTGAATAGAGAGATCTAGATACAAGGACAGCGCATGGATCATTAGTGTGCTATCCAAGAAGAACTGCGAGGACAAATCACTTGAAAGGCGTCATGTTGAATGAAGGGCATGCCTTTTCTGTCTTTCTGGCTACATCATTTACAGAGCAATCCTGTACACCAGTGATGGACAACCTGCAGCCCTCCAGGTGTTGCTGGACTCCCACACCCATCGTCCATGACCACTGGCCATGTTGACTGGGACTGATGGAAGGCATAGCCCAATGCTATCTAGGGGGTCACCCATTCTCTCCCCTTGCTGTATGTCAGTTATGCTGCAGTAAGAAGAGATAATTGTAAATGACTTGGAGGGCGTTTTCTGTGTCTGTGGTTTTGTTTTTGTTTTCATTCAAGCAGTGTATAAATTTTATGAAATAATAATAAAAAAATGCTGCCACCTTTTAATCTGATTTTATATGTTTGTTCGCTCCAGTGCTTTTATGAGCATGTTGACCCAAGCTCTGCTGCATTGCTAAACTTGGGATCGGGATGGTCAGATGATATCAAGATGTCATGTCCCCTATAGCAGGCATGTCTAACTGGTCGATCGCAATCTACCGGTCAATCATGGGTCGATCCTGGTTGATCGTGTGATCCTGATTGTTCACCCCAAAAAACACAACAACACAAAAAAGCTCAACAACTTTGGTCAATCCAAAGGGTAGATCACTGCTGGGTTGTTGTTTTTTTACAATGTGAGTAGATTGCAGTCTCTTGGGAGTTGGACATCCCTGCCCTATAGGATACATGTGCAATTTCCCAATATGCTATCAGTGCAAAGCAATGCAACATTCTGCACTGCAGAGGCTGAATTCTCTTTTCTGTCTGGGGGATAGTGGATAAAGCCAGTACAAATGTGAAGCCTCTCTGACCGTAACCAAGCGTAGCAAAGAGAGAGATCCATGTCCGTGCCTCTCACAATGATTGGAAGGTAGGCTCAATTAATTTAAATGGGGCTTGCTTCAAAAGAGGGGTGCGGAAGATTTCACAGCCCAACACATTTTCTGAGAGCCAGTGTGGTATCATGGTATAAACCTGGAAGACTGGGGTTCAAGTCCCCTCAGCCATGAAGATTACTGGGTGACCTTGGGCCTGGTCTCTTAGCCTAACCTACCAGTTGTAAGGATGAATTAGGAAGGGTGAGGACCATGTACACCACCTTGAATTCCTGGAAGAAAAGTGAGATATGAATGTGATAAATAGATATAATTGCTTGTCCTGAGTGATCTTTACAGGAGTTCCACACTGAGTAAGAAGTCCAAAGAAGTCTCCATTGATAATGGAGGGATGTGGAAGAGGAAATCTTGAGTTTTGGGGTACATATCTGCACTACAGACTGAAATGGACCCAAAACTCATTCTAATCAAATTCTCAGTGCCCTCCTCAAACTCCAAGAATGCTTTGGAGGAAACCATGAAAATTAAACAGGCGTAGAGCCAATCCGTTTCAGTACAGGCAGTGATCTTTTGGGGAGCACCTGGTATGTGTGAGACCGTGCGGTGTGAGTATGCCCATACAGTAAACAGTATAAAGGGAAAGAACTGGTCTGGCCGTACCTGGCTGATAGCCGCTGGTGGTGGCAATGATAGGAAGCATTCGTCCATTGACCTTTGCAACCATTGCAGATACTTTCCGAAACATGACATCTTAAACACACAAGCTCCATGCAGTCATTTTACTACTCCACACGACCTCGACCTTGGAGCATAAAGATTAAAAAATTGGCATCTGAGAGTGCAGGTATCATCAGGATGGCGGCATGTGGAACGGATCGGTGCAGCTTGTTTTCTCAGAAGCACCAACGGATTGCAGAAAACCATAACATTACCACAAATCATTTCCTATGGATAGGGAAGGGAACCATAAAAACGTATATCAGAACTGGCCCGGAAAAATAGTGATGAGGTAGTTTTCAAACTTTGTATATAACATAAATGTTCAAGGTCCGGTCAGCAGCTGAAAAATGATGCTTATATACAGGCCGCAGGCAGAACACTTTGTTCTGCAAACGATTTGCTTGGAACTTTTCATCAGCAATAATATTTTCAGAAGACTTACATTTGTCAAACGCGAATTCCTAAACAATATTTGGAAGGACACGCTGTTTTAAAAAAATCTTGTAGCTACTTCTTATGCATTGGACTACAGTATGTCAAAGAAAGAAAACTATAATAATACTAAAAACATTTTATGGTAGACTGAAATGTTCAAATGTCATGGTATCCTGCTTATTGCATGCTTGTACACTGACAATGTGGTTATGTGACCAACACATTCAGAGAATGTACAGTGCAACTTCGTGCAAATTTGAGAATTATTGGAGAACAGGTGAGGTCCCTGCGGATTGGAGGTGCGCAAATGCTGTCCTCATCTTCAAAATGGGGAAAACAGAAGAGCCAGGTAGCTACCAAACAGTGAGCTTGACAGCTACACCAGGAAAGGTCCTAGAAGAGTTGGTCTATGAGCATTTAGAAAAGGATGCTGTGGTTACTAAACTCAAAAGTAACTCGTGTCAGACGAATTTCGTTTCTTTTTTTGATAGAGTTACACACTTGGTGGATCAGGGCAATGCTGTGGACATAGTGTATCTTGATTTCAGTAAGGTTTTTGACAAAGTCTCCCATGATATTGACAAGCTGGAACAAGTGCAGAGGAGGGTGACCAAGATGATTAAGGGTCTGCAAACCAAGCCTTATGAAGAATGGCTGAGGGAATTGGGTATGTTTAGCCTGGGAAAGAGGAAATTGAGAGGAGATGTGATAGCCGCCTTCAAATATCTGAAGGGCTGTCACATGGAGCAAGGAGCAAGATGGTTTTCTCCTGCTCTGGGGGTAGGACTCAAACCGATGGCTTCAAGTTACAAGAAAGGATATTCCAGCTAAACATCAGGAAGAACTTTCTGACAGTAAGTGCTGTTCAACAGTGGGAAAGACTCCCATGAGAGGTAGTGGACTCTCCTTCCTTGCAGGTTTTTAAGCAGAGGTTGAGTGGCTATCTGTCTCGTATGATTTAGCTGGGATTCCTGGGGGTCCCTTTGAACTCTAAAATTCTCTGATACAATACATAGAAGTCTTACTGCCCCTGAAGTCAATGGGTCAATGGTAAGTATGGTTAATGAGGTGACAAGAAAAAGGATCTATGGAGAAAAAGGTGGTTATAAAATAAAGGAGGCAAAAACTTTTGGCAATCAGCATAAACAGAAAATAGGTTGCCATCAGAATATTTTATCAGATAGTTGAATGGACTGAACAATTCTTGTTTTGGACCCCTAATCAATTGCCAATGCTTTCTTGGGTGAAAAGGGGTGCTCGTAATTCAAAAATTGTTGTCCTTTTGGGATAGAATTATCAGAACCATAGCTGTCAACGTTTCCCTTTTTTAAAGGGAAATTCCCTTATTCCGAATAGGATTCCTTGCAAGAAAAGGGGGAAGTTGACAGCTATGATCAGAACATAGGAAGCTGGCTGATATTCATCCAGGCCATCATTCTATCTAGCTCAGCATTGTCTACCTTGAGTGGCAATGCCTCTCCATGACTTCAGTCAGGGGACATTCCCAGCACTACCTGCAGATGCCAGAAATTCAACCTGGGACTTTCTGCCTACAAAGCAGATGTTCAACAGCTGAGCTACAGCTCTTCTCCCTTTCCAAATACTCCTTTAAAGAAATGTTTAAAATGCCCTTTTAGATTGTGCCCAGCCCCCGCCTAAAAAAAGACCCACAACTTTTTCTTTAGCATGTCCTTTCACTCGTCGAAACATTTCTACGCCATTTTATAGAGCGTCAAGAAAAAGAGCAGATGTACCAGGATGCAGAACCAGACACTAATTCCATAAATTCACTGAATGAGCATATAATGACAGGCTGCCAATTAACTGGATGTTTCTCATTGTTCGGATTTGTAAATGAGGAGAGGGGGAGAGGAGGAATGGGTGCTGGCATCTGCTGAAATATATTAAATTCTCCTAAGGCTCACAGGTTGGCTTTCCCTCTAAGGACTGCAAACAATAGGAAGCTTGGAATTCATTAGCATTAGTTAGGGTGCTAAAGGTGTTGCATAAGCCACTCTTTCGTATACCAAAAAGTAAAGGGTGGCAAGAAAACAACCACTGCACAATCAGGGGCATTGTGAGAAGGCAGCCTGGGTCTTTTGCATTAGGACCCTGTTCTGACGAATGACCCCAGAACAGCCTAGTGAGGACTAGCCATGCAACTCTGGCTGGTTGTTGCCAGGGGCAGCAGGAGAAGAACAGGGAAGAGGGTGAATGGGATAGAGTGTCCTGGGAGAGGGTGCGGCCGGCTGAAACGCTGAATAGGAAGCACTCCGCTCTGCAACAGTTTGGTCTCGCTTGTCATTTCTATCAACTGTACTTTTTGTTCTTCTGTGTTGACGTGATGGATTGAAGGGATGGCATGTGGAGGAGGGCTGTTCCCCTGATTCCAGCTGGAGCCATTCACAGGTGGGAAGTGTTGTGAGCCGGCGGAGGCAAGCTGCTAAGCGAGCACAGACTCAGCGCAATACGATTGCACAGCCATCTGGGCAAACTAGGGGGGATGGATTGGCAGCAGCAGAACCCACCAGGGAAGATAAAGGCCTTGACCACATGCAAACCAGAGAATTGATGCACAACTAGTTCTGCACAGCCAGTGAGACCTTTGGCTATTTAAAAAAGAATCACAGAGAGAGAGAGAGAGATGTGAAGAACATGGAGGTCTCCCCTCAGTCACCTGGGTAAGTTTCAATCGACTTCCCGAATGTCTGCAAATGTGATATACAGTGATCCTCTCTTGGGGCAGGGCAAGTCAGCATCCACATCACTCTCAGGGTCCCTCCAGACCATGAGAGCTTGACCACTGTAGTTCAGGCACTGGTGGCATCAAGGCTGGAGTTCAACAAGGTAAAAACATAAAAAGTAAAGGACCCCTGGATGGTTAAGTCCAGTCAAAGGCGACTATCGGATTGCGGCACTCATCTCGCTTTCAGGCCTTGGGAGTTAGTGTCGTGGCCAGCATGACTAAACCGTTTCTGGTGCAGCAGAACACCGTGATGGAAGTCAGAGCACACAGAAACACCATTTACCTTCCCGCCAGAGTGGTACCTATGTAACTACTTGCACTGGTGTGCTTTCGAACTGCTGGGTTGGTAGGAGCTGGGACAGAGCAACGGGAGCTCACTCCGTCACGGGGATTCGAACCACCAACTTTCTGATCGGCAAGCCCTAGAGGCTCAGTGGTTTAGACCACAGCGCCACCCGTGTCCCAATGCACTCTCTGTGGGGCTTCCCTTGTGCTTGATGCAGGATGCTGACAAGAGTGAGACTCCTCACCATCAGCGTAAATCACCTCCGCTCAGAAATCTGCCCTGAATGCCAGTTTGTTACAGGCCAAGTTCAAGGGGCTCCATGGTGGGAATGTAAAAAGGTGAAAAGCTTCTGGGAAATGATATATAATAAGATGAAAAAAATGTTGAAATATACATTTATAAAGAAACCAGAAGCATTTTTACTGGGCATTGTAGGAAGTGATATAAATAGAAAAGAATGTATGTTGTTTTTATACGCAACGATGGCAGCAAGAATATTATTGGACCAAAAATGAAAGCAAGAAGAATTACCGATGAAAGAAGAATGGAGGATGAAATTAATGGACTATGCAGAACTAGATAAACTAACAGGAAGGATTCGAAATCTGCCGGACCAGAAATTCACAGAAGACTGGTGTAAATTTACAGAGTATTTGAAAAGTAATTGTGATGATCAGACTACGTTTGTAGGTTTGCAAGAAGTTTTGTGAGGGGAATTATTGGAACTATTGCAAGAATGGATAAAGGGGAGGATGGTTAGTTATGATAATTAAAGGCAATATGAATTTAAGAAATGCATAAGAAGTGGTTAAAATGGTGGATCATCAGAGGTGATGATGGAAGTCCATGTGGCATGTATTATAATGTATATGTATTATAATGTATATGTATATGGATGGAAGTCCATGTGGCATGTATTATAATTTATATGTTAAAATTAATAAAAATTATTATTAAAAAGTTCAAGGGGCTTCTGCTGGAATAGAAAGCTCTTAGCAGATTGGGACAAGTGATGATGATGATGATAAATAATAATATATCTGACTGGGTTGCCCCAGCGACTATAGGCAGCTTCCAGCAAGATATAAAAAACACAATAAAACCTCAGGCATTTAAAACTTCCCTATACAGGACTATATAGGAAGGATCCAGCACAGATCTCTGGATTGCATGTACTTTGGCCCTCATCTGATGGTTTTAACTGGTGGAACCAGGGCTTCTTCTCAGCCGGAATTTGCTGGAATTCAGTTCCAGCACCTCTCAGGTGGGCGCTATTCAGTAGCAGAGGAAGGGGTGCCATGGGTTGCAGGAGCCCCTCCACTGGGCGGGCCCAATGCTGCCTGCCCACTCAAATTCCCCACCCCCATGTTGTGTGGGGGAGGTGCATACGGACATACCCCAACCCCAGGCACCAGCGAGGGTTGCTACTCCAGTGCTGCCATTGCCATTTTAAGAGAACAAGGGAGGTGTTCATGGTGAGTTCTGCCACCTTTTTTCTAGAAAAACAGCACCGTCTGGAACTGATTTTAGAAGTCATTTAGAATAGTCTCTTCTCCGATTCAAGCTTTAGTAATAAACCACAATGAACTGATCTAGCATACAGCACCTGCCGTCTTCAGTGGGTCTTGGGCAGAAGGAGAGCTTGCTGGATCGCATCCAAAGTTCTTAAGCGTTACAGCGAAGTTCACTTGGGTCAAAACATTAGAGAATACCAATTTAAATTATGATAATTATGACCTATAAAAGAATTAATGATAAAACTCCTAAATAGCCAGGTCAAAAGTTTTTGTTCTCTCTCTTCTAAGGGAAGAAAGTTGTAGCTCTTTCCAAAAAGTTATAACACCCAGGCAGAAAAAGAGATATTTAATTCTCTCTATTTAAGGGAGCTGCCTGCCTATATGATCTGCTTTTCCAATTCAGGGGCATTAAATAAGATTTTTCATGGTTTACTGGGTATCTCTGCGAGAGGCTTTCTATTACAGCTCGTACGAGGGAGCACTTACCTGTTGGAGGGAGGAAGTGACAGCAAAGGAGAATATTCTAAATGTTAAACACATTTTGTGACATTCTCTAATGACATTAATTCCTGCAGGAGATAGGATTACAAACCGTAGCCATGATGAGCCCTGGGAAATGAATGAAAGGCAGGCAGGACTGCTCAGAAGGGTCTTGCCAAAGACTCAAACCCTGACACAGAATTTGTTTGCTAGTGTGGTACTTCTCCTTTACAGAATGCATGGCTGGGTCTGTTTGCAATGGGCAAGATTCATCCCCTTCCTCACACACAGTTCAGACCTGCTTATGAGGACTGCCTCTCCCCACAGGAATGTACATGTACAGCTGAGGCTCTTTTTCAAGTGCCAACCCCATGGACATGGCAACATGAGAAGGTGGTGTCGTGTAAATCTCCTGTAGGCCAAATCTCAATTTGCAACACCTGACTGCAAACAGCGAGGGAGATGGAGAGCAAAGCCGTTCCATTTGTTTCCTTGAGGTTGAAGGAATGGAAGATAATAGAGTAGTTAGGAGGAATTGACACATTTTGCCCTCCTGCAAATTAAAAGCTGCCTCCTCAAACTGACGCTCCCACTGACTCATTGGTATGCAACAGGCAGCGACAGGTACTGTTGGAAGAGGATAAAAGGAAGCTATAACCGAGATCACAGAATAACACCAAGACGCAGAGCCAGTTTACATGGCGGCTGGTTGCAGTCTTCTGCGACCACTTCAGACTCAAATGATAGAGAGGAAGACGACAACTTTGCACACCACTGCTGACCCATAACAGACCCTCCAAGTGTCCCTAATTTCTAGGGACAGTCCCATATTTACAGAAGCCAGCCCAATTTCTGATTTGTTCCTGGAATGTCCTGCTTTTCCTTTGGACATCCTATTTACATCAGAGAAAAGTTGGAGGGTATGGAGTTATGCAACCCCCGAACCAAGGAGATAAGTAACTATACAACGTTTAGAAGACATCTGAAGGCAGCCATATATATGGATTTTTTTTAAAAAAAAAAGTTTAACCATTTATTATGTTTTTACATACAGTGGTACCTCTCGTTCCATTCTGGAGGCCCGTTCACAACATGAAAAGAGCACAACCCGCAGCGGCACCCCTGCACACACACAGGTTGTGATTTGCTGCTTCTGCACTTGCTTGTGACATCATTTTGTGCTTCTGCGCATGCGTGAGTGGCGAAACCTGGAAGTAACCCTTTCCGGTACTTCCGGGTCGCCGCAGGACATAACCTGAAAGAACGTAACATGAACCGGACGTAACATGAGGTATGACTATGTTGGAACCTGCCCAGAATGGCTGGGGCAACCCAGTCAGATGGGAAGAAGAAGAAGAAGAAGAAGAAGAAGAAGAAGAAGAAGAAGAAGAAGAAGAAGAAGAAGAAGAAGAAGAAGAGTGTCCCTATTTTAATCAGATAAATATTGAAGGGCATGACATAATTACACACACACACAATTTACCATGAGCATTGGATCCAGATTTAGCCATACATGAACTTTTAGACCCTCTGAAATCAATAGGACTCTAACTGCTCATCATGGCTAACGTAAATCCCATTGATTTCAAATGATCTCCGCTAAGTATGACTAAGTCTGATCCCATATATAAACATGTATATACCATTTCACTGCCCTGGCTTCATGGAGGAGTCATGTGGATAACGGTTGGCAAGACAGCCGGCATGGTGCAGTAGTTAGAGTGTCGGACCAGGACCTGGGAGACCAGGGTTCAAATCCCCACTCAGCCATGAACCTGCCTGGGTTACCTTGGGCCAGTCACAGCCTCTCAGCCTAAAACAGGGCTGTTTTGAGGATAAAATGAGGAGGAGGAGAATGCCACCTTTAGTTCCTTGGAGGAACAAATGTGAGATGCCAATGCAATGAATGAATAAATAAGGATGCAGGCAAGCAAATAAATAAATAAGATTCAGTGGGACATTTCATTTGGTCAAGGGGCACAAGCGTAATTCCAGTTCTGAATCTCCAAACAGAAGATGTTTTCCTGCAAGGACAAGGTCCTCTAGAAGTTCCTGGACTATGCTTCCCATCATCTCTTATCTTTGGCCATAACGGAAGTTGATCTTTGGCTGATGGAAGTTGAAGCCCAGCAAAAGCTGGGGCATAGCAGGCTCCCCTCCCTTGTTTTAAAGGGGAAATGCAATTATTCAAAGCCCACCAGAAGGAAGGAACACAAACCACTGTGCGGTACCAAATCTGTATTCTGAATTTCTGTAGATAGGGGGAAAGTGATTCAGAGTGCTCTAAAAGTGCAAGGACCCTTTGGGGTTTGGGCACGAACTGTCACAACCCTCTGTTTCACCAGCAAACAAGTGTCAGTGGACCATGTCAAACAGCAAAAAGAAAAACCCACATCTCTTTGAAATTCAAAGCAGACACTTTTCCTCCCTCCACCCTCCTTTGAAGTCGTGGTTTTAACAAATGCTTATTTCCAGGCCTCGTTTTAATTAGCATGAAGATAAAATACCAATTTCCACAAAAACATAATACAAAAAAGGGAGGGGGGAATTAGCATGCCCTAAAGATAAGTCATTCTGTATTTGATTAGATCTTCGGTTTCAGAGTCTAAATCCTGAGGGATTTTCAACATGCTGTTCCAGTGAAGTCTCAGAGAGCTGGGCTGTTGTTCAGAAGAATCATAGAGGCACCCAAGGGTCATCTAGTCCAACCCCCTGCAATGCAGGAATCTCAGATAAAGCATCCATGACAGATGGCTGATTAATGCAGGCTTTGCAGTGTGGAATATGTCAGTTGGAAAGTGTGGAATATGTCACCAGGTTAAAGGTCTCGTTACAGAATGGAGGTTTGGTTGACATTTATTATTTGACTTTATGGACTGGTTCTGTGGGGTAGCTGCTAGTGAAAAAGTACTTCTCCGTGGACAGACGCCACATCACATACAACCACATGAGATGCACATCTGATCTCACAGACATGCATCTGGCATCTTCATTACACACTTTTCTGTTGAGATTAACTGGGCCAGTTACCTACTGAAGTCCAACCCCTGATAATAATAATAATAATAATAATAATAATAATAATAATAATAATAATAATTATTATTATTTTATTTTTTATACCCCGCCCATCTGGCTGGGTTTCCCCAGCCACTGGGGGCAGCTTCCAACTGAATATTAAAAATAGTACAGCGTCAGACATTAAAAATTTCCCTAAACAGGGCCAGGGCCACTTTCAGTTGTCTTTTAAAAGTAAAATAGTTGTTTATTGCCTTGACATCTGGTGGGAGGGCGTTCCACAGTGCAGGCGCCACTACCAAGAAGGCCCTCTGCCTGGTTCCATGTAACCTCACTTTTTGCAGTGAGTGAACTGCCAAAAGGCCCTTGGAGCTGGACCTCAGTGTCCGGGCTGGGGAGATGCTCCTTCAGATATACTGGGCCGAGGCCGTTTAGGGCTTTAAAGGTCAGCATCAACACTTTGACTTGTGCTCGGAAATGTACTGGGAGCCAATGAAGATCTTTCAGGACCGGTGTTATATGGTCTTGGCTGCCACTCCCAGTCACCAGTCTAGCTGCCCCATTCTGAATTACAATGCAGGAATCTCTGCTTAAGCATCCATGACACATGGCTATCCAACCTCTGCTTCAAAACCTCCAAGGATAGAGAGTCCACACCCTCCCGAGGGAGACTGTTCCACTGTCAAACAGCTCTTACTAGCAGCAAGTTTCCCCTGATGCTTAGTCGGAATCTCATTTCTTGCAACTTGAAGCCATTGGTTCGAGTCCTACCCGCCAGAGGAGGAGAAAAGAAGCTTGTCCCCTCCTCCATGTAGCAACCCTTGAGATAGTTGAAGACGGCAATCATATCACCTACACACAGCCAGTGTGGTGTAGTGGTTAAGAGCGGTAGTCTTGTAATCTGGGGAACCAGGTTCGCGTCTCCGCTCCTCCACATGCAGCTGCTGGGTGACCTTGGGCCAGT
The DNA here is from genome assembly GCF_964106915.1 of Podarcis gaigeae. Classification (NCBI taxonomy): domain Eukaryota; kingdom Metazoa; phylum Chordata; class Lepidosauria; order Squamata; family Lacertidae; genus Podarcis; species Podarcis gaigeae. The sequence continues at coordinate 85,139,305 of NC_139677.1, forward strand.
CACACTTCTCTGAAGTCTCTCAGCCCCACTCACCTCACAGAGGGTTTGTTGTGGGTGAGGAAGGGAAAGGAGATTGTTAGCCGCTTTGAGACTCCTTCGGGTAGTGATAAAGCGGGATGTCAAATCCAAACTCTTCTTCTTCTTCTCTCAGTCTCCTCCTTTCCATGCTAAATATACCCTGCTCCTTCAACCGTTGGTTTATATGTAAGGCTTATATAAGGCTTGGTTTATATAAATTGGATATAAAAGTTTCTAGTTCTAACCTAACAAGCAGATCTAGAGAAGAACAAGGCAGCCAGGCTTGCTCCTCTCTGAAGATAGCTCCAAGGTGACCTCTCATCTTTCCAACAGTGGAGTTCTAAAAGCCGTCATGGCTTTGAAGGAAGTAAAACTATGGCTTCGAATGAGATAGCATCGCTGAGTCTTTGAAGGAAGCAGGAGACCTTTGGATGGAGGCTAATGGAACTGAAGAAGTGAAGTACAACAACTGGGACATCTTGGGATACTGTATAAGCATGGATTGATTAGCGAGGGATACTGAGATATGGATTTATTCCACTTTCATCCTGTTTCTTTTGCATAAAGCTTACCTGGAGTTTCAACAATGTGCAATCTTTCTTGAGCATTCATCTTGATTTGCTTAGAGGGTGTTTGCACGTCTCCCCCTTATTCATTTGTTTCATCTCATTTTACAGCCCTACTTTCCCTGTCACTTTCCTAACTGCAAAACGTATGGCTTGGCTTGGCTTTTTAAAATGGGTTTGTTATGGCAAGGCAGCAGAGCATTTTCATCCACTCTAGTTGTGCAAACCTAAATTCCTAGTGTGCTCTTGAATCCCTGTAAAACACTGACAGTCTGGAAGCGACAACTGCTAGATTATGAGAAGGATTTGGCAGTGTGTGACATTTTACACTGTATTATGTTTTATTAGCTCATTTCAATTTATAGCCTCCTCTGCCTATAAGTGCTGGTTCAAAAGTAGTTCCTTCAAGCATCCTGGCTCCAAAGATTTATAGCAGCTTTATAATCTCTCAATAAGCTGTTCACCTACAAGAGATAATTCTGTATATTCTATTCCTGTTTTTTTAAATTATTAAAAAGTGAATGCATAAGCAGTGCCAGAAAAGTAAAGTTTATAAGTTAATATAGCCTGAATGATTCATATTAGCATTTTATATGTAACTGATACGTTCTTGATTTTTAATCAACATTATGGGGGGGCACCTTTTGTAAGCAAAGAAATAATAATTGAAAGCAGTTTGCTTTCAGACAAACACACACAGAACTTGCAATACCTTAAACATCAATAATTCCTTTCCCCATCATATTAGCATCCCACCCTTCCACCTAGGAGATTACTAGCCACAATGGCTGTGTTCTGCTTCCAATACTGTCTCTAAAAAGATCAATTGCTGGAAACTTCTGGAGGGACAGAGTACTGTTTCAATCAGTGTTAGAATTCCTGCTCCGTGATTGCAGTCATGGGATTTTTGTCTATCACATGACAGTATATGTTTTGACTCCACAGAGTGAGAAGTGACGGAAACAGGATGTTGTGTTACTGTGTTCCGTGAAGTGGGACTATTGTCCTTTGTTCTTTTCCTATCTTTGCTGTCTGATGCTAGAGAGGGAGCCATGTTGCAGTGCTCCGTGTGTGTTTAGATGTAAATAAAGTAGATTAGCCAAAATGCTGAGTTGCTGAGGTCTGTTACACAAGCTGTGAAGACTCTGTGGGTCCTTAAGTGTGCCGGTGTCTGTTGGCATCAGTCGCTGTGATGTTCGGGCTGAAGAAAGCTAATGAAGCTCCCGATTGACCAGGAGGGAGAGAACATGCCAGTCAGGCATGTGTCTCTGCCAAGGTCCTACTTGAGTGTAGGACAAGCTCCTGACACTCAGGTCCTGCCTGCAGACTTCCCATAGGCATCTGGTTGGCTGCTCTGAAAACAAGATGCTTGACTAGATGGGCCATTGGCTGATCCAGCAGATTCTTCTTCTTAAACTCTTTAAGGAACTATGGCTGAAATCCTAACTCTAGTTATCTGGGAATAGGCACCACTCAATTCAGGTGGACTTACTTCTCAGTAGACATGGTTGAGACCTCAGCGTATATGGTGATTTTGTTTTTAAAAATCAGATTGATGCTCATTCTTATAATGAATGGTTTTTTGTCAACTGCTTTGTGAGATCTGCTTGAAAAGCGGTTTATAAATGCCTTAACTAAATGAAGTTTTATATATATATTATTTCATCCCCATAGAAGCCCTGTGAGGTTTGGTTAGGCTTCATGGCTGAGCAGGAATAGGACCACAGATCTTCTCAGATCAATCCAACATTCTGTCCATTCTAAACCACACTGGGACCACAGTCGAAGGCAGCATTGTGAAAGCTCTTCAGTCACCTCTTTTACAGGTGGTATTGAACACCTAGTAAACTAGCAAAGTTGTACAAAACAAACTCAAATAAATGTTGGAGGCATAAGCGGGTAGAAGGAACAATGTTACATATGCGGATAGTATTTATGAAGAACTGAAAAAAACACACATTTAAACAAACTTTTGTCTAAAAGCCCGAAGCATTTCTCTTGGGTTTGCTATCATCCGATATTCCAAGGCATAAAAGAAGGATATTTTTATATGCCACCTTAGCAGCAAGAATGCTTATTGCTAGAAAATGGAAGGGGAAAGAGATTCTAACAAAGGAAGAGTGGCAGACAAAGTTATCTGAATACAGTGAGCTGGCTAAAATGACAGAAATAATTAGGAAATGAACAAGCCAAAAGTTCAGTAAGGAATGGGAGTGTTATAAAAATTAGCTTGAAAAACATTGTTCTCAAATAAAACCTTTATTAAGCTTTGATTAATTCTTTCAAAAGACAAAACAGTTACTATAATTAAATAAGTTAATACCAAGAAATGAAAAAAACGTTTAAAGAAGGCAGTTAAGGAAAGAAAAGTACGACTCAAATTGAGGTGGTGGACGGAAGTCAACTCAAAGATATTTAGTTATTATGTATCTTTATGTATTTGTTTTATTTTTATTTTTAGCTTGAACTTTTTGTGGATGTATGTAAAGCAAAACTCAATAAAAATTAATAATAATAATAATAAAGAAAGCTCTTCAGTCTGGGCCGCATTGTGGTTCATCTCTACCACGTGCAATGAGTCATTCCTTCAGTGTGGCAGCACTATAGTGCTTTAGCTGCCTGCTGAAACCCTTTCTGCTTCAGAAAGCCTGTCCAGACACGTAATTTACTTTCATTTCTTTAAATGTTTGGTTGGTTTTTTCATTGTTTTTCATGATGGTTTTATGCATATGTGTTTTTAATGAGTCTGTAAATTTTAGTCATGTTTTATATATAACTGAAACTGCACACCACTTAGAGGTTGCCATTGTTTTTTTGAGCGAGCGGTCTATGAATTTTCTCACTAAAATAATTCCAAAATAAGATGCCATTATTCTTATTTATTTGGATTGCTAAGTCTCTGATAGATGCCTGTTCCTTTGTTTTGCCCATAGTCCTGCAACAGTCCTGAAGAAAGTGGCATGTTATTCCCATTTTACAGATGGGATACTGTGACTAGCTCTTACTCATGATGCCAGATCCAAACATGGATTAGAATTCTTGCCTTTTCAGTGTACTATCCCAGTACCACATTGGGTTTCGGTTTGTATTGGTAGTAGGCACTATAGGACTTGTCCAATGGGCCCATGGCAAATAAACAAATAAGTACTTAATTAGGGGTGACAACCTTCTCAGAGCCCCTTCAGTACAGTGAGAGGACATTCCTGAATAAATGGTACATCTGCTTCAGGTGTTCATTTTAAACAAACCAATTTGCCCGTCTCTACCGAGTACGTCTTTCATGTTACTTGTATAGCCGGGGAGGGTTAATAATGTTTTAATGATAGGGGTTGCAACTTAATTGGAAACCTCTAATTGAATGTCTTTAAATGGAGTAAACTAATTGCATCTATGAAAATTTGATAGGGCTCTGTCAGGAGTCCATCTGGATTGGAGTATTTCCCTGAAGCTGGAGAGCTAATAAGCTTCCTAATTTTGTTTCATTACCCTTCCTTGCCCTCTTCCGCAAGAGTCATTTAAGGACCTGATTACTCTCCTCTTTCCAACGTACTTGAGTTCACTGTCCCATACCTGACGTAGCTGAACCCAGACCAGATACCCCAAGGTAAACGTCGCTGTGGAAGGGCACCTTGAAGAAACGAAGGACTTCTTCACCCAGCGCATAGTTAAAGCAATGGAATTCAGTTCCACAAGGCATGGTGAGGATCTCCAACTTAGCTTTAAAAGAGAAATAGACAAAATGGAGGAAAGAGAGATCAATGGCTACCAATTGCAATGTCTATATGCTCCCTTCAGGATCACAGGCAGCATGCCAATGAATACCAGTCAATGGGGAACAACACTGAGAGGACAACATCCTGCTTGTGGGCCTTCCAAAGTCATCTGACTGGCCACTGTGGAAAACAGGATGCTGGACTAGAAAGGCCTTCGTTCTTACATTTTTAAGTAGTCTTGGAAATCACTTTTTTTTTACTCTTTCCAGTATAGAAGTCTTTTTACAAATCTAATTTCCTGACTCCCTACACTGAGTATTTCAGTCACATGTTCCTCCAAAGAATAAGAGAAGTTTTTGAAGCTCAGTGTCATTCAGGTACGCTAGCTTGGGGTTTCAGACTGTACCTAGTGGAGGGGGAGGGATTCCATTCCACCTTTTGGTTCAGATATGGAACTGTTGCGTGTCACATGTCTGTTTACATTTCAGCACTGTTTGCTGGCGCAAGCGGAACTTCCATTGTGTTGCTATTGCTTTTGCTTTTCACTCTCTCTTGGAAGACTCGGCAAGGAGAGATGACATGTTTCTTTGTCCTGATTTATGTTTAATAAGTCCGTAGTTTGTTTAGTATGTCTTCACATGCCTCAAGCCTCTTTCATTGCACAGTTTTGCTCTGCTAAGTAAAGTGTGCCCATGTCAGCAGACTTGGGTCACTGATTTATGTTGCACCAGAGGTCGGAGGGTCTTCGCAGCGTGACAGCTGGAAGGAGATGATCCAGCTGGGGGCTAGCCAGCTGGCCGTTCGACCCCCGGATGCCGACAAAATGCAGCTCAGAGTGGGATGGTGGAGGAGGTGAATTTCAGGGCCTCTCAACAGGGTGAGCTGAGGTAAAACAATTTGATGACAGGTTCTGCGGTAGTGGGAGTTCATAGTTTGCAGCAGCAATCCTTTGGAGTATGCCATTGTGCCAATAGCAATTCAACACCAAGTACATAACTGACCACCCAATATCAGTTTTCTTTGGTGTGTATCAAGGAAACTCTTCATCCTAAGCAATACATCTCATTGATTTTGTGTGCTTGGAGAAATCATCTGCAGTAGAGCTCTCCCTAATTAATTTAATTTGGGTAAGGAATATTCTCAATTCTGAGCATTTTAGCTGTTATTATACTAAAATTATTGACTATTGTATCTATTGCAGAGAGGGCAAATTAATACTGATTGAGTCGCTTGGGTTGTAGCCAAGGCTCACTGCAGAAGCCAGGATTTTTGCCATTGACTAAACAAAGTAATAATTAGCACCATTAATACTGCAAAATAAGGGAAAGAGTATTTGAATGGACTTGTAAAATTATGGCTCTAAGGACGAATTTCAGGAAAACACGCAGCCCCATAGCTGAAGTCCTGTCTTTAGTGCAGTAGAACATATTGATTAAAGAAATGTATGATTATCACATTCCCATGTGATGTTATAAAGGCTCTCTTTATCTCTCACCCCCCCCCCCAATGCCCAGCTGTCTCCTGATCCCACTCACTGGATCATCACCTTGTTGTGGTGAGTGGGCTTGCATGTTCAGCTTGCATGTTCATATGACCCTTGTGAGTGAAGCCGTTGGGTCAAAGGGAAATGACAAAGAATGATCCAAGAAGTCCTCAAAGGCAGATGAAGGCTGCAGCAGATAGGAATCTACCAGTTTGTTGTGACTACTTCATGCCATCAGAACAGAGCCCTACTGCGAAGACTGTGTGATGGTCAGCGTGCACTGATCTACACACATAAAACAAATTCATGCACAGGCGTCTTCCAAAAACCCAACCCAAACCCCAAAAGTCCCATGGCGATTGGCAAATGGTAACAGGGGCAGGATTGTGAGATCTGGAAGCCCCTAGTAATGAACCGGCACATGGGCGGTGGATACAGATTCAGTCGTTCTGACTCAAGGAATGAGGTAGTTGAGCAGCTCGGCAGCTGTATCCATGCCTGAGCAACACTTTGAAGACACTTGAACTCAGGATGCAAAGGAAAAACGTGCTAAGAGGAAGGCACGCTTGGCAAATCCACACCGTGATCAACTCCCACACGGAAACCAATGTCCCCACTGTGGAAGGACGTGTGGATCCAGAATTGGCCTCCACAGTCACTTACAGACTCATTGTTAAAACTGTGTTTATGGAAGACAATCTTACTCGGCTACGATTGATCACCAAAGAAGAAGCTCTGATACTGAGCGCCGCTGAAATTTGAGACCCCACAATCCATCACTGGCCCAGTGCATCCCCCAGTGGTGTACAAAGAAACATGGACTCAGCTACATTGGCAAAGAAAAAGCACTTTATGTGCGTTGTTTATGCATTCTAACACTGTGACACCAGGTGGTTCTGTGGAGTTCCGTTTTTGCCAACCCGATTTCTCATGCAAAGTTTGCAACGTGCTTAACTGAAACGCTTCTTTGAAATGTCTAGAACCAGCTCAGGGCTGCTGCAGATGAGGTCCTTGGGGAAAATAGTACAGTGGTACCTTGGTTTAAGAACAGCTTAGTTTATGAACCACATGGATCAAGATCACTGCAAACCCAGAAAAAGGCGTTTTGGTTTGTGAACTTTGCCTTGGAAGCAGACTTGTTGAGTGTGTTCCATTTGTAAATTGAGTCCCCCGCTGCTATGGGAAAGAACGCCGTGGTTTAAGAATGCTTTGGTTTAAGAAGGGACTTCCGGAACGGATTAAGTTCGTAAATCAAGGTACCACTGTACAGGCAATCCCTGTCGCTGTTACATTGATTTGGTGTAAATGTTAAATACCCCTATAATTTATGGGCTTCTTAGATTTTTTATAAAGATTAACCATTTTAAAATATCAGCACCCAATGCCAGGGATAAAATAAATATTGCTTTATAAATCACTGCAATTAAATGAAGGAGTTTTTTTAAAAAAATAAAGGACAGTGTCAAATTATCACATTCTCCCAAACCAATAACACTGAATAAACTATGAGTTATTTACAAAACTGCTTTTCCTGAAAGTCAATTTTTGAAGTAGCTGAGAAAAAAACTTTTTAGAAAAAAAAGGAAAGAAAAAGAATTGCAGGATAATTAATTTCCTTGGCATGGAAATGTAATATAATGGGAGATGTTCAATATATCCCTGACTTCTATTAAAACACATTAGATGCTGTCAAATTATTTTAAGATCTAAATTACAACCATGGTCCCTGAAAATAGTTAGAAAATTATGAGGCTTTTAAATCAAATCCCTGCATTGATCTTTGGGTTTGCAAAAGAACAGAGTTGAAATGGAAGGCAGATTCCACCAACATTTTTGCTCCCCTAGAAACAGCCCCAGTGGGGTGATTTGTGGGGGGCTCAGTGCCCCCATTCCAAGGCACTGGTGCTCCTAACTTGCACTGCTCTGATTCACCATACAAGGCAGCAGAAAGGGAGGTGTCAGACCAGTTGCCTCAGCAGCAGGGCTTCATTTACCCACAATGCCACTGTCACAAGCCCATACCTGATTGGCTACAATGCACTGTGGCATCTTCATATCACCAAGTGACCCCTGATTGGCTGGGATCACACAATGAGGGAGGCAAGCTCTGAAATGGCAGCAAAGCAGCATTGTGTCAAGGCTATGAAAGGCAGAAAGGCTTCCAAGGGGGCTCTTTGCACCCCTCAAAAGCCTGGTTTTTTTCACCATGAAAATACTCAGGTGCAAAACATTTGACACAGCCCTAAATTTGACACTAGTGTTGTTGTTTAGTCGTTTAGTCGTGTCCGACTCTTCGTGACCCCATGGACCAGAGCACGCCAGGCACTCCTGTCTTCCACTGCCTCCCGCAGTTTGGTCAAACTCATGCTGGTAGCTCCCAGAACACTGTCCAACCATCTCATCCTCTGTCGTCCCTTTCTCCTTGTGCCCTCCATCTTTCCCAGCATCTGGGTCTTTTCCAGGGAGGCTTCTCTTCTCATGAGGTGGCCAAAGAATTGGAGACTCAGCTTCAGGATCTGTCCTTCCAGTGAGCACTCAGGGCTGATTTCCTTCAGAATGCAGAGGTTTGATCTTCCTCCAGTCCATGGGACTCTCAAGAGTCTCCTCCAGCACCATAATTCAAAAGCATCAATTCTTCGGTGATCAGCCTTCTTTATGGTCCAGCTCTCACTTCCATACATCACTCCTGGGAAAACCATAGCTTTAATTATACGGACCTTTGTTGGCAAGATAATGTCTCTGCTTTTTAAGATGCTGTCTAGGTTTGTCATTGCTTTTCTTCCAAGAAGCAGGTGTCTTTTAATTTCATGACTGTTGTCACCATCTGCAGTGATCATGGAACCCAAGAAAGTAAAATCTCTCACTGCCTCCATTTCTTCCCCTTCTATTTGCCAGGAGGTGATGGGAACAGTGGCCATGATCTTAGTTTTTTTAATGTTGAGCTTCAGACCATATTTTGCACTCTCCTCTTTCATCTTCATTAAAAGGTTCTTTAATTCCTCCTCCCTTTCTGCCATCAAGGTTGTGTCATCTGCATATCTGAGGTTGTTGATATTTCTTCTGGCAATCTTAATTCCGGCTTGGGATTTATCCAGCCCAGCCTTTCCCATGATGAATTCTGCATATAAGTTAAATAAGCAGGGAGACAATATACAGCCTTGTCATACTCCTTTCCCAATTTTGAACCAATCAGTTGTTCCATATCCAGCTCTAACTGTAGCTTCTTGTCCCACATAGAGATTTCTCAGGAGACAGATGAGGTGATCTGGCACTCCCATTTCTTTAAGAACTTGCCATAGTTTGCTGTGGTCGACACAGTCAAAGGCTTTTGTGTAGTCAATGAAACAGAAGGAGATTTTTTTCTAGAACTCTCTAGCTTTCTCCATAATCCAGCGCATGTTTGCAATTTGGTCTCTGGTTCCTCTGCCACTTCTAAATCCAGCTTGTACTTCTGGGAGTTCTCAGTCCACATACTGCTTAAGCCTGCCTTGTAGAATTTTAAGCATAACCTTGCTAGCGTGTGAAATGAGCACAATTGTGCAGTAGTTGAAGCATTCTTTGGCACTGCCCTTCTTTGGGATTGGGGTGTAGACATTAGTAGAAGAATGTATATACATGGGTTCATGCATGCACAACACACTCACATTATGCTGTTCAAGGGAGTGGTTTTCTCACGGCAGAAAACAAGTTTTCTGAAGAGCAGCCACTTTCTACTTCCTTTGCCACCTTTAAGTTACCGCCCCCCCCCCCATAAGGTGGAGGAAATGTATTGGCTCCATCTCATTCCTGTCAGACCTAATGACAGCAATTCATGAAAAGCAATGGAAATGAAAGCAATGGAAGACTTCTAGAGGCATTTCCACAGTAAATAGGTTTCCTGAATGACAGGGGCATCATTTATTTTTTCGAAGGAAAGGGCAGCATGACCAAAATTAAAATTAGAGCTGTCACAAAACAAAGGGGGTCACTTATTGTGAAATGTATCACCCCTGAGGAAAAAAATGTATAGAGGCATTGAAACATACACACCCCACCTTGAGCTTGGAAAGGAAACCCACCTCTGTGTTCCCATGGCAACCAGGCAGCACCCATTTTCCTACACTATGCTGGAAAGCTGTTCCATTGGTCATTGCAGCATAACAGGGCCAGGCAGTGACTGTGTCCTCATTTTGTGCAGTTGTTTGTTGGGCTGGCACTGTTCCAAAATAAGCTCTTTTTTTCTCCCTGAAGCTGTGATCCGCAGCAGTTTCTGTGCCACATTTTGTTTCGAAGATGCCTTTTTCACCTGTGACTCTGCCTCACAGATAGTCAAATGTGGTGACGTATGTCGCAGATGGCAAACAGGTTTGATTTAGAGAGGGTAATGTGCTGGCAGCTCCCAAAAAAGGGGGTACAGTGGTACCTCGGGTTAAGAACTTAATTCATTCTGGAGGTCCGTTCTTAACCTGAAACTGTTCTTAACTTGAGGTACCACTTTAGCTAATGGGGCCTCCCGCTGCTGCTGTGTTGTTGCTGCATGATTTCTGTTCTCATCCTGAAGCAAAGTTCTTAACCCGAGGTACTACTTCCAGGTTAGCGGAGTCTGTAACCTGAAGCGTCTGTAACCTGAAGCATCTGTAACCCGAGGTACCACTGTGTATGAAACTACAGTGATATGAAAACAAAAGTTTAGTTTTCCTGGAAATTATTGCAGAGTTTGCCCCTTTGACATTCACCATGGGTGGGTTGACGAGGAAAGAAACTTAGCCACAAACCCTGGTTTGGATGACACACTAGCGCAGCAAAGGAGTGTAAAAAAAAACCCCTCAATGGAGCAATGTTCAGTCCTCTCTGGGAATACTCACAATTGACATGAACCACACAATTGTCTTGAAAGGTCACACCCTCATTCATACTGATCAGCTATTTTAAATGTCCCCAGCAATGGAAGACGTCACTGCCCATAAACACCAATGAAGAAATTAAATAATTCAGTGTAGATGGGATAGGGGAAAACAGCCAACATCCCCGCACCAAAAACAGGAAGGGGAAACCCCAAAAGTAATATTGATGGTGATGCATAGCCATATCCTCCATTTACCCATTGGGTGTGTTATCATTATCTGTTGCTTTCAGAGAAGCGATTATCTGTAATATTTTATTGAATTTTTAAATTTCTAAATTAGCATGTATGTTGGCAGTTGGTTACGCAATATGTAATGCCTATGCTTAAATTAAAAAAAGCAAAAAGGGTCTCCTCAAAAACAGTTGAATGAAGGCTCAGTCATGGAATAGCGACTTACTGAACAGAAGCCCTTCGCACTGCAATGTTTTGTTGAAAAGCCTCGCTTGTGCTTGCGTCTGTTGCCATTTGGGAACGGCAATAATCCTTTTACATTTTATTCATAACATTCTTCACACCCTGTTTGAAGGTTGTTCTTGTTTAAAATAATTTCTCCCCTCTTCAATGCGCCTTTCATTTGAGCCTATGGAAGTAGCTAAGGAATGTACTGAAACATACTGTGCAAATTTGGCAGAGGTACAATTTTTAATTGGTATCTGACAAAATGTTCTTTTTGATGCCATCCAAGTGCTCAGCAAAAAGACAATATCCACCAGGGTGCTGGCTCAGTGATGCCTCAGCGGGGAGCCTGCCACAGACCTGACTTCCTCCAGTGACCAGGTGCTTCTTGGAAGCGTCTCCATTCCAGCTGCACTTACCTTGATAAGGACAGAAAGGTTTGGCAGACCAAAGATGCTATAGCTGCAGGCCGCTGAAATGCTCTCTGGTCCTCTAAGCTGGTGACAAGCGCATTAATAACTCCATTACGTAATGCAATGTACTGTAAACATTTCTGAAGCGCTTTGTTGGTTATTGTTTTCAAAGTGCGTGAAGCTGTGCTATGGGGTTCAGGCGGGGGCTGGGCTGGGCAGGATAAAGAATAAACAATAAACATCTTCCCTACCTCAGTAAAGTCAGTAAAAGAAGAGAACACAGGTCCAAACTTGAGGGATTACGTCAGCTGACTCCACCCACTCGGAGAGGGGTGAGTCTAAAAAACAAACAAACAAACAAAGGGGGTTTATTCACCAGTAGGTGGAGCCTGTTGATGCTAATCCAACTATAGGCTCTCCCCTGATGTCACCGAGGGTCGTGCCATGGCCTCCCGCCAAGCTGGCATCGGACAGAATACACGACCACTGGATTCCTTTAACGGAATACCCAAAAATTGAAGGCGCAGGCGATGGCCACACCTAGCCCTTCGACACACCACAACACATTATTCCAATGCCTAACCTACCCACCAATACCACGAAAGTTGTGACGATTGCTACGAGGTAGGCGAAAAAAACAAAAAGCCTAATGCCAAATGGAAAAATTCCTACCAGGCCCCCCGGACAACCAGGGCGACCAACCTAAGGTCCATAGCAAGGCCGAAAGAAAACTGGAAACCCTGCTCTAAGGGAGTGAAGGGTGGGTGACTCGCGACGGGACGACAAAAAGTGAGGGCTGGAGGCTGGCGCCGCAGCAATTCAGGCTGCTGTACACGCCCCCTTGAAGGCACCTGGTTGGGTGCTTGGCTGAGGGCGTGGGCACCAGCCAGGTGAGTGGGAGGCAGGGGGCAAACGCCCCCTGCTTGAGGCGGAGTCCGGCTCCCGGCCACAACCACTCCCCTCTCTTGCAGGGAGGAGAGTTTTTACCTTTAAAGCGAACAGACCTGATCTACGCCTCCCAAACTAACATGCTGATCAGAATGTACTTATCCTATCAATTTCACGCTGCTTCAGATTTTTGGGATACAGTTTTTGGCTCAGAAAAACAAGGAGCAAAACACATAATTCAGAATACAGCGCGTTTAGCAAATGCAGGATGAAATGGATGGACACCTGTGAGACAGATGGGATGTACGTGGATTCAGTTATCCCTAACCTGAACAGGAGGGCTCGACACTGTGACCTTGTTTGCAGCAGGTCTCACTTCTATCCTCCACGCACAGATGTCTCAAAATCTACTACATATGCATCCAGATGTTAAAAAAAGAAACAAGGAGCCCAAAACCTAGATTTTCTAATTGGCTATATCATTCAAGTGCTCACTAAATTACTGAGGGTAATCTCCAATTTACTTTAATCAAGAGACAGCGGCTGGTAAGCCTCTGGATAATTTTCTTGAGCATACTCTTGCTATAAAGGGCGCATCTCAATCTCTTTAAATTATTCCACTGCCACTTAATTTAGTCTGCAGGTTGTGAAATGTAACATGAACATTTCATTTCCGTAAGATATACAACGCATCCAAGGTTCAAAAACAAGCCTTATCAAGGACTTGAGCTGTACAGTGGTACCTTGGGTTACAGACGCTTCAGGTTACAGACTCCGCTAACCCAGAAATAGTACCTCAGGTTAAGAACTTTGCTTCAGGATAAGAACAGAAATCACGCAGCGGTGGTGCGGCAGGCCCCATTAGCTAAAGTGGTACCTCAGGTTAAGAACAGTTTCAGGTTAAGAACGGACCTCAAGAATGAATTAAGTTCTTAACCCGAGGTACCACTGTATTCGATATTTTACCAGTTGCAACGAAGCAGGAAATGTAAATCATGAATCTGTGAGAGATTAATAATAGCCATTTCAGTGTCTGGTAATGCCGTTAACCAGAAAATTGAGTAAATTTGTTTGGATATTTATTTATTATTTATCAAATTTGTAGGCCGCCCTTCATCCTAAGATCACAGAGCTGTTCACAACATAAAAATATGGAATGAGAACGCAAAATACATAACAAAACAAAAACAAATCAATAATTCCCCTCACACAAACACATCAGATATTTATCTATTTAATTCATATGAAACAGAGTTTTCCCACCAACTGTCATGGTGTTTTAGTTGAGATTCCTGCATTGAAGGGGGCTGGACTAGATGATCCTCGGGATCCCTTCCAACGCTCCAGTTCTGTGAATATATGTAAGCTAGAAACCTTGTGGCTTCAAAAAAGCTTCATTGCTCAACTACTTCAGGCAAACATTTTGGAGGCACATTAGCTTTACACCAAAGTCCATATTTATGTCTCTCATTTTGTAATCATGTTTCTCTGAACTACTAAACTCAGAATTGATTCTGGCTGGGAGGAAGGTGAAGACGTGAAACTGCCTCAAAGGGAAAGGAATAAATCCCAAATCAAGGAGATGCCAGAGTAGAAATGTCCTCGGCCCACAACAGCCTCCTTTTTCTTTGAAACACAAAGATGGGTGTCAGTTCCGATCTGCGCTTTTGCCAAAGTTTGTGAGGTGAGGTCACTTGCCTCAAGCACACATGGATAATCCGCAATCAGAGGCATTGGCTCAATACTAGCACAGATCAAAGTGTTATAAAATGTTAACATATACATCTAATTGAAGAGACATGCTGCATTTCCAATATTTCTTGAGGTGATCCCCAACCCCCAAACAAAAGAGTGGAAGAAATCTATCAAAGTTCTAGCAGGAAATGAGATTCTTGTGCTGTTCAGACTTTCAGAGCCAAGGCTGGGAATCTGGATTTCTATAGTTCTAAAGCAGAGACAGCTCACTATTTTTGCCTCCAGGGCCACATTCACCCTTGGTCAACACTCTGGAGGGCCACATGTCAGCAGTGATAAGGCAGCCACCTCACACTCTCGCATTCACACACGGGCTAGCAGCCCTCCCCCCTGCAAAAATTGAGCAGAAAGATCTGTTGGAGGGTGTGGTGGATGACCCTTGCTCTCCGAAAAGCGAGGTCAAAATTAAAGGGTTCAGGAACTGAGACCAAACCAAATTTCATAAAATCATACACAGACTTCACTAAAAAAACAAAACTCTCTAGGAGATAAAAGCTCCAAATAATGACACAGATTAAAATAGTTCAGGAGGCAAGAAAACAACAAAACACTAACTTCTCCAGCTAATTAACATAAACATTCACACTTAAATCTCAGTAGGCTGAGCAATGGGACAAGAGGCTGTCAAAAGCCCAAATAGATGGGTGTTTGTCTCTTCCACCCAAATACCTTGGGACACCGGCCTTGAAGCCTTAACGGGAGACAGCTGTATAAAAGCTCATTATTTCTGAGGTTGTAACCCATTCCCATAAACCAGTCTTAAAGGGATGATATCACCACAGAGGGGGCCAGAGCAGGCCCCTGAACTTTTGTTTCCCCCCACAACATTCATATACTGCTTGACTGTAGTGAAATCTAAGCAGGTTTTTTTTTTTTATAAAAAAAAGATGTTTTAAAACATACAGTGGTACCTCGGGTTACATACGCTTCAGGTTACATACGCTTCAGGTTACATATTCTGCTAACCCAGAAATATTACCTCAGGTTAAGAACTTTGCTTCAGATGAGAACAGAATTTGTGCTCCGGCGGCGTGGCAGCAGCAGGAGGCCCCATTAGCTAAAGTGGTGCTTCAGTTTAAGAACAGTTTCAGGTTAAGAATGGACCTCGGGAACGAATTAAGTACTTAACCTGAGGTACCACTGTGCATTGAAACATTCAAAAATCATTAAAATCCACAGTGAGAGAAAAAAATAAAACACATATGAGTATTCAACATGTCTGGGCAGGCTTACCTAAACAAAAATGTCTTCGGCAGACACCCAAAAGAATGCCATGAAAGTCCCTGCCACCTGGTGTCCCTTGCGGAAGACTTTTGTCTCTTCTCCTTCCATTGCTATATCTCATTCAGCTTTGCATACCCATTCCTCTCTTCTCTGTCTGGGCTCTGCACAGCCCCACATGGTTGAGGGTTGCACTCTTTAACTGGCCTTGCTTTGGGGGCTGGGCCATAGCTCAGCGACAGAAGGTCTTGGGTTCAATCCCAAAATTTCTCCAGGAAGGGCCAGGAGACACTCTCTTCATGAAGCCCCGGCTAGCTGCTATCAGTCAGGGGAGACAATATTGAGCTAAATGGGCCAACAGCCTGACTCAGGAGAAGGCAACGCCTTATGTTTCTGTGTGGTGCTCTGTTTGGCATCCTGTCAGTGGCGTAGCGTGGGGGATGCAGGGGAGGCCGGCCACACCGGGCGCAACATCTGGGGGCGCGCGCTCGCACTCGCAGCTCTCTGCCCCCTGCTAAAATCCACGGGTTAGGGGGCGCAAATTACTTGCCTTGCCCCGGGTGCTGACAACCCACGCTACGCCACTGCATCCTGTCTGCGACTTTGTGCTGTGATAAATCCGCTGAACCTTGGGATGTCGGAATGAAATGTGATACACAAGTCGCTGAGCTTTCGGGGCACCTAGAGTCAGCTGTTCAGCATGACTAATGGTAGGGCCAGGCCCTGCTAATGGAATGTATCAACAGCAGATGCTTGGGCAAGTCAAGATTTCTATGGGGGAGATTTTGCGTCTTTGGTTCCCCTGTGCAAAAGACAATTTTGTATGTTTGAGGAGCAGGGGGCTTTTTACATTACTAATAAGTGGCTTAAGCCCGATTAGAGACTTAATATAAACATGAAAAAAGATCCCATTTCAGCCTCCTACTGGATTATTTGCAAATGGGCTCCATCGGGGAAACTGGAGTCCCTTGTGTGCTTCCCGATAAAGATCTCAGGATAATAAAGCATGGAAAAGAAGCTTGTCAGTCTGAGACCCTGAAGGTTTACTTGTCATAAGCTTGACATCATATGTCATCACACCTGGGGTACTGCGCCCAGTTCTGGGCAGCACAATTTAAGAAGGATGTTGACACCCTCCAGCCCTAGGAGTCCTCATAAGGGAGCTGTTTCTGGAGGAAGAACTGTGAGGGGAGAGACTCCATCAGACAAGGCCTCTTTCCACCTGCCTTGCCCCACCCTCCAGCCCTAGGAGTCCTCATAAGGGAGCTGTTTCTGGAGGAAGAACTGTGAGGGGAGAGACTCCATCAGACAAGGCCTCTTTCCACCTGCCTTGCCCCACCCTCCAGCCCTAGGAGTCCTCATAAGGGAGCTGTTTCTGGAGGAAGAACTGTGAGGGGAGAGACTCCATCAGACAAGGCCTCTTTCCACCTGCCTTGCCCCACCCTCCGACCCTAGGAGTCCTCATAAGGGAGCTGTTTCTGGAGGAAGAACTGTGAGGGGAGAGACTCCATCAGACAAGGCCTCTTTCCACCTGCCTTGCCCCACCCTCCAGCCCTAGGAGTCCTCATAAGGGAGCTGTTTCTGGAGGAAGAACTGTGAGGGGAGAGACTCCATCAGACAAGGCCTCTTTCCACCTGCCTTGCCCCACCCTCCAGCCCTAGGAGTCCTCATAAGGGAGCTGTTTCTGGAGGAAGAACTGTGAGGGGAGAGACTCCATCAGACAAGGCCTCTTTCCACCTGCCTTGCCCCACCCTCTGGCCCTAGGAGTCCTCATAAGGGAGCGCTTCCTGGAGGAAGAACTGTGAGGGGAGAGACTTCATCAGGCAAGGCCTCCTTCCACCTGCCTTGCCCCACCCTCTGGCCCTAGGAGTCCTCATAAGGGAGCGCTTCCTGGAGGAAGAACTGTGAGGGGAGAGACTTCATCAGGCAAGGCCTCCTTCCACCTGCCTTGCCCCACCCTCTGGCCCTAGGAGTCCTCATAAGGGAGGGCTTCCTGGAGGAAGAACTGTGAGGGGAGAGACTCCATCAGGCAAGGCCTCCTTCCACCTGCCTTGCCCCACCCTCTGGCCCTAGGAGTCCTCATAAGGGAGGGCTTCCTGGAGGAAGAACTGTGAGGGGAGAGACTTCATCAGGCAAGGCCTCCTTCCACCTGCCTTGCCCCACCCTCTGGCCCTAGGAGTCCTCATAAGGGAGCGCTTCCTGGAGGAAGAACTGTGAGGGGAGAGACTTCATCAGGCAAGGCCTCCTTCCACCTGCCTTGCCCCACCCTCTGGCCCTAGGAGTCCTCATAAGGGAGCGCTTCCTGGAGGAAGAACTGTGAGGGGAGAGACTCCATCAGGCAAGGCCTCCTTCCACCTGCCTTGCCCCACCCTCTGGCCCTAGGAGTCCTCATAAGGGAGGGCTTCCTGGAGGAAGAACTGTGAGGGGAGAGACTCCATCAGGCAAGGCCTCCTTCCACCTGCCTTGCCCCACCCTCTGGCCCTAGGAGTCCTCATAAGGGAGGGCTTCCTGGAGGAAGAACTGTGAGGGGAGAGACTTCATCAGGCAAGGCCTCCTTCCACCTGCCTTGCCCCACCCTCTGGCCCTAGGAGTCCTCATAAGGGAGCGCTTCCTGGAGGAAGAACTGTGAGGGGAGAGACTTCATCAGGCAAGGCCTCCTTCCACCTGCCTTGCCCCACCCTCTGGCCCTAGGAGTCCTCATAAGGGAGGGCTTCCTGGAGGAAGAACTGTGAGGGGAGAGACTCCATCAGACAAGGCCTCTTTCCACCTGCCTTGCCCCACTCTCTGCTTCTCAATGTGTATTGTATTGTTTTATGTACTGTGGCTTGCCGTTGTTTTATTGATTATAGTGTAGATATTATTGTAACTGTTGAGTGGATTTCTGTTTAACTTTTATATGTTGATATTATTATTTTATACTATTCTAATGATTGTTGAATGTTACTTTTTTGATGGAGGTTGCCTATTTTAAAGTTATGTTTTATTATCGCATTTTTGTATTGCATTAGATTGTTATAAGATGTACATTTTTTGTTTCTTCAGCTTGTAAACCGCCTTGAGTACTGTAAGATAGAAAGGTGGTATACAAATTAAAAATGATGGTGATGATGATGACGACGACAAGCTGGAATGTGTGCAGAGGACGGTGACCACAAATGACCAAGGGTCTGGAAACCAAGCCTTATGAGTAACAGTTGGGGGAATTGAGTCTACTTAGCCTGGAAAAGAGAAGACTGAGAGGAGATATGACAGCCATATTCAAATATCTCAAGGGCTGTCGCATGGAAGATGGAGCAAGCTTGTTTTCTCCTGCTCTGGACGGTAGGCCGTGAACCAGTGCCTTCAAGTTACAATAAAAGAGATTCTGATTAAACATCAGGAAGACCTTTCTGACAGTAAGAGCTGTTTGACAGTGGAACAGACACCCTTGGGAGGTTGTGGACTCTCATTTTTTGGAGGTTTTTAAGCAGAGGCTGGGTGGCCGTCTGTCATGGATGCTTTAGCTGAGATTCTTACTTTGCAGGAGTTTGATCCCAGAATATCCTGCTTTTCCGCAGGACAGCCCTATTTTCATCAGAGAAATGTTGATGGGTATGATAAGACGTCCCTGTTTCCGTTGGAGAAAAGTTGGAGGGTATGGAGTTATGCGACCCTTGAGCCAAGGAGATAAAGTAACTATACAAGCTTTAGAAGACATCTGAAGATAGTCCTGTATAGGGAAGATTTTTGAAATGCTTAATGTTTTATTCTGTTTATATATATGTTGGAAGCCACCCAGAATGACTGGGGCAACACTGTCAGATGGGTGGAGTAGTAGTAGTAATAATAATATGATGATGATGATGATGATGATGTAATAGGACGTTTCTATTTTCATTGGGAAAATGTTGCAAGGTATGTTAGTGACATCATGAGGGCCCAACCCCATGACATCACCAAAGGACACGCCAATAGAAATATATCCTTGAAGAATACAAGTAAACAACTGGGAAAGTCCTGCCAGCCAGAAAAGCAGTAGCTATGGGCAAATTCCTTGGAGTGCAGGAATGGGGAAGCTGCAACAGCTAATTTAAAGGCAAAGATCAGAGCAGGAATCAATTATAGCAAACTAGATAGGGCTGGTACCTGCCGCCGATGAAAGAAAATGGAAAAGAAAGGTCAGGACCTTCAACGGTCATAAAGAACAGCGTTGTCAGACAGTAGCATATACAGCGCCAGGACAGAAAAAGAAAATCCTCTTGTGGAATGCTCAGAAAAGTCTTGGCGTTGGGGGAGAATTGCTTCTGTTAAAAGGAGGGCAGGAGTTGGAATGTAGAGAGATGAAGACATAGCGTTTTGTTTTATTTTTTTTTGCCAGAAACCACAGAAAGCTCTGGAGGGACCTTATACGTACATCAGCTCTTGATCTGTATGTCATCCATCAGAGCCTCTCCAGGGGCGGACATGTAAAAGATTAAGAGAGTAACTATGTTTAAGAGAGACAAAGAGACACGTAACTGCGTTTGAGAGAGACAAAGGAGAGGGGTCTCTGCACAGAGATCTAGCGAGACTTTTGCCCAACAATCCTCTATGGACAGAATTCAAAAGCGGCAAAGCAGAAGAGAGAAGAACACACTTTACTTGATGAGAGGTCAAGAAAAGACTTTTGCAATATTGAGGGGTGTGTGGGGAGGGTTGGACCCATATAGGTTCTGAATCAATAACTTATCCAGGGGCTGTTTGTGAGATGAGTGCTTCTTTTTTCTAGATGCATGCATGCAAGGGTGGACTTTGGCAGTCTTTGGTAATATGGCGCCCTGAGCAAAGGCCAAAATTTGGCAACCCCAAACGGATCTTCTCAATTATGTTTTTTCTCGATTTTGTGGCCCCTCTGCTCAGCAACCTGTGCAGAGGAACTGCCTGCAACACCCTAAACCTGATGCTGATGTGAAGTTGGGGTTCAACACTAGGCATGTGTGTGATACATAAGAAAACACAAAATGAGAGTATTGGAACCCCTACTTCATAACTTCATAAAGAAGTCACTATGACTGATTTTGTACAAGGTGGGGGGCTGGGAGAGAGCCTGACCAGGGAACAACAGCAACTACTACTACTACTACTACGACTACTACTACTAAAGGTAAAGGTAAAGTGACCCCTGACCATTAGGTCTAGTTGTGGCCGACTCTGTGGTTGCGGCGTTCATCTCACTTTATTGGCTGAGGGAGCCGGCGTACAGCTTCCGGGTCATGTGGCCAGCATGACTAAGCCGTTTCTGGTGAACCAGAGCAACGCACGGAAATGCCGTTTACCTTCCCGCCAAAGAAGTCTACTTGCACTTTGACGTGCTTTCGAACTGCTAGGTTGGCAGGAGCAGGGACCGAGCAACGGGAGCTCACCCCATCACGGGGATTCGAACCACTGACCTTCTGATTGGCAAGTCCTAGGCTCTGTGGTTTAACTCACAGCGCCACCCACCTCCACTACTACTACTTTTACTACTACTACTACTTTGTTATTTACAGTGGTACCTTGGTTTTCAAACTTAATCCATTCCGGGAGTCCGTTCGACTCCTGAAATGGTTTGAAAACCAAGGCACAGCTTCTGATTGGCTGCAGGAGCTTCCTGAACTCAATTGGAAGCCGTGCCAGATG
This sequence comes from Podarcis gaigeae, assembly GCF_964106915.1. Classification (NCBI taxonomy): domain Eukaryota; kingdom Metazoa; phylum Chordata; class Lepidosauria; order Squamata; family Lacertidae; genus Podarcis; species Podarcis gaigeae. The sequence continues at coordinate 85,160,280 of NC_139677.1, forward strand.
TTTGGCTTCCGAAAAACATTCGCAAACCGGAACACTCACTTCCGGGTTTGCAGCATTTGGGAGCCGATTTGTTTGGGAGCCAAGCCATTCGACCACCAAGGTACCACTGTATATGCCACCCACTCTGGGTGGCTCCCAACAAAAAAAAACCCTAGCCTGGTCTACCACTGTGTCTATAACAGTAACTTTGTCCTTCTATTCATTTCCACTCCTTCCTTTACATTTTATGGCTGCTGACCATGCTCAGTCCTCACTGGGCGGTTTTGGGTGGCTTTGTTCTTTGTTTATTTAGTACTTCTGCAGATCTTAAGGTTCCCTTGAGCACCCTCATGCTGCTTCCTTGTTCCCCAGTGGCCCCAATTTGCTTGTAATCCTCCTGGCACTCACCTTCTGTTTGCTATCCTAAGAAGTGACACATCTATTGACGCTTTTCCAAAGCATTCGCAGCTGCAGAGGCTGTACTTTTGAGTGCATGCTGGTTAAACAGCTACATGATAAACTTTCTGGAGACTGGAAAGAGTTTCACAAAAAGTTTTCCTGGAGACGGCAGTGGTGACCTTACAATTTTGTATTTTGTTGCCGGGTAGATTTAATGAAGGAAATCGCAAAGGTCTGACAGATCGCTTTTGCCCCCCCCCCAACTTTGAATCATTCACAACTATATGTCTTTGTATTCTGGAGTGCTCATCAACAACAAAAAGAAATATTGCCCCCTCAAGCAACCCAACAGCTCTATAATTAAATTACAGATTATATCAATTAAAGTATAAACACACTATCTTATGATGAAAGCATCCATCTCATCAACGTCCGTGGAATCAATAGGCTTGTATCATGCAGGCCTCTGACCAATTTATTTTCTTGACACAGGGATCGATACAGCAATTTTAATGGCATTAATGATTAGATAGCTTTTATCAGCTCTGAAAAAAAATATTCTGCAAATATTCATCATGCTCCAAAACCCTTTTTGCTGAGATTTTTTATTGCTGTACAAACAATGGATGTTAGAATAATAAACTGGTGGCAATGACCACTGTAGAGAGTTATCACCAAGAAATGTTAGTAGGGATGCTACATCAAGATGTCATAAAGGACAAGGCAGGGGTGGTGTGTCCCATGTCATCATCTGAGGTGAAACAGGAATGTGCTGCACCCCCACCCGTCACCAAAGCAGTGGCAGCAACGGTGGGTTCCACTGAGATCTCATGAGATTTCATGAGGAAGAAAGCTCAGAGGAGGCTGGGGGAGAGAGAGTTCAAGTACAGTGGTACCTCGGTTTAAGAACAGCCCTGTTTACAAACTATTCGGTATACAAACGCTGCAAAACTGGAAGTAGGGTTCCAGTTAGCGAACTTTACCTCAGTCTACGAACGGAAGCCAAACGGTGGAAGGCACCGGTGATGGGAGGCCTCATTAGGGAAAGTGCGCCTCGGTTTAAGAATGGCTTTTGTTTAAGAATGGACTTCCAGAACGGATTAAGTTTGTAAACCGAGGTACCACTGTAGAAGAAGAAGAGTTTGGACTTGATATCCCACTTTATCACTACCCGAAGGAGTCTCAAAGCGGCTAACATTCTCCTTTCCCTTCCTCCCCCACAACAAACACTCTGTGAGGTGAGTGGGGCTGAGAGACTTCAAAGAAGTGTGACTGGCCCAAGGTCACCCAGCAGCTGCATGTGGAGGAGCGGAGACGCGAACCCGGTTCCCCAGATTACGAGACTACCGCTCTTAACCACTACACCACACTGGCTCACTAATGCTGATGTGAAACAACTCTCTTATAAGAAAAGGTTGCAGCATTTGGGACTTTTTAGTTATATGAGAAGGCAAGTAAGAGATGACATGAAGGAAGTTTATAACATTAGGCAAAACTTTTCTCCATCTCTCACAACACTGGAACTCACAGACAGCCAATGAAGTTGAATGTTGGAAGACCCAAGTCAGAGGAAAAATAAACTTAATGCAGCGCATAGTTAAACTATGGCACTCACTCTGACAGGGTGCAGCGATGGCCACAAACTCTGATGGCTTTAAAAGAGCATTAAACAAATTCATGGATGAGGGGCTATCAAAGGCTACTAGCCATACTAGCCTCCTCAGTTGGAGGTAGCAATGCCTCTGAGTACTAGGTATTGAAAACCATGGGATGGGAGAAGCCCCTTGTGCTCAGGCCATGCTTGCGGGTTTCCCAGAAGAGGCATTTGGTTGGCCTCTGCAGTGCCACAAATCCAACTCAATGGTGTAACGTTGGAAAATGTCAATCACTTCTACCTTGGCAGTTATCTTTCCACAAGGGCTGACATTGATGACAAAATCCAGCATTCCCTGAGCTCTGTGAGTGCAGCTTTCTCCCAAACAGAGTGTTTGAGGACTGGGACATTTGCAGTGAAACTATTGTAAAGCTACTGTAAGCTTGTGTAACCTTACTGTAAGCTTGTGAAACACAGACCACTTATAAACACAATCTCCAACTTCTCACAAGATTCCATCAGCGGTGTCTCTGAAAATCTTTACATATCACTTGGGAAGACAGGCGAACTAATGCCACTGGTAGGTCCCACACAGCAACAACCTTACCCAGGCTCCAACCCATATTGCAAATAGTGGCTCCACTCTCTGGTGAAGTCAGAGCAGCTGCGGCTGGTCTCTGGGCCAGCTGGCTGGCACACCCAGGGGTAGCAGTGCTGGTATGTCATGACCTAGCAGGACAACAGGGAGGGGGAAGAGGATTCTGGTGAGGGTGTAGCCAGGACTGGTACATAGCGGGGCAAGCTGGGGATGGAGAAGGGGAGGTTGGGGGCTTAGGAGGTACTCACAGGACAGCAGGGGACAGCGGCGGCTAGTTCACAGGAACCTCAGTCTCCACAAACATGGTGGGCTCTGAGGAATCAGGAACACCAGGAGGTGCACTCTAGGAACACTCTGAGGCAGGAAAGCTCACTAGTGGATCAGCTTGAGATAATGGGACTCATTAGGTCTGGCAGGAGGTTTGAGGTCCCTCAGGTGGATTAAGCTCAAGGCAGGTGAGGGTCACATGTTTCGTCAAGTGGAGCAACATGGCTGCTCAGCTGGAGCAAACCCAGATGCGTCAATTCAAGGTGTAGAAGGGAAGTTTGCTCAACTTCCTATATTGATGGACCATGACTTGGGTGTTCCAGGATCTTCACATGCTGTTTTTTTTTAGGGGGGGGATTGACCTCCAGGTTCCCTGACCCTGGATGGGCTGCAGTGGCAGGCGCCCAGCCTGACTGTTGGACTTTGGGCTTGGCTTACTTCCCTATTTAGGGAAGCTTTTAATGTTTGATGTATTGCTGTATTTTAATATTCGGTTGGAAGCCGCCCAGAATGGCTGGGGAGGCCCAGCCAGATGGGCAGGGTATAAATAAATTATTATTATTATTATTATTATTATTATTATTATTATTATTATTAAACCTGGATTGTTTCTCTTGACCTGTTGAACTGCCAAGCTACTTGCTAACATTTGCCCTTGGGACTGTGTACACCAGTGGGACTTGCTGCCAGGTATGCTGGGGTTCAGGACATGGCATCAGAAAATGTAGCCAGACAGCTGTTGGGTTCTACTCAACTGTGATTTTTTCTTTTCTTTTGTGCGCTGCAATGCAATGCCTAGCAAGAGGGAAATAGGCAGAGAGGAGGGTCACGTGACTAGGAAGCTTCAGGGGTGGGAAAGAATGACATTCACTAGCCATTTTTATGCCTGGCAAATTGAATTTGTATAGCCAATTGTGAACCAGTGCTGTGTGTGTGCATTAAAATGCCAGATGGAGCCAAGGGTTGTGTTCAGAACGAACTGTTCAAAATAGTAACTGCTTGTATCTGATGGTGAATCATTTTTTCTGTCCTGCGTATAAACCAAGTTCTGTCATTTGAAAGGTAAGCCTCATTATACCAGCAAAAGAGTGTTTTCAGCCAATATATCCAGAAGCTGCTTTATTTATCACTAGATCATAGTATTTGGGCTCGGCTGGGCGAGCAGTCAATGATCACACTGTTAATTTATAGATTAGTTTATTTCTGCCTTTGGCTGGTTCTTGCTGTTGTTGTCAAGGATTGCAGCGTGCTTTCATCATCCTGGCAACCCTACCCAGTTTGAAGGGACTTAAATCCCAGAAGATCGATTGAGGAAGAGCATCAGTTACCCCCACCCATCCCACCCTGTCCAGCTCTCGTCCACATTGTTGTCATCTGTCAAATCACCCTTGCAGGGAAACGTATTAAATGGAGAAAAATTATAAGAGTGTTCAGCTCTCCACTATGTTTGTATGTATGTAGATCGTTTTGCAAGCCAGAGGGGATTTTGTTTTTTTAAAGAACACTCAATATCTAACAAAAGAAGAATTTCTACTGCAGTCACTCATGCAGTGTCCCTTGATATCAGACGCTAGCAGGATAAAGGCATAGTTGAGCTGTAATCCAAAAATGGCAAACAGCGGGTTGAAATGAAGTAAACAGTCCATATGGAGTAGCAAAGCATAGTATTCCTGGAAGACAGGCTTAGTGGTAGAGCGCATGCTTTGAATGCAGAAGGGTCTGGGTTCAATCCTGGGGAAAGATTCAGGCGTGTGTGTGTGTGTGTGTGTGTGAGAGAGAGAGAGAGAGAGAGAGAGAGAGAGAGAGAGAGATACTGCCCTTCACTTTACACAAGGCAGTGTGCAGAAATAAAACAAATACAAACTAGTTTTTCCAGTTAGCTCAGTTGGTTAAACCATGGTGCTGATAATGCCCAAGGTCATAGGTTTGCTTCCCCTATGGGCCACCTACATATTTCCACATTGCAGGGGGTTGGACTACCTGAACTTTGGGGTCCCTTCCAACTCTACAATTCCATGATTGACAATAATTTTAAAAAAATCTATACCAAATTACAATCGCAACAACATATGCTGTAGTGGTTAAAGTGTTGGAGCAGGACCTGGGAAACCAAGATTCAAATCCTGCCCCTCAGCCATGAAGCTCACTGGGTGACCTTGGGTCTGTCACTGTTTCTGTCTGACCTACCTCACTGGGTTGTTGTAAGCAGGGAGTGGGTGGTGCTGTGGTCTACTCTAAACCGCTGAGCCTCTTGGGCTTGCTGATCAGAAGGTCGGCAGTTTGAATCCGCGTGATGATGTGAGCTCCTGTTGCTCGGTCCCAGCTCCTGCCAACCTAGCAGTTCGAAAGCACACCAGTGCAAGTAGATAAATAGGTACCGCTGTGGTGGGAAGGTAAGCAGCATTTCCGTGCGCTCTGGCACTCGTCATGGTGTTCCGTTGCACAAGAAGCGGTTTAGTCATGCTGGCCACATGAGCCGAAAAGCTGTCTGTGGACAAATGCCGGCTTCCTTGGTCTGAAAGTGAGGTGAGTGCCACACCCCATGGTTGCCTTTGATTGGACTTAACCATCCAGGGGTCCTTTATCTTTCTTTCTTTCTTTTTTACCAAGCAGGGCATATTTTTCAGCCGGAACTGAGTTCCAGTACCTCTCAGGTGGGCACCATTGCAGGACTACAAGGGAGGTGTTCATGTTGAATCTGGCACCTCTTTTTCTAGAAAAGCAGCAAATTGGGGGTCTTTTTTAAAAAAAATAAAAATATTTACAGCAAAGGGAAACTTGCATCCTTACTTCAGACACTTTTTTCAATAGCATAACTCCAAAACAATTGCAGGAATTGAGATTAGGGAAGTAGTAGTAGTAGTAATAATATTTATAACCCGCCCACTTTTCTCAATAGCACAACTCCAAAATGATTGCAGGAAATGAGATCAGGGAAGTAATAATAAAAATAATAAATAAATAAATAAATAAATAAATAAATAAATAAATAAATTAAATAAAATAATAATAATAATAATAATAATAATAATAATAATAATAATAATAATAATAATAATAATAAAAATAAAATAATAATAATAATAATATTTATAATGGGTTTTTCCAGCCACTCTGGGCGGCTTCCAACAAAAGATTAAAAATACATTAAAACATCAGTCATTAAAAACTTCCCTAAACAGGGCTGCCTTCATATGTCTTCTAAACATCAGATAGTTGTTTATTTCTTTGACATCTGATGGGAGGGCATTCCACAGGGCGAGCACAACTACCAAGAAGGCCCTCTGCCTGTCTCCTCATAAGGGGAGACAGGGTTGGGTTCAGTTCACTTTGCTCAAGTGCTTCATTGGTTTGAAGTCTATTCCCAACACCTCCTGTTTTAGAAGTGAATGGGCAGATACGTAAAGAAACAAAGTTGGGAGAGTGCACCTGGCCAATCCATGTTTGCAAGCATGTGCATTATACAGTTATGCAGGGCCACCTTGGGTTTCAGGATACCCTGCAGGGGTATAATTTCTTCCTTAGCCTGGTTAGGTCATATGTCAAAACAATAAGAAAGAAAAGCAAAATTGACAAAGTACCCTACCACATCGTCCATGACAATATTGAGCAGAGAAGCACTAAAGGGGACTTCATAAATCATGTCTCAGAATGTAGTCTGTTGATATAACCCTTCCACATCATGATTTGACTTGCTGGAGGCAGCAACAGCATCCCATCTTTGTTGACACAGGATATGAAAGGCTCAAATTCATCCCTTGTAGCAATCCCTCTTACAACACGGAATTGATAAGCTTTGGGATGTTTTTGTTAAGCAGCCCCCTGTTATTTGAGGGGGTGGAATAGCTGATGCATATTGGATGCTGTGGTATGGTGGCGAGGGTGTTGAATTAGAGCAGGTTTGAAACCCGTCCTCCATGAAACTCACGGCGTGACCTTGAGGCAGACACTCTCTCTCAGCCAAACCTCCCTTAACAGCGTTGTCATGAGGAGCTCCTTGCCGGAAAGGTAGGATATGTATGTAAATGATAAATACATTCTAAGCTCCATCTTCCTCCAAATTTGCAAATTGGCTCCCTTATCATCAGCAGCCTATTTTCTGAGGAAAGGCTCCAGAAGACTCTTATTTTTAACCAGTAAGAAAAATGATGTACTGTAGAGGTGAGAAATGGAATAGGATGGTAATTTTCATTCCCTCCACCAGCAAGTCCTTGCACCTACGACCTCCTTACTGTTTGCATTTCCTTCCTTCCTTCCTTTTTCTGGTCGCATCTTCTGTGCTCACAGAAGTGTAGCGGGCAGCAGCTTGATTCAGAGAGACAGCAGCTGTTCGTGTTCATGGTGTGGATCATCAAACCTAATAGGGCTTGTTAAAAGTGCGACAGACCAGGGATAAGCTCACCAGCTCACTCCAATCAACAGGGTGTCAAGCCAGGCCTCCGAAATGCCACCTTAGGATGCTGTTAACACTTGCATCCCTGCTTCCAGGTCCCTAACTTTTAAGGACTTCAGGAGGCTTACAGGTAAATAGAAGCTTCAGTAAAAAATCACCAAGGCTGTCACCACTATCCAAAGACACCTGCTTATCCCCTACCTGGATTTCAAATTTCAAATACTCTAATTAAGAAGCTTAAGTCCTCTAGGCAGGATGAGAACAGGACAAACTACAGTGATTTTGGAAGTTCCTGATCTTTGTTAATACAACCAACCTTTCAGCCAGTGGCTGAGAGGGATTAGTCAGGGCTATCAAAATTCAATCTCTCTCTCTCTCTCTCTCTCTCTCTCTCTCTCTCTCTCTCACACACACACACACACACACACACACACACACAGAGAGAGAGAGAGAGAGAGAGAGAGAGAGAGAGAGAGAGAGAGTTTGCAATGTATATTTGACAAGAAGCAAAGTGGCAAGAGGACTGCACTGTAAAAAGATGCATACAAGCAGGAATTCTGGCATGCAAATACCCTTCTAGTCTCCCAACCCACCATCTATGTTTACCTCTGAGAATGTAGAGATATTTGCACACCAGTGAATGAACAGAGCCTGTTGCCACATACAAGTATCTATGGACTGGAGAATGGGGGGGGGGGGATCACACAGAGGGAAGCAGTATTAGGAGAAACCAGCAGGACTTTCTGAGCTTCCTTTAAAACAACAACAACAAAAAAAAAAACCTTTGGGATAAATGGGACGGTGCCATTCTGCCCACAACCACCAAATCCAAGGTGGATCAGTGAAGACCCTCTGGTGGGGCATTCTAACCACCCAGATATTGACATGGCCTTTCTTGGGATTCCTTGGAACTTCTAATATGCACCTTTTCCAGGTGGCAAATGCTACTGTGAAAGGGTCCACACCCCACAGTTTAAGATGCAATGTCTTAAAATGATGGAGAATATTAAATAGAGTGAAGAGAGTGAAAACAGGCATACATTATTCCAAAGTTTCAGAATTTCAAATCAAAGGCTTATAAGGCAAGTCAGCACACGGAACCCATACCTGGTTTTATTTTGCAAAAGAACAAACAGTATTGCTCATTACAATTAAAATTTTACAAAAATATTCGCTCGTTCATGAGGCCCTTTTTGGTCTCTCTACCTTCTGAAAAAGCTGTCTGGCACAGAGCAGTCTTGTCATTCTGATGGGCACCGAAGCCTCCATGTGCAAACCAGTATTGCACTTCATCATCCCCCAAGCTGACATGCCCGGATGTTTTGGGCTACAACTCCCATCAGCTGCAGCCAGCACAGCTGGGGATAATGGATACTGGCTGGACCCACAAAGAATTGTAGTCCGAAACACCTGGCAGCCACCAGGTTAGGGGAAAGCTGCTTTGCAATGATGTCCCTCTCATCTTTGAAGTGCCGTGCATGGTTGTTTAGGAAATATCAGAAGATCCTTATTATTATTATTATTATTAGAATTTAAATACCACCCTATACCTGGAGGTCTCAGGGCAGTTCACAGAATAAAATCAAAATAGAAAACCACAAAATACATAAGCAAAATAAAAACAACAACCCAATAACCCCCCCCAAAAAAAACATTTTAAAAGGGGAAAGGATCCGCACAACATTTAAAGTAAGACAATTAACAAACCTGGACAAGAGTCACTCGCTGGAAAGACCATTATCTCAGAAATGTTTGCAGCAATATTTATTTATTGGCAACCAAATTGGCCAGGTGCCTTTCTGATACAAAGACAAAAATAGCTTTGAAATAAGGGGGGGGGGGGGTGGAATTAGTTTTGGTTGTTGAGCAGATGTAATACTAGCGCTTCATCTTCCGCAAGGGAAAGGCCTGTATCTAATGTTGCAAATGAGTCCTCTTTGCTGAGTTTGATCTTCTTTCTTCTTGGCACTGTTTCTACCGCTGATGCACTTCCACCAGAATGTTGTTTGTCCATCCCAGGGCCACTGCAGAAACAAAGAAATCACCCTTTTAATAAGTGCATTTGAGCCAATTAAGCACCATGCAAGCACACAATTCATTTTTAACAGAGGCAGGTTTATGCACGGATAAGGGACAAGCACGCTGATGGCTGTAAAAAGAGGAGCTATAGCTTGAAGAGCTCAAAAGTTGAGACCAATTCTGCTGACCAAGGAAAATGTGTCATTAGTTGCAAGAAACACAGATTTACCATTGCTTTAGATTAATTTACTGTTTGTTGATGGCAAGCAACAAAGATGAGCACATGTAAATTTAAACGCTCGCTAATATTGTGGACTAAACATGTCTTGCTCCTCGTAATCAGACATGCGATGTGACTTGTGTGGCTTCGACCAAGAGGAGCTCTGGTCAATCACAGCAAAGCAGCATCTAGTCCACAGTAGACAACCAGGTGCCCTCATGAAATCCATAAGTAGAGCTAAAAATGTAGTAGTCCTTGGCCACTCTTGCTCCTCTAAGCAACCAGTAGCTAGGTGATACACCATTTTCAAACATGCAGGTTCCACACAACCATCACAGCTATCACCCAGTGATAGAACTATCCTCTGAATTTGTCTATACCCAACTTTCCAAATTTAAATTTCTCCAAATTAACAAAAACAAATTGGCAATAACCTTGTCAAACACTTTTTTTTGGCATCAAGGGAGATGTTTGCAGCCGAATCTCTCTCTCTCTCTCCCCCTTATTCCAAGCAAGCAAATTGGCAACTAATCTTAAATGATCCACTCCTTGTGAATAAAAACCCCTTGGTTCAGATGGACTATTGTTGCTGGCCCTGCCTGGATTCTATTGGCAAACACAGCTGTTAATATTTTAACATCTATATTAGGGAACATATTCTGCTGTAACAATTCAGTAAGCACAGTGGTGGGGGACAGCAATCAGTTAATAGGAAGCTGGCCGAATTTTTGGAGGGCAACTGTCTATCATGGGTTGGTAATTTTTTTAAAAAAATTGGTCTAGTTATATCAGCATTGGCAATTCGCTCCCAGTCTGATCTGAAAATCATTCATTGGTGTATAGGTAGGTTTTTGTTTTTAAGAGGAGCATCTTCCTCCTGCCTTATAAAATCAAAATTTAAAATGTGTTTTGTTTAGGTCAGCACTGTTTATATTGACTTTATTGCAAGCACAAATAATTGCAGGGGCAACAGAGTGCCCACTATTATGAAACGCCTAGCAGGGCTTTAAAAATAATAACACAGCATATTAAAATGTGAATTTGCGAAGCAATAGCAGCACGGTGAAACTTCCCATTCCCCAAATAAACAAAATTGGGATTTTTTTTTCATTTTTGCTGTCTCTGTCAAAAAAGATAAAATTAGACCTATCTGTTTTGCAGTGGGATTGCAGGTGCGCATTCCATATGCTCTGCCTACCTGAGCTGTTTTTGTCGACACAACCACATCGTAAGTATCATATTCTATTAAACTAAAGAAAGATCTCTGTGCAAGCCCAGAACCTCATCTTTGTGGAGGATGGGTGGCAAAATGATGAGAAGATTGTTATGAATATATCACTGATCTAATGTTGACATTTTTTGAAGAGGAAAAACTGAGACATGCAGACTTTTTACAGCCAGGTCTTGAGACTGCCTGCACATCAATCAAGGTATCTGCTATCCCAACATTACTGCTAGGACTCTGGGGTTGAGAGGTTCACATAATGAAGCATGCATGAAGACCGGACATTAGTGGCAGCTCTTGTGGCAACTGCTACAGTTCCTACCGCTGGGTGCTGATGATGAGTAGGTGAGGATGAAGCTGTACCCTTGTTGGAGAGTATCAGGAGAGGTGGAAGGGCCAGCCGAATAAATTTTACTGCCTGAGACAAAGGACAAGGTGGCACCTCTCTCCATTCCAAGTACAGAAGCCACATGGAATTGCAGATGAAACTTCCTTGAACACAGGTGACGTGATAGCATCCTCCATTGCATCTAAGGCAGTGGAGGATTGCCAGGACAGGTTGTGTAACAACAGAATAAAATGCCTAGGAGATTCGGGAGTAACAGCGTGAGGTGGTTGCCTCTCTGTGCCTAATGGTAGGACCGGCCCTGAATGGCAACAGAAGCAACCTGGCTGCTACTCTAGCACCATGCATGCAGACAGAATACTTACTTATTGGTCCAGGCCAAGCACTCAAACAGCAATTTGCAGAGTATGGCACGCCCCCCGCAACAGAGTGGGAGGATCACAACAGGCTCCTCCTACGGCTGCTGTAGTCACTTTTTGAAAAGGAAACAATCCTCCACAAGATGGGAAGCCCGATTCCCTTCCCTGCTTGTACCAAGTTGCTGCTGCAGCAGCCACTTGCAAGAGAGAGTCAAACTGTAGTCATTTGCGGAGCCCGGGGAGCAGTGCATCCGACTAGTCCCAGGGTAAGGTCCAAACAGATGAACCAGACATTGTGGTTTATAAAAGAAGGTTATTGTCCTCGCCCATAGCTTGGCTTGTTTAGAAAATGACCAGGGCTTGTTATCTCTGCCATCAGTCAGGGGACCAAGGACCACTGGGAGTCAGCTCCCATCCCATCCAGCCTATCTCCCATCCAAAAGCCAAAGGAGGAGGAGCCACAGGGAACTAGCTTCTTGCATGCCCTGCTTAAAAGAACACTCCTTTCCACTGGACAGTTGCTTTGGGGCTGCAGAAGGAAGAGGGCATTTGGCTGGAGTAACGAGCAGAAGCACCAGCAAAGGTAAGATGAAGCAGGCCTGAACTGGGAATCAATGCCCTCTTACGGCTCACTGCTTTGTTCTGGCCTTGAAGAACTGCTCTCCCTCCTCTGCCTTTCCCCTCCCCTCTCCAATCACCGCCTATAAAGCGGGATGAAAATATAGTGAATGAATAGCAAGTCCGTCTGCTTTTCTGGCACGTCTCAGAACAGGCGTGCTTTGAGAAGTCCTGGGCCCAGAGCACAGTGCTTAGCGTTTGAAGTGAAAAAGAGGTGGATGGAGGAATCTGGAAGAAAGGGTTTTAAGCGCTAGCAAGATGACAGAATCGTAGAGCGAGAGAAAAGAGCTTTCAAGGCTGTGCAGTGAACAGTGGAGCCGCAAAATCCACAAGCGCAGACAATCCTCAACTGCATAGTTTGGAGCAGCTGTCCCCAGCCTGGTTCCTTCCAGAAATTTTAGACTACAACTCCCATCAGGCCCATCCAGCAAATCTCTGCCCTGGAGGCCCAGGTCCTGCTTCTCCTTGCTCTTCCTGCCTGTCCACCTGCTGTCCTCCTCCAAGTGTGTGAACAGTGACAAGCATGAGGAGAATGAGGAGACATCACTAAGGGTTTGTAAACCTGACGGCAGGGTCCATTTCTCTCTCTCTTCTCTCTTTCTTTTAACTGATGTGATGTGAGCTGCTTTGGGAGACAATTGTTGTCTGCCAAGCAGGGTGAAAATATAGGCATCACCAGTGAAGCTTTGACCTCTTCCTGAGCTGTGTGGTGGAACTGAAATATCTTTCCAGCACATATATAGATAATGGATAATGGTCCCTCAAACTTTCCTCCTGGATTTGTGGGGCAGGTTTAAAAATCACACAAACCAAACAAATAAAAGAAAACAGTAAAAGGCAGCATTGCAAAAGGAGCCTCGTTTATGTGTTACACTAGTCATGCACTTCCTGGCCTAAACAAAAAAAATTCCTTCCAGTAGCACCTTAAAGACCAACTAAGTCAGTTCTTGGTATGAGCTTTCGTGTGCATGCACACTTCTTCCTGGCCTGATATCCCTAGTTTCATAATTAACATGTTTCATAAGTAACATGGAGTCTTGTGGCACCTTAAAGAATAATGGATCTATTATTTGTGAGCTTTCTTGGACAAGTCCGCTTACCATACTTTTCCGATAAGACAAGTCAAAAATAAGATTAAAAATTGGGGGCATCTTATACATGGATAGTGAATATGCAGGACAGGCGATTGGTTGCAGCCACGAGCAGGAGTTTTTCAGCGGCGATTGGGTGTGTGATTTGTGGCTGTGCCAAGGGCTGCTGTGGATTGGCTGCCGCTGCGACAACTGGCAGCTACTGGGCAGACGCTTGTTTTTTTCTGTGACGCGTGCAATCGGCAGCATATGTGAATCGGTTGAGTGATTTTCGGGGCGTTCCCCTCCAAAAAAAGCTCAACAAATCTGGGCAATCCTCCCCGCATTTTCTTAAATTGGAGTCCCCAAAAGTAGGGGGTGTCTTATACATGGGAGCGTCTTATACACGGAAAAATATGCTAATAAAATGCATGAAATGATATCCTGAACTGCAGATATGCATATACATGGGAGAGGTGTGTGTATGTGGATTGCAAAAAGAAAGATCACGGGAAAATGAAATGCATTCTCTGCTCCCTTTTGTGCATTTCATTTCCCTCTGACCTCACTCTTTACATCCCAACTATGTGTATGGGTACCTGCAACTCAGGATAACGCTTCATGCATCTGATGAGGTGGGCTGTAATCAACAAAAGATTATGCCATAATACTTTTGTTAGTTTCTAAGGTGCCACAAGAGTCTCCGTTGTTTCTCGCTGCAAAAGGCTAACATGGCTACTCCTCTGGAAATAAGTTTCTTAAGGAAGCTGATCTGCCAGCAGCATGCAGAGCAGGGAGTTTAGGGATAGCCGGTCCCTCAAGAACTGCCGTTTTGCTAATCAAGGACACTGGGCGGCAAGCCACACACATACATTTTAATTTGCAAGGCCACGGCGAGAATTCTAATGAAGATTAATTAATGCAGACCCTTCTGCAGAGCCCCTGCGCTGCTGCTTCTTCCTCACTCAGTGTCAGAATGTTGACTGCACACCGCGGTAGTAATGAAAATACATTGTGCGTTGTGTTATTCTCCTTTTCCCCCAGCCATTCTTCCTAATGCACACTGAAAAAGTTCTAAAATGAGGTTTATGAAGGAAGCAAGGAATAAGGTTGATCTTGCCTGAGATTCATTATAGGTTCAAGTGCCCCTGAATTGAGAAGACTCAATGAGGCTGTTTTGGGCAAACCAAGTAACAAGAACACAGGATGAGCCAAAGACAATTAAAATGGAAATTAAATTAAATTAATCTGGGCAAAGTGAAGGTTGTTTCTCCTTTAATGGATTAAATGGCCAACAACAAATTCTACTCGTCTACCAGTATGATTAAGTTGCATGGGTGATGTCACATTACTACACTCTTATTATCAGTGACTGTTTAAAATAGTTTGCAATGCTTATTGCATCGGAATGGCATGTTAAAATGGATTTAATGGGCACAATCTGACAAATTAAGCCCACTGAGAATCAATGGGCATTTGAGCACCTAGATTGTGCCAGGCTGTGGTTGTTTTATGTCTGCTTTCACTCTAGCTGCTCTCAAATGGGCTCCTCTGCAATACCAAACCTAGTTATTTCAGCATCAGCAATCTTGCTTTCAGTTGCACAGTGTCATCTGCCAGTTTGCATTGTTAGTCCCAGGCAAAAGTCAGAGTGAGATTCCTAAAGTTGTGCTTTACTCACTCCTTCCCTCATTCCTGCTTGGTGGCAAGTTCAGGGCAGCTTTTACGAGATTAGTTTCCTTTGGAGGAAAGCATCGGAGACATCAAGTGTATTTGCAATCATTTGTTCATTTGCACAGGTTCAGCAGATATTGCAGGGGTGCAGGAGCAATCACACAATCATCACGGATAATGCATAAAGTCTTTCAGCCTCAAAGCCAAGCAAGAATGGATCAGAAGCAAATTCAACTACTTGCTTCTCAGCCATCTCAAGTATACTCTCTTAGCACTCTGAGGCCAGAGAAACTGCCTTCAACGTGTACCGCTTAATGGAGGGCAACCTCACTTAATTCTAAATTAGAATTAGACAAAGAATAGCCATATACAGTGGTACCTCTGATTACATACTTAATTCGTTGCGGAGGTCCGTTCTTAACCTGAAACGGTTCTTAACCTGAAGCACCACTGTAGTTAATGGGGCCTCCTGCTGCCACCGCGCTGCCGGAGCATGATTTCTGTTCTCATCCTGAAGCAAAGTTCTTAACCTGAGGTAATATTTCTGGGTTAGCGGAGTCTGTAACCTGAAGCGTAAGTAACCCGAGGTACCACTGTACAACATGGCAGGTATGTACAAGTCAAGTCCATAAAGCTCAGGTTGATTCTGACCTGCTTGGTTAGTTTGAACTGTGGTTAGCTCAGAACCCCCCAAATTTAGATGTTACTAGAAATTCTGGAAGAAGGAAGTGCTTCTTATGCCCTCTTCACAGAAGCAAAAGTTCTCTTTCCCTTCACCCACCTGTATGCTCTCTGGGGGTCCTCCTAAATAATGTGGAATGAGGTGTGGGAGAGGAGAAGATGGGAAACTTACCTTTCATGAACTTCCAGACGTTAACTTACTTACACCAAGACTTACTAAATAACTATGCTCCTCACCCTTCGATAATCTCTTCCAGCAACAGATCTCATTACAATATTTTAGAAATTAAAGGTATACCTGTTTTAAACCTTTAAAACTAGCAAAGCCTATGTTAAAAATGAGGGCTGAATAAAAATAATGGCCCACAAAAAAGCAGCAAATATACTAAAACCTAAACCATAACATGCCACTAGCTCATAATGAGGCCGGCAACCAATCATCTCCTGCTTTGGTCACCAAACCTTCATCTCCCAATTCCTTCAGGCTCTAAACTTCATCTTCAGTCCACTGAAACTGCAGCTGCCAAAACTGTCTTTGTTCTCCATCATTCACTGCTACACAGCTTGTGCCCTCTCCACCGCACTGCACACAAGATTAAAACGTCCTTCAGCAGCCTATGCTTTAAAGCCCTCAAACCACCTCTAGCCATTCCTAGGACCCACACTCCTCCCTCCTGTCTTCTCTGCTCCGTCTCTTGTTTTTCTTCCCTCCTTCCTCCCTGCCTTCTTCTGAACCATCACAGAGCATTTTCTTTCTTTATTTAAACAGATAGATCTGTGTCACTTCTCTGAAGCTCAAAGTGGCTTGCAACGGGACAAAAGACCAATACTAGTAACATTTGCAAAATGGGAAGTAAGTAAGTAAGTAAATGAAAGAAGGCCTTTACATCCTCTCTGAAAGGCTATCAGAAAGTATCTCAGGTAAAGCTCGTTATCCGTTCCTTAGGGCATTCGTGTATTTGGCTATGCTCAAGCTAGGCAGCAAAACTGGCCTTTGCTTGTTTTGGAGCAGTGCATACTTCTGGGCTAAGCACACTTAAAAAACGTGGGCCACAACCACAAAAGGATACTAGAGGTAAGTGAAGTGCTATGTGAACCGCCCTGAGACCAAATTTAATAAATAAAAATAATATACTCCAATATAGGCTCTGTGTAGAGCATGGGGCTCAATCCGCAGTCCTCATATGCCTTTATTCACACATTTGCTGGAAAATGCTACATAGCTTGGAAGCAGGTTTGCCTTCACCTTTCTTCTTAATCAGTGCAGCTAGAGGAAGGCAGATATACTGGGATGGCTCACTTGGTAGAGCATAGAATCACAGAATTGTAGAGTTGGAAGGGACCCTGCTTCAAGGGGTTAGGATGGAGGCCATGTTTGAGACCAACCTGTAACGAGGCCAGCCTCCTGAGCCTCTGCTCCCTTGCACCTTGCCTACTTCACCATAAATAAACAAAGCAACAGACAAGACATGGGATAAATGGAGAAAACAAAGAAGCTCAGTGTTCTGCCTCCCACTCAGACCACAATGAGAGTAAGGAAGAGGTCCTTATTGAGGCAGATTAAAAGTATTGGGTAGAGAGTCAGAGCAGCCCCAAAGCTCAGACTAAGCAACAGGAAAGGTCGGACTAGCTAGATTAGGAGCAGCTGTCCAATATTAGGGAAAAGAGTTCAGAACTGTTTGCTAGCAATGGAGCAGTCCCAACAGGTTGACACACCTACCTACCTGCCTGCCAAGCCTTGAAAGTCAAGGTGAAGCAAGTTTCCTTTGTGAATCTCCTGTGCTTTACAGGAACGCTAAGCATTCAGAAATGCATTACGTTGAGGAAATTGGGTCTACTCCCAATGGCAGAAGAGCTGCAGAGTCTTGGGTGGTTTGGCTGCACTCTGTCCTTCTGACTTTGCTTCTTACACCTCCAGCAGTTGGGTCAATGCCCTCCCTGGACTCTACAGATGCTCCCTGAGGTGTCCTGTCAGAGAAGGCCACCCAGAGCTTCCAGATTCTAGGAGAAGGGAGCACCTACCTCCTCTAGCCTTCACTCCCTGCTTTCGGGCCCTACCTTCTGGGGCAAGTGGAAGAAGCAATTTAGGGGAGGAAATCCTCCACTGTAGGGAAACAGCCAGTCCATTCTGAGAATGAACAGGGATTATGGAGCAATCTGCATATGAGTGCCATAGAAGAACAGCTCTCAAACTGTAGCTTGTAAAATAATATAATCCAGGTTTATATTATAGCTCCTCTAACTTCTGACAATTAAAACCACATAGTTAGTGGTAGTCAGGGATGAGAATTCACCCTAAAAGAACTGACAAATCTGAGGCCTAGACCAGGGGTCGGCAAGGTTTACCTTGCCGGGGCCAGTTCACTCCAGCACAGATCACTCCGTGGGCCAGATTGCACACACGCCTGCAATTTCTGGCATCTGCGTCTGTGCAGACGCGATTTCCGGCGCCATGAAAGTGAGTCCCCATGCCACGCTGCGCTGGTTTAGTGCAGTGCGCGGAGACTCACCAAGCAAGTGGCTTGGGGGCCGGTTAAACAGCCCCCGTAGGCCGCTTGTGGCCCATGGGCCTTAGGTTGCCTACCCCTGGCCTAGACCATGGCAGTCACATTTAAAAGTGAATGCTGAGATGAATAGTCCTATACGTAAGAGATTAACTGGAGGGGGTGCAAAGTCCAATCACAACTTTGTTCTAATTCAAAATTTCTTTTCAAAAATGGCTGAGGAACTGGACCTATTAAGAATTCAATCTGGCTGCCTAATGAATATTTAGGGCACTCACCTGCTGCTTCCATACCCTACCCGGCCCCCGACAAATGCTTTGTCTCATTAACTATTTAACATTATGATAGCCTTAAACAGAAATATGATAAATGTTCCTAGATATACCAAAAAATCATCTTGCATTACATGCTTGGATTCTTTAATTACTCATCTGGTGGAGGGGATAGCTCGAAGCCGTTTTCATTTAAAGGCAAATTTAAGAGAGTGGGTTGTGTATAGCTTCCCTCGCAGGAGGTGGTGGTGGGGAGATGAGTATGGCTGAAAAAATTAGCAATTTAAAGAAAAGAACAGAAAGCTTTCCACAACCAGAGACAGATCATTTACCTTTTGCTATTTCCTTCGATATAAAGCTTCTAAGGGAGCAATCCAAGATCTCCAAGGGTGAGCAAGTTAGGATCCAGTTGATTTCTGGCTCAACCAGATGATTCCTGATGCAGCTGGACTATGCTGACATAAGCCCCATGTCCCGGTTCAGCCAGGGATATGACAGCGTAATTCCCTCATCCCACCACAGCTGGCTCAGTTAAGATCAGTGGATCTTATACTGGCATAAGCCCTGCATATGGGTGTTTCAGGGGAGTGGCAGGGCAGGGCAGGGCAGGGAGGACTTCTGCTGGATCCAAACTCTGTTCAGCTTGGTCGCATGACAAAACTTGGGTCAAGGAAAAGGGTGGCATAAGTCAAATTCTATTTTCAAGGGTTGTTTTCCTCCTCTCTTCTGGTAGCAGCCTTGCTCCTGAGCAGAGTACGGAATAGGGGAAATTTAAGTCATCCTAATTTAACATAAAGGTAAAGGGACCCCTGACAATTAAGTCCGGTCACGAACGGACTATATGGAGCTTGCAGAAATGACTGGCAGAATCCGAGACCTGGGAGAAGAAGTTGTGGAGGAGGACTGGAAGAAATTCAAGGACTATTTACAAAAATATTGTAAATTGTATGAATGTTAAGAAAGATGTTAGATTATCAACAATATGGCACCAATAAGTTAGTTAAAAGGAATATGAAGATAAATGAAAATATAAGAAAAGATAAATTTTGGATAAATATTATGTTAAAATTAAGCTTTTAAGGTCTGGCTTAAATTATCTAAAATTAGGGATACAATATCAGAAAATTATAATATAAGAATTGAAACAAGGTGATAAATTGCTGGGTAAAGTTCGAAAATTTGGAACGCAGGAACAAGAGATGCGAGGAAGTCCAAAGAAGTGATGAAAATGTGGATATTGGAAAAATTATATGTTATTTTGTTTGTTCTTTCTATTGTTCTAAGAAAATCTTTAATAAATATTTATAAAAAAAATAAATAAGTCCGGTCACGAACGACTCTGGGGTTGCGGTGCTCATCTCGCTTTACTGGCCAAGGGAGCCAGCGTTTGTCCACTTCTACAGACAGTTTTTCCAGGTCATGTGGCCAGCATGACTAAGCCGCTTCTGGCAAAACCAGAGCAGCGCACGGAAACACTGTTTACCTTCCCATGTGCTTTCGAACTGCTAGGTTGGCAGGAGCTGGGACCGAACAACAGGAGCTCACCCCGTTGCGGGGATTCGAACCGCCAACCTTTCGATTGGCAAGCCCAAGCGGCACAGTGGTTTAACCCACAGCGCCACCCGCGTCCCTAATTTAACATAAGCCAGTGTAAATTCCACTGGCTTCCTATACTTAAGATTGCTCTGTAAGCCTGGTTGTATTTTTTTTTTTAAAAATGAGGGTACATTCTTCCTTTACAAAGAAACAATCTCTAACACATTTAAGTCCTAGAAACTGCAAAACCAACATGTATATCGCTGTTATTAAAGTATTGGAAAAACAAACAGTCTGGGTATGGGATACCGTAAAGACTGCATTCTCTCAGAGGATCCTTTCCTGTCCAAAGTACGATGGGCAGTGACCCAATGCAGGGACATCATGTCAGTGACACCAAGATTAACCTCCCTCTGTGGGGGAAGTCAGCTCCTCTGTCTCCTCCTGGTTTTTAGAGAGCTGGCTCTCTTTCAATAATGTTACCCATTTAAGGCAGATTATTTATGAACATTTGGACGTATTTACAAGAAGCAGCAGTGGCACAGAGTCTGAAAACAGAAGTAGGGTTCAGATGTAGGAGGCCACCAGCTCCTAACCAATCAGGTCAGATCTAGACAGACTGAGAGTCACCACTAACCAACCAGCCTCCCACCATCCCAGTCTGGGGTGAATGGAAGTTGGAGTCCAACAACTATTGAAAGGTGTCACGTTGGCTACTGCTGGCATAGATATTGTGACCATGTGCAGCAGCATCCATGAACACCAGGAGCCATTGGGATCCATGCGAAATGTTCATGGAGCCCTGGGATGCTAGCCCTTGGGGATGACCTTCCCACCTGTGCAGATATTGCTATGCATACTTCTTCTATATAGGAGATTACTTATTGCTTATTTACTATCAAGCAGAAGCTATTTTTACTAATAATGGACCGTAGAAACTGCCCAGCTGCTGCTTGGAAGGGCAGAGGGCAACATGGAGGACTCTCAGAATAGGAGGAAGCTGGGCAAAAACAGATCCAATTAGGTTTGGCTTGGATTCAGGCATTTGTATGCAGTAAATTATATTACTTTTCTTTGACCAGGGCAGGAGGGAGGAAACCATGGCTGCAGTAGTACCATGGGGGGAGGGGGAGGCTAGATGCATCAAGACTGCTGGTGTGCTTGTATCTTATATCTTAGTTCAATTGCGAAGATGGACAAGCAGTGAATACATTGTAATCTCCCCTTTTTTTACTACATATGTGCATTCTCCTAACCAGGAGGCAAACCCTTTCCAAGAGTAGGTACTCAAGCTTTGCGAAAATGACGACAAACTGGATATCTCGAATATTTCCAATCAAGCTTACACACAAATGATTCGGTGCAACGCAGTGTGTCCTGGCTCACAAAAGGAAATGTGTGACCCAATTATATTTCATACAGAAGCACAGAAGAGAAGAAGCACTTGAGGTGGACTTCCTTCCCCTTATTCTACAGTTAATCAATAGCCCAGCCAGCCACAAGGCTTTTATGCTGTGCCATGAAGCCTGCCAACAGACTCGACTGGGCTCCTAGTAGCAGCAAATTCCTGAAC
Organism: Podarcis gaigeae; assembly: GCF_964106915.1. Lineage (NCBI taxonomy): Eukaryota > Metazoa > Chordata > Lepidosauria > Squamata > Lacertidae > Podarcis > Podarcis gaigeae. The sequence continues at coordinate 85,181,607 of NC_139677.1, forward strand.
CGTGCAAGGTCCACTTGTACTCCCTTGTTCCCACAGCTACAGAAAGCAGACAGCCTCAGAAATGACAGCACGCCACTGGCCTGCAGGTCTTTCTCGATCTTCGTGGTATGGTAATGAACAAAAAATAAGGGCAAAAATTACACTGTAAGCTTTTTCTGAAGGATTTGGCAGGGGGTGGGGGGGAGCCCAAACCAGCAGTCAGTGATGTGGTACTCAATATGATTAAACTAAGCTGAAAAGTGTATTGGCTTTTTCACCATCCAGAGGACTTTGTTGAATGGGCAGCACTGTATAGAAATGTCATAAATAAATATAAATAAATAAACAAGCAAATCCTTACCAAGACCATGAAAGCGCTGCTGTGCTGCAGGGATTTCAAATCTGACTTGCTTACTAAACAGCTAGGAACTTGGTAGGAAAGAACGTAGAGGCCAACTGATACATTGCATGGTTTAAGGATGGAAATGACAATGGACCTGGTTGAGCAAAATTTCTGTTCTTTAGGGACACACAAGATGGACAAGAAAACATGCTTTTGTGGAACAATGGACAGACAAGCTATGCTGCTCAGCTTATTTTTCAAGCTAGGCTACTCGGCACGAAACAATTTTTATAAGCTGCTCTAAGAAAAGAGTGGGACATAAGCAAATAAATAACAGTTAGCATAAGGTGCCAATTGGGATTTTCCAAACCTGATCCCCAAATACATGGTAAATTGCCATAGCAGCGCATAAACCAAATGAACCAATATTGAGGCTGAAGACATCAGCATGATTAGTCAAGCAAGGTGCACAATTTAGGTTCCACAACCTCTTCAAGGGTCCAACACCACAAAATTGCTCTCTGCCGTTTTCATATTGTCATGAAGATACATGAATAAAAGCAGCTGAACATCCAAACATCAGCAAACCTGAAGGAACTTCAGATCATTGGTTTATTTGACTGTGGCAGAATAGTTATTTGCCACGGGTAGTTTTTGATTGGTTAAAGGTTTTGATAATATGGAAGGTGAAGACAAAGGGAGGGAGAGAGAGAGACCAGACCGTATTATCAAGATAGATGCAACACATACCCATGGCTTTCTGGATCAGCCTCTTGGTCCGAGTCTGTATATCTGTCAGGGTCTGGAAGGATGCTTGGATCAAAGTCATCATCACTTTCACTGCGATCCAGAAAGGCGACACATTCCTCTTCCACCTGAGTGAAACAAACAAAATACAGAATTAGACACCTCCATATTTCACGTTCGTTCAAAAATGAGTGTCGGTGTGTTTCTTCTTTCCTGGTCATTTTAGTCCAGTCCAGCAATTAAGCCAAGATTTGCGTACAGCTGGTGATGCATCAGAGGAGAGTTTAACCACCAGTCCGGGTGTGGTTGACAGGCTCAGCCAAACCTTGACTTAGCTGCTGTGTTGAGCTAAAAGGACCGAAGAGGAGCAAAGTGGCTATAGGCTCCTCCCCAAGAGACCTCACGTTTGCACCAAGCCATGGTTCGGTTTGGTGCTACAGCCTCCATCCTGCTCGTTCACATAGCACTAAACCATGGTTTAGCACTATGTGCAAACCAGCCCATTATGTACTCATTGCTACTCCCCTCGGGAATCCTTGAAAAAGACAAGATGCTTGTCCAAATCTACCACTGATAGTTATGATGGGCACTTTGCTAGCATACTCTAATGTTAAAAAGAAGAGTGTTTCACTAACATCTCTTAATATTTAAATAACTTTTTTTTTTTATAATAACTATTTCTTTCCAGTGGCCTTAATCTCTGATTACAAGATCCTTTTTAGAAAACTTCATTTCAATCAACTTGTTTTTATTTACTAGTTTTCCATCCCTCCAAAGCAGCCCAATAAAACAGCAAGACAGTACAATAAAAACACATTCTTCCCTCTGTTAACTGCTTTTATATTATTATGAACAAGCAGAGCCAACAACACAGTAATTTTGTGCTTTTCTTGCAAAGTTCCTCTGGTTGACCTTTGGAGTCAAGGGGACATGGAGGTGAATTATGGTTTTGACACCCCTGCAAGAGTCCTTTACGGCTTCCCAAAAAAACTCTCTTGTGCTATTTTAAAGGTCACAGAGAAAGAGGAGAAGGAGGAGGAAATCAGATTTATTATAAAAAGCCAATATATAAAGTTGGGTGGGGGGCAGTTAAGCCTGGAATATTCACTCTCAACAAACAACAGTAAACCATGGCTCATAATGATCAATAAAACCAAGAGATAGATTCACTTTACACAGCAAACTACCAAAAAGAGAGGGAGGGAGGAGTGGGGGCAGGGGAACAAAACAGACAGATGCCTTGCTGAGGGCAGCTTGACAGATTGGTTGCTTGGTCTTTTTCCTTCTTCCCTACCAACCGTAGAGATGCATGTGTGAAGTACAACACCACAGCTAATTTTGTCACCCAGCATTCTGGTTACAGTGCAGGTGCAAAGCAAGCAAAGGCATCTGCTTTCTCACTGGTGTGATGAAGTGTCACGCTTCCTACGTCCACCTCACCACAAAACACAGAGAGAGTTTAAAAAGAAAAGAGGAATGTGCAAAGAGGGAAATGCACCCAAGACAGAACTCTGCAGACAAAATGACAAAGATTTATAGAGATGAGATATTCGTTCACCTCAAAGTCACTTCTGTTGCATGAATCGTTTGCCAAGGAGAACACAACAAGAACACAACTGCTTGAAATATGGCAGGTTTAGTATGGCGGGTTCATTATGGCTATATGAGCTATAGTTCAGCCTTCGCCAACATATGCTCACCAGACATTTGGGAGTAAAATTCCCATCAGGCCCAGCCAGGACGGTCCTACTGTGTTGGCATAGGCTACTGTAGTAGAAAAAGACTTTTGTATTTATTCTGTTTTTCTCCATATTGCTGTTTCTTTACATCTGATGATGATGATGATCATCTGTATGGCATAAGCCCCCTGCCCCCATGGTTTTTCAAGATCGCTCTGAGTAGGTTTTAGTTGCCCTCTGTGATGCTATCACAATATCACTACATGACCCTTGACCTTTGTGACTAGACCAGGAAGCACTGACCTTGCTCTAAATCAGTGTTTCCCAAACATGGACCTCCAGCTGTTTTTGAACTTCAATTCCCATCATCCCTCACCACTGGTCCTGCTAGCTGGGGATGATGGGAGTTGTAGTCCAAAAACAGCTAGCTGGGAAACACTGCTCTAAATAATCTTTGCTTGCCCTCAGCGACATTAGCAACAGCAAACTGCGATGGGCTCTGCAGCATGTCACCAAATAATTCCTGACTGGCTGGGATCACCGCTGGAAGACAAAAAACCCCCTAAAGCTGATAGGGGGAACGGGCAGGAATGATGTGTGTAAGCATTTAACTATTTTAAGGTTTTGCTTTTTAAAAAAAATTGGAGAAAATATTCTGGTATCTTCAGGAAGCATTGCTTTCAATCAAAAAATTAACATAGCTGAAAAGCCATTGCAGGTCTCTTCAATAAAGAGTTGATAAAATACTTTTATCGTGCAATTTAGAACCTTTGCAATGTTGACATCCTGTTTTGAAAACTAATTTGCACTGACTTCAGTGGAATCTACGTTCAGATAAACATGATCAGAGTAATAAGTCTAAGCTTTATGAGGACCTTCCCAATCTATTGTATAACAAAATACAGGATGCTGAAAAACAAAGCTCTTTCTTCTCTAATGCCTCATTCTGATGAGATTCAGGAAGATTAGGGAAACACAAAATATGACAAAACTGACAAGTAAAGACATGGAAACAAAATGCAGAGAGAAATTATCTTCCTTTTAACGCAGAAAAGCATAACCACCCAGAGCCTAAATCTTTCTTATTCTTCTTCCACATTACACAAAATGTACTTGACGTGCCTACATTCTCTTATCTCACACACCCTTTTGTCACTTTCAAGGTTCACGGCAGTCACGGCTGTCAGCCCATGTACAGAACGTAATTCTCAAAAGTAGTCTCTTGTGTTCAAACATTTCAACACATCAGCCTCCTTCAGGGAGCTCAATAACTGCCCCTTGGGGAAATGTGTGCACAAGAGAAATGGGTTTATATAACTTTTATGGAACTTCTCAGTAACTTCTCATTGCAGTTGGAAGGAAAATGATGCAGAAAATGCTACATTTTCCTCTCTTTTTCAGTGCTAGGAAAACCCATTAAGGAATACTGTATGGATAAACAATATCTGGGAAGAGTTACTTGTAAAAGGACTTATGTTAACTGGTGGATTGTTTTTTTAAACTGCTTTGTTTCTTTATACAACAAATTCCCTATGCCATATGACAAACTTATAGCTCTCATCAATTGTAAAAGGTGACGTGTATCTTTAAAACCCTAAACAGTTTGCATCCCAAACACCTGCAGTAGTGCCTATTCCCAAATCAACTTGCTTATATTCTAATATATTCTGCCAGGGCCCTTCTCCGTGTACCTTTTTCATCAGATTGATTTGTGCCCTGATCATTCCCCAAAGAGGTTTATTTAGCACCAATGTTGCATTAGCTTAGATACAGGGCAAAACATTTTCCTTTATCTGGATATTTCAACAGATTTTAATTCACTGCATCTGACAAAATCTTAATCTGCTTTAAGATTTTATTCTCTTTCTTTTATCCTTGTTTTTTGTGTATTACTTTACTCAGTGTGAGGCACATTAATCAACTTTCTTGTGTTTATACAGCTGAGTTTTATTTTCAACAGATATGTAGTTTTCTGACCCTTTGTGACTTGGAAAATACACTTGACTTTTCAAAGTCCTTAAACCAAGGAAAATAAATTCAATTAAAAAAAACCCTCAACAACATAAAGTTTAACTATCTAATTTCACACTATGGTTTTGACCTTTGGGATTAAAAAAGGAGGGTTCTCCCCCTCTCCGCCCGCACTCCTCCTATGTTGGCTCTGAACATAAAATAAGGATGGCTCATCACAGATACTGAAAATGTCACACGCAACATGAAATTTAAAGTTTAGTGTGGCAAGCTAGGTGTTATATACTAGAGGTCCCAAAACATTTTTTCCCAAGAGAGTTTGGAAGTAATAAACTAAGCTCCTGAATATTCAAACAGCACACTTCCAGATACCGATTCATTATGGGCCAGTGTCATGGCGCCTAACCTCAGTAGGGGCTGCAATACCACAAGGATATAGGGTAGAGGCTACTCCGTACAGGGGAGAACCTTCAGTATGTTCTCCCATATCCTTACCCTTGTCCTCGGACTCAGAATACGAGTCCCCAACAGCACCTGAGCCTCTCCAACCTTGCAGGGACTGATGGGTACAAAACCAGGTACGTGTGACTTAAAAACACACAACTGGTTCCTGCAACAAGGCAAGGTCAAAGACAACACATCCCTTGTCAGTGTAATAAGACTCCAAGCTCTTTGCTGAAGCAACATCTCTTTACAGCTGCACTGGAGAAAGGCCTTAGCACAGCTTTGCCTGCAATGGTCCCAGGTTTAGCCCCTTATATCTTCACGTAGGGCTGGGAACACACTTTTCTCGGTAGAGCTGATGCCAGTCAGTCTGGAAAGTCCTGAGCTGTATGGGCCAAAAGCCTAACTCAGTGTATGTCAGGGAGAGGCAAACAGGAAAAGATCAAAGGACAGAAACCAGCAGTTATAGAGAGCCTAAAGAGATTATCAGCAGCGTGTTGTCTGACAGTCAGTCTGACGTAGAGGGGGAGGAGGATGAGCCTGGGACAAGTCATGCTGTACACAGAGGAAGTAAGGGGAGGAGTTTTCGCAGACTTGCATGCTGGGTGAAAAAAAGGAGGAAGTAACATTAGAGGGAGCAACTGCGCACAAGGGGAAGGAGGTTAATGGAAACACTGGAGATGTACATTTGAATTTTGTCAAATAAATCAATTGTTTGGAACTGGCTGGGAGCCTGGAGTCTTATCTATGGCCAGCTGGACAGCACTAAGCCTCTGACAGTGTAAAGCAACTTCCTATGTTCGCAGGAGAAAGGGTTCCAGCCAGCAGTACCCACAAGGAACTTCCGCTGGTTTTGACTTAATAAGATGTGATCTGATAGGTAACCCTGCCTGCCCAGGAGACATTCAACAGGAGTGCATCCACTTCCCCTGCAACCTTCAAACCTCAGCAGAACAAAATCTTCAAAAATTGAGCCAAAGGTTTCTGGAGGATGTAGTAATTTATAATTCTGAATATACAGGCGTTCCCCCCATTTACACACAATCAACTCGCACGCAACCGTGTATATGCACAGCACCAGGAAATAAATTGTTACACACCTATATAAGAAAAATATCTGTTTTACTATGGAGAAAAACAAGCTGACAAGATTAACCCTCAGAACATATTTGGACAAGCATTCCTCTATCTGAAATATGTGTGAGATCAAAGTCTTTGGTTTGTGTGTGACCTTCCTGAATCCCCAATAAGAAATGTATGATCAGGAAGCATTGCTCACAGGGTTCCCTAAATGTTTCCATGGAATGCACTTGCCTGGACCACTTTAGCTTGAAAACCAAGCCCTCCATGGTTGTTCACAGCCACTATTGAAACATCCCATTTGTGATTCCTCTAACCACCATAGTAAACTCTCATTTAGAGGTCATGTTGCATTTTTTCAGCCAGTATATAAACTGCTGCCAGAAAGCTGTTTTTGTGCATAGCATAGTCCACATATTACAGTTCTCCATGTAAATATGACCCTCTTGTAATGTGTGACCTGTCCCCACATTTACAGAAGGTCACTTTCATCTCTCTCTTTTTAATGCAGGTATTAAAGTTGTCTCTACAGAATACAGTAGTCTATGAAACACCAATTTTTCATCTGCTAGCACATTACGTTTCCAAGCTGCTCATTCATTTGTCTCTTTATTACAGGAATACTTGACAAATCCTTATACTGTGTAAAGAGTGTAACTTATCTACAGCAAGCAAGATGAAATACATTCTGTGATTGATGACTTGTGTCTAGCTTTCATAAAAATAGGAAACAAGGCTTCTCAACTCCTAGAAGATTACATTTGGGGACAATGCGGATAAGAGTGATCAAACCAAAGGGCTGTTGAGGCTGCAGTTATTAATGCTATATATTATTCTTCAAGTGTTATGCAATTGAAACATCTTAAATTAATTTAGTGAAAAGTAATGATATCTGATACAAGACTTTGTTTGTTTTATTGTTCATATACCTTCCCTGTAGTTATCTGTCAAGTGTGCCAAGGAAATCTGTCACAGATGGAAAACAAGTAAATATTTGTCTCAATTTGGTAGGGGAAATGGAAAATGCAAACTATTATGTACCAGTCTGGCCTCTACCATTCTTTGGCCATCTGGGCTATTTTCTCAGGTAGGTCTTGGAGAATACATTACATTGGTGCTCCACCATCTCCTTTGTACCATCACAACATCTAGGATGACCTGAAAGGTGCCTTCTTCACTATACAGTAGACCAGTGTTTCCCAACCATGGGTCTCCAGCTGTTTTAGACTACAACTCCCATCATCCCTAGCTACCAAGACCAGTGGTCAGGGATGATGGGTATTGTAGTCTGAAAGCAGCTGGAGACCCAAAATTAGGAAACACTGCCATAGACACATCCATTCTGAACAGCAAGGGCACTTAAGTATGTATTTTCAGTAACTGTCCCTCAACCTACGAGGCCACCTTATTCTAGACGTGCCCACTCAACCGCTTTGGTCGGCGGAATTGGCACTACTAAAGGTGGCCACATAATATCTGTTTCACATTTGTAAGATCGCGATCATTTAGGCTGACAGCACTTACACTAGGGAACTTAGACTGCCTATTGAGATCAAGCAGCTGCCTTCACTGTGCTCTTTTTAGAATAGGATAAACATCCAACAAATCAAATAAATACGCACATGTCCTTGCACATGCAAACAGAACAAATATGAGACACTTGCGGAACGCAACTCAGACCAGAGATCCAGTGAGTGTGATCTGTGTTAAACCAGCAGAGGTGCCATTTATGTTCAGGTTGGAATTATGCTTACTCCAACAGAATCCTGTACCGGGAATGCGGAAGAGCCAGGAGTGAAACTCACTTGTTTTTCTTTAGAGTCAGTTTATGAACACCATCCCAATGTAACTAGGCTTGCATTTGTTTGTGTTCAGCAGAGAATGGTAACACACATAAGTATGATAACATGTGTAAAGCTTGGTTTCTGGAGATAAGCTCCATCTCGCAAACGCGTCTAAATGAGATGTCTCCAACCTATTCAGCTGTTTGTTGTTTTTGTTTTTGTTGCTTTTAAAAATCTCAGTCATTTCTTGAAATATCTAAGTTGGACTACTTGTATAAGTGTACGCATTACTAGCTAACAAGTAGCTTTGTTCTGAGTAATTGAGCTCAGAATACTTTTCTTTTCTTATTTTACCAAAATGAAATAGTGTTCCCAAAAAGTTATTATCCATGCAGGAAAGAAAATACTGAGGTAAAAAACCTAACCATTTGTGGTTTACATGAGAACTCAACTGTAATCTCCAAAAGGCAGGAGGATAGCATGAAATTATGATGTATTTCCACCTAATTAATTCTCAGTATTAATCTGGATTTTACCATTAACGCAGATCTTATTATGTAGTGACTCTTTACTGCAGTTGAAAAGTGGGAGGCAGCCGAAACTGGTAAAAGACCAAACAAAATCCATCCTGAACGTTATCTTATATCGCTTTTTACTGTTGTTGTTCAACCCAAAGAAACAGTGTAGAGATTCAGCGACAGCTGGGGAAAAAAGGACAATTTAATAAGTGTCTGGGAGATTTAGATTTCCCAACAGAAAGTCACTTGGGAATTGAACCACATTTCAACATTGACTTGTTAAAGTCATCTCAAACATTTCTTACTTGAAAAGGGTATATGTGGGCTGGTACAGGACTGTCAAAAAAAGAAAAGGATGCCCAAGTGGAAGTAAACAACAGCTTGGTTCTCTTGAGTGTGGGATGAAATGATCATGGAATAGCTAACACCAGTGCTATTTTTTCTAGAAAAAGAGGTGCTGGAGCTCACCATGAACTTCTCCCTTGTTCTCTTAGAGTGGCAATAGCGCCCACCTGAGAGGTGTTGGAGCTGAGCTCTGGTAAACTAAGCTGGGAAAAGCCTATTTAAATTAACAACAAAAAAAGTTAAGCAAGCGAAAAACTCTTCTCCTCAAAATGGGAAATATTCAGTATGGATCTACTGAATAATCCAATACAGTGGTACCTCAGGTTAAGTACTTAATTCGTTCCAGAGGTCTGTACTTAACCTGAAACTGTTCTTAACCTGAAGCACCACTTTAGCTAATGGAGCCTCCTCTGCTGCCGCGCCGCCGGAGCACGATTTCTGTTCTCATCCTGAAGCAAAGTTCTTAACCTAAAGCACTATTCTGGGTTAGCGGAGTCTGTAACCTAAAGCGTATGTAACCTGAAGCGTATGTAACCTGAAGCGTATGTAACCTGAGGTACCACTATACCTACCCAAAGCAATATTTATATATTGAGACAAAGTAAAGAGGCGAGGCAGAGCTTTCTTTTGAGTTGTGTTTTCATCATCAGTTACTGAATGCCTATAATTTTGTTAATAACTATTTACCGAAAAAAATATCTTTTTTTCTCCTTTAAAAAATGAAATTAACTTTCTAAAACTGGGTGATGAACTGAAATTTATCTTGGAACTGCATGGACAAACACACTTGGGTGCTTAAACTAGACCGGGGTCGGCAAACTTTTTCAGCAGGGGGCTGGTCCACTGTCCCTCAGACCTTGTGGGGGGCCGGACTATATTTTAGGGGGGGGGGGAAATGAACACATTCCTATGCCCCACAAATAACCCAGAGATGCATTTTAAATAAAAGCACACATTCTACTCATGTAAAAACAGGCTGATTCCCGGACTGTCCGCAGGCCAGATTTAAAGGGCAATTGGGCCAGATCCGGCCCCTGGTCCTTAGTTTGCCTACCCATGAACTAGACTATCAACTTGTGCTCCAGGGTCCTGCCCTTGTGCTCCAGTCCTGCTTATGGGTTTTCTACAGGCATCTAATTGGCCACAGGGTGCTGGACTAGATGGGCCAATGGCCTGATCCAGCAGCCGCCTCTTATGTTCTTAACTTGTTACAAGAACAGATGCTGTTGTATGAACAACAGACTTGGCCTCGACAGATACGGTGCTTCTAGAGGGGTGTTTCCACAGGTTTAGCATGCCTGATACATTGGGCTCATTAAAATAATAATAATAATAATAATAATAATAATAATAATAATAATAATAATTCTTGTGCACCTGGAGGTCTCCCTCAACTCAATGGCTCTATTTGCATGCACTGCAAAGCCAAGGTAAATGGTTTAATTAAACTGTAATGTGGCACAAACCACAAGTACATGCAACAAAAGTGCTTCCATTTTGCTCCTCCCTTCATTCAACCAGCAACAACAAACCATGTGTCTTAGCCAGCACTCCTGGTTTGTTTCTTTCCAAACAAACCACAATGCAAAGCCCAGGTGTGCTCTTGGCTTCCTGCATACAGCTTGGGCACGTTATGGTTGCAACAGACGACATTAAACTTATGTGCAAATGTGATTATCATCCTAAAGTCCCAGGGCTGGTTACAACAATATAAAATACAACATTAAAAAGAGTTTTAAGAAACGCAACGTTACAAAATATGTGATTGTGAGAAACTGGGAGGGTCCTGAAAATATACAGCTCAGGTTTAATGACCAGGGTAAAGAAATATGTTTTCAGTATTTTCTGAAAACTGTACAGTGGTACCTCTGGTTACGTACTTACCCTAATTCGTTCCGGAGGTCCGTTCTTAACCTGAAACTGTTCTTAACCTGAGACACCACTTTAGCTAATGGGGCCTCCCGCTGCCGCCGCACAATTTCTGTTCTCATCCTGAGGTAAAGTTCTTAACCCGATGTACTATTTCTGGGTTAGCGAAGTCTGTAACCTGAAGCGTATGTAACCCGAGGTACCACTGTATAGTGAAGCTGCCAGTTGCACCTCTGTGGGGAGGAAGTTCTACAACTTAGGGGCAGCCGCAGAGAATGTTTCTGTGGGGGTGCAACTACCAAGAGAACTCCCTCTATCAATCTTAGCAACCAAGTGAAAAATAGGGCCAAAGTACTGTGCTGATTGCTACCAGCTGAGAAAGACTGGCGGAGTCAACAAGATGGCACGGCAGCAGAAGTGTGAAAGAGGCTGCAGGGTTACACTGAATATGCACCTTTCCAGCTAATAAGGATAACCTACAAACCTACAGGCATTTGGCAGACTCCTCCATATATATATATATATATATATATATATATATATATATATGTGTGTGTGTGTGTGTGTGTGTGTGTGTGTCAAGGGATGCTACAGCTCTTCATAAAATCATATAATTTTAGAGTTGAAAGGGACCACAAGAGTCATTTAGTCCAACCCTCTACAATTCAGGAATCTTTTGCGCTAAGTGGGGCCTGGGTCCATGGCCGTGAGATTAAGAGTCTCATGCTCTTCTGACTGAACTATCCCAGCAGCCTTCATATTATGCTGCACTGGGATAAATAGTAAATAGGAGCTTATAGCTCCTCTATCTATACTTTCCTAAGACGTCCTGCCATATTGCTACATACAAGAAGCTTGATAAAGACACAGCACTGTGGTCAGATCTCATTTTCCCTGCATTATTTTTCAAACTGGATTTTTTTTTTATAGCACTGTTAAGAATGCGGTATGTTTGTATTTGGAGAATATGCAACTTTCCCTCTCCAGGATAATCATTATGTCAATTTCTCATACTCCCTCTCTATCCCCCAACCTTTTTCAATCCCAAAGCTTGCATTAGTTTGCATAAGAAATACTGGGGAAGATTTTGATTTGCCAAAGGATGTTTTATTTGGCAGCTACATATACAAATTGCAGACTGTAAGGTTTGGAAATAATGAGAACTGAAATGAAATAACCTTCCTGCATTTTAAGCATGGCCACTGAACTTAAGCAAAAACTAAATCTGGGGTAAACATTTGTCCCTGGCACTGCCTCCTTTTACGTAGCAGCAATTCCAATGTCTGGAATAAAGTTGAGAACTTTTTAAAGAGGAGAATGTTTTCAAGATAACTTGTAATTTTATAAAGATCTGCATTATGCAAAAATAAGCACCCTGGAATAAATCTGTTGAGCTTTTATCACCTAACCAGTCTTAAATCTCTTCTTCAGGCATTGAAGAAACCGAACAGCTTCATTTAGAAGGGAAAAGAGGGAGGGAATGTCTCTCACATATGATTATTCAGTGATCATTCTAACTGCTGTGTGTACCAAGAATTAATTCCTCCCCTCAAATCACGCTTGAAGCATATAACATATTTAGGCCATATGCACGAATTTTCCCAGACATTACTGGGATTTCAAAGGCAGAATTGACAGAATTTCTGAAAGGTGGCACCTTGTCCTGGATCTTAGGCAAGTCAATCAAAAATTTGTGGGGTGGGGGTTGGGGCAAAGCTCAACCATTTGGGGGGTTTCCTTTAAAAAAAACCAACATATGACTTTTTGAAATATGGCAACCCTAACTTGTTGCACTCAATTTCATGTGTAAGGTTTTCCCCCCATAATTTTGTTTGATTTGTATTTGGTATAATGTTCATGAAATGAAGTACTAACAAGAATTCATTCAAAGCAATAGAACTCGACTTTGGAACACATTTTTAAAAGAAAAGCCTGACTAGCTTTTCAGACCCCCTTTAATTGAATAACTTTCTAAAGAAATGCCGGAAGCAACTGATATTATAGTCAAAGTCTTGGTTGTCCTGTTATCTTTTACTCCATGAAGACCCATTTATCCTAAATAGAACCCAATAAGGCAGACATGTATATACAAAATGATTTTTTTTAATGTGATCCCATTGATATCCTATGATGAAATTTTGCAGGTAGCTCTTATAAATATTAAATAATCAATACAATTTTTGGATTTTTAAAATCATATTAATTTTTTATCATTTTTAAATTTTATAACAAATTTAAAATTTAGTGTAAGTTCATTAGTTAACATATCATATGAAAGGCAATGAAGTCCTAAAGAGATTGGTGTTTTTAGTTTTGACGTATCCTAATCATGGGCTGAGCTTGTAAGGTTTTTGCTTAGTCTGTCAAGACCAAAATTGTCATTAAAAAAAAAATCAAACCCTCATAACTCAAAAAAGGATTGAGATAAAAAATTTAAAATTTTAGATTTGAACTTAGCTTTAATCATTCAACACGTGTACAGAATATTAAGAAAATTGAATGACATGAAGTAAAAAAAAGTTGGATCACTTGATATAGAAAAACTGAATAGAAAAAATGGCAAGGACTGTACTTGGGAGAAAAAACTCCCTTTCCCCCAATATGCTAGGCAACCCAGTCTTCATTGAAAGGTATTCCCTCCCCACTATGAGGACATCATTGTGCTACTGTTACATAAAAAGACAGAGTACTCTATGAAGCAAAACACAAAAACATCTCGTTACCATTATGATCCATCAGTAATTTGTAATAAAACATTCTATGCCCAGTCCTTACCAATCTGCTGCCCTTCAGATATTTTTGACTACAACTCTTTATTGGCACTAGTCAGTATAGCCTTGCTAAAAAATCCTTAAAGTACATAATATTTTTAGAAGGAACCCCCACCCCCAGAAAACTACTGTAAATACATCGAGTCGCTGGAGTCAATTTGACGGCAAAAGTAACTTGTGTACCTTTCTCCTTGTTCAGAATATCTTTGTGGCAAAATGAACACTTTAAGTGATCAGTCGTAAGAAAAAAAAAGAACCAGTCAGTTTTCTCACACATGAAAAATGGTCTCTTGCTGTAATCTAATGAACATCTATCTCCGCTACCCCTGAACGCATGAAACTCATCCCAGCGCCACACAATTTTTATTTCAGCAACTCAGAGACTTGTAATTAAAACAGAGATGAGGTTTTAATAGCAATTTCTCTCAATGGTAAGTTTATTCTAGTAGATATGCTCAGACTGACCCAAGTACCCACCTTGTATAAAATTAACTAATATGGTGCGCTCAATCAGAAGAATTAACCATCATGGTGCAGTAAATTAGAAGAGGTTTTATAGCAGTGTAACTAGATTTGATCTATGGCATTTACCTGTTGGAATCAAATTATTTTTGCCAGGAACTGTGTTTCCTTATTGTTTTTAATTAACTGTTATTTTATTATTCAACTTGCTTGGGTGCTTTCTATTAGTGTCTGCATAACAAAAGTCACACATTTATTTTATCAGGAGGACAGTTTGCTATTTTTTAGTTGCACTTTCCTTAATTATGTGCTAATAACATTGCATAGGAAGATGGAAAGATTTTAAAGTATATTCTCTTCATTGGAAATGCATGATTTTCAGAGAGAGGTGAAAGCACCTCCTATGTTGATACAGAAAAGTCTAGTTTTACAATTACTATTCATACCAAGCAATGATTTTTCTTAAGCTGATATTTAGACTTAAGGACAATCACAAAATGATAAGAGAAAAACCTTGGAAATCTCACTCCAACGTGAGCACTTTCATATTCCATCTATTTTTTCTTTAGGAGGTGGTTCAACTGCTCTGTGCCATACACCCAAATCTCCACTCTTATTGGTCGTTTTCACTAAAATGGCATTTGCGGTCAATTAGATGTCAATGAAAGTGCATAGGGGGGAAATTAGAACAGAAAACAACCTAGGCAAGCTTTCATTGAAAGGGTCTAAATAATTTCAGCCTACAACGCAGCAGCTCATAAAAACACAAGAAGCTGCCATCATTATACTGAGTAAGACCACTGAGTGAATAGGCAATCACTGCAAGTTCAGACAACATGAGCATATATATAAAATGTGGGTTTCTGTTCCCAATATGCATCACATTACACTTGCTTAAACTGAATTGCATTTGCCGTTTTACTGCATGTTTACCAATTTTTGGAAAGAGCCTTTTGATGCGCCTCATTATCTTTTCCCTTTTTTAAAACCACCACAAACAACCATCTCACTGCTTACCCCTAACTCTAGATCATTTATGAAAAAGTTAGAATGGATAGATCCCAATGCTGATTCTTGGGATCTATCCATTCTACTTCCTGCTTCCCATTTCCTGCTTCCCTGCATTGGGAGAGATGCCCCAACACCTGTGGACGCAGATGGCAAAGCCAGGTATCCCAGGTATTATTTAGTTCTACAATTATATAGGAAATGGAATGGATGCCTGTGATCAAATATTCTCCCACATACGCCAAAGAAATGGGCAGAAATCCCTATGATATATAAACCAGTCACTTCAGTGGGCAGAGAAAGAAAGTCTGAGGTTTCAATATATATTTTTTACTTTTAGCAATTAGACTTTATAAAATTACAGTGGAGTGGAAAGGCCCATCTAGAATTATGTCAAATATAGTTTCTGGGAAAGAAGCCAAGGCTACCCTGAGCAAAGGCAGTGTTGCCACTACTTACCATTTTGGTTTAATTGCATTGTAATGCTAGATTCAACAATAAGATTGGGGGCCATTTTAATTTAATGCACAGGAAACTGTTAGTACCAATTTTATCTGTAACAATTGCCAGAATTACAAAAACATTATTATTCTAGCACAGAAACAAAACCCTCAAGTTGACACACGGTATCATTTATGCATTGTGAATCTACTGGGAGCTACTTTACAAATATTTTTATGCTTTTGCCAAAGGTGACACAAAGCCATACTATTTCAGCAGAAGCCGAGCAGAAGTTCAAAGTACACAAGTGGAGAGTGATATACCTTAGTCCAGGGGACCAAATCAAGGCGTAGCCTGCCTGTACCATTAGACAACCATAATTTTATTTTATGTTGTGTTTGTGTGTGTGTTGGACAGCCCTGTGCAGGAGACAGATGGTCGGCTGTTATTGTACAATGCCTTGAGTCTTCCACAGGCAGAAAGGCAATAAATAAGCTTTGTAAGTAAATAAATAATACACAGAGTGAAACACGGAGAGTAATTCTGGTAGGTCAATTTGTATCATTGTTGTCTGACCATATTAAATGGATTGGTTTAACTGAAACGCTTGACATAACTGAAGGCTCTGTGTAGATTTCCGATAATGAAACAAAATTGGCAGATGGAGAAAACAGCCCCAAACTTCTCTTCATGAGAGGAAATTTTTCAGTTAGCACTGAGTCACAGTGAACATACAAGTTTTTTGGTTTCCACATGCAACTCGGAGATATAAACCTCTTAAGGAGGGCCCAAATTTCTGTGTTGAGCAGAGAAAGAGACCTAATAAAGATGTGCCTTTTCTCTGACATGTGCTGAGTGAAGCCATTGTTGTTGTTGTTGTTTTTTAAAAAAACATTATTAAGGTACATACATCATAAATTATGTACAGTCATATCTTGGATCCCAAACGCATTGCAAGTCTAACATTTTGGCTCCCGGACGCCGCAAACTCAGAAGTGAGTGTTCTGGTTTGTGAACGTTCTTTGGAACCCAAATGTCTGATGTGGCTTCCAATTGGCTGCAAGAGCTCCTTCAGCCAATCGGAAGCCGCACCTTGGTTTCTGAACGTTTTGGAAGTTGGACAGACTTCCGGAACGGATTCCGTTCAACTTCCGAGGTTCCACTGTGCTACATTTTGCATCAGTTGCAATTCCCTCAATAAACCCTGGGGTCTTTATAAGTTCTGTTTCCATCTGTATATTGATTTCCATGAAATCTGAACCCCCAAAGGCTTGGTAACATGACCACTCAAAGTAATATCCAACCCACGGCTCCAACAAACACTACAATGATTTTTTAATATGCTATTAGAGCTGCATCCAGGGCCGTCTTAACCGTTGGTGCTAGAGGTGCACGGCACCTGGGCGCCAGGCTCTCAGGAGTGCCAGGCCGAGAGTCCAGGGCCAAGCGTTGGAGTCAACAGCCAAGCGGAGTAGAGCCCATCTGCGCGCCACAGGCTCTTCTGCTGCAAGCGGCTCTTCCCCAGACTCCCAACACTCGCCCCCGAACTCGTGCCAAGCCATCCGCAGCAGAAGAGCCCGTGGCACTCCAATGAGCTCTGCTCTGCTCGGCTGTTAGCTCTTGCCCCAGCTGCATGGCGGCTAACTGTTTCAGTGCCGCACCTGGAGTACTGTGTAACGTTGTGGGCGCAGCGCGACACATCCCTTTACTGGCTTTTCTGCTGTGAGTGCACGCTCCCAGCACCGCCCAACATGGGGTGCCAGCGCAGAATGACGGGGAATGCAAGCGGCAGCGGAGGAAACATCTCCAGATGGGATCCGTCGCGCACCGACAGTGCCTACAGTAGCAACAAATCCGGCCGAATATGAGCACGCGGATACTGTCTGGAGATCTTTCCTCCACTGCTGCTTGCATTCCCCGTTGTTCCCCGGGCACTGCGCGCGCAGCCGGAACAGTTAGCCACCATGCAGCAGGGGGGAGGCAGTGGGCAGGCAGCACGGCGACTGTGCCACCCAACATTTTGTCTCCCCCCAACATGGAAGCCACACCCAGCTTCATACGCCCCTGTGGGGGGGGGCGCGGGCACCCCTATTGGTTGGCGCTGTGAGTCCCTGCAACCCGCAAAAGGTCAACAACTTCCCCCCCTCAAAGGTTGACACCTCTGGGCAACCTAGGGGCGCCGGGCGGATCTTTGCACCCCGGAGCTGCATCTGCTTAAAACGGCCCTGGCTGTACCATGCAGAGGAAATTTTAGCTGTCTTTGTGAACAATGTCATTTTTATTCATATATATATATATATATATATATATATATATATATATATATATGGAATATAACTGCTAGAATAAGGAAATCCCATGTGAGAGAAATCCCATCTATTTGAATGGAATCTATTTTCATACCATTATGCTTAGATTTACATCCTCAATCTAATCATTTTTGTCCTCATTAGGCTTGCTCATAGGTAGCTAAGAAGCATTTATTTCTTCTTAGTTTTTTCTCTTTTTTTGCAGCTGTGAAATGGGTCTTCATCCTTTCACTAAAATTTGAAAGATGTGATAGATCGCTCCATACCCATGCTTCAGCATCAAACAGCTGTTTAGAAATAACAGAAGATATAAGAATCAAAGGGGGGAACTCAACCATACTTCTGTGGGTCAACTGTAAGTTGGAATGAATAAACTTGCCTGGTGCAGGTCACTTTGACACACTAAATCAGAGCTTTCCAAACTTTTCATGCTGATGACACACTTTTTAGACATGCATCATTTTGTGACACAGTAATGCAGTTTTACTAGCAAACCAGAGGTAGCACTAAGCTGTTTCCAGCCCCAGGAGCAGTGCGGGGAGCATTTGCACGGCCTACCTACACACTGCAGCCGACACTCTAACGTGTCGTGACACACAGTTTGGAAAGCTCTGCAGTAAATCATCAGTAATTCAAGGAGAAGAGAAACAGATTCAATAAGAACAGTGAGATGCGTGACTGTTCTGGTACACGTGAACGTACTGAACACACGTACAATGGGCACAAATAAAGATTTGCAGACCTAATAAGCAAAGCAGCTGGTCATGTTTACTGAACATCACCAGCACCAAACTTTATTAACCGTGCCACACTCTTCCTTAGAGGTTTAGCAAACAGAAATGTATGTTGGTAAAAGCACTGCCACGCATCACCTCTCCCATTCTGCAAAGCCCCAAGTTCTCAAGGGCCCAGTGACATTGAAAACTGTAATGTGTGGATTAATCCCGTCAGAGATTCAGCCCTAGCTTCCTAGGGACGGGTTCCCACAATAACCACTGCTCATTTTTCAAGCACCATCAACATGCTATAGCAATTGATGTGAACACAACCTTCCCCCTCAAAAATGGGTTGCCAGGTTGCACCTGTAACACCATTTTGGGGCTTGTGAAATAGGAGTCTATAGCACATGTATATATGGGAAGGCTCCATAGTGTCTTCCCATTAAAGAATTATCTCTCCGCGCACCCCCTCCCCCATCCAGTCACTTAGCAGATAAAATGCAAGCCTGGGGCGGAACGAGAGAGACACCTTATAGTTCAACTAGGTTATTAGTTGGTTTGATGTAGCAGACAGGAGTTGCATCAGTATAGAGGTGAGAATTGCCTTTCCGCTCCATTCCTTCCTTCCCATTTCATTGTCGATAGCACGCAACTCAAACATTGTAATTAAACCCACAGAAGTTGGTCTAGTAAAAAGTTGCTATCACATTAGCTATACTTTTTTCTTCATGAACAGCAAAACATTAAAGCCAAACACAGCACATTTTTAAAAGGTTTCTGAATAGATTTTATGAGCAGTAACATTTGTAATTGGACAGGCTGTCTGAGTTTTTGCTGGATAGTGTTGTTTTTTTTAAAAAAAAAAAAATCACAATGCAGTCATCAGCAGAGTAGCCAACACTGTCTGGCTAGCTACCAACATCCAGATTTTAATATGAATGGTTTATGACTCAGCTACACTGGCTAATTGTTTTATTTTTATATTTATTTTTAGACCTGCAGGATTATGCAAGATGGTGTATTTCACCCTTTATTAGTTACAGTAAAAAGTGACAAATATTAACAGCTTACACAATAGCAGTCTCCATTCATAACTTATCCTAATTTTCATACGGTGACATAGCCAGTATTGTGTAGCAATTACCTAGTCAGTCTAAGACTAGGAAAAGAGGTGGTCCAGACAAAGGACAAGATGGTGTGTGTGTGTGTGTGTGTGTGTGTGTGTGTCTTTGTGTGTATGTACACACACACACACACACACACACACACAAACAGGCAAATATCTATGTACAGAAATTGACCAGACTTGAAGTTAATCCTTATTTCAGCACTGGAGATATGATAGATCTTTCATTGCACTCAAGGGAGATTACCTCCTTAGCTTGGGGCAGGGGCAGGGACCCTCAAGTCTGAGGGACAAATGTGACCCCTGTTAGTTTCTGTTCTCATCGCTGAGCAGCTGCTGGGAGTCACAGGACTCTGTTTACATTCCAGAGACCTTGCAGTCTCACGGGAAAGGGAGACGGGATGTGACGTTAGTGGTTTCCTGTTTCCTTTGTTCAGTTGCTCTCTGCTTTCATAGAGAGAGGATGTCTTTTCTGTTCTGCGTAGTTTAGAAATAAAACTCTTTACAATGTAGCCAAACCTCTCGTCTCTTCCCTGTGCTGGGAACCCTGCTGGATAGAATGCGCTTGAGGCCTCATCAAAGGCTCAGGTCATTAAACACGTTGGAGGCGATTTCAAACACTCAGCTCGGAGGAAGATGAGGCCTTATCAGCTTGGCTGAGCGGAGACTCCGACAGCCCCTCCACGTCTTTCTGGCCCTCACCACTTTTCCTGGATTACCATTCCTCTCCCCAGGCCACATCCGTAACTGGATCTGCTTCATACCCATTAGCTCTGTGGGGGTTGAAGGGAACTGGAGTCCAACAGAACCTGGAGAGCCATAGGTTCCTCATGCCTGGCTTAGGTGATAAATCATGACCAAGTTGGATAGGAACATTGGGAGAGAATTATCTCTGGTTAAACATTGCATTAGCCTGTAACAGTGCTCATTTGTCTTTTTATCTCCTATATGCAGATAATAATCTTCTGTCAAATTTACTAGTTGGCTTATATGAAGAGATATCATGCCAAGAATTTTGAATTATTTTGATACCGTCTCAGACCATTCTAACATTTATACAGGTTTACATTTATCTTCTTAATTCCCTTTTGTATTCCTACCAAGATGGCTTTCAGAAACTTAATTCACCAGAAAGACTGACAGTCAAATGCAATTAGCAATGTGCAAGAATATGAAAAATATTAAGTGAAGGTTACTTAGAAAGGCAATGTTTAATTAATGGCACTGGGAATTGTCTTTCAAATGCATATGAAAAAATACAATATAGCATATTTTCCTGAGCAGACTTGGAACTATACGGCCTTTTCATGCGTTCCTTATAAAGAAGCCATATCCCAGACCTTTGAATCTTAGTTGATTAACTCTGCAGGGTGGACTTTCAGTTAGGACAAAACTGTTCTAAGCAGCACATTGCAAATAAAATAAAACAGATCTTTAAATCATTTTCAACCACCAACAGTACATGTACGTACAGAGAACCACCCAAACTCTGCCACTGCCATTAGGCCATATTTCTTTAACTTCAAAAATATTCTTGTTTTATGCCCCAAAACAACTTCAGTGGCAGCAGATCAACCTGGCGGGGAAGGGGGTTATAGCTCAATCCCTGTCATCTCTAGGAAATGCTGGGGAAAGTCTCTGCTGAAAACCCCGGAGACCTGCTGCTCATCAGTGTAGATCTTACTAAATTAGATGTAGCAATGGACTGACTTCATATAAGGCAGCTTCCTATACCCTTAAGGGCAATAAAGATGACACAGGACAGCATTCATTGCAGCTCTGTGTATCAAGAGGGAACTGGGCAGGTAAGAACCAGAAAAGCCAAAGTATGTACCGTATTTTCCGCTCTATAAGACACACTTTTTCTGAGCAGAGAGGGGGGAAATTTTCCCCCCTCCAAAAATTAAGGGGAAATGTGTGTGCGTCTTATGGAGTGAATGCAGGCTCCTTGGCTTCAGCGATAGCAACGCGAAGCCTCCAAAGCGCAGAGGGAACGCTCCCTCCATGCTCCGGAGGCTGCGGGTTCCTTTCGCTGAAGCCAGGAGAGCGAGAGGGATTAGTGTGCACTGATTCCTCTAGCTCTCCTGGCTTCGCTTCGCTGAATAGGCGCTGCACAGCTTTCCCTCTCTGCGCAGCGGCCCTTCAGCGAAGCGGGAGGAGAAATGGAAGGGGCTCCGTTTCTCCTGCCGCTTTGCTGAAGGGGCGCTGAGCAGAGAGGGGGAGTTTTTTTTCTTGCCCCCCCCCCTAAAACAAGGTGCGTCCTATGGTCGGGTGCGTCCTATAGAGCGAAAATTACGGTATCTGCCTCAAACCATGAAGGGGGTGAGAATCTCTGTCCAACCAATTTTATTCCATATATTTCACTTTTCCCTCCTTCATTCGAGGCTTTTTAAACAAAGGTTGGATGGGCATCTGTCAGGGATGTTGGACTGGATGAGCCTTTGTGTCCCTTCCAATGCTACAATTCTATGATTCTATGATACTCCATATGGCGTATCCATTCTATGAAAAGCAGCAGAAAAGGTTACAATAGTTTAAACTTGTAAAATATGTGTTAGTGAGTCATAGGCATCACCTGACAAAACTAAGTTCTACGCAAGTACTTATTTTTAGTTTTGGGTAGCATTAGCAATTCCAAATCATGGAAACCGGGGAACTTTGCATTTTTATTTTTAGTCGTTTCCTATCATGATGGTATGTGACTCTATTTAAGGATATTGCTGACCTCAAGGGAAGGTGCCTCCACCAAGCTGCATGCGTGTTATGTTGCTCGTGCACATTGCCTTAGTGAACTTAGGAATACCAGAAAGGAGAAGTGTTCTCCTTGGCGACTCTCATCTTTTGTGTGGGATGATATTGTGAAAAGGTCTACCTATGTTGAGTGCTGAAAGAAAGACTCTATAAGGAAATTATTTCAAAGGCATCTCCTCTATGTGTAAAAAAGAAAGCACTCAAAATATATATATTATGTGACAAAAAGGTGCAAGGGGGGCTGGTTTTAAGAATGAAACAACAGTGTAAGTAACACTCTATACAGCTGGTTCAGTGGTCACATTTGCACCACTGCTTAGGAACGATATTAAGAAGCATCAGTGGGATACATTATTTTTGTCCTGGGCTGAGCATGTACTCATCAGTACCTGTACAACAACAACAACAACAACAACAGGCAGTATTCAACTAAATAACTGTGTGAGTGGAACCTGAAAACAACTCAGTTGTCCAAGGCAAGGGTAACCAGGTACATCTTCACCTTAAGGTGGAAACTATATAATGAAGGTGCTAGGCATATGTACCATTGTGGGGAAGGAATTCCCCAACCTAAGAGATTTCACTCCCCGGCTGCCGCCATTCCTGAACTTCTGGTGGTGGTGGAACTGCCAAGAGAGCTCCCTCTACTAATATTAGGATAATCTTCACCTTCCTTAGCTACTATTTTGCCCTTGGCTCTGGCGGGTGGATCTCAGGATCGGATTGGTTTTTTTAAAAAAGTAGATATCACAAGCCCAAAGTCTGCCTACTCGTGTTTTAGAATGCAGGAACCACCATGATGTGCTGAGTAGAGGCTCCTCCACAGAACGGTTAACACAGAATGTGTGCCCTGAATACAGAACGTTTGAAGAGCCCCAGCCAAATTCAACAGGCCTTCCTCTGCCTGCATATCTTATTTTTATTTACGTGGCCCTGAGATGGAGATGCCAGCAAAAGCTGCCAGCCAAACAGCCCAGTGGGTGGGTGGGTGGGTGGGGCTTAATTACTGTTGGGGTGATCAGTCTCAGAAAGAGCCAACTTAAGATCCATTTTCTCCAATCTTGAACTGATTCAGGTTTCAGCCACATATCATAAGCCAGAAGGCACCCCAGCTGCGTAAAATCTGCAGGCTTAGGAAGAGAGCAATCAAAAGCATATCTTCAGAGATGAGAAATACAAAACATGCGAGTGACACATTATCTTTAGAAATTCTAATCGTAAGTCAAGAAAAACATGACAGGGCAGCAGAACTCTCCCATCTGTTCCCTCCTAAAAGGGCTGATGGGGGGATGTGAGGTAATTGAGTTTTGTAAGGTAGCGAGTCATCTACAAATTTAATATAACAACTGAGACTGTTCCATTCGGAAGCATATGGCTGTTTAATCAAAAACAAAAAAAGTTGTGACTCAAAGCAGTTTAGCTGCTTAGAAATGTATTTGAAGGAAACCAAACAGCCAGGGGTATTATGTTTCCAAATAAGCAGATGCCACTTTTCCATTGAAAAACAAATAGTACGTCAGTGAACTCTGCCATATATTCTGACTCCGAGGGAAAACCAAGGGGGTGGGGGGTTCCCTGCTAAGATTCATTACCCTCCCCGGCAAAAAAAAATGAAAAATGATGGTGGAGGTTTGGATTACAGGTTACTGGTTGTAGACTGGCAGGTATTATGCTTTGGCCTACTCTCAAAATTTGTCTACTATTACTACTACCCAAATGCCTAGTGGTCAGTGTGTGGAAAATGGGCCTGTACATTGGGTTGTAGGCGTTTGTGGCAATTCCTTGTAGAATCTGGACCGGGGGTGGGGGGGACATATGACCAAAACAACTAATGTCAAGGGTGAACAGCAAAAATCACCCTCACTGCAAATGCCTCCCGTTTAAAAGACTCAGAAAGGGGTATTTAAAAATGAAAATTGTACGTTCCGCCCCTCCCCATCGCAAAATCAACATTCATTACTGAGATAATGATACTGTGTGAGAGCTTTTAAAAAGAAACTTAATGTTCTTTATGGATTTCCATCTCAAAGAGCAGCTAAATGGTAAATCAATTGTATAAGCATGAGTTGACTCAGGCTACAATTAGTGATCATTCTTTCTTGTCTATAGGTGATCTGCTTTGCTGACACAACTTCAAACGGTCCTGCACAAACAACCAGTCATTTATGTCAAAGAAGCTCACAAGAGTACCCGTATTTAATGATGCTGCAGTACAGATATGCAAACAACTTCGCCATTCATAAGGAAAGGGCAGGAAGACCACTGAAAACAGAATGCATTATATTAACAATGGAACACCCAGCGAAAAGCTCACAAACGGCAGAAAGAGGGGACAAGGACAGGTCTTACCTCAATACCACTTCATATTTCATGCTTACACCCATTACAGCTTAAGATGATTTACCTCTTTAAGGAGCTCTGCATCAAGCAGTGAGCACTACATACAGCCTTAGAAGAACATGTAAAAAATTATTCAGCTGTTTATACCAACTAGAAGAAGGGATGCGATGGCTGGATTTACTGCGTACTAATTATAATTGTAACAGTTTCTTTTTTGTTACAAAAACACTGCTTTAAAAATCTGCCTTCATCACAATTTGTAGTTTATTAAGGAGTCATTTTATGCACCAGACACTTTTATTGGTGGGGGGGATAAGCTCCCAACCCACTTTACAAGCTGAAGCAGGACAGTCTAGAAAGAGCTCACCATATAATTCTGCTGATTGTATAGCTCACCTCTGAAAGGAAAGAATGTCTCAAGAAAAAGCATTATCCAGAGAGAAGAAGAAGAAGAAGAAGAGTTTGGATTTGATACCCCGCCTTTCACTCCCCTTCAGGAGTCTCAAAGCGGCTAACAACCTCCTTTCCCTTCCTCCCCCACAACAAGCACTCTGTGAGGTGAGTGGAGCTGAGAGACTTCAGAGAAGTGTGACTGGCCCAAGGTCACCCAGCAGCTGCATGTGGAGGAGCGGAGACGCGAACCCGGTTCACCAGATTATGTGACTGCCGCTCTTAACCACTACACCACACTGGCGGGGGGGGGGGAGGGAGAGAGAGAACACTGATGGATAGGACAAAAGAGGTCCAAAAACCAAAAAGGTTTTGGTGAGTGTTACATACTGTAGGTGAATTTGAAGTTTTGAGTAATAGGTTACAGTGCATACCTAACTGTAACTACTCAGAAGTAACTCCTACTGAATTCAGTGGGGCTTACTCCCAGGTAAGTGGTGTTAAGACTGCAACCTTAATAAATCTTCAACAAAATCTTCTCAGGGTTTCCCAAGTTCTGGTTCTCTTGTTCTATACTTAGGCACTAAACCGCTGTGATTAAACCACCAAGCAGTTGTGTACCAATTCTTCTTGAATGGGGCATAATGGTGAAGAAACGAGGGTGTTTTGCGCTTTCAAAATCTTTGAAACAACCCTAACATATTTCAAAAGGAGAAGCTTGAAGGTTCAGCAGCAAACCCTTCCAGCAGCTGGAATCTTAATGATCCTCGCAGCCTCAATTAAATTGAATAATCGTTCCTAAAATAATTAACCAACACAGAGACAATGTTTTTCTGATTGCTGATTGTAACTATTATTATTTTTTCTGAGGCATCAATGATGGCATAGGGAGGCGTGCTGGCAGTAGGTCACGTAGAAATGTAAGCCACAAACAACTTTGGGGTAGGAGGGAAAAGAGCAGTAAGCAGAGTGTTCTGCTTTAAAACTTGAAGGCTCTTTGATCTACGAAACTGCTGAACACAGCCAAAGAAAAATAGCTAGAGAGGAGAGATAGTGAGGCTCATTCAAGGCGAGTTAATTCTCAAATCCTCTCTTGGACTTCACTGAAAGATTTAGAGCTCGGATTCTTAAAGGCTGCTAAATAAAGCTCCCCCAAACACGGCTTTGCTCAACAGCCACAGATCTGACCAGCAGCTGGAGAGAGCGGAGGAGAAGGGTCTTGCTCTTTCAAGGACAAGACCACTTGCAGCCCTTTTCAGACAACCTTAATTGGGAGTACTGAACTATGGCAACCATCATGGTGTCTCCCAATTCTTTGTACATCATGGCAACCAGACTCACCAACAACCTACATGCATTCAGCTATCTGTGTAAACTAGGAATGGGAAATCTGTGCCTCTGTCACCCCCCCCCCCCCAATGTTGCTGGACTCAGTACTTGACCAATGGCTATGTACTTGCTGTGGCTGATGCAAGTTGGAGGTCACAGGTCTCCCATCCTCATAAACAGAATCTACATATGCATACACAGATAGGATCAGCTGGGCCATTTCAATAGATGCTTGTTGGTCAGGGCTAACAGCCATGATAATCACACTCACCCACATTAGTCATCTGAAATGGGCTAATGACAACTAGGACCACTCTCCCTTCGTTCCGGCAGATTTGCTGCAATTTTCTGGGGGCTAGTGTCATTAAGATAATCCCCCACCCCAAGAAAAATGGAAGATAATGGGTTTAGAGTTGTGGCATGGCGAGGCTCTCCCTTTCTTCCAACTCTTTTTTCATAAATTAAAAAAATAAAATCATTTTCAAAGCTGCTGGATTTGTATCCAAAGTACTACTATATCAATGCTCTGCCAAAGCAAGGATTTTTCCTTGCACGATGGAATGTTCTTCCCCTTTCCTCCCTTCAAATTTTCCAAACCTCTGGAGCAGATTTGGAGTGGGTGCAGGGCATGCACGAGAGTTTATGTGAACAGTCCTGTTGCACAAGTGGAAATCCTTGTACTGACAGGACATGCTGATACCACACGACTGCCACTGTGAAGCTTTGGTCACTATCATTATTTCTGGATGCTAGAACCTTCCCATCCAAAACAATTTCAGAACATGAATTGTAAGCCCCTGGAGCAGAATCAAAATGGCTTCCCCCAGTTTTCCACCTGTAAACTGGTGGTGATCATTTTCACCCAATCTAACCTTCTTCCTATTCATTCCTTCGATCCTTGAGCAGAATTGAGTAGGGGCAGTGCAGACTATATCCAAACAGAACTTGTTATGATCAGGGAAGAATACCTTACACCTTCCATGTGAGAGATGGACTACTACAAAGCAGTCCTGAAGATTGGTAGCCAATGCTGGAAGCCTTTGACTTGGGAGTTTGATTTAACACACACATACACACAGTAGTTTCTCAGGCCAACGAGTACTGAATTTTTTTAAAAAACAGAAGCCACTTGAGACAGTTGCGTCCTCCTAAATTAATGAGATAACCAAACAAGAACCAGGAATATTGATTTGCATGGATAAACCGTGAACACTAAGTGGCAGGTAATAAATTAAGAAATGCTTTTGAAATGTAACAAAGAGCATGGGGGGAATAGTAACAGCTTGATGAAATGGGACATAATAATATTTGAAAGACCTGGAATATAAGATTAGGTCACTCCATTCATATTCTACCAAATGAAAAAAGGGGCTGAAGAAAGTCATTGTTTTCAGTGGAGAGAGCTGGTGTAGGATAATGGCTTGAGCTATGATTCAGAAAGTCCTTAGTTTTGAAATCACCGCTTCCATTAACTCATTCAGCATCAAGCCTAACTCAGGCTCACACTTTCAATGAGAACTCCAATTACACAACACTAAGGTTTGGGCAACTAGCCAAACTTTACAGGTTGTTCTAAGGAATGCAACATGATAATGAATGCAAAATGCTTTGAATAAATGGAAGTGTTATATAAATGCTGAAAGTTTTTGAGCATCAGGGAGAAGCCCTATTGCATATCCGAGCAATATCAAAGAACCAAGCTAAGTTTGATGTCAATTGTGTGAGTGCAATTAATGTGACTGGTTTTTAAACTTTAAATAGCAGCTGCAGGGGCAGAAATGTTAAGCTTTTCCCTACCCCTTCTCCACTCCCATTCATCTTTATTGTGTTGCCCTAATGCAATTTCCACAAATCTGTCCTCTTTCAAAAGGTATGATAACAGGACTGGGCCAACTTAATTTTTTCCCCAATATATTTTTGCATTTCTCCCTTGTGGTATATCATCACACACACCAAATAGGTAATGTGGAACTTTTCAGAGTTATGAGCCTGAAAGGAAAATTTAAAGTCATGATCATTTATTAAGTCAATGAGGATTAAGCACAATTTTTTATACACAGAGAGGCATAAAAATAGACTCTGAGATCTCTATTATTTCTCTTTGTTGGCTTGAACCTAATATAACTTTTCGCCTCCGGTTTCACACTGAGCTGGGATAATCTCTTTCCTTTTTATTATACCCACCAACTCTAATAAGACCGCCATGATTTGTATTCTGTGTGCAATGTTATCTTTCGTGATATGCAAAATTTCTGAAAGAAGTTCAAGATAAGGGCATGGATCCTAGCCCTAACTGTGCATGCTTTCACAAATCACAGAGTGGTGATAAGCAGCCCTACAGAGCCAGCTATTCGCAGAAGCCATTTCAAAAACATCTTGTAATGGTGTGGCGCTTTATGCCTAAATATGTTTTCATCCAGATAAGGATTCCTGGAAGCAGAAGACACTCTGCAGTCCACTAGGGTTCCAAAGAAAGGAAATGGTACCTAAGACACATTTTGGCTCTTAGGCAAGACTCCCTCATTGCTGCAAAATTGAAATTGCACTAAACTCAATTTAAGCCTGCCTGTGCCTAGTCTGCAGTTGATGAAAATATAACAAAAGATGTGTATGGACTCTGGGTGTCACATTGCTAGTAATGTTGTACCGACACACACTGCCTTGCTGAGTCGGACTGAAGTTGCATCTAGTCCACTATTCTGTCTTGAAGAATGGCCAGCCAGGAAGCCTGTTTGCTAGCACAAGGGAGCATTAATAACACAGCCTGCCGCTTCTCAAGTCCCTCTTTAAAATGTAGGAAAGGGCCTGCTCTTTCCAATTGCAAAATAAAACACCACATCCCCATATTCTAATAGCATTTTATTTTCCAAAATGGCACCACCTATGCACAAGAGAAGGCTGGGGAGAACTCAAGGTTTGCAGAAGTTGTTGTTGTTATTCTAATTGCCCTTAAGGGGCAACCCCCCATTCCAATAACCTCAAACAACCCAAATGAAACACTGAACATGATCAGCAGCTATAGAATATTTATTGACTGTTGAGGCAGGGGGAAGAGGAACGGGAGACCAGTGGGAGGAACAGAATGGAATGGATTATCCTGCACCAAGGGCACAATTGGCATTTTGAACAGGAGCCCTCCGCACTGCAAGATTTTGTTACAGGACCCACTTACACCCACTAATAAGGTTGTAAACCGCTTTATATTTTTTCCTTAAAAATATGAAATGGTGTAGAAATGAAATGAATATTAATAATTGTAATTGTAATAATCCAGATCCACAAAAACACACCGAACCTCAAGCCTTATGGGCACTGTTTACAAGCAAAATACACTGCTGCTTTCATTGTTGTTTTTTTAAAAAGTTGATAAATAAAAATAGCAAAATCCTGAAATCCTTTTCAGATTCAATTGATTCTTTAGATAGTTCCTTCCTGATTTTGTCTTGTCAAGAATAACCAGCTTTTTAACCCACATACACCTACGTGAACCTTAAGACCCCTTCAGAGGAACTGCTCTGTGGGCCCCCACCCAAGTGAGGTGAGACAGGTGGTTACAAAGGAGTGGCGATGATCGGTGGTGGCTTAAGAAATGCTCTCCTCATAGAAGTTTGTTTCCTCCCTTCTTGATGGTCTTTTTGGCACGAGCTGAAGGCCATTTTACACTTGTGTCTCCAAACAAACCCTATGCTTATTTTCTGTTTTAATCTGTTTTCAGATTTAAAACTTTACACTCTCACTCATTTCGCATAGTTTTAAGCAGAGCTGCAAATTCTTTATGTCTCAATTAGGGAATTTTGCTATGTTGTTACATTATTTTTTTGTTTCAATTATTGTAGTTTTAAACACTGCATAAATGTTTATTTTTATTGTGTAAGCTGCCTAGAGAATTTGATTGATGGACAGCCATGTAAACATAAAAAATTATTCAAGCCTCCTTCCTTTGAAATTGTTCCAAATTAACAAATTACACAGAATGGGATGTGTGCCCACAACCTTATACAGCAGTGACTGCTTAATTATTTGCACTAACCAATGTTTTGTTGTTTGTGGATATTATTATTATTATTAATTCCTATTCTTATTATTTTTCTATACCACCCTTCACCCAAGGATCACAGGGTGTTTTACAATATAAAAACACAAAAATGTGTAATATAGTAACAAACAAAACAATACTGCCCTCTGCTCCCCAGTTTAAAAGTTTAATTAGCCAAAGGCTTGGGAGAAGAGGATTTATTTATTTTTGCCCGGTGCCTAAAGATATGTAACAAAGGTTCAGAGTCCTGAGGTGCAAAGAGAAAACCTGTATTTTTGATTCAGCAGCAGCAGTTTCTTTTGTAATAGTCAGTGCTGGTTTTATAGCTTCTTTCCGCAGCGTTAAATATGAAAGCCCACATGGGACTCCTTGATCCTGACCCTGGGTGAACTTGTGAAAGTCTTCAGGCAGTGGTGCTGAAACTAGACTGATTTCCGATGCAAGGATAAGCTCGAAAAGAATCCCTCGGGCTCCTGTCAGTTTGGGACTGCCTTCTCTACACATCACTGTTGGCTCCCCAGGAATCTCACAAGAATTTGACTCCTGGTTCCAAGCTGTCAAAATCTCTTGACTAGGGGCTGACCATTCTTGAGCTCTCTCTTTCAAGCCTAACCAAAGATGGTGTTTTGGTGTTTTTTTAAGGCTCTGCAGGGAGTGGGAAACACCTCAAAAAACAACATGCCAGTCACTCCACCATGAACCACTGCTAAACAGTCTTTGTTAAGACAGAGGTAGGAATTGGGATCTGATCATGGCAAGGTAAAAAAGAAGTGCTTTGAGGCATTTCTGGAACTTGGCCACAGTGAGGTCAACTTCCCAGCAAGTGTCCTGACCCCATTCCATCAACATCCCAACAGGAGAAAAAGAAATATAAACCGAGAATATATAAATGATAAAAACTGACCTTGTAGGCTACACTCTTCATCTACTGACGTCAGGCAGGTGCCTTCGCAGTTCAATACTCTGTTCCATGTGCGTTTATAACAAGCATATTGAGACACGCAGAAGTTACACGTGTTTTAACCTGTGCATTATTTACTGTTCATTTTAATCAGTAATGGAATGGAATACCTGCTTTAGCTGTCTTTTATCGATAATTTTAATGGGTTGTTTTTTAATACTGCTTGAAGGTTTTAGTAAAGGTTTTACTAAAATCAGATGGTATTTAAGTTATAATGAGAAAAATCTTAATAATTATTCATAAAGGAAACAGCTTATAAGAAGTAAATAAGGAGGCCAGATACAGGGTAATGGTTGTATGTATTGTTGTATGTTATGCTCATTGTATGTTATGTTCACGTTTAATGAGGGTGGATTTCTGTATGGGTGGGTTATGTTGTAAATAAAATTTCCAATAAAAATTTAAAAAATAAAATCGGATAGTATATATACTAGGGGGAAATGGTGCTGACAGAAGATGCCAACAGAGGAACAGTTCCCAAAGAGAGGGTCATGAGAGGGGACCTTGTGCTCCTTCAGAAGTTGGTGAACAGCAACTCCCCATAATCCCTGACTGTCCATCATCCTAGCTAGGGCTGATGGGAGTTGTAGTTCAGCAACCCCTGGAGGCCACAGATTCCCGAACCCTGTGTGAGGTTACAGATAGGTAGCCGTGTTGGTCTGCCATAGTCAAAACAAAAAAAATTCCAGTAGCACCTTAAAGACCAACTAAGTTAGTTCTTGGTATGAGCTTTCGTGTGCATGCACACTTCTTCAGATACACAGTGTGATAATACCTGTGTGAGGTATTCAGGATGATCTGGGAGGGGGTGGGGAATCGCCTTAGGTCAATTTTTTTCAGGATTTCATGTTTCTCTCTACCTAACATTTTCTCAAATGTTATTTATTTGTTTATAAAATATATTAATTGCCTTTCTGCCTGAAATGCACTTAACATACAAATGTCTTATGAAATATATATACCAGTATGGTAAAGTGTAGTGGTTGGATCCAGATGAAGGATTCTCCAGCTGATCTCAGAGAGGTCCATATAAGAGATGTTCCCAAAACATTCTAGGCTCTGCCATTGCAGCGGGTCGGACTAGAGGTCTCTTGGGTCCCTTCCAACTCTATGATGCTATGATTGTGGTCATAACCAAAATCTTGAAGTGATAGACTAATAGGCTAAAGGCAGCTAATGCAGGTGAGCTAGGAACATATGAAACTGTATTCTACAGTCAGATCAATGGTCCATCTAGCTCACTACTGTCTATAACAGGGGTAGGCAAGGTTTACCTCGCCTGGGCCGGTTCACTCCAGTGGAGATCCCTCCGTGGGCCGGATTGCGTGCCCGCTCGTGATTTCCGGCATCTGTGTCTGCGCAGACGCAATTTCCGGTGCCACGGAAGCAGGCAGCTCGGTTCAGGGGCGGTTTGTGGGTCGGTTAATCGACCCCCATGGGTTGCTTGTGGCCCATGGGCCTTAGGTTGCCTACCCCTGGTCTATAAGAAGGGTAGGGAACCTCGAGTCCTTGGGCCAATCTTTGCCCATCAGGGGCTTCCAAGTTGGCCCATGAGGACAGTTTCCCATACACATCCACTTGCAACATCAGCTGATGGGCAAGAGGGTTAAATCAAAGCATCTTGCACCTGATGTCACTTGGCCAACAAATCAAGGACATTCCCCATCCCTGGTGTACACTAAATGTCAATAGCTCTTTGGGATTTCAGTCAAGAGCCTTTCCCAGTCCTACCTAGAGTTGCCAGAGATGAAATCTGGGACCTTTGCCCAGTAAACCATGTGATCTATGGCCCTTCCCTAGCATAGGTTTTGAAGACCCTCTGTGGCTGGTCCCTGTTAATATTCTGAAGTGCTTGAATTGGCCAGGTGAAGAGCAAATTCTCTAAGTGTGGCCTTCTGTCCATTCCTGGTCAGCACAGAGAAACGTCTTGTTATAATCAGGCTTCAGTTCCTGACTGTGAGGACCCTGGGCTGGACAACAGAAACATATTTGAGATGTAGCGTATAGGACCAGTACCCACAACCCCAGACATGATTTGCACGTCATGCTGCAATATGATATTTCTGAAAGCTACGTTTTAATAAAGAGTTGCTCATCACAACCAGTCTTTGTTTCTTGAAGTAGAGCACTGGTGTCTCAACTTCCAGACTACAATGCGAGTCATTTTCCCAGCCCAGTTCTCCAAGTTCCACTGACAAGATGAAGAGAATGCAGGAAGGGGATCAGCACAGCAGCACCTTGAGTTTGCTCTCAAAGGAAACCAATCTTTGCTAAGTGTCAAGTACAAATCATGGTTATTCAGGTAGACGAAATGACGCACACAATTGGACCTTCGTCCTGGAAAAAATCAGCATGTCCCTTGAACAGGATGAACATCTTGCCACAATAAATATGCCAATGCAAAATTACAGCTAAACGTGCGATTTGCATTCACATCTTCTTTGGAAGGCTGGCTCCTGGGAATTATGTGCGGCATAAGGATTCCAAACTTCAGTTAGAAGAAAACTCTTCCTGAACACTAAATCAGTAATTTTGCACTGCAGTTCCTTTAGTCGTGGCTACATTACATTCAAATGCGTTCATACATAATCCAAGGGAAATGAAAATTTACATTCGGGGGGGAGGGGGAGACAAAACCCCTGTTGTGTAAAATATAGAAATAAGGTACAAAGGAAGATAGAAATAATGAAGCAGTACTAATAGCAGGTGGCGCTGTGGGTTAAAGCCTCAGCGCCTAGGACTTGCCGATCGAAAGGTCGGCGGTTCGAATCCCTGCGGCGGGGTGCGCTCCCGCTGCTCGGTCCCAGCGCCTGCCAACCTAGCAGTTCGAAAGCACCTCCGGGTGCAAGTAGATAAATAGGGACCGCTTACCAGCGGGAAGGTAAACGGTGTTTCCGTGTGCGGCTCTGGCTCGCCAGAGCAGCGATGTCACGCTGGCTACTTGACCCGGAAGTGTCTCCGGACAGCACTGGCCCCTGGCCTCTTAAGTGAGATGGGCGCACAACCCCAGAGTCTGTCAAGACTGGCCCGTACGGGCAGGGGTACCTTTACCTTTACCTTTTACTAATAGCAAAATAACAAATAAATAAAAATAAATGCCCTATCAGAGTTCTGTCTGTCTGTCTGTCTGTCTCCCTCCCTTTGACACAAGGGTGGTGGAACTACAAAGAGGGCCCCCTCTGTCAATCTTAACACCTGAAAGGGTCTGAGGAGGTCTTTTAGATATTTGGGGGCCTAAGCAATTTAGGACTCTCAACATTCATGTGAACAACTCAGTTTGGGCTTGCAAATGAACTGGTAACCAGTGCAGCTGGTTCCAGAGTTCTAAATGGAACACTGGCCACTGCATTTTAGACCAGGTGAAGTTACCGAGTTGTCTTGAAGGTTCTCAATCGGGGAACACTACCTAGCTTCAAAACCAGGTTAAGAGGAAACTTTCATTAGTGATGGCTGCAGTTAATATAGAGGCCAATGTAAGGCTTAAACACACTTATAACTGGTGGGGAAGGATGGGAGATCTTCATATGCTGGTTCTAACAGTGTATTACCATGCAGTTTTGTATTGTTCTGTATAATTTTATTGCCGTGAGTCACCCTGGGATCCCCTTTTGCCAGTTCATATACAGCTGTTATTATATCTGCTGTTTTGCTTCCAACACCTTCTCCAGCAATTCTCAGCATTGAATTTCTCCCGCTTTCACCATGACAGACATCCTCAGAGAACTTTCTACCATGATCTCTTTTCCAAGATACATAAAGCCTATTTCGATTCCTAAAATAAGATAGTTCCCTCTTGCACTTCATAGTATGCAGAGGCCATAAAATTTCTGTGAAAGAATAAAAAATAGCCTTACTTTTGCATTTTTCTTTCTGGCTTCTCTTCTTGCTGCCTTTTCTTTCAGTCGTTTTTCCTGTGGGTGAAAAATTAAATATGATTATGATGATTACCTATAGTTATTAGTTGCTTTCCTCACAAAAGTGACCCAAAGTGATTGATGAACACTAAAACCAATAACAAACAGAAACTTTAAAAACATTTCTTTTTTTAAAAAAAACATTGTTCAGCCCTGACATTGAGATCGAGCACTGAGGGCCTTCTGGTGGTTCCCTCATTGCGATAAGTGAGGTTACAGGGAACCAGGCACAGGGCCTTCTCAGTAGTTGCACCTACCTTGTGGAACACCCTCCCATCAGATGTCAAGGAAATGAACAACTATAATGACTTTTAGAAGACATCTGAAGGCAGCCTTGTTTAGGGAAGTTTTAATGTTTGATGTTTTATCATGTTTTTAATATTCTGTTGGGAGACGCCCAGAGTGGCTGGGGAAACCCAGCCAGATGGGCGGCATAGAGTAATAATAATAATAATAATAATAATAATAATAATAATAATAGAGATAAAAGGCAAGTCTTGCACATCCTGCCACTCTAAAAGGCCACAAGTACTGGAAACCCTTCAAATTTAGGCCAAATAAAAGTTCAAATAGAATGAACATTTGTTGCCAGGCACTTAAAAATTGATAAAGATAATGCCAGGCAAATCTTCCTGGGGGGAACATTCCATGAGCAGGGAGCCACCACTGAAAAAGCCTTTTCTTTTGTTTCTGCCCTCCAGACCATCTGTGGAGGGGAGACACAGAGAAGGGACTCAGATGGGCCTTCAGGGTCCAGGTTGGCTTGTGTGGGGAAGAGTAAGTGTATAATGGAGCAGCTTGAGGGGTTTCAACATCAGCAAGTATGTCTTGTAGAGCACATTACACATTCAACTTTTAAAATGGAAGAACAGTCCCTATGGAACTGCAAAACCTCCCGTGTTTATATAAAAATTACACTCTACAATTGATTTATTCCAGATTGATGCTTTATGAGCAATTCAGTTCCTCCCATCAACTCAGCTTTGTCGTCTCTGATATTTTCACCTTCACAAAATCTCACTTTTCCCGAACAGTGCAGTTGTCCTGCCTTCTCAACACAGTCGCCCACTACCACATGCAACCAACAGCAACTTAGTATGTCTGTGAGCCGGGATAGCTCAGTCAGTAGAGCATGAGACTCTTAAAGCTCAGGGTCATGATTTTGTTGGGTGGAGGAGTCCTGCATTGCAGAGGTTTGGACCAGATGACCACCGTGGTCTCTTCCAACTCTACAATTCTATGATCTCGCAGCAGCAATGATTCCAAGGCCTACATGAGGTCCAACTAAGGCATTTAAACAAGACTCTCCCATCCCAATGCTAACTTTTCTTTTTATAAACAAGCTCTCCATGTGCTGCTTCTATTGGTAATGGAATTTTCACTTGCGCACATGTTCAGCTGACAAACCCGCAGATAAAAAAGACCCCCTGCACCATTGCTCAGCAAGGGATGCCAAAATATGTGCATCAAGAGATTATAAAATCAAGTTAGACACTGGAGGGACAAGAGGATAGGGATGAGATTTTCATGGATACTTCAATGCATATCACCAAGCAAGGTTGAATTGGGGGGAAATCTTCTTCAATGTTCTCCTATTAGTTTATTCAGCTACAGAGGTTTAAACTGATATGCTGCAGCTCTAGCAGGGCAGATCCCATATTTGACATCTTGGAAAGTCTACAGCTGAGTCATCTGAAAAGTCTACAGCAGTCTATTATTAACCTCTGCTTACTAAGTGTGACAGTGACGGGGACCCTGACATATTCCCACTTATGCATCCATTCTGGCTAGGAACAGGCCCTATTGCTGATGTTCCTTACTCCAATGCAACACAATTAAACTCATTAAAATGGAAATAAAAGTCGTATTTCTATTTCTGTAATGTCCTTCAGAGACAGGACAGACCTGCATACCAGACTAGTACATCACGACTCTCCGTTCCCTATCTTGCTTCTGTTGCCTTTTATAAAAAGAAAACCTTGAATTTGCCTGGCTTAATCAATCCACCTTTATAGGTTGGTTAAAAAAGTGGTGTTCAAGGCGTATGCTATTTTTAAACATTTATATACTTGAAGTATGCGCAGATGGGAGCCAAACGCATCCTTGTATAACTCAGCTTTTGATAACATGTCTGTGTAACTTCTACCCAGGTGGGTTTTTAAAAAAACAGAAATTGTCTGCAATTGATGTAGTTTTATAAGATGTTGCTGAAATTATTTTGCTTTGATGACAGTAAATTATGTTTAATCAAAATTATTGCAGAAGTTGCAGTGTATGTATTTTGGGAATCTCATTTACCACATCCTTTCATGAAGTTGGATATTTTGTGGAATGTAGTCTTGGTTTTCTTTGATAACTGAGAAAGGTTAGAAAAGTATCTCTCTCCCAAAGGAAAAACTGGGTATAAATATCCCTTTCTCTCAGCGTATATCACCTTTCACATCACCTTTTGCTTGCAGCCCAATTTTAGTGTTGCTGATTCAAATAATTATGATTTAATTAGAGCTTCTCAGCTCTATATCAATAATCAGTATTTTAGATTTGCAATACTAGCATTAGCAATGACAAACCTAGACAGCATCTTAAAAAGCAGAGACATCACCTTGCCAACAAAGGTCCGTATAGTTAAAGCTATGGTTTTCCCAGTGGTGATGTATGGAAGTGAGAG
The DNA here is from genome assembly GCF_964106915.1 of Podarcis gaigeae. Taxonomy (NCBI): domain Eukaryota; kingdom Metazoa; phylum Chordata; class Lepidosauria; order Squamata; family Lacertidae; genus Podarcis; species Podarcis gaigeae. The sequence goes on from NC_139677.1 coordinate 85,219,591, forward strand.
CTGGACCATAAAGAAGGCTGATCGCCGAAGAATTGATGCTTTTGAATTATGGTGCTGGAGGAGACTCTTGAGAGTCCCATGGATTGCAAGAAGATCAAACCTATCCATTCTGAAGGAAATCAGCCCTGAGTGCTCACTGGAAGGACAGATCCTGAAGCTGAGGCTTCAATATTTTGGCCACCTCATGAGAAGAGAAGACTCTCTGGAAAAGACCCTGATGTTGGGAAAGATGGAGGGCACAAGGAGAAGGGGACGGCAGAGGACGAGATGGTTGGACAGTGTTCTTGAAGCTACTAACATGAGTTTGACCAAACTGCGGGAGGCAGTGGAAGACAGGAGTGCCTGGCATGCTCTGGTCCATGGGGTCACGAAGAGTCAGACACGACTAAACGACTAATCGACAGCAATACTAGCATTTTATAAGGTTTTTATGTTATTCACCTTATTTATCTTCTTTTTTGTAATGCTTAAGTTACTTTTAAGTTAAGTAAAGGAAATGTATATGCTATATGCCCGAAGACTCATCCTTGAACACTAAATTCTCACCCACCCCAGACATGGCAGTCGTTGAAGGGAAACTAAGGTGCAAAACTTAACTGCCGGACTTAGTTTCCACTACATAGAAATCAGGCGTAGATTTGTCCTCTGAAAAGAGCAAAGTTGTCGCAATTTGTAACCGTGCAAATATTGCTGGACTCCGACTCCCATCAACTCCCAGCCAGAGTGCCCAATGATCAGAGTTGACAGGAGCCATGATCCAACAACATATGGAGGGCCATAGGTTCCCTATCCTTGATCTACAGCAAGTGTGGGGAACCTTTGGCCCTCTAGGTGTTGCCGAACTACAATTCCTATCAACCTCTGCCATCAAGGCCACTGGACTGAGTTGAGAGCAGCTGCAGAACCATAGGTTCCCCATCCTTGGTCTGCAAAATTCTGCCTATTGTGAGCCAGAGATAACACTGTGGAACTCAATAAGGTAACTGCAAAACCCCCTCTTCTGTGGCTGTGCAATGAAGAAGAGACATTATACATGTCTAATGTATATGGACCGTATAGTTAAAGCTATGGTTTTCCCAGTAGTGATGTATGGAAGAGCTGGACCATAAAGAAGGCTGATCGCCGAAGAACTGATGCTTTTGAATTGTGCTGGAGGAGACTCTTGAGAGTCCCATGGATTGCAAGAAGATCAAACCTCTCCATTCTGAAGGAAATCAGCCCTGGGTGGTCACTGGAAAAACAGATCCTGAAGCTGAGGCTCCAATACTTTGGCCACCTCATAAGAAGAGAAGACTCCCTGGAAAAGACCCTGATGTTGGGAAAGATGGAGGGCACAAGGAGAAGGGGATGACAGAGGACGAGATGGTTGGACAATGTTCTCAAAACTACCAGCATGAGTTTGACTAAACTGCGGGGGCAGTGGAAGACAGAAGTGACTGGCGTGCTCTGGTCCATGGGGTCACGAAGAGTTGGACACGACTAAACGACTAAACAACAACAATGTATATGGACACATCCATGCACATGCATAAGCGATCACTGCCTGGGACACCCACAACACAATTTGTCTAAGTTATTCTAAGAAGATTGTGATTGTTTTGATAACACAGCAGGAGGATGAAACAAACTGAGAATGAATGGCAAACCCACTCACTCCTCCCTGCCTCTCCACCAATGTGTTCCCATGATGTAGGTCATGTCTTACTGCCCCAACAACCCAACTGTGACTTGTTCAATTCTGGTGCATTTCGTGCAAGATCCTGGCCCCTCTAAGGCAGGACTCAATTTTCTACCTCCTGCAATCCAATTTCCAAACTACTTTGTCGTGACCTGCTTTGCTGTAGCTTGTCAACCTGTGTCACTTGCCCATTTCTCTGAAAAACCACCTGCTCTCTTTTCAAGTGCTACCTTTGAAAAAGGATTTTGGGGGGGGGGGGGAGTCAAGCTACATTAACAGTGACCTGGGAGGAATGGAGTGGGGGGGGGGAGGAGGAAGAAGAAGAAGAAGAAAAGCTCAGACAGCTGACAAACCAGAACAAGCTGAAAACAGATTTGAAAGAGGACAACATGAAAAATTCAACAGAGGAAAGATTCCTCCAGGCACCAGGTTATTTTGTTACCCTTTGCTATTTTGGCGACACTCATTTGTCTCCCATTTCATGTCAACCAAATATAATTGAGTCATATGGAAATGGCAGGGTGCATGTCACCAGGCATTGCTCCTCTGCAAGCTCACTTCGTTTTAATAGGGCTTCCAAGGGAAGCGGGTGCAAATCCCAATGAATTGCGTGGAAGTTACAAAGCAGGAGCCTCTTGTAGATTTTATCCATCAAGATGCAATACTAGCCAGAGAAGATGGTTGGTGGGGAAAGGGAGTGTGGGGGGGAGGCAGATGGAATCACATTTCATGGAAGAGTGGTAGCAACACATGCAGAACCGGGGCAATGTATTAGATAGGAGGACAGATGGCAACATAATATATGGAATAATTTATAGGGGGGAAAGACTGGGAGACACAAAAGGATGATGCAGGCTTAATAGAAATCTGGTTATGTGCCTGCTTGTAAGGGAGTAGAAGGCTTTTTGAATAAACTTATAGCAAGTGGAATTTCAGAGGAAAGGTTTATGCAAGGACAGGCACTGCCACCAGGTCCCTGTTCGTGTGAGACGGATGTAATTTGTGGGACAAAAGGTAAAGAATGAGTAACGCTCCGAAACAGAAAATAGCATGGCTTTCTTTTATTTAGCTTCCTTATTCAAGGGAGCACCCATGGATCCGCCTCAGCAAGATTGGACTCCAAGCAACTGAAACTGCAATTTGTGTGATGGAAGTTATGCAGAAGCCTCTACGTGGAAATCAGAGCTGTGCCGTGCCAGAAACAAAAATGGGGGAGAAACAATGAAGAAACACACAAATCATAATCATACTATTTTTGCTTCAACGGGTAGCTCTTATTTTACAACTGGGCTTTTATCTGCAGGCTTTCACAATGCTCAATATCACTCAGATTTTCAGATTTTGCTAAACCGTCATAACTTATTCAAGAGGCAGTGCTTTCTGGGAGGCTGCATGTCCATATTTCACATTAAGAATATGAGATTGTATCATTTGCTTTTGCTTCACCATAAGCCATTTACATGGAAAGAATTGGTGATTAAAATCAAATGACTTGTACGCTTGAAAAATAGAGCTATTGTGCTTTAAAGGGAAGCACTGTGTTTTATTCTGAAACACTGCCAGGCATGCTAATGTCCTCTAATATGCAGTTCTGCTTTTCATATGTGTTACACATCTCGAAATGAAAAAAAGCAACAACAACAAAGTCCCTGTAAGGTAATTCATTTTGGGGGGCATTGCATGCACGTTGCAAATATGTAACAATGTCAAAATGCAAACAGTAAATTTTATAAACACCACGTTTTCGGTTGGTTATTAAAATCTTGCTATGTTTCACAATTTCCAAAAAGCAACCCAAATTATATTTCCCCCCTCCATTATATTGCAGCTAATGAAATGTCCTCTCAGTAAAATGGATTGGTGTGATGGGTAATCTCTGCCACTTCTGCTCATTCTTGAAAGCTCTTTTTTACCTCATTCACAACTTACCCTTTACTCACTACAAGCTCTGCCTGTTTTCATTTCCACACCCGTCCCCATTGTAAGTCCGTAACCCTCAATAGACTGTGTCTCCTGTCTTTCTGGGGAACCAGGAACTACTGATCCCCCCCTCGCTTGGGCCATCAACTCTTTTCCGTGAGGGGCCTCCCCACGGATCACTTATTCCATGTTCACATTTGCATTCATTCTGGGCTTTCAATGAGCACACAACACATGACCACATTGCACCAAAACCCACCTGGCCAAACAGCAGAAGCAAAGAGGTGGCTTCTAAACCCACAATGCTCTCTCTCTCTTTTTTTTTTTGGCCAGGTATTATATTTTGCTTTTAAAGGCTGTAATCAGACTGATGTCTTCACAACTGATGACAACTAATTAGCCACCAAGAAGTTGCTTCGTTCCTATGACTGTTAAGAAGAAACCACTCAGCTCAAAATCAGGGAAGCCCAGCCGAACAGCTGAACTAGATATTTTTCTACAGCTAAAATGTTACCTAGGTACTTAACAGAACATGAATATGGCAGAAGACTGTGAAATTTCTGGCCGGGAGCCAAGTAAGACCGGCAAGACAAATGTGAAGCAGCATCAGTGCGACATAGGTGAAATTGTGGCAGTGCCAAATGAAGGTCGGTTTTGAGGAAAGATTCAAAGCAGCAGCTAACTGTAAGGTACTCCAATATCCTGATGGGCATGAACAGGTCGGTAGTCTTAGCATGTTATCACAGGATAAAATCACAATATAAAAAACAGAATACATAATCAAAATAAAAATAGAAACAACAGAATACCCCCCCCCCAAAAAAAGAACACATTTTAAAAGAGCATTGAATGACAATCAGGCAAAGGGTTTGTTAAAGAGGAACATTTTTGCCTGGGGCCTAAAGGTATACAGTGGTACCTCAGGTTAAGTACTTAATTCGTTCCGGAGGTCTGTTCTTAACCTGAAACTGTTCTTAACCTGAAGCACCACTTTAGATTTAGCCTCATGCTGCCGCCACACCGCCAGAGCCCAATTTCTGTTCTTATCCTGAAGCAAAGTTCTTAACCTATAGCGCTATTTCTAGGTTAGAGGAGTGTGTAACCTGAAGCATATGTAACCCGAGGTACCACTGTATAATGAAGACACCAGGCAAACCTCCCTGGGGAGAGCATTCTACAAATGGGGAGCCACTGCAGATAAGGCCTATTCTCGTGTTGCCACCCTCCAGACCTCTCGAGGAGGAAGCACACGAAAAAGGACCTCAGAAGATGTTCTCAGGGTCCTGGTAGGTTCATATGGAAAGAGGTGGTCCTTTAGGTATTGCAGTCCTGAGATGTTTTTGTTACGATATAGAAGCAATGCAGCTGCAAACTGCTAGCTTGAAAGCAAAACATAATGGGAATGTTGGGATTGTCCGTGGGAAACAGAGGGACAGTCAATTCACAGTGCGAAGCACTGGAATTAGCTCAGAGTGTAATATGAGCTCTTCCGTTTATTCCTGTCCAGGAAGTGCAGGAAGTGTTCGCCACTACACTGCTGGAGTTTGAAGAGAGCAGTCATGTTTTTTGTAATGCTGCAAAGACAGAAATAAAGGCATGTAAATACGTTTCTGTCTATCTTTTTCCCCTGCCAGGGGGCAGGAAAGAGGGGGGGGGTGTTCTTCTCACGTTTGAGAAGAATTGCCTATCGAGACCTCGCCTGGATCTTGCTGGGGAATGCAGCCAGGAAGGTCAACAGGGAATCATGCCAGGTGCCTGGGAGAGTTGCCAGTTTCTCCTGATAAAGGCTTGATTTCCAACAGTTTTAAGGCTTTATAGGTCAAAACCAGCACTTTGAATTGGGTCCAGAAACTAGTTGGTAACCAGTGCAGTTGGATAGGCTAGAATCCAGCCTTGGATCTCAAAGTTTAAGCTTTATATATACAAACACAGGTGCTGACTCCATGATCAGAATGGCATAGCATTTTGGCTAAGAATGAGTTCCACAAATCCAAACTAGCAGCCATTGGAATTGCAGGGCGTGGGGATTATAGAGGTACTACAGGGAACAAGCTACTGCTTCCAGGTCCACCTTTCGTTCTCAGAGTAACATTCTGCACTGAATTGGCTGAGCATTTCAGCTGCAGCATTCTCTAGAGTGACTTTCACACATTACATAACTAGCTCTGTATCAACTCACATGGGGAATGACTTGCAGAACCTTTTCCATTATATGTAGACGTTGTAGCCTAAGGGCAAATTGGTGGATGTTTGCGCTGCAAAATTAATTACCCATCCACTGAATTTTTCAAAAAATAAATGTTCTCCTGTATGCACCTAGTAAATTTTCACTATTTGAAGAGAGGGAAAATGTAATTTTCTAATCATAATTAATACATGACCTTACTGTTTGCCTGGGGATATTTGTCAGACCGTACCTGCAAATTAGGCAGCCTACAGATTTCTCAACCTTAGCTTTCCATTAAAAAGAGGGAGGGGAGAATCTTAAAAATCTCTGTGTGAAATAAGGTATGTTCGTGTGGGGGAACAGTAATACTTTTAAAATGTGTTTAATTTTCTTGTCATAAGGGGATGGGGAGAAAAGGCCAAAGTCTCCTCCTAAATAAAGAGTATTAGATTTATTCACTGAAAGGCTGCTGTAGGTTGGGACATTTATCATAATGTCAAAACTCTACAGGCAAGTGGGATTCAGATAAACCTCCAGACTCTTGACAGTCAATACTTTGAAGACATACTGTACTTCCTAAGTATTTTAATATGCCTGCCAAGGTGTCACATTTGGGGCACTGTCAAAAGTGGAGGGGGGGGGACACCTTAAGACGACAGAGGAAGAAATACCCAGAGTAAGTGGGTGAAAAGTATTACAGTTTACGAATATGTGCATGAGGAGATGAAAATTACAGCTGCTCCTGCATTGTTTGGGGGGGGAGACATCTTGACAGATTTGAAGGAAGTTATTCTATTTACTGCAGTAATGAACAACAGTGCGAAAGTTCTGCTCTGAGTATTTTGCACCCATTAGTATGCAAGAGCTACACCTGTTTTTTGGCCAACTTACTCAGAAGAATTAAGTTCAGCTATGTCTAATGGGGCCTACTACTCCAAAGTAAGTGCATGTAGGACTGCTGCCTAGAATGGCAGCATTTTTCAGCCAAACATATATCTTTGCATCACTGCATGCCAGCCACCCACAACCTCATGTCCTCCAGATTTTCTGGACCAGAACTCACCTGTGACTATTGGCCATCCTGGCTAAGGGTGATAGGAGTCATAGTCCAAAATGTCTGGAAGATCTCAGGAAGGAGAATGCAGCTGTACATTATCACTCTATATGCTATATACTGTTTAAAGACAGATCTTCCAAAACAGTGGTTTTTGCAAGTTCTTGTTGAGTAAAAGTGTTTGTTTTTAATTAATCCCAGTTTGAATTTATATCCAAATCAGTCAAATACTTAAAGGAGACCAAGAGAAAAATCCACCGAACTACTGGACCATTTTAAGTTCTAAGGGAGTAATTTAGAAGCAAGTGGTTGGCAAAGCAATTCTAATGAGTAACTTCTATAGAAAAACTTCCAATGATTCAGAAGGAAAAATCTCACTTCCCCCAATTTAACTATACCTTTACCTTTACCTACTTTAAATGAGGAACATTTCTGTCTTCAGGGGATCCACCAACATTAGGGTGGGATCAGAATGGTACTATAAATGCATATTACCTGCATTAGAAACCTGTGTTAGAACCGCAAAGCAACTCTGCCATCAAATTGCAGCCTCTGCCCTCACTCCCCATCTGCAATAATGGGGAATTAATACTGATCTACTTCGCAAGGTTGTTGTAAGGATTAATGAGATGTGTGCGAAGTACTCTGGGCACTTAGAAAGGTATCATATATACCGTTAATCTTTTAAAAACCATTCCTGTTGTTTGTAAGCCTGGTAAGGGTGTTGTAAACTCACAACTGCATAATATTAAAAAGTCAACCACCCCCCATTGCAGACAGTGTCTTGCTGGGTAAAATAGTTCCACCCTTCCCTTTTGATACAAGGCATTTGCCATTAACTTTCAGCTCCCTCTTGTTTGAATGCTGTGAAAGTACGGAAAGCAAGATCGATCTGCGTTTTATTATGCTCTTCATAATTTTAAGTACCTAAGTCAAATCTATTAACTCTTCTTTCAAGGTTAAGTAATTTGAGACATCAGATTTGCATACAAGTTCCATTTTCCTTCTCTTCAGAGCTTGGTAAAAGAGCTGCTTGTTTTTCCCCAACTTTATACAAAGGATAAAGGGACCCCTGACCATTACGTCCCATCGTGACCGACTCTGGGGTTGCGGCGCTCATCTCGCTGTATTGGCCGAGGGAGCCGGCGTACAGCTCCCGGGTCATGTGGCCAGCATGACTAAGCCGCTTCTGGCGAACCAGAGCAGCACAAGGAAACGCCGTTTACCTTCCTGCCGGAGCGGTACCTATTTATCTACTTGCACTTTGACGTGCTTTCGAACTGCTAGGTGGGCAGGAGCAGGGACCGAGCAATGGGAGCTCATCCCGTCACGGGGGTTCGAACCGCCGACCTTCTGATCGGCAAGTCCTAGGCTCTGTGGTTTAACCCACAGAAGGTATAAAACCAGGAAATTCAGTATTTGACTCCTTTCTGTTTAACATCTACTATTTAGGGACAATTTTGCAGGATTTCTATTGCACACAGTTGAATGTCTCCTACACAGTATAACTTTCTCTTAATTTCTATCACTTTGGTATGTCAAGTATTAGTTTGCTCAGATTATCATAGCTTTATGCATGCAGCTGTGGTATGGGAAATGGGCCAATTATGAAGTTTTCTAAGCATGGGGAATCCGAGAACAATATAATTCATTAAAATACAAACCCCAAATTAATAAAAAATAATTGAAAATGCAAGTAAAGCAATTAAATTCCAAGGATAAGAGGTAATGAAGAAGTGTGAGGTGAATGATTGCAGTATTATAAATCAATGAACCAGTTCACTGACAAATTCATGAACTCTGAAAATTAAGTTTTTGTACTTTTATTGCCAAGTTACAAAATACTTTATCAGTCACTCCTTCAGACTTTTAAAAATGTGTAAGTGAACAACCCACATTAATCTGACATTTATTTTAAAAAATAAAATCAGGTAATAGTTACCTTGGAAGAATGGTTTTATAGTACATTCTTCACAATGAAAAGCATTTTTTAAAAAAATATCAAATTTATTAGCACCCTTATTATTGGATTCAAAGGGTATTTATTTTTATACAATGGACTTCATTATCCTTCATGAAATGAAAGGAACTTGAAACGGTAATGAAATAGTATTAGCAGGAGTATTGACAAAAGAATCTAAGTGACTCTTGATTTAGAATACGACTGCAATTTTTATACTGCATTTGAGGATTCCTGTATAATTGCAGCTTTTACATACAGATCAGACAATTTACTTCTGTTTCAAAGAGATGCAGAAGTATTCCTTCTGGAGAACTTGTGGGCTGCATTTTCATGTTCCCATCTGACAATTCTGCTAAGCAATTTTGTGATTCATTATGAAATCTTACATATGTACCTGGGAGTCTCACAAAAGTCCAAGGAACTTGTTTCTGAGAAAGTGATCACTAAGTCCCAGGGAAATGTGTCATAAGCCCCCACCCAATTAGTCTGCAGGTAAAGGGGGAAAGACATGAGGTGGTACTAAGACCCAACAGCAGAGGCAGCCAAAATGGTATCCTTTAGATGTGCCTGGACTTCAACTCCCATCACCTCCAATGATACAGTCAACGGTCAGAGATGATGGGAGATATTGTTCACCTATAAAGGGCACATAATCTCTGCCAGCAGAGATTACCAGGATTCTAGACAGCAATACATGAGGTTGCTGCCAAGAATGGCAACTTCATGTCAAATTCTCCTCCTGTTCCCCTAATGTATAATTATGGAGATAGGCCACATCACATTCTCAGTTTTCCTACTACCACCCCACATTACTAACTGCCTCTACAGGGGCAGAGGCGAAAAGGAACATAAAATGAGGTGATCTCATCATACATTTCTATAAAGGTACGCTGTGGGAGAGGGTAAATCCATTTTTGGGAGAGAGTGCAAGGAGGAGCCTGGCTCCTGATATGATAAAACTGTAGTCAACAAGGATCCCAACACAGAATGTGCACTGGCCCATGGCTACTTAGGGAGCAGAGGTGAGCAGAAAGATGTGAGTAAAATAAATGAGAAAGCAAGGAAAATAAAAACTAGGAATGTTCCATGAGTGGATGAGACCTTAAGGAGCAGGAAAAGGAAATGATGGAAGATTATGGAAACAGAATTTTTCTACAGAGATGGCTCCACTTGCTGTTTCCAACATGGTGGTTTGAAGAATATACCCAAGGAGTCATCTCACCAGAAGGAATGGGGTGAGCAGCAATTTCTGGACTACAGCTCTAGAACAGGAGTGGTGAACCTTCCCCTCACCCCCTTAGGATGGACTGATGACCCACAGGAAAAGTCTATCATGGTCTGCTGCTGTCGGTGGACAGAGCCAAACCCAACCAAGAGCTGGAAGTGGGAGGGGCTTACAGGATTGCTTAATACTCTCTCTGTTCCCCAGCCTAATACTCACTCTGTTCCCCAGCCTTCACACACATGCACACACCACAGGAAGCATTTTCCAGAACGGCCGTCTAGAGAGCCTCTGCAGACCCAGATGCTGCTGTGGGCCACGTAAAAGCAGACTGAGGGTCTCATCCCAGTTCTAGAGCGTTCAGAAACCCCTTCCGTGCAGGTGAAAATCTGTATGTGGGGCTGCCCAGAGACTGCACATAGGAAGTAGGAATCAAAAAGGATGAGGGCCAGAACACTGTTAGCTCTGCAGTTCAAGAGCTTGGAGTCTGGGGCTAGCTTGAGCAAAAAAAAAGATGATATACTGTATTAGTATTAAGCCCCACATGCACAACACCAACATGCAATGTTAAATTACAGCTGATGTTCCTGGCTAATTACAGAAGACAAAAGTAGGCATGCTATTTCCACCCCCTGCCAAATAATAAAACATTCTGCTACCATCTCTTCAGCCTCTCCTTGTCAGGAACCTTTCAGTAAACTTTTAATAGTTCCTTAGATTCTTTGAAACATGGATTATTTCTTCTTGTATCTATCTAGAACAGGGCTCTGACCTGTTATAGACTTTTAGGCCCTATCAACAGAAATGCTATAAATAACAACAATGAGGAGAATGATCAATGAGCGTTATAGAGATAGAGTAACCTTTGTAACTATTCTCTGCTGTCAAGTTCACAAACTTTCAGCTCTGGTTTATGACAAATAAATGGCCCAGAAACAATCTTTGCATTTTTATGGCCTACAATTTACTTTTTTTTTAATGCCAAAAAGGGAGTTTAAAGTACCGACATTAAAGCTTTACATTATAGCTGAAATCAATCACATTATAGCTATGACATTTCCTGAATAATTCATTAGAGTTTCAATCACATCTATGAAAAATGTAGGCATTTAAATAAAATGTATTATGCCGAAGGCCTCATTGATACAGGACTCTCTAGTGGTCTCTTGGTGGTTTACAATATCATGTCCTCTGCTATAATGACCCTTCAAACATTGCCCTGCTTTCTGCCTATGAGCATCAAGAAACCAAAATTTAACACTGTCACAATACGGAACGAGGAAACTTTGGCTCTCTAGAATTTGTTGGACTACAACTCTCCTCAGCCTCAGCCAGTATGGATATGGGAGTTGTAGCTCAATGACAACTGGAGGGGACACAGTTTCCTCATTTCTGAAATAGAGTAAGGGTCTGTTAGTCAACTAACCAGTGTGGTTGGGTTGCATATTGGCTTCCATGTCACTTGTAATAATTGAAGCTAGAAGGTCACATGGGAGCGGCAGGCCAACACAGTCACTTGTCAGCCACGGTTGCCTGTCCCCAGGGAATAGCAATGGTGATGTGAGAGGCAGTCATGTTGTCCACTTCTACTGCCTCATCTCCCCAGTTCATACAGTGGAGAAGAACAGGAAAACATCATCCAGACTCTATAAAATGCTTTTAAAAATCCAAATGTTTTGGAATGGATAAATGTTATGCAAAATCCTTCATTCCCCAGGGTACACATGTCAGCATTTCACAGCGTTTTGTCTCCAATATTCTGACAAATGGAAGGAAATCAACTTACCCTGTGTTTTTCTTTAATCTTCTTCCTATATTCTTCTTTGTCAAATTTGTCCTCTTCCTGCAGCCTCTCTTTTGCTTTGTTGAGACTGATTCCACCACTGTCATCGTCATCTTCTGCTTCGTCGTGAACAGATTTTTGTGCGGGTGGCCACTGCTGAATTAGCTGGATTTAAAAAGAACAATGAAAAATATCACTGCATCGCCCTACATTCTAATTCTGATTCAAGAGTTGAATCAGACTTGAAGTACATAACTTGAAGTGCTGTCACTTATGTAGCCAAGACAGGAACAGCCACAACACAGCAAGAGAGGTGTCAACAGAGCTGGAGTAACCATAAGGTCTGCAGAAGTACAAAAAAAAAAAAGGAAATCTAACCTGGGCGGGGCCTGAAAATAGCCCTATGAGCACTGAGTGTCCTCAATGGCCACAGAATAATGACCAAATGCCCCCCCCCCCGAAAAAAAAACCTAGATAGTTGGGGCAGTGGAATAAAGTATGTCTGCCCGATGATAACAATGGACAGGAGCACACCATACTGAAAGTTTGTTGCGGGTCCCACTGGTAAATTCAATTCAATGTAATTGAACATTTAATTGCAAATAATTAGTTGTCACAATGTTTTATTTGAAGGCAACAATTGGGTAACTCAAAATCTTACACAGAACCAATAAGAGCTGCTTCAAGGAAAAGCAAGCACCCTAAGCTAACATTTGAAATTAAGTGAAAAGAAAGGTAGAGGGTAGCAGCAAGGCGTTTGGGATCCAAATAAAAGGATTTTGTGGCGTGGAAGGATGGCAAAGCGGCACAGCAGGATGATGAGCTTCTTGGAATTATTGGGAAATGGGGAGTGAGTGTGTTTGGAGAATCAAAAGTCTCAAGGTCTGCTGCATGGAGAGAGAGGGGGGAAGGAAGAACCAATGGATGTGCAATGGTGAATGCAAGGTCTCAGGCACACTGGAATGACAGGATTATAGACCTAATCAGCTAGTCCAGCCCTCTCCTCAGTGCAGGATCTGCAATGTGCAGGATCTAAGTGCAGGATCTAAAGTATGTGCTGAGTTATACAAGTATTATACAAACTGATATTGTCAAATGCAGAGGCTTCTGCAAAGGCCACCCTTGTGTCTTTAAAGTCTTGTTTTCATATTTCTCTCCCTCTGAGATCAGCTGAGAATATATCACCGAAGCCCATATTGCTACTTCACATTCTGAACGCAGCGCCGCATCCAACACGATCATTCCTCACACAAATTCATAAAAACCACTCTTAATACATCGACCTAATTATAGAAACTGACAGTTCAGCATCCATGGCTGCCACAGAAACACATTATAGGGCTTCCTAAAAAGAAGGAAAAAACCATGGCAACTTTTTATCAAGCTACTATACTCACTTATCCATCGTCTGCAGTTTCAAATTAGCCTTTGAAACAGCAATGCACTGTATTTATTTTAAGAAGCAAAGCATTACGACTTCAGCTTAATCAGAGCGTTTGTCGTAGCCTTCTGTGCAGCCAAACTAAATGCTTCGTTTTCAGGCAAGAAATCATGGGCCATTGTAATCTGCTTGCGATGCATTTCCATAGAAATTTAGTACCGCAAACATGGCCACAGTGATCCATCAGTCAGTGTAGTCTCAAAGACTGCATTTGGCCTATTGTGCCCTTGAGACTATAGAAGGGGGTCAAAAGCTGTTGCATGCAGGAAGGGAGAGGTGGGCCTCTGTTCTAAACAAATACTGTGAATAACCACTATTTCAGTGGTAAGGAGCCTGTGCAAATTCAGCAGCACCTACCTGCAACCTAGCAACACTTCCTCTTTCCTTCCACCCTGCATGTTACTGTACAGTCACATTAGATTGCAGAAGGAATTGAAACTGACAATTGTCACCATCTGCTATAGAAAAGGCCATGGAAAAGTATTTCTTCCTCTTAGATTTATTGTGGTTTTGCAGACCCCCCCCCCCCAAAGCACATTCCTGGTAATTAGCATTTTGCAAATCACACATCTAAGTGCCTGATAATAAAGACTAGGAGATAATTTTTATATTTTCAGTGAAAACACTGTGGTGCTCAGGCTTATGAAGAACAATAGATATTTTTTTGCTTAACTGATAGTTTTCAAGACCGTGATGAACTCTGAGGTTCCTCTTGGGAACTTCTTTGGGGGTATTCAACAAGAGTAAGATCACTAATGACAAATATATCTGGAGCCTGACAACCATTATCCATCTTCCCTACAGTGCGCGGGGAGTACTGGTGGAATTCTAATCGGCCAGGACAGTATCAACTGAATATGACAAAAATCCTTTGCAAGGTCTCAGTATTCCAAAGCCACTTCATAATTTATTGGCACACCCCAATGTGGGAAGTGTGTGCCAAAATTTGAAAATTTGACAGCTTGTGTTCTAGGCCCAACACCAACACACACACACACACACACACACACACACACACTTCTTAGTATAAGCCAGCCAGTTTTCTTAGATCTTACCTCTCCATCTTCAGTAAACACAATTTTTGTGTTTACTTTAAATTTTCTCTTCAATACTTTTTTAGCTTCTTTTGTTTTAGTTATTTTCTTCTTCGGCTTTGAATTCGATGTACTCTATAAAAGAAGAGCAGAAGACAGACAGCATGGTTAACTTTTAGCAAAGAGGGATTCCAGGACAAGGATGAAAATACGCCACTGCCATCAACCAAAAGGCACATCTGTGCTACAAAGAGCACATGTGGTGGTGTTGTATTAAAATTTATTAAATTTTTATACCACCCTTCATCCAAAGATCACAGTGGTTCACAACATAAAAATACAAGTTGAGAACACAAAATGCATAATAAGACAAAAACAAACACAAACCAATAGCTCCCCTCCCACAAATACATTTAAAAACTGCAGCAAAAATAAGTCTAAATTTATTCCCACCAGCTAATGCCCAACCCATAAAACAAGAAGCTACATTGCTTTCAGAAGACGCTCAGGCTCAGCCTTTAGTGAACCTTGTAGGGGAAAAGGAATTCTGAATATATCTTCAGAAGCATAAAAGAATTAATACGTAAACCAAGAATCGATTGCCACGACTTATATGTTTGAGTTTGGGATTTCACAACTGGACACAGCTTCCAAAGGTGTTGATGTGCAGACATCTGAATCACCTTCAGAGGAAAATTTTATTACTTTGTCAAGCAGCCCTCTGTTGCCAAACGAACCCCTCTAAGACACTACAGAGGCAGTGAAAAACTGCCTCCACATTCAAGTAGCAGCTCCACTACTGAAATGTGAGGAAAAGTTTGTGATATGGGACACCTGTATAGCCTGGAAAGTGTCCACTCTTTTAAAGTTTCTTACAAACATAATACATAATATTCGAAGTAAAACTGAGAAGAAAGACAAAGAAGAATTTAGCACTACAAGGTACCATGCAAACTTTAGCTCAGGTATCCTGCATGCCAAGCCCTTTTTTGCTGGAATCGTTTGAAATAGATGCATAGCATGCCCCCAGGCCAAGAGCAATGAAATTAAACAAGGAGAGAAAATTGTTCCTTATTTCCTGTTCTATTGCTTCCATCTTAGTAAGCAAGAAATGGATATCGTTAAGTGTGCTCTCCACAATGATTTCCATCCAGAATAAGGGGCAAAGAGAAATGAAGGCATGAATATACATTTCCTTGTGGGCTTTAATGAAAATTACATAGTCAATCATATCTTGCCCTCTGGAATCCAATTTTTAACCTGCCACTTTCAATAACTACCTCTAACATTAGGAAAACAGGCAGGCGGAGGCAATTCGGCAGGGAGGGCTTAAAACCGATTCAGATTTCATCCAGGTCTCCAGCAATGGCAATATTGATTCCGTTTTGAACATTTTGGAAGAGACTCTGCCGCCTTTCAGAAACAGGTGAGCAGGGAACCAGGGGCTTATTTCAACTGTTCCAGGAACATTTCAGCATCTACTGCACTTTACATCCTGGTAGAGTCCTGCTGTGTTGGATGAGTTTCAGTTGGTAAGGCCTGAGGATGTGGACAAGGTGCTTGGATTGGTCAGGAGAACAACTTGCACTGTTGCCCCTCATGGCTGAAAAAAACTTGCAGGGAGGGGACAGCTGGCTGGGTTAGGGAGGTGATCAACACCTCCTTACAAGAGGCGGTGGTTCCTGCCTGTTTGAAGGAGGCAGGGGTAAAACCACTCCTTAAGAAACCCTCCATGGACTCAAAAAACTTAAGTAACTACTGGCCAGTTGCTCATCTCCCCTTCTTGGGCAAGGCTCTTGGGTGGGTGGTTATGGACCAGACCTGAGTGCTCTTGGAGGAAACGGATTCTCTAGATCCATTTCAATTGGGGTTTAGGCTCGGTTTTGGCACAGAAACTGCTTTGGTCACCCTGTATGATGACCTTCATCAAGAGAGAGACGGGGGAAATATATCCCTGTTAATTCTCTGCAACCACTCAGCAGCTTTTGATACCATCAACCATGGTATCCTTCTGGAGAAGATCAAACCTCTCCATTTTTAAGGATATCAGCCCTGAGTGCTCACTTTGGCCACCTCATGAGAAGAGAAGACTCCCTGGAAAAGACCCTGATGTTGGGAAAGATGGAGGGCACAAGGAGAAGGGGACGACAGAGGACGAGATGGTTGGACAGTGTTCTCGAAGCTACCAGCATGACTTTGACTAAATTGTGGGAGGTAGTGGAAGACAGAAGTGCCTGGCGTGCTCTGCTCCATGGGGTCACAAAGAGTCGGACACGACTAAACAACAACAACAACAAGGGTACCATGGCACACTAGTTGAAAACCACTGCCTTATGCTATTTAACATCTACATGAAACTGCTGAGTGGTGTCATCTGGAATTTTTGGTGTGCAATGTCAGCAATATGCTGACGACACACAGCTCTACTTTTCCTTTGCATATGCAGGTGAGGCAGTGGATGTGCTGGACCGATGTCTTACCTTGGTAATGGTTCCTTCATCCGCTCCACACCTACACAAAACAGCCTCTGTGAGGGGTAATACTGCAGAAAAATCTGTTTTAGGGTCTGTGTTTCCAGTACGTGTGATGTAAAAGTGGCTGGGAGAAAAAATATGAAGTAGTTGTTTTGATGTTTCATCTTCTTTTTCTTTCTTTTTTTAAAGAGTTGTGCCTCCAGTTAAAAGAAGAAAAGCGTTTACCAAGGGCAGGTATGAGCTTTGATGCTGAACTAAGAACATTATTTTGCTGACATTAACAAAATGTTTCTTTCTGCCCCACAACACTCAGAAACCTTTGCTTTCGAAGTTGTGGAAAGTACTTTTGATGGAGGAAAGGGCAACATTCTATGATGAGATGAAAAGCTGCAAGCTATACGTAGTGCCAATTAATGCTGACAAGTTCATTTCCACTCGCAAAATGAGCGGAACTGTGATATATACATACACATACACACACACACACACACACACACAGCATGCAGAAGAATTTGCCTGAAGATGTGAAGGTTCACAGAGGGGGAAGACAACAGGGGTAACTCCAGCGAGTGCCACTCCCCTAGGCCCTCATAGATATCCCACACACCCTTGGCCCCCAATCTCCCCCACTGTGGTTCAGAAGGTACATAATCTTACATAGTAGGTAAGATGGTAGGTGTCAAGAGCAGGTTTCATGGTTTCAAAAAGCATGATGCAACCAGGAAGGCTAGATGAAAGTGAGTACAGATGGTGGCATGAGGATGAAATACATGGGAGGACATTGCTAAGAAGGGTTTAATTGAATAGTTTGAATTGCTGTACAACTGCTATTAGTTTGGCAAAGGCAGACTGATAGGTTTTTAGTTTATTACACTGTGGAGCTGACAAATGCAAATTGTGAACTATGAAAAACAACAGGCAGGGGAAATAATTATCTATACAGTCCCAAATGCAAATGTATGCCTTTTTGAATTAAGTTACATTGAAGTAAGCAGAGCTGCTAACATTTCGGCTTGCGTATGTGCCAGACTGGGTATTAAAGCACACCTGAATGGTGTCACATCATTAATTCAGAAAAATCGCACTACTTCACACTTCCTCATTATCCTTCTTCCAGATACTGTACAATGGCATACCTGGAAATGGAGATTCTGAGAGAATTTGATTTCTCAAATAAATGCAAGAGCAAAACAGGGGTGTTGTTGCAGAAGACAAAGCTTCTCCAGCCCAAACAAGCAAGGAGTTGCTACTTTTAAAGAGTTCCAGTCAAGATGGCGGCTGCAATCACCAACCTGGTGCTCCCCAGGTGTTCTGGACTACAACTCTCATCAGCCCCTGTCAGCATGCTGCCCATGATTTTCAATTTTGAGCTTTGTCATGGAAGGAAGATGGGACAGGAACATGAGCAAAGCAATGGCCATGCATTGAGAGGGTTTCTGGTGGGCCCACATATTTCGTATCCCAATCAACATGCCTTCGCTTCCTCCTCTACCAAACCAGCCTATGCCACAGACTCCAGGTTCTCTAAAAATCTGAACCCTGGAAGCAAGATAGAGTACGCTAAATAAAGAGACGAAGTAACGAGATGCAAATGTGCATAATTTATGACAGCACAATTTGAGTTTCCTTGGCACGGAGTACACACAGCCTTGGGTACAGCTGGCAATAAAAGGTCTTTTAGTCAAGGGTTTTATTGTGAGATTTCATAGCATGTAACTATGCAATTAACTTTGTCACTGTGGCATTTAATGGACTCTTTAAGCAAAGAATATATCAGCGTATTAGCTGATTTGGTAAAATAATTGACATAAAATTGCTTTGTAAGCAGTCTAAATCTTCCACATAAGGTAAAAGGGGAATCTGCAGTTAGCCTTCAATTTGATTGCCCTGGGAATTCTGCACGAAGGATCTTAAGAGTGTATTTACTTTGGTTAACATATACACGCTGAGCATATTTATGCAGAAAACAATCTTCTGTTTCACCGAGATGCTTTGTTAGTCCTGGAAAGGCTGAGTAGCATTGTTTTGTTTCACCCGCATTTAGAGATGCTTGTTTCTTAAAACTGAGGGTGTGTGCCTCTTAAAAAGAACTGCTTTCTGAAAGCCAAAGCAAGAAGTGCATTGGCAATGTTTGGACAATTCCCCCCACCCATGAAAAAACCATGGTAGGCTCAAACTTGATTGGTTCCTTCCTGTCCTCTTAATCTGCAGGGAATCTATAGCCCTCCAGATTTGTCTGAAATCCAAGAGAGCTGCTACTGGCCTGTGTAGATGATACTATTTCTAAGAGAGGCTCAGTGGAAACTGGGCAGGCTGAGGCTGCACACAGCCTATAAGAAAGCACTGTGCAGTTAATAATAATAATAAATGTGTATATATGCAGATGATGCATTGTCTCCAGGACTAATTACCATGCACGCACTGGGAAGTATATCTGTACAGAGCAGAGCTTTCCAAACTTTTCGTGTTGGTGACACACTTTTCAGACTTGCATCATTTCGCGACACAGTAATTCAGTTTTACTAGCAAACCAAAGATTAAACTAACCCCTTTCCAGCGTTCATGCAACACACCTACACACTGCAGCCGACACACTTAATGTGTCGTAACACACAGTTTGGAAAGCTCTGGCATAGGGGGCTGAGTCGCTGCTGCATACTAGGAAACTGAATGGGACAGACAAGGTGGTTGCAAAGTTGGCACTGTGCAAACGCATCAGCAGATACAACTAACTGGGTGCTCCTACCAGCACGTTCATCTTACTCCACCATCTCAATGTCCCAATATGTAGCAGCAACTCAGGTAGAGGAAGGTCAGGTGGGCAGCACAGCCCCAGCACACTGTCTACTACTGACAGGGACCTGCATTGATAGACCTCAACCATCATAAGCAGTTTGTGCCTATTTGATACAGACAGGGAATAAGACAGGATCTAAAACACACACTTTAACCCTGGCTTGTTTGAACTAACTAGACTGTGAAGCAACCAGAGCTCCCCAAGTTCAGATGCATCAAGGAAGTCTGGTTAGTTTAAATATTAAAAATGGAGGTTTTTCATCTCCTCGTCTTGTGTGCACAAGGGAAGAGAAGTGGTAGTGTCCAAACCTTGTGTGTATAACACTAAGCTGTGATTAAGTGGTATGTCCAAACCAAGCAAATGGGATGAAGTTTAATAATAATATAAAAGTTCCCGTCAAACGTGAAAAAAGTAATTTCTCTTGAATTTAATAAGCCATCGCAGTTAATTAACTGCATCCTCCTGCTGTCTACCTCTAAGAGCAGCCTTTAACACAGCCAATTCCAATTTGACCTTAAAATTACATTAATCATCTTCAAGTTTCTCAGCTAGGCTATGATATTGATTCGAACGGTAACTGGACAAGAAGCTTTCAAAAATGTGAAGTGAAAATTTCTTTTGAGGAAAGAGCATAATCTGGAAGGCAATCGTTCGTAATTAGCCATACACAATTCAAGAATATGATCCATGTCACCCAGCTGTCACATGGAGGATGGAGCAAGCTTGCTTTCTCCTGCTCTGGAGGGCAGCGCCCGTACCAATGGATTCAAGTTACAAGAAAGGAGATTCTGATTTAATACCAGGAAAAACATTCTGACAGTAAGAGCTGTTTGACAGAGGAACAGACTCCATCAGAAGGTGGTGGATTCTCCTTGGAGGTTTTTAAGCAACAGTTGGATGACCATCTGTCATGGATGCTTTAGCTGAGATTCCTGCATGACCCTTGAGGTCCCTTCCAACTCTACAATTCTATACAAAGAAATCTCACTTCCCACCACTGACATGCAGCCCCTGACAAATTACCCCCTCGGCAGATAAAAGGTTGTCCATTTTTGAGTAGCCCTTGCAATAATGCAAGCTTTCCAAACTATTTGTCATAAAGAGTTGCAAAGGGCAGATCTACTGAGGTAAGATTTTGGAATCTTACATCCCATGACAGTCTGCTTTACACTTTTGCTCTGTAAGCATTGGATTTGCTTGCTTGAGTCACCTGGAACTACTTGCTCTGCAAGCACATCTGAAGTATTGCCACCTTCTTTGGGCCAGCCTGTAAAAGGCCCCATACAACCCAGAAAAGCTCTGCCGGATGACATAATGAGGATGCAACGGAGGCAGCAACGTATGCCTTCTTTGCTGCCTTCAATGCTACTAGGTAGACTCAATAAGGAGCCCTTACCAGTGTTCTGTTGCATTCATTCAGATCTTTCCTCCACTTGCATTCAAGCAGTCTCCCAGCTTGTTTCCTCGCCCTAAACTCCAGAGTACACCAGGGGGCCAAAAAGGCTCCACGAAGTGGAAGAGGGCACTCAGGGGTGATTGTGTCAATAGCCCGAGCCACTCAGGCCTTCCAGAGATCTGTCAGGGCTTTGACAGGGGCACCATCGTATCAGCCGGAACCCCCACCCACCCAGAGCTATTTGGCATTCCACTGGATCCAACAACCTCCAAGGGCGTACCTTCCTAATAGGTCCCCCACCTCTGTGGAGGGGGGAAGGTGCCGGCAGCCTAAATCTCAACAGGAAGTGATCTCACCATGACAGCGGACTAATGTCAATATCCCTCACCTTCAAATCACCCTCTTTCTGCCCAGTTGAGATAACAAGGTCCAGAGCATGGCCTGCCATGTGCGTTGGGCCAGTGACATGTTGGGACTGCCCCATGGTTGTCAGGGCGGCCATGAAGTCCTGAGCCGCCCCAGAGCCAGCTGCCTCAGCATAGATGTCGAAGTCTCCCAGAACACCGCCTCCAAGACCTGTTCTGCCACCTGGGCAGCGAGGTGGGTGGTAAACCAGCAGAATCCCTAGCCTATCCCGACTGCCCAATGCCAGGAACATACATTCTAGATTCCCTTCCCCCTGTCGACTAGACAGAGAGCCTGAAGATAGAATCTCTATAGACTACAGCAGCTCTCCCTCCCTAACCCTCAAATCTTGTCTGATGCTGCACTGAGTACCCAGGCGGCACAGCTAGGTGAGAACAACACCACCCTGTTCACCCACCTAGGTTTCAGTGATACATGCCAGATCAGCATCCTCATCCATAATCAGATCATGGATGAGGCAGATTTTATTCTGGGCCAACCTGGCATTTAACAGCAGCAGTACACAGACCAAAGGGCAGCCCCCAGGTTGGAGGAGGGGCTAGCACACGACACAGTCACTAACTGCCAGTGTCATGTGCCCCTTGCCTAGTCTGCCCCACCTCCCACACCATCCCTACCCAGAACCACTGTAATTGGGTCTCCCTTGCTATCCCACACTCCTCTCCTCCCAGGCACATCCCACAAAGTGCCCTTACAACCCAGATAAAAACAGTTAAAACACTAAAAAATAAAAGGATATGAAAAACAATGTATTTCATTCCAGAATGGTTATACTGTACAGAAATCATCATCCATTCACACAGCTAGTCAGGCTGTCGAGCATGTCAGAAGTGAGAAAAATATGGAGTGGGGGCAGGGAGACTTGAAGGAAGCAAAGGAGGGAACACTGATCATTGCTGTCTGCAACCAAGATATGAAGAGAAGGAATGTTCCTGCAGAAAATTCTGCATAGGAAGACGATAATGAGACATGTGGATACTTTTGAGTTTGGTTTTTGAAATAAGCTGGTTTTACACATTTTTATCATTTTGGTTTTGTCAGCTGCTAAGAGAGGAACAAAAGGCATTAAATGAAAACAAATAAAAGCACAAGGAGTTGTGCCAGGAGGCGGGGAGTTCAAAAGGCATCCTCCAAAACCTTTTCACGATTTAATAGCATTCTGCCCATCATCCTGACAGGTGGGAAATGTGTTGAAGAAGAGCTACTGATCAAGAAACACCAGTCCAAAGAACAATCTTGTAGCATGAGTATTTGAATCCTGGCCTTTGGCATTACCCTATCATTTCGTCAATAACTTTCATTGCTAAAATGCTTAGCTAGTGGGAAAAAGAAAATGAGCAATAAAACTCATGCAGTAATACTAGCTCTGCTGTTGTAATGTTCTATAAAGCCTTAGGAACATCTACTCAGCTTTTCACTGTGGCCTCTTAAAGCAAGCAAACTGCTGCCCTATGTCAAGCATTTAAATCAAGCACTTAACCTTGGAAGCTCAATTTACTTTACCTACCTGAGCATTATTCAATTAGAGGGGTAATATTTATTATTTAAGAATTCTCATTTCTTGCCCAGCCGCAGATACACTACACAAAATGAATTTCCTATTATTACGGATATGAGATCTCAATGCATGTCAGCTTCACAGCAGAAGCTTGTAAAATATAAATATTTCAAAACAAAAACTGAAGGCTATTTCATATATTTTCTGTTCTCCTGAGATTACTACCAATTAAATATATAAGCTTACTACCCCAACCCAGAGGTTTCAAGATGTGGAAGTAACTTGAATTTTGAAAATTCTTCATCAAGTACATACAATTTATATGAAAGGTTCATGGGGCAAAAACTGAAGTACAAGTTCAAGGAAATAAATCAGATATAAAACTTCTAAAGGCACCTGAATATACAGAAATTGCAAATTACTTTTTCATAATCACCTCTTTTACATTATCAATTTACTTAAAGTTCCCAGGTTATTGCTACTTTCAGCTATTTTATCCCCAGTTCTTAAAAGCAAAAGATATCTTCATTGTCCCCCGGGCTCATTCCACTGAGCACAAAGAAGTTATTTTGGAACAATCTATGCCCATATGTGAATAGAAGGCCAGTCAGATATGACAACACTGTCATGATAAAGAGCCCAGGGTCTCTAAAGAAAGCACAACTATGTTCCCAATTGGTTATGGGTATTGTTACTCTCTACTGTTATCAAAAAAAGGAATACAATTAAAAAGTTTGAAGCAAAGTGTGTGTGTGTGTGTGTGTGTGTGTGTGTGTGTGTGTGTGTGTAGGGGGGGGAGAAACAGCCATCTGTACAGACCCCCTAGGACTGTACTGCTTCAGAATTCAGATGTGAGTCTACATGCTTGAAAGCTCCCCAATGGATATAGGAACATAAGAAACTGCCTTATATTAAGTCAGAACATTGGTCCATCTAGCTCAGTTCTGCCTACACCGTGGATAGCCAACAGAGTGCCCTCCTTATGTTGTTGGACTACTACCACCCTCAGCTCTAGTCAGAAAGGTATGCTGGGACAGGCCATCTAAAAACATCTGGAGGGCTCCACTAGGGCTGGACAATATACTGATATATCATCCCAAACTGGTTTGAAGTCCATATTGTGGTATCAGTTTCATAGTTTTTGACCTGGCAATATATTGCGAATCATGGTGTGTGTTAGGGCTGGGTGATATATCATCCAAAACTGGTTTCATTACATATCATGATATTGGTTTCATAATTTTTGACCTGGCAATATATTGTGAATCATGATGTGTCTCTGTGTATGCTATGCAAAAATCACAATGTGGGGAAAACCATGAAGCCAGACAATACCTCAACATAGCTCCATCCTTATTTCAAACATTGTAATATATTATTATTATATATTGCAATGTTTAGCTGGTGATATATCACAATGTTGAAAAGCATATATCGCCCAGCCCTGGGCACCACATTAGCTATCCCTGGTCTACCCTGGCAGGCAGTAGCTCTCCAGTGTTTGAGAAGGGAGTCTCTATCAGCTATACCTGTAGATGCCAGGGATTCAACATGGAACCATCTACCTGAAAAAATATAATGCTACATGCAAAATATAACTGAGCTATAGCCCTTTGAGCCCCAATGATAGGAAGCATTTCACATAGGAAGCAGCACATCACGGAGAAGGTTACACTCAACCCTTTCTGCCTCACATGCAAGCCAAACGCCTTGCGAGTCGAACGTTTTGTTTTTGTTTTTAAATTTATTAAGGTTTTTAAACATAAATGCAAAGATAAGAAACAGTATAACATATATCATAGCATACTTTCTTAACAGTCGAACGTTTTGGTTCCCGAACACCGCAAACCCGGAATTGAGTGTTCCGGTTTGCGAACGTTCTTTGGAAGCCAAACGTGCAGCCAATCGGAAGCCACGCCTTGCTTGTCAAAAGCACTTCCGGAACAGATTTTGTTTGGCTTCCAAGGTACGGCTGTATTCTAAAAGAAGGGAGCTTTTCACACAGCAGAGAATCCCTACTGCAGGGATGGTGAACCTGCACCCCCTCCAGCCATTGTTGGACTACAAAGCCAACAATTCCTTGCCATTAGCTATACTGGCTGCGGCTTATGGGAGTTGGGAGTCCAACAAACTCCACCTGCAGGGTCACAGGTTTCCTATTGCTGCTCTATAGGATTGAGGGTCGGGGCTAAATTTCACTTTTTGGTGTGAATTAATCAGGCAGATGCTGGACAGAAAATCCTGTCTTATGATCCAAGTAACAAACTCAAGTGTATAGCTGTTTTCCACACAAAGAGATGCGCGCGCGCGCGCACACACACACACACACACACACACAAATTCAATATTCATTCAACCGCAGTTTCACACTCTTTCATTAAAAACCAGATGAATAGGCAGCAAGTTCAAAACCCTGAGAAAATTAACACACTGATCTTTTTCTCATTTCAAGCGAGTTATCCTAGCATGTTAAAGCTGCCATAAGCAGATCCAGAGGAATGCGTTTTTACAGAAATTCCTGCTTGTTCAACACAATGATAAACAATTGTGATAATTTGAAAACATCTGTAAGTGTCAACGCCACTGTTTCAGCAAATGCTTCAGAAGGAATCGGTTGTGTGCAGCAGATATAAGTGCTAGATTTTTTTTTTTTTAATCCATCTTCAAGGTAATTTGGCAAAGATCTGAAAAACCATACCCTTGGAAATCAGGATGAGGAATTTCACAACGTATTATTGAAGCAAAAATCAAGAAAATGATAAATTGCTATGTTATCCAAACAATGAAAGCAGTATTAAAGAGTAGAGGTAAAAGCAGAGTGGCACAAACATTTTGCATTAGGACTTAAGACAGATAAGGAATGAGCTTTTCTAAAGTGAGGGACGAGGGTTTAAGACTCTACTATCAGCTCAATATCCGGACAGACAGGATGAGTGTGTAGGCAGGAAGGTGAGTGTTTGTGGGAATGAAAAGGAGCTGAGGAATGAGTTGTGCAGAGATTGAAAGGACCAGGCAGAAGTGCCCACAATTTATTTTCTGTGTTTGGGGTTGGAGCTGCACCTCAACATATCTCCTTGTTCTTTCCCATAACTTGCAAAACCAGAAAGATACAAAACAGCAAAATGTTTTGCAATGCATTATGCAAAGCAACATGAATCATGCAGAAGAACATGATAGCAGCCCTGCTGAATCAGACCAAAGTCCCACCTAGTCCAACATCCTGTTCTCACGGTGGCCAACCAGATGCCAGTAGTGCTCTTCCTTCACTTGGCATTCCCAGCAATTGGGAATACATATCTGCATAATTTTTGTTGTTGTTGTTTAGTCGTTTAGTCGTGTCTGACTCTTCGTGACCCCATGGACCAGAGAATGCCAGGCACTTCTGTCTTCCACTGCCTCCCGCAGTTTGGTCAAACTCATGCTGGTAGCTTCGAGAACACTGTCCAACCATCTCGTCCTCTGTCGTCCCCTTCTCCTTGTGCCCTCCATCTTTCCCAACATCAGGGTCTTTTCCAGGGAGTCTTCTCTTCTCATGAGGTGGCCAAAGTATTGGAGTCTCAGCTTCAGGATCTGTCCTTCCAGTGAGCACTCAGGGCTGATTTCCTTCAGAATGGATAGGTTTAATCTTCTTGCAGTCCATGGGACTCTCAAGAGTCTCCTCCAGCACCATAATTCAAAAGCATCAATTCTTTGGCGATCAGCCTTCTTTATGGTCTCACTTCCATACATCACTACTGGGAAAACCATAGCTTTAACTATACGGACCTTTGTTGGCAAAGTGATGTCTCTTAGCCCCATTTTAAAATGCTGCAGAATTTGCACTGCCTGTGTACGCAAGCTTCACTGCAGATTACACATAACCCTGTGTAAATCCTTTATTTTTAAAATATATTTTTACTACGTTTAAGTATATGCCGTTCTTAGCTGTTGTTTTTCCTGAAAGGTTAGAAGTATTCATTCAAGCGATATGAAATAACTCTTCCTCCAGAACTATTCCCTTGCCTCTGCTCTAGTTTTCATTTGCAATTCTCACTTCTCTGAAACAATATTTTTAAGTGTTATGCAATCATTTGTATTCATTGCACAGCACCATTCCAACAATATTCTCAACCCGCCCACAAAAAACCTAACCCCAGTTGCAAATGAGGTTTTATATTTTTAAACATCTAATAAATTTTTCATAGCCTATATGAAGATTTTTTTTGTTTGTATTTTGTTTGTTCTGGTTTCTTTTATTCCTCCTAGGCTTTCGGTTTTCATATATCATTTACTAAGGGTGCATATATCATGTCCTAAGACCACAGTCCTATACACATTTAATGGGAGGAAGTCCCATTGATATCTGCGTCAACAAAGATTAATTCTGAGTAAACATGTATAGGATTGCACTGTAAAATGCACATTTTGTGGTTAAACCAGTTTACTTGCTTCTAAACAATGACTCTCACACAGACCCATTCAGTCCATCTTTGGGTTTGGGGAGTAACAGCCTTGGTCATCTTATTAGCTGGCCTAAGCCAGAAACTGGAGTTGTGGAACATGATCCCTTGGTCCTGCTGCACCTCTGATAAGTACATGATACCATCTGACAAAGGCATCCTTCTGAACCACCTGCCAGGGATAGCTTTAGAATCTTAGTGTTGGGATACTGCCAGGGAGACAAAGGCCATCACTGCCTCCACGTCGACTCCGGACGTCCATCGATCTCCCGTAGATACAGTATCAGCAATTAGCGACACGAGCTCCAGAAAATAGCTTTCCACATTCCAGAACTGATGCACGCTCTATCAGCAGATAATGCACAGCAAAAGTTGCACTCAGAAGAGTATCATTTAGAAGTTTATTCAGCGTTGGTCAGAACAAAGAAAAAACATGACTGCCTGCTTGCGTGTTCAGGCGCAGAGAGTGAGAGAGACAACAGCTCAATCAAAACAGAAACATCCTGTGGACAGGAAATACGCAGGCTGTGACACAAACATCCTGCTCCCTTTTAAGGTGGAACGGAAATATCCTAACACTTAGAATAATAGAATCACAGAATCAGAATTGTAGAGTTGGAAGGGACCCAAGGATCATCTAGGTCCAGCGCCAAGGGCCTTCTGGTGGTTCCCTCGCTGCGAGAAGCCAAGTTACAGGGAACCAGGCAGAGGGCCTTCTTGGTAGTGGCACCCGCCCTGTGGAATGCCCTCCCACCAGATGTCAAAGAGAAGAACAACAACCAGACTTTTAGAAGACATCTGAAGGCAGCCCTGTTTAGGGAAGCTTTTAATGTTTAACAGACCACTGTATTTCAATATTTTGTTGGAAGTTGCCCAGAGTGCCCAGATGGGCAGGGTATAAATAATAAATTACTATTATTACTATTATTTTATAGTACAGGGGTAGCCAACTCCCAAGAGACTATCTACTCACATAGTTAAAAGCTGGCAATGATCTACCATGTCAAAGTTGTTGAGCTTTTTCTGGGAAAGAAAACCCTGTTTTGGGGGGTTCATGTCAAAGTTGTTGTTGAGCTTTTTTTTTAGGAGGGTTTGGGTCAAAAGCCCCGTTTTTGAGTGGGGTGCACAGTGAAAATGTTGACCAGGAGCCAAAGTTGTACAGCTTCTTTGCGCGAAGCCAGTGATCAAGCACAGACATTCACTGATCTAACGGTAGATCGCGATCTACCTGTTGGACGTGCCTGATCTAGTACAAACTCTTGTGATAAAGGAATCTCACCTAAAGCATTCTTAACATGTGGCCATCCAACCACTGCTTCAAACGTGCCAAGGAATGAGTGTCCACCACTTTCCAAAGCAGTTCACTTTGTTGTTGAACAGCTCTTACCATCAGAAACTTCTTCCTGATGTTTAGTCTCTTCCTCCTCTGGGGAGCGGCAGGAATCATTCTGTACACTGCACCTTCCACAACAACCTCAGTGTGTTCTGAGGTCTGCAACTGTCGTCCTTGCTTTTCTGGACAATAATCTGTGTCTAGGGTAAGGGCATGGAATCAATTTTGCAGCTCCAGCAACACAGCATGGCTCCTGACAGTCCTGCTTCTGTGCCTCACATTCCTCCAGGGATTTGTCTCCTGCACTGGGCAACCTTCTGGTCAGAACCTTGGCCTGCAGTGTTTTGCAGGGATGAGTCCTGCCCCGCTACACTGACCCTCTTGTACAAATCATCTGCATATTTGGGGTACATTGTCATCCATATTCTAATGATACTTAATTCTCCTTTTCATCTCATACCTGTTGGTATTCGGAATCAAAGACGGGAAGTGGCAACAGGCTAACTGAGGGCTAACTATTCTGCTCTGGTCCTGAGAAAGAGCCCAGGAGACGGAGACCATGGACAGCTCCAAGTGAAGCCTGTCCGGAGTTCTTATGTACCCTAGAGATAGACCTCACACGGAAATGGCGCTGCAATGATAACCACTTTGCACAATCTCACGCACAGTGTCAAAGTCTTCACAGCCAACATGGCTCTACATTAGGTTGCTGGTAACAAAAGCGGTTCTTCTCTCTTGCCTTGAGTGAGATGTAAGTTGCCCAGAGTGGCTGGGAAAACCCAGCCAGATAGGGAGGGTATAAATAATAAAATTGTTGTTGTTGTTCTGGCAAGGACTGGAAGATTTGGTTCAGCCACCTCCTAGAATCATAGAATCATAGAATTGGAAGAGACCACAAGGGCCATCGAGTCCAACCCCCTGCCAAGCAGGAAACACCATCAGAGCACTCCTGACATATGGTTGTCAAGCCTCTGCTTAAAGACCTCCAAAGAAGGAGACTCCACCACACTCCTTGGCAGCAAATTCCACTGTCGAACAGCTCTTACTGTCAGGAAGTTCTTCCTAATGTTTAGGTGGAATCTTCTTTCTTGTAGTTTGGATCCATTGCTCCGTGTCCGCTTCTCTGGAGCAGCAGAAAACAACCTTTCTCCCTCCTCTATGTGACATCCTTTTATACATTTGAACATGGCTATCATATCACCCCTTAACCTCCTCTTCTCCAGGCTAAACAGCACACCCTACCTGCTAACAGCGCACCCTGATCATCAGTATCAGGCATCATCACAGTTCAAGCGTACATTCTAGCTGGTCAGAATCAGAGGGTGAAGAGCAAGGTCAGCATTGGGGGGGGCAGCAGCGGGGGGAGATCTTTTTTGTGTGCATTGGGACCACCTTTCTTTTCTTTTGCAAAGTAAATAAGAATGGATAAAACACATCAAAACTCCTTACAGAGGTGCATTCAAACAATTTTCGCATTTCCTTTTTCCAAAATCTCATCACCACCTCTCTTGTTCAGAGCTGTCCGTTTTGGCAACTCCAAAACTTTAAGAATTATTTGCATACTCAGAACATGCCATGCCCTCCACTACCGACTCCCGGCAATATAATTTGTAAATGGATCAAGCTGTCAAAACACTGCATACAGCATTTGAAATTATTAGTACTTCCTCTCCTGGGGATACCACTTAACAGGCTTCTGTAAATTAAGCACCTTTTACTTACAGCCCTAACCAAAGCAAAACAGAACAAGCTGTCAATAGCAGCAATGTGCGGTGGTGGTGGTTGTTGTGTGTGTGTTTTTAATGCACTTAGTATGGCTATGAAGAGTACAGATATTTATATTCATCCAGTACATAACTGAAGTGTCTCTTGAGGCACACATATAAAATAATGATGCTCATGGCCCTTCTCCTAAACTGACAAATTATAAATCCAATTATTTGATAAAGATTTGTCTGTGCAAAGCTTCGTGAAATCTGGGAGTTTGCAAAATGCTCAGAATGCAGAAACTAACACAGCATCTATAAGTTTAAATGCGACAGACTGTCCACACATGCAACTGTTTCTTAAGTTCTGAATCTACCCTGAAGACTCAGGTAGACAACAAAGTAAAGCAATCCAATAAGGATTTTAAACATATTGTCACAGCAACCATGCCACCATGCCTCATCTGCATTCACGTTTGAATCAAATATTAAATTAAAATTAGTAAACTGCACAGACAGGAGCAAGCTGTGCGTATGAGCATCAGAGTGACAACAGAAAGCTCCAGGCAGGGGTACCTGTTTACTTCAGCCGAATGCAAACGTAACACTGCTGCAAGCTATCTGGCTGCTGTTCACTGTGAACCTTCAAAACTTGGTTTCAAAACCTATAAACTAACTGCAAATGCATTCTCAGAGCATGGACCGTTATGAAGCCAAAAGAGCAGCATCAAGAGGGAGATATTAGCAGGCTTGGAAGAAATCTGAGGTTTGCAGAAGTACAACAAAATCTTTTGGGGTGGAGAGACCAAGGAGAAGGGGACCTGTCTGTGCACATTGATGGTGCCCAATGGAGGCTGGTGTGGTCAAAACCACCTCTGCTTGTATCCAAGAGACTATGCTGGAAATTGTTTACCGGTGGTATTTCATGTCGGTAAAGCTACATTAAATCAATAACAACTTGCCATATACCTGTTGGAGGGGATACAATATGTAATGAAATTTACTATATGTGGTGGGCCTGCCCAGTGTTTAATGCATTCTGCTAAATTGATCTCATTGATAGTCCAGCAACTAATACTGATTTATTGTCAATACAGTGGTACCTCGGGTTACATAAGCTTCAGGTTACAGACTCCGCTAACCCAGAAATAGTACCTCGGGTCAAAAACCTTGCTTCAGGATGAGAACAGATATCGTGCTCTGGTGGTGTGGCAGCAGCAGGAGGCCCCATTAGCTAAAGTGGTGCTTCAGGTTAAGAACAGTTTCAGGTTAAGAACAGACCTCTGGAACGAATTAAGTACTTAATTAAGTATATCCTATGGAGAAAGTTGTATACACATACATAATAGCTTTCCTGCTAGCCGTTTCACATTTAGAAGTAACCAAGCACTGGCAATATAACATTCGATTTTCATTGCGAGGATGGTGGACAAAGGTGTGGGACATGGCACTGGCTGAAAAATGTAAAAGTCGAATACACATTTGCAACTGCATGGAAGACAGCCTTAGGCCTTCTGTCTGTTCCTAGCCATTGGTCTATTCTGGACTAGTAGCAGGGATGACAAATGGAAAGCAAGCCCAAAGAAGCTTGAGAAAGTACAAATTTCCAGGTGCCTAAAGAATGCTAGTGTCTCATTTTCATCTCCTCTTCCTCCATCCCCCTCTTGTGTATTTAAAATGTGAGCCTCACAGGAAATCTTTGTATTACATTGTCCACTGAAAAACGTTCACATAAGATGTTGCACTTGCATGTTTCTCCCTAATAAATTTTCTTGTCGTCCAAGTCTGTTTTGTGCATCTATTACAAATTAACTTATATAAGGAAACTATCATCTCATTAATTTCCTCACGTGCATTAAATATTGCAGCTACAGTCTTGTTCACATAGTACATATTACCCTTAAGCTTTGCATTTATTTTCTTGGGAGAATATTTTCTCTCGATTTGGAAAAATGCTTTGTTGCTTCCACTGGCTTTTTGTTTGTTTGTTTGTTTTTAAGACAGGATGCACAAACTGTGCCCCAAAACTTGAATGCAACGTACCAACCATTTTAGGGCTATTATTTTTAGTTCTGATTCTGATTAGGATTTCTAACGCTGATGTTTATTTCAACAAAAATGCAGCACATTCTTGTTAGCTGGTCATTAATTATAAAAGTGAAGCATGCTTTCTTTCTTTTTTTAAGAAATAAGAAAATCAACATTGTTTTCTGGGTGCAGGACAGCTCCCCTGTGTACTGGGGAAACAAAAACCAGAAGGTAGATTGGTCAGTCACAAATCGTGAAGGTCTGTTATTGGCAGTGACAAGGGGTAGAAACTCTGAAATGGAAACTATTCCACTGCTATATTTTTCCATAGATAGTTTCTCTTTCAGAACTACTTTTTTCAAAAAAATAGTAACACAATGAACATCAACCTGGGAAAACGCATGTACACTAGTAAAATCAAAGTTGTACTTATTTTTTCTCGCTCGTTGACTATCCCTCAGAAGCACACTTATTTATGCACATACTGTGGTACCTCTGGTTATGTACTTAATTCATTCCGGAGGTCCGTTCTTAACCTGAAACTATTCTTAACCTGAAGCACCACTTTAGCTAATGGCGCCTCCCACTGCTGCCGTGCAACCGCCGTGTGATTTCTGTTCTCATCCTGAAGCAAAGTTCTTAACCCGAGGTACTATTTCTGGGTTAGCGGAGTCTGTAACCTGAAGCGTATGTAACCTGAAGTGTTTGTAACCCGAGGTACCACTGTACCTCTTCAGAAGTGCTAACGTAGCATCTTAACAATTGTCAATGCCTCCATTTCTCTGCCCTGTACACTAAAGGTGGGATTCACCTTAAAAGTTTTGTCAGTGAGAGTCTATGATTCTATGAAGGTCCTGAGTCGGGGTTTCCTCCCTCCTCTTCCTCTTCCTCCAACCCCAAAACGGGGGCAGGGGAAAGAAGGGGGTGTCATTCCATCTAGAAAGTTGCAATGCTTGCACTAACAGGACCTTCACCGCAGCAGAACCCTGAATTTGACCCTATATATTATAAGGGAAGTGTACACTATTGGGTTGCCATGCAAGTATTCCAATAACAGCAATTTGTAAGTAAAACACTTAGAACACTGTGAGAAGATACAAGACAATACCTTTGTTACATACGTAAGAGCCATCCAGGTGTTAAGATACCGTGTTGGTTTGTTTTTCAAGTATATCTAGCTGAAAATGCACACACAAACCCTTTCCACTTTTAAATCGGTGCAGGATAAGCTACTACAGTGGTACCTCGGGTTACAGACGCTTCAGGTTACAGACTCCTCTAACACAGAAATATTACCTCGGGTTAAGAACTTTGCTTCAGGATGAGAACAGAAATCGTGCTCCAGCAGCGCAGCGGCAGCAGGAGGCCCCATTAGCTAAAGTGGTGCTTCAGGTTAAGAACAGTTTCAGGTTAAGAACGGACCTCCAGAACGAATTAAGTATGTAACCAGAGGTACCACTGTACAGAGTAGATAACGGTATTTAGCAAGATGAGGAACGCCTTCAGCAGCATGTAACAGCATCCAAGGAGAGTGTGAGCCTAAGTGTGGTGTCACCAGTATAAGAACTGCAATGTTACGAACATAGGAGTGTTCTGAGCTGTGAAGTGTTGGAAGAGCTGTTAAAATGAGTAGACATGCACAATTCTACACATTTGTGAAATGTTAGAATGTAAAACTTTTCAAACAAAATCTCTTGTCCTTCCTTTCCTCCAACACATTTATTTGACTCGTTGCACAGCTTTTCCCACTTGCTGCCATGAGTTTCACCAATATTCCTGGAACATTTGCATCAGAATAAATGCAGAAAGCGACTTCCCATTCTATGCTTTTAGCTCTAATAAAGCTAAGGCTTTGCTTGACAAGTTACTGAATTAAAACAATTTCAATTTAAATAGCATCAAACTGCACAGCTTAGATTTTAAATTAAAAAGTGCACTTGAAACTATTGTTTCAAATTATTTCACTGAAAGGCTAATATATGATTCTATCTCCACTTTGAACAATTTCATATTACAGATTTTTTAAGCAGCACTTTCTATCAAAAGGAAGATACACTGGGTAATTTTAGATCAAGCATAATAATAATTCTTCAAGAGCCTGATGGAAGCTTCTAAGTTGCATTTATCCTCTTCCTTATAGTATGAGCATTTAATTTTGCTTGCCAAAAAGAAAAAAAAATCCATATTGGCTTCCTGAGGCCTCTTACAGTAGCATCTGTTAATTTATATCTGGACCAGATGCACAAACATTGCTTTGCATGTTTTTAAATCAGTCTGAATAGGCGTACATAATATACTCCAATGCAGAAACAAATTTTAATGCTGCCATTATGATCAAGCAAATTTATTTCCATCTACGTATGAAATGGGATTTGCTATATCCTCTGCTGGATTTGGAAAAGAGCTATTTGAAAAAAAGAATAGATTCACATTTTAGGGAAATAACGGTTTCAGAAAATTAACCTTAATTTATTTGCACAGCAGCCTTGTATTTAACAACTTGCCTGGTAGCCATAGCAAATTCCATGAAGGCCAGCAAGCAAGCTGGCAGAGGACTGACGGATTGCTCTCACCCTCCTATGCCAGCCTGATTCATTTCTGTGTTCAGAAAAAAGCAGGCTACAAACCACTTATGGCGAGCCAATGATTTATTTATTTGTGCATGCCAGTCATTTTTGTGGGCATATTTACAAAGCTTTTGTGGCACAATCATTGTCCACAACACTGCATGCTCAATGTCATTTTAGGTATTATAGTCCAAATTTTGCCTCTTTATAGATTTTCAGCCTGTCCCTTTGTTGGGCTTATTTGTTGGGTTTTTATGTTGTACATTGTGTGAAAAATTTTGTTCACAAATCTGTACGCTGCCCTGGAGTCCTTTGATGAAGGTCATCTCGCCAAGGATTCCTAATGCCACCCACTGCATGGAATTCTAATCACCTAAATTTAATTAACTTTTCAAAGAAAATGATGGCTTCCGATAGCCTCTTTTCCCTGGTGGCTTCAAAAATACGAAGGAAGTTCTTCAGAGAAAAATGAGCTCAAGAGAATTTGTTACAGACACTTAAGAACATAAAAGTCATGTTGGATCAACATAGGAAGATGCCTTAGACAGAGTCAGACCATGGTCTATCTAGCTCAGGGCTGCCCACACTGACCAGCAGCAACTCTCCAAGGTTTCTGGCAGGAAACATTCCCAACTCAACCTTAAAATGCCAGAGATTGAACCAGGAGCCTTCTGCATGCAAAGCAGATGCTATACCTCTGAACTACAGCCTTTTCCTAGACCAAAGGTCACTGGAGTCCAGAATCTTGTTTCCAACACAGGCCACCCAGAGCCTTTAAGAGAAACCTGCCAAGTTAGGCCAGACAGGAACACATTTGCCAGTCCATTCAACATCTATACTAGTTACCTGTCTACAG
This sequence comes from Podarcis gaigeae, assembly GCF_964106915.1. NCBI lineage: Eukaryota > Metazoa > Chordata > Lepidosauria > Squamata > Lacertidae > Podarcis > Podarcis gaigeae. The sequence goes on from NC_139677.1 coordinate 85,255,373, forward strand.
TGGTACCTCTGGATGCGAATGGGATCCGTTCCGGAGTGTCTGCGCATCACAATTCACTGCTTCTGTGCATGACATCATTTTGAGCATCTGCACATGCGGCGAAACCCGGAATTAACGCGTTCCGTTACTTCTGGGTCGCCATGGAGCGCAACCCGAAAATGCTCAACCTGAAATTACTTCAACCCGAAGTATGACTGTATTTCCTTATCCATTTGAAAGGGCATGCCTTTAAAAGTTCTAAACCATGGGTAGGCAAACTAAGGCCCGGGGGCCGGATGCGGCCCAATCACCATCTAAATCCAGCCCGCGGATGGTCCGGGAATCAGTGTGTTTTTACATGAGTAGAATGTGTCCTTTTATTTAAAATGCATCTCTGGGTTATTTGTGGGGCATAGGAATTTTATTTATTTTTTCCAAAATATAGTCCGGTCCCACAAGGTCTGAGGGACAGAGGACCAGCCCCCTGCTGGAAAAATTTGCTAACCCCGGTTCTAAACTTTGTGTATTAGAATCCTAGAATTGTAGATTTGGAAGGGACCCTGAAGATTATCTAGTATTACAGGAATAGGCAACTGTCCCATGTGGGGATCAAACCTGCAATCTTGGCGTTATCAGCACACCACTCTAACCAACTGAGCTACGTTAATAATGGTTGCTCGGTCTACTATGACTCATTTTTCAGGTACCCATGCTCATCATTTTATGGCATCTGCAACATCTCCCCAGCATTTCAAGAAGTACAAAGTCAGTTTACATGCGGTGATTAAACTCAAAATATTAGAAATCAATGAACTCATTTAGAGTCCAGGCACTCGCTAAACACAGGAGACACTGAAGCTCGATGAAACAGATATGGCTGCTTGCAGCACTGTTATATCATCAGGCATACAGGTAGGCAAACAAGGGGCATTTGAAACTCTTAAGCATATTACATACTTCCCAACAGACCTGAACATTTTTATCACTGAGCGTTTCGGCATTTATGCAGAATAATTTTTTACCAGTGGAAGAAAAGCAAATGCAGCAATAAATATGTGATTATCCGAGAAACACAACCACATCCATCACAAAGTAGCACAGCTGTACCAGCTACAGACTCACTAAACAAACAGCAATAGCCACTAGCCAATGCTTCGGCATACTTCTTCCTAAGCCTGCAGCCTCCTCTCTTCATTTATAATGATAACCTTCACGCTGTGATGTGGGGAATTTTTCACTTGGACACCCCTTGGCATTGCACATACGTGTTCAAGCACCTTTGGGGTTTCCAGCTCTACGAATTGCACCATAAAGCCTTCAATCAATAGGCTAATGCTTCCTTGACATTTTAATTAAAACAAAAAGGAGCGCAGAATACATAACATTCTAAGACGACGCTGCTGCAACAAATACATTCAGATGTCATGATCAGAGTCGAGTATCATGAATTTGCTTGAATTTTTGTGAACTCCCTTTTCCTTTCAGTTTCATCGCTAGACTCCTAGGACTCGCATGTGTGCCTGCAGTCCTATACTTGCTTAACTCAAAGTAAGCCCCATGGAAACCCAAAAGGGACTTGTCGCTGAGTACATACATACAGGATTGCGCTTTTAGGCTCTCTTCTTATTTGACTACAATTTAATCTCATTTTACCATAGTACTTTCTCACTCTGTTTCCATGTGAGGTCATCTAGCATTATGCCATTTTGTTTCCTCCCTCCATTCCTGCCTTCAACCATTATTGATCTGCAATAACCCTGGTCTTTCTACATGTCAAGGTGATTTTCCCTCTATCCCGCCACTTCAAATGTCTCTTCTGTACCAATATGTATTCACTGGACCTCCACTGCCTCAGTTCTGCTGTGCTTTCTCCTACCAGTGAAGCCTCAAAACTGTGAGACACTTGAAAAGATACAGAGATATATTAAATAAGAACCGAGAAGTGCAACTGACATTACAAGAGGAAGGAAAACCAGATCACCATCTACGCTGCTCTGTGTTTATGGTGGTTGTCTAAGGGGTTTTAAAACATGTAGCAAGCACCATAAAAAGAGCTTTGTTTACTATTATTATTCCCACCGTCATCCCAATGCACATCATTTGCATCACTGGTGCAAGATGCAGTTCTTGCTTTTCCTCCTATCAATCTGTTCTGAATGACCTCAGGGAGGGGAAAAAACAGTATAGAAAACTATTCCTTGTCTGCTTGCCTACCCTGCTGCCTCAGACAAGCCTGTAGCAAATCAGCTGTCAAACTCAATTTTAGGACAGCTGTTAAAGTTACACTTTAATACACAGCTGGGCCTTCTAGCGTTTTTTTTTCCCAATCAGAAGCCCAAAGAGAAAACTTCCTTTGATTTTTTTTTTCTCCGTCTGAAAAAGCATTTTCCAGAAGCGAGTAAAATATCTCCTCTTCAGCCCTGTGATAGAATTTGAAGCTTCTGATCATCAGTCTAGGGCTGCAACATTCTGAAAGTTAACTGACCTTATAAGCAGTTTTGCAGCTTTTGCCCAGCCCATCTCTCGCACAACAGTTGGAGCAAATTCAAAAAGCTTTTATCATCTCACAGAATGTGCTGCTTCCCCCCTTTTTTTTGCCAATTCAGAGTACAAAGAAGTTAAGGATATAATGTTTTATTACCGACAAAAGGTGGAGGTTCTAAAGGCTAGGTTTCTAACTATGAAGGGGAAATGCCAGCACAGAAAGTAATGGTGAAAACGATTTCCTCCATTTTAAAATCTTACTATCTTGACAGTTCCAAAAATTTCAAAAAAATGTTTTATTTCACTTCCTTCTTTTTAAAAAAAAATAAATTCACCTTGCCTTTATGAGAGAAAGATTCCCCATGCCCCAAGGCAGCTACAGCCATTATAAACATAAGGAAGATATGCTGGATCAGACCAAAAGCCATCTAGTCTAGCATTCTGGGATTCCTAGCAACTAGTATTCAGAGGCAGTGGGGGTGGTACACAGCCATGGTGCCTAGCATGAAGTTGTCTACAACCCCTTTTGAGGCCATCCAAGTTGGTGACCATTGATGCATCTTGTGGCAGTCAGTTCCTTGGTTTAACTATGTGCTGTGTGAAGAAGTACCTCCTTTTGTCTAACCCAATATTGCCACATTCAGTATGACCCTGGGCTGTAGTATAATTGATGGTGAGTGTGAACTTCTCTCTAGCCATTTTTGCCCATGGAGCCCAAAGGTCGCCCGCGCCTTTGCTGTATGGCATAGCATTAAATTCGACATGTGCGGGGTTGTTGTTGTTGTTAATAAAAAACACAACCCTACACTTTCCCTCCTAGTATCATGACTGTGAGCCTTAGGATTGTAAAGTGAATGGCACCATCTTTGTTCAAAGTGAAATGCCAGAGGAGGTCCATTGTTATGAGGGTTAAGCAAGTGAGTTTGTCAACCCTGCTGGTTAACAATTCCCCAGCTATTCTTTTTGCAGTCTAACTTCTTCTGAAGAAACAGATGTAGAGCAGAGTGTGAGTTCTGCTGATGGAGACAGGAAGGAGGGAGCAAGATGCATCTCTCTGCTCTCAATGACCCATTCTCCCACAAAGACATGCAGGAGGGGACGCACATTCTGATCCCGATGGGGAATAGACTTTACCTACTCAATCCTATCTACATCACTTCCCCCACCTCCCCTTATTCATAGTCAGACAGATGGGAGAAAGTACTGACCAGCCTGCTGCATAAATTTCTGTATCTAGCATTAGGTTTTCATATGGAAATAGAATTGCTGAACGATGCTATGGAAAGCTGGCTACTGAGCATAGACTCACCTAGGACAATCTTGGCTTTCCCCCAAAAATGGATTTAATGGCAACTTGAAAAGTTCTAAATTTGTAAGTGAATGTGGTTCTTTGGAAAGGCTAAGTAGTCCGGCAGGTCAGCAAATTAATTCAAACAGATGAGGAAACAGGGTCAATTTCAATTCATCTCTGAGCAACCTGCTGACCTTATGACAACTATAAATCACAACTTTATTATCCCCACGATCCTATTAAAGTGGAAGGACACAATTTCCTCATGTGCTGTGAGCTTATGACTAAGAAGCAGTGTTAGAAACTCAGATATATAACCTAATAGTCAAACAGCACCTTAAACCTAGGTTATGGCTGCCACAATGTCTAAACACCTTGCCTTTTTACAATCGAAATAATAATGATGGTGATTAATAATAATAATAATAATAATAATAGGCACGGTTTGAACCCAACCCCCTTCTTTAACCATGGTTTACTTCAGGTACATCTCCCAAGACACCAGAATACAAAGGCATGTGTCAAGAGAAGCTGGACAACAACATGAGCATTGGAGAAACATGCCATGGTTTTGTGTGATAGACTGTGGTCAATTCTGTGTTCAGAGCAGCTGTCTACCAAATCCAATTGGTATGCCGGCTGAGACCCTACCTGCCCACAGACTGTCTCACAAGCTCTGGTTATCTTCCACTTGGACTACAGCAATGAACTCTACATGGGGCTACCATTGAAAGTGACCTGTAAACTACAAATAATCCAGAATACGGATGCTCGACTGGTGACTGGGAATGGTTGCTAAGGAAATAAACAACTATTTGACTTTTAGAAGACATCTGAAATGTTTTATTGTGTTTTTTATATTCTGTTGGGAGCCACCCAGAGTGGCTGAGGCAACCCAGTCAGATGGACGGCATACAAATAATAATAATAATAATAATAATAATAATAATAATAATAATAGTTGTTTGTTAAACAAACAGTGGCTTAGTGGTATGTGTGAACCAAGCCACTGGTAACCTTAATGAAGCTGGAAGCAGAGACAAAAGGGTAGGCAAACAGATACACAAGAACAAGAACAGTTATTTCACATTACAATCTCACCATTTGGTAGATTATTTTGTTGTTGGTAAAGAATATCTCTACAACCTCTAGATATTTATTTAACAATTGCAAGCCATTTTTTTTAGTTTGATTAGGAACCTTTACATACAAAAATTGAGAATACTTGGCAAAGGCTTCTCTTATTAAGGAAGGATGCCTTCGTTCAAGAGCAAGTTTCAGAACTGCTCATTTCCCAAGAGCGCAGCTCAATTTAGATTTTCTCCATGGCCAAGTGTCAAAGTGGCAATGTTCTGTAAAATTTAAATAGCTGCCCTACAAAAGCTCAAAGCGACAGAATTTACCCGAGGCTGCCTAATAACGTAACCACAACTTGGGCTGCATTAGACAGCTGACCCTTAAATTATCCTGTGTGAACTCTCACTGCAAGTCAGGAATAGAGCTGTGGTTAAGTGAAGTCGAAGTAAAGGGGCAAACAATGTTTTACAAACAAAAACTTATGTATTTAATATTTTTTAGGTATGACTAACCTGCAAAACAAACAAACAATAATGTGCTTGTTATGTGGAAGAGCCAGATTCTACTCCAAGTATCAAGACAAATTTCAGCTTCTTGTTTTCAACATTAATTATATTAAACTAAGAACTGGTGCCCCTGTAATAAAATCCCAGTTCCACTAACTAGGGAGCTGGAACTGGATGTTTGTGGCAAATATTATGTTTCTAACCGCAAAAGTAGGAACGCACCACTGACTGGCGGGGTGTGGAAGAGAAAACTCCAAGCCCTTGCAGTAAGATTTCTTCCAGGCCCAACGCATCTGCGAAAGGGCAATTGGAGGTATCCCCTATTTTTCCTGCCACTGTTATGCTGGAGACATTTGCCAAATTGTTTTGCTCCAATATTAGCTTGATGAATGCTACTCCAAGCAACAGAGTGGCTTAAAGGTGTAAAGCTAAACCCAATCTTCGACTTCACAGTTTTAAATAGCTGTGTCTTCTGATGAGGGCATTTCCACAAAGTTCCTAGCTATATGATGTGTGAAATCTTAAATGTAACTGACATTCATGGCTCATGCTTTAAGAAAATGAAGCCCAAGGGTGAAAGACAAGGGTCAAGGGGAACTGTAAATATGGAAGTGTTTTTTAAAAAGCACTTTATAAAAATGGCATCAAGAAATTCTTATTAGCTGCCCCTCACTTGACTCTGCATATAGGTTACTTCAATTTGCAATGGGGGAAGCAAAATACTCTTTCATACACAAGCTTCTTCCTACACTGAGCTTATTTTGTCATCCTCTCAGGCAACCCAATCTATGTATTTACTGCAAAATAAACACTTATGATACAATAATGCATACACTTTTCCGGCATAGATATTGTCTAATGACTTTTTAAATAATTTTATAAGTTGTGCGTCCTTGTTTCTCAATTTGCTCCTTTTACACGGTTTTGTGTGTATTGTGGTACAGTTTATGCATTGTGACTTGCCGTTATTTTTATTGATTATGGTTAGTACTTATTTATTGTGACTGTTAAGAGTGAATTTCTGTTTAATTATTATCTGTTGATATTTTTATGTTATTGTGTGCTATTATGTTCTAATGGAGTATCGAATATTACTGTATCTGATATAAGTTGTTTATTATAAAGTTATGTTTTCGACTTTTTGGTATTGGATCAGACTGTTTTAAAGGGTGTGTTGTTGTAAATGTTGTTTCTTCAGCTTGCAAACCACCTTGTGTACAGTAATGTAAAAAGGCAGTATACAAATTAAAAGTTAAATGGGCAATAAATGGGGGGGGGGAATGATTTGGGGTTAGGGCAGCAGTGCACCCAAAAACTTTGGGCAGTATCCAATGCTGCATGAGTTATGTTCCAATTGTGCCATGGGACTTCCCCTTCCTCTTCCTACATGTCCCCCCCCCCCAAAAAAAATGTTCCTGAGGGTTCTGCAACCCTCTTGAGCAGATTTTGAGAAGGCATGGGGGAGCTGCAGGAGAACAGGAAGCAGAAGTCTGTTGCACAAGTAGAATGACAACATTGGATGTGACCCTAAGGCATTTATTGTAAACTAATTCAGGAGCCTGGTGGGACTAAGTTCAGCCGGTTATATATTTTAAATAAAACTAGTAAGAGACTCGATGTATCTTTATTCCAAAGAAAAGGATGAGCATTCTCTCTCTCTCAATGATACACCAATCTAAAAACCGGTGCACGTTTGAGGCAGCACTGGAATGCAATAATGCATCTGCTTCACTCACAAATATCACGGGGGGGGGGGGGGGTCATCCAGGAATCAGAAACTGATGCAAGGGTAGCTTGACTACCAGAACCGAAAAATCAGGGGAGATTACAATCAGATAAAAGGCCCAGTTGTGAGTGTCAGATGAAAATACTGAGTGCCCCATTTGTCATTTTATGAAGTGCAGAAAAAAAATGCTTTTAGCGTGCTTTGGTCTAGGTCAGAAATTATAATTTCTGTATGAATTGCAGGCCCGGAAGGTCAACCACACTTCTACTTTTTTCGCCCCCCAAAATCACTAAGGGTGAGCAAGGAAGATGTCTAAGAACAGAGCACAGTTTATTTCCATCATACCTATTTATCCCTTGCTGCTGTGGCTGAGCTTATTAAAAACGATACGTAACCAAGAAGGACATTTCGGCAAGTATATTTGCAAGGTTAAAGCAGATCTGTTTTTAAATCAGCTTAATAAACAAGCTGCAGTTTTCAAAGGCATACTGACTCAGTGACATTCTCAAAGACATTGGGGAAGAACAAATGGCAGCGGAAGGAAATATCTATTACAGCAGAAACCCCGCTATCTGCACACAAATAGTTAAATCAATTTTGGAGTAAAGGAACATGTTGCAGCGGGTGTGGAGCTGCTGCGGAAACCAGCCCCCCTCTTCCCCCATATAAAATACAGGTTTCAGTTCACTCCACCAGGAACAACAGGGCACAATGAATGGCCCACAAAGGAAGGGACATGGGGTGACATTTTCAGTAGCAACCCCATGTGTGCCACAGTATATGGCTTCCCCCTTGGCCAGTCAAATCCCTAGTCCCATTACCCAGAACTCCTGGTGCTCTCCCCTCCGATAGAGGGGATAAGCTATCTTCCTTATGAAGGAAGGCTTAAACAGCTGCCCAATTTTAGGCTGGTGGGAGATGTGTCACTGGATTATGAACTAGTGGGTTTCCGGAGGCAGAAGTAAGCAAAATTGTAATTGCCCCCAACTACGGAACAAGCCAAGTACAATATATAGGCGTCCCATTAATCATCACTAAGCAATTAAAAAGTAGCACATTAATTGTCCTCTTGTGTTATGGTGTGATGCACTCGCTACAGTAATTTACTGAGACATTAGCACAATTCGGCTGCAATGCCACATTAAAAGTGAGAACAAGAACACATACTAAAACCTAGGTCCCCAAAGTGGGGGGGAGATCCTCATTTGTTCCTTACACGACCATCTAAATATTAGACAATAGTAATACATTTGAAATGACCAAGCAGATTGAATTATGGTGCTGGAGGAGACTCTTAAGAGTCCCATGGACTGCAAGAAGATCAAACCTATCCATTCTGAAGGAAATCAGCCCTGAGTGCTCACTGGAAGGACAGATCCTGAAGCTGAGGCTCCAATACTTTGGCCACCTCATGAGAAGAGAAGACTCCCTGGAAAAGACCCTGATGTTGGGAAAGATGGAGGGCACAAGGAGAAGGGGACGACAGAGGACGAGATGGTTGGACAGTGTTCTCGAAGCTACCAGCATGAGTTTGACCAAACTGCGGGAGGCAGTGGAAGACAGAAGTGCCTGGCATTCTCTGGTCCATGGGGTCACGAAGAGTCAGACACGACTAAACGACTAAACAACAACAACAAAAATTATGCAGATATGTATTCCCAATTGCTGGGAATGCCAAGTGAAGGAAGAGCACTACTGGCATCTGGTTGGCCACCGTGAGAACAGGATGTTGGACTAGGTGGGACTTTGGTCTGATTCAGCAGGGCTGCTATCATGTTCTTCTGCATGATTCATGTTGCTTTGCATAATTCATTGCAAAACATTTTGCTGTTTTGTATCTTTCTGGTTTTGCAAGTTATGGGAAAGAACAAGGAGATATGTTGAGGTGCAGCTCCAACCCCAAACACAGAAAATAAATTGTGGGCACTTCTGCCTGGTCCTTTCAATCTCTGCACAACTCATTCCTCAGCTCCTTTTCATTCCCACAAACACTCACCTTCCTGCCTACACACTCATCCTGTCTGTCCGGATATTGAGCTGATAGTAGAGTCTTAAACCCTCGTCCCTCACTTTAGAAAAGCTCATTCCTTATCTGTCTTAAGTCCTAATGCAAAATGTTTGTGCCACTCTGCTTTTACCTCTACTCTTTAATACTGCTTTCATTGTTTGGATAACATAGCAATTTATCATTTTCTTGATTTTTGCTTCAATAATACGTTGTGAAATTCCTCATCCTGATTTCCAAGGGTATGGTTTTTCAGATCTTTGCCAAATTACCTTGAAGATGGATTAAAAAAAAAAAAATCTAGCACTTATATCTGCTGCACACAACCGATTCCTTCTGAAGCATTTGCTGAAACAGTGGCGTTGACACTTACAGATGTTTTCAAATTATCACAATTGTTTATCATTGTGTTGAACAAGCAGGAATTTCTGTAAAAACGCATTCCTCTGGATCTGCTTATGGCAGCTTTAACATGCTAGGATAACTCGCTTGAAATGAGAAAAAGATCAGTGTGTTAATTTTCTCAGGGTTTTGAACTTGCTGCCTATTCATCTGGTTTTTAATGAAAGAGTGTGAAACTGCGGTTGAATGAATATTGAATTTGTGTGTGTGTGTGTGTGTGTGTGTGTGTGCGCGCGCGCATCTCTTTGTGTGGAAAACAGCTATACACTTGAGTTTGTTACTTGGATCATAAGACAGGATTTTCTGTCCAGCATCTGCCTGATTAATTCACACCAAAAAGTGAAATTTAGCCCCGACCCTCAATCCTATAGAGCAGCAATAGGAAACCTGTGACCCTGCAGGTGGAGTTTGTTGGACTCCCAACTCCCATAAGCCGCAGCCAGTATAGCTAATGGCAAGGAATTGTTGGCTTTGTAGTCCAACAATGGCTGGAGGGGGTGCAGGTTCACCATCCCTGCAGTAGGGATTCTCTGCTGTGTGAAAAGCTCCCTTCTTTTAGAATACAGTCGTACCTTGGAAGCCAAACAAAATCTGTTCCGGAAGTGCTTTTGACAAGCAAGGCGTGGCTTCCGATTGGCTGCACGTTTGGCTTCCAAAGAACGTTCGCAAACCGGAACACTCAATTCCGGGTTTGCGGTGTTCGGGAACCAAAACGTTCGACTGTTAAGAAAGTATGCTATGATATATGTTATACTGTTTCTTATCTTTGCATTTATGTTTAAAAACCTTAATAAATTTAAAAACAAAAACAAAACGTTCGACTCGCAAGGCGTTTGGCTTGCATGTGAGGCAGAAAGGGTTGAGTGTAACCTTCTCCGTGATGTGCTGCTTCCTATGTGAAATGCTTCCTATCATTGGGGCTCAAAGGGCTATAGCTAAGTTATATTTTGCATGTATCACACCTTAAGGCCTTTGAGCAAATAGTTTTTTGTAGTATCTTGGACACGTTTGCAAAGTGTCCTTCATCAAACGCAGTAAGGCAATTTATACATACTAATTTCTTAAATCCCAACTGTGGTCATAAACAGGTTATTCCAAGCTAATTATTATTCCATCTACAAGATACAATGATTTTTCCAACTAAGTTCTACTCAGAGTTAGATCCACTGAAATCATTGTACCTAAGTTAGTCATGTTCATCAGCTAACATTGGATGCAACCTGTCATACAGGGAACAACCATTTTACACACCACCGTCAATGTGTGAGCTGCTTTGGGCCACAGAAGGCAGAGGAATGGGGCAGGGGCAGAATCGGCTTATGCACGACTGCTGATGAATGATGACCCAGAATACAACCCCCTTGCAAACACGGAGTTGCCTGTAATTTTGAACTATTTTTCAAAACCTCACTCATTAAGAAGTCACATTCTTATGTTTTTAACAATGTCTAGACGTACCACTCTCTTTCAGTCTCTCTCTCACATACAAAAACACCTGATGAATTATTACCTGAAATAATCTTTTTCCATCAGCTTGCAGATAACATTCTTAAAAGCTTTGTCTAATCTGACAGCAAGTATCTGCTCCACAGTAGGAACTGAACCTCTCTACAAAGGACACTACACAGCTTGAGAAATACTTTGATAAAGATATCAAAAAAAATTTAATTTGAATATGAATTATTCTATCCACATCATAAGAGGCAAGAAATGCTAGGCTGATTGTAAGATCAATTAACACTGCTGGCCAACCAAGCATCTAACAGCATGGAGGAGAGAGAAAAATAAACCTCTAAACTATCTACCAATCCATCCATCTATTTCTACAAACTTTTTGCAGGTAGCATGGTTCAAAGCAGCCAACTTTAGCAAGCTCCCTTTCTTGAGAAAGATGAAGCAGGAGTGCCTAAAATATCTGATCAAAAATGATGGGGGGGGGGACCAACACTGATGTTTTGAAAGATGGAGATGCATTCTAAGGAGGATTTTACTTGAAGTAGAGGGAATTCATTTCCCTGTAGACAGGGCTCGTTAACCTGGAATGGTAGCTCGCCTAGGAGAAGGAAAACCCTGACCTTAAACCTCCACTGTCTTGCAGCTATATGCATTTGTAGGAAAGGCTTTGGGAGTAAATCCTGAGGAATAATCTCTATCCACTGCCTTGCGGGACATCTTCGGGAGAGAAAAAAGGTCAAGAAGTAACCACTACATAAATCTGGAGAGGATATTGGGACAGAGTGACTTTTGCAGCTGTTGTTAAAGTTGCAGAACAACGAAGCACAGGATGGAGCAATGGAGAAATTTCTGGAACAACAGTGGGATATCAGCTCGGCCCAAGGCATGCTGGATAACAGCAACAACTGGGGGAAAGAAAGACATAACATCTTACAAGTACAGGAATACAGTGGTACCTCGGGTTAAGAACTTAATTCGTTCTGGAGGTCCGTTCTTAACCTGAAACTGTTCTTAATCTGAAGCACCACTTTAGCTAATGGGGCCTCCCGCTGCCGCCGTGCCACCGGAGCACAATTTCTGTCCTCATCCTGAAGCAAAGTTCTTAACCCGAGGTAATATTTCTGTGTTAGAGGAGTCTGTAACCTGAAGCATCTGTAACCCGAGGTACCACTGTAAACACCATGGGCAGAATAATTGCCACACACAGGAAGAACAAGGATATAGTTTGAGTTTCTCAGTTGTAGCTTTATAAATCATTTAATGTGTCAACACGAATAGGAGCTATTAATATTGCAGTTGTTGTATAAGGGATTATTATTATGACTGGAATGTAATGGAAATTAATAAGATTTTAGAACACAGAAATAAAGCAAATAATCAATCCATCAAATCTAGCACGTGGGGGACCAACTTTATCTAAATTATATAATTTGGTATTTGAATGATTGGTATTATTAATTGTATTATAAATTGGTATTGTTATAATGAGGATATTATTGGATTGCAATTGAAAACTGATAAAAATTATTATTAAATCTGGAGTGGAGTCCATGAGGCGGTTGGATGGTGCCTTGTTCACCTCCTTCCGGCAACTCCTGCACACAAGTTGGTGCCAAATGTTCTGTTTTGCTTTCCTTTGGATTACATCAACAAGGCCAAAACAAGGTGTGTGCCTTGTCATCTGGGCTCACTGCCCAGGCTTGAACCCTGGAGAGTTCACTTCGGTGCTTCTAAAGCAGAAACATCACAGAAGACAGCAATCAGAACAGTATGGTAGAATGTGGTCTGATGACCAATACCAAGATGAAGGTCTGCCAAGCTTGTGAGTTGAGAATGCTGCTTTATGGAAGTGAGTCATGGGCAACTTACACCCGCAAGAAGCGAATCCTCAATGACTTCCATCTGCACTGTGTCAGGAAGATTTGAGGCATCACAAGGCAGGACAGGGTCTCAAACAAATATGTGCTCTTCCAAGCCCACCTTCCCAGCATGTTCATACTTCCTCCTCAATGATGTCTAGGCTGGCTTAGTCATGTACAGTGCTACCTCTGGATACGAACGGGATACGTTCCAGAGCCCCGTTCGCACCCAGAAGCAAACGTAACTAGCGACGGCACGTCTGCGCATGTTGCTTTTTGCCGCTTCTACGCGTGAGGTCATTTTGAGCATCTGCACATTCGCGAGCGGCGAAACCTGGAAGTAATGCGCTCCGTTACTTCCGGGTTGCTGCGGAGCGCAACTCGAACGTGCTCAACATGAAGCATATTCAACCCGAGGTATGACTGTACATTGAATGGAAGATGGCAGGATCCCCAAGGGTGGGCTTTACAGGAAGCTGGCTCCCGGCACCAGGCCTGCTGGCAGACCAACTCTGTGTTATAATGATGTCTGCAAACATGACCTGAAGGCTGGCAACATTAACTTTGCCTTGCAGATGACCACAGTGCCTGGAGACAGTCAGGTTGTTTACTGTGTATTCACAGCAATGACCAGAGGAGAAATGACCGCCGGGAAGAGCGCAGAGAGAAGAAGCAATATGATGCACCTGCACCAGCGAAATCGGACACCTTCATCTGCTCCAGCTGCAATAAAACATGTCTCTCCCGTATTGGTTTCTGCAGCCACAGCAGGCACTTGAATTCTCCAACACTTTGACTTCACCCCTGAAGGCACTCTCTTCCACTGCCTCTTAACACAGACAGATGCTGTGTACAACCTGAGGTTTAGAAGTCACATGAGGCAGGCTGAGATTTTGCCTGCTTTGAAAAATAAAAATCACTTGCCTTGTTAGATTGTATGCCCAATATTTAAGCCAACAATTTCTCTCTTTTCATTATTTCATCAAAATACATCACCAACTCCTACTCTCTCTTTCCCATATTTAAGAGAGTTATAGAAAGTCTGCCAAGGAAATACGTGTTTCGTAAGTTTTTTAAAGCTTTATTTAATTGGTAGGGCTGTCTTCATCACATTTTCCCCATTCAACATTTCAATTAGTTGCTCCTCTTGCTCGAGTCCTACGTATTCCTCCTACATGCTGTTGTTGCATCCTTTGCCCCACTCACTGCATATTTAAAAGGCCGTAAGGCTTTGTATTCCTATCATCACTTCTTCCTGGTAATTTCCCTTGCCATTTTAAAAATTCACCACCATTGTTATACTTGTACCCATAGACTCTAATATAAATAGCATTAAGGACCTCCACAAGTGAGGACAAATCCTAAGATTTAGCACTTAGCCAGAAACTTAGGTCCTACTTACACTTACCATCAGCTGTGTGGCTGCTGCTGTGCCCAAGGTTGCTGCGATGCTGGTCAAGGAGGGTGAGTGTTTGGTTCTGGCAGTTTTTATATACAATGCAAATAGCACAACTCTGAAAGGGCTTGGTGCGACTTGCATAGTATGCCAAAACAGCATCAGGATGAACCAAAGTGGGGGAGGGACTTTACGTGGCTTTGAAAGTACAGTGGTACCTCGGGTTAAGTACTTAATTCGTTCCGGAGATCCGTTCTTAACCTGAAACTGTTCTTAACCTGAAGCACCACTTTAGCTAATGGGGCCTCCTGCTGCCACCGCGCCGCCAAAGCACGATTTCTGTTCTTATCCTGAAGCAAAGTTCTTAACCTGAAGCACTATTTCTGGGTTAGCGGAGTCTGTAACCTGAAGTGTATGTAACCTGAGGTACCACTGTACTTCTGTTCATTAGTTATTCTCCTCCTGAGACTTTACGAACATGTCCAAGAAACTACCAAAACCTAAACTCTATTAAATGCTCTAAAAGTGTGACAAATGCATTTCACCGAGAAAAAGTGGGTTACTGAAGAACCAGGGTCAAGCTGTTATAATGCTGTCACCATGATTCTTTGGGGCGAATTCTATTCTCTGTAATGGAGTCTGTGAAAGGCTCTGATGGACCACTGTGAGAACAGGATGCTGGGCGAGATGGGGCAGGTTCCTACACATACGACCTCCCAAAAAATAAACTCAGGGGAGTATTGCCGGCATCCGTCTGTCTCGAGAGAGAATGGAACAGCCATTGGGAGTACAGTCACGCCGTTGCGAGAATTACAGCGCCTGCTGTGGCTGTAGCAGCCGATATGGGAGAGACATGTTTTGTTGCAGCTGGGGCAGATGAAGGCATCTGGTTTCGGTGGTGCAGAGGCACCATTGTGTTTCTTCTCTCTGCGCTCTTCCTAGCAGTCATTTCTGACCTGGTCACTGCTATGGATACACAACCTGACTGTCTGTCTCTAGGCTCTATGGTTGTCTGCAAGGGATTCCCACATAGCAGGGTAGGGGGGTGGAACCACATCAAAGAGGGGAGCATGACTCCCTTTTTATTTGATTATCCACCTTATTCAGATGAGTAACCCTCAGCGCTTTCACTTCAGACCATAAATCTTCTGGGTGCAAACTACCGTATTTTTCGCCCCATAGGGCGCACCGGCCCATAGGATGCACCTAGTTTTTTTTGGGGGGGGGGATAAAGAAAAAAAATTATTCCCCCCCCCAGGTGCAGGGCTGGGGCGGGGGAAGCCCAAGCTTCCCCCAACCCCAGCCCCCAGAACAGGCTGCTATCCGCTAGCCGTGGGAGAGCTGCGCAAAACCCGAAGCTTGGGGCGTGCTGAGCTCAGCGCGCCCCAAGCTTCTGGGTGCAGGCAAGCTCTCCGCTAGCCGTGGGAGAGCTGTGCTAAGCCCGAAGCCTGGGGGGCACTGAGCGCCAGTGTGGTGTATTGGTTAAGAGCGGTAGTCAGGTAATCTGGGGAACCAGGTTCGCGTCCCCGCTCCTCCACATGCAGCTTCTGGGTGACCTTGGGCCAGTCACACTTCTTTGAAGTCTCTCAGCCCCACTCACCTCACAGAGGGTTTGTTGTGGGGGAAGAAGGGAAAGGAGAATGTTAGCCGCTTTGAGACTCCTTAAAAGGAGTGAAAGGCAGGATATCAAATCCAAAGTCGTCGTCGTCTTCTTCTTCTTCTTCTTCTTCTTCTTCTTCTTCTTCTTCTTCTTCTTCAGCAAAAGCCTGCATTCGCCCCATAGGACGCACACACATTTCCCCTTCATTTTTGGAGGGGAAAAAGTGCGTCCTATAGGGCGAAAAATACGGTATGTTCTATACAACCACCACCATTCTGAAAACTTACTTTTGTTACTAGCTGGCGACCTCCACAATTTACTAGTCTTGGAAGACTAGTTTCAATGTGAAATTACCACATCCTGCCACATGCTCCTCCATCCCTCTCAAGAGCTTGAAACAGAGATGAGGATATCTGCCTCGAGCCTTAGTCCCCTCCTGATGGCTCAGCTGTAACTGCATCTAATTACCAGGCCATAAAAAATTCAAGACAGATTCTTTTTCTAACATTTTACTGTTTGAGTGATTTGTACTTTTTAGGAAATAAAACACTCCATTATAATTTTGATTTAGCATAAAAAAGCATTACAACAACAACAACAACAACAACAACAACAACACTGTAGATTTTCAGCAATGCAAGAATTCCTCTAATTAAAACAGCACAGCCGCAGAGCCACCTTTTCAAAAGAACGAGTTCTCCTTTTTGCAAAGCCCACATAACACATTCTACTTTTATGGAACTTGTGTGTTCTTGTAGAGTTTTCAAAAGAGGAAACGAATAGGTCCATTAGGAATCATTCAATGGAAAGTTAGAAGCAAGCAGCATTTCCAAGCAAACTATGGAACATCAACAACTGTATTTTCATCACTTCGTTTTCAATCAGTGATAACTGGCATTGTGTGAATTGGCCTTCCCAAAAGTAACACCTCTCCATACCACCTCAGACACAATTAACAACCAATCATTCTGTATAGTCATCAAGTTGATGTTCATGTTGGTGTCCAAGCAACAGACATCAGCCCGGTTTCTACAAAATGGTAAACCATGAATTAACATTACAAGGATGAGCCAAGCCTAAACTCAAGGAAATCAGAAACTTATGCTTCTGTTTTAGATTAACTACAGTTGAGGCTGGGGTGTAATGTTAATCTTAAGTGTGGTTTGTTGTCAGCTTCTTAAACTATAGCTTGTAGTTTGTTCATTTAAACAAGAATTAAGATTTAAATAGTTCATTTAAATAGTTAAGATTAAATACAATTTGTCGGATTTGGGAAACAAGGCAACCTATAGTTAATGTAAAATGGAAGCAAAAGCTTCTGAACTCCTCCTCTTCCTTGAGGAGAGTGAACAAACCAAAATCCTTGTGGCACTAAACCAGGGGTCGGCAACCCAAGGGCCATGGGCCACAAGTGGCCCATGGGGATTGTTTAACCAGCCCATGGGTGCCTGCTGCCCGCTCAGGGACCCCCACCGCCAGCTTGGTCGGCTCCTGTGCACCATGCTAAACCAGTGCGGAGCAGAGTGGGAATCACCTTCCGTGATGCTAGCCAGCTTCCCGTTGGCTGCAGGAAGCTCCTGCACGCCTCCTCCACACCGGAAGGAGTGCCGGAAATAGCGTTTGCACATGCGTGCACATGCGCACGCACACTCCGGCCCACTGCAGCGTCTGCAGGACCATAAACCGTCCCAAGCCACAAAAACTTTGCCAACCCCTGCACTAAACTATGGGTTGGTGTTACATCCAAACCACTTTACTGCCTTTGTTGTTGTTGTTTAGCTGTTTAGTCGTGTCCAACTCTTTATGACCCCATGGACCACAGCACGCCAGGCACTCTATCTTCCACTGCCTCCTGCAGTTTGGTCAAACTCATGCTGGTAGCTTCAAGAACACTGTCCAACCATCTCATCCTCTGTCGTCCCCTTCTCCTTGTGCCCTCCATCTTTCCCAACATCAGGGTCTTTTCCAGGGAGTCTTCTCTTCTCATGAGGTAGCCAAAGTATTGGAGCCTCAGCTTCACAATCTGTTCTTCCAGTGAGCACTCAGGGCTGATTTCCTTAAGAATGGAGAGGTTGGATCTTCTTGCAGTCCATGGGACTCTCAAAAGTCCAGCACCATAATTCAAAAGCATCAATTCTTTGGCGATCAGCCTTCTTTATGGTCCAGCTCTCACTTCCATCTTTACTGCCTTACTATGTCATTTAAGACAGAAGTAGCTGAACCCCCACTTACAGCATTCTATCTCAGCTTTAAACCTGTCCCCCAAGACTTCAGACCCTTCTCCCTTCAGTCACGGGTCTCTGCTCTAACAGGCCAAGTACAAAGCCACAGTTCTGGTCTTCATTTGTAGTTTCAAATAAAGGGAGAGAGGGAATGCAAAAAAAGAGGGGAAAGGGCACACAGTAGTTCAGAGAAATTTAAAGGACTGGCTGAAGCTCTGTGACTAATAAAATAGTTCATTTTATTTGAACTGTCTCTTTCCATATGCATTCTAACCTTAGCTGTCAACTTAAATAAATTCAACATTCAATAACACAGACAAGTAGTTCTAAGAAAGTCACATACCTTTTATAAACTCCAATTTGTGATAGACTTGGACAGTGCAGTTTAAGTAATCACATTTCCCTTATTACAGGAAAATGAAGTCAGTCAGCACTGCGATCTAAAGGGAAAGTCCTTGAGATAAATCCACTATAGAAGAAAGCCGACATTTTCAGATGAGGGGAAATGAAACTGATGTAAGCAATTCCTAGGGTCATTATTACCTAAATTTTGAAGAACGGACATAACTAATGCTGTAAAGATCCACAGCCTGAAAACCAGGGGTGATTAGGGGGCCCAGCTTGGAGCAGGCAGGGAAGATGGGGAATTTTCCTTCTGGCAGCTTCATGCTTCCTTCAGAAAAACTATGATGTGGGGTTTGGAGTTTATTTTGTTTCTTTGTTTACTTGTTGGTTCTACTTTTTAATATTATGTAAATTAACTATTACACAATCACATCTGCTTAAAATTGAACTGGAACACTTTTAAGGGCTCTTTGTAAATAAGCTGGCCAACTGTAGAACTTCCTGACACATAACAACCAACATAAAATAGAGAAAATAGCTCTCCTTTTAACAAAGCAGCACTTTCCAAATCCATATAAAGACAAAATTCTGCTTTTCTCAGCAGACTATCAGAACAATGGCAACCCACAATAGTGTTGACTTCAAGACCAAGTCCAACAGATTGTTGGTGGGGAAAGATAGCATAGACATTTTTAAAAAACCACACCACAAAATAAATAAAGCAACTTGTTGCTTCCATGACAACTTAGTAAATGAGTTGTCAATGTAAGAAAAATATGTGCCAAATGGAAATGATTTTTCTTAAAGGCTAAAAATAGAAGAAGCTAGTTTTGACATGCAGCGTATCTCTGCAGTTTCTCTTTGAAAGAAATGTCAAGGCTCTCCACCTGACCCCACTCTGCAATGTAAAAATTACCTCATGGGCCACACATTTCGTGAAAAATCATTGAGGAAGATATCACATATTTACCTTGTTATGTTTCCCTGTTCTGAAGTTTTAATTTGGGGGAGGGAACTGTTTTTAGCCCAGCAGACCAGATCTTTACCTCCCACTACTTGGCCAGATTTGACAAGCTGGTGGGACCGCTCACTTGCCAATCAACTGGTATTATAATGAGATCAGGTGAGTCGTCCTACCCACCTGTTAAAGTTGGCCCTTGGGGATGAGGGGAAGATGGTGACCAAGTGTGATACCCAACATGATATCAGATGCAAGGGAGGCAGGTATGGTTTAGGGGAAACAGTCTCACGGGTCAAATGGGGAAGGCTGGTTGGGCAAATGTAGGCCCCAGGATTGAGATGAAGATTCCCCATCCCTGTTCAGTAAGGTAAATAGGCTCCTCCCAATATCTGTATTCTCAATTTCTCACCCCTACCTTAGATAGGCATAGGTTCAGATGACTGTGTCATTCATATGAAAAAGGGAGAGGGAAAAGAGGGTGGGAGACACCAAGGACAAGCCCCCCCCCCACCCAAAGTGGCAAGCTGCAGAATGATACAATGGTAAAATGTCCAGCAAGTTTCAGAAGAAGCGTTCCCCAGGTGCACAAAAAATATCAATTTATTGTGCAATTTCCACTGAAAAACTCTCTCAAGCTTATTAGATGCTGGTTTTCTGGAACTCAAGTAACTGAAACATTTCCAGGGACATGTGTTGAGCCTGTTGCATTATTAAAGTTGCACTTATTTATTTATTTTCAGTACCATTTTGAACCTTACTTCTTTCCTTGCTCTTATTCATAGGAGGCAAGCACCCAAAAGCTAAGCCAAACTCTCCCATAGTAAAAAGCCATAAAGAGGATGAGTTTCTTCCTTAATCCTTCAGTGCAAGCTCATGGGCTGAACCTTTCTGGCCTTTTCTATATTTCATAATATGTATTTTCCCCATTTAGACAATTATTTTTTCTCAGCAAAGATGATTCCATGCACTCATCTACCTCAAGAAAAATAAAGCGGGTCAATGTTCTCACCAATGCATACCGCCAATTAAAACTTTTCAAAAGGGAAGAATAAAGGAATCACAAGTTGAAAGCACAAAGTATAACTTATGTTGTATGCTTTTTATGCATCAAATCTACAGTGCCTAATTCTTTCTAATGAAATAAAAGCTGTATCATCTCTTCATTCTTAAAGCAATACCAAGATCCAAATATCTATGAGAGTGCTGAAATAGGAGAATATAAACCTTTAACACTGTGCTTTAATAAGCAATATGCCACCCGGTTATTGGAAGAGTTCCTGAAAGCCAAAGCCTTGGAAAAAACAAAGTCTATAATGAATACTTATATTAACACGAATAACATTTTGAGATAACCGAGCTGTTGGAAAGAGTAAAAAAAAAAAAAAAGAAGGTACCACAGGAGACACTGATGGTCCCCAACTTGGATGGTTTTAAAAGAGGATTAAACAAATTTATGGAGGGCAATTCTATCAGTGGCTACTAACCATGATGGCTGTGTTCTACTTCCACTGTCCAAGGCAGTATGCTTATGAGGACCAGTTTTTGGAAGCACAGAAGGGGAGAGTACTGCTGCATTCATGTCCTGCTTGCCAGCTCCCCACAGGTATTTGGTTGGCCACTGTGAGAACAGGATGCTAGACTAGAGTGACCACTAGCGTGATCCAACAAGCTGTTCTTATGATCTTCCTCACAACTCTTCCTCTTGGCCACTGGGAACTGTTATAGCCAAATGCTGGATAATACGGATTACGTGCAAGCAGCATTTCCCTAGGGGGCCTCAGTGAATAGGTTTTGCTTCTGCTCAGGAGGGGCTGGCTGGTTGGCTGGCTGGCTGCCATGAGATTAGAGAAATTATTTTTAGAGCCATATTAGCCAACGGCCTGGATAGGAAGGGGCTTAGGTAATGTGCTTCCACGATGGAATGCTCCCAGAGTTCCTAAACCAGAAAATGTTATACCATTACTTTGTGAGGAACCTGATATTTTTTGAGGTGGGGCAGGGAAAAGGAAGTTTCTAGCCCACTGAAGCAATGATGTTTGACTTGAAAGTAGTAGGTGATGCTGTAGCCTTTGCCACTCTGATTAGCACATGCAGAATGAAGTCATCAAAATGAGAAAATATATGCAAATCTTACTAGTCTGAATGATTTATATAAGTCACCAAATCCAGCTTTTCACAGAGAAAAATCTGAGTTGTCTTACACACACACACACACACAGTTCGTGTGTCACCGCCCACAGAAAGCATTTTGAACAAAGAAACTAAAAGTGTTTGGAAACAAGCACTTCTGGATGTGTTGGGGGGGAAAGACCCATGAGCATCATTCTCAATTTGTAATCTGTAGGGATGGACAGAGCAATGTCTGCTTTGCATGTTCCCAATTATAAGTTCATTCAGTGATGTTTCAAGGAACTTTGAAGGGGGAAAATGCACCAAAATTTGCAATTGAAAATACATTTCCCCATTTTATACGCTTTTTTAAAAAGATGGGCTTGCACCACAAAACCCAGAGATGTGGGCAATCTGAAGGATAGCTGTGTATCTACTAGTCTGGGGAACACAAATTTGGTCAAACTGCTTTCAAATGCAGAGCAAACTAAATTGTCCTCCATTCCTAATAACCTGTCGAAAGGTCCTTCCAATTATATCTGTACACATGCAAAAACAGGCATGGCAGACACTTCCCTGTTCTGGCCTACAACTCCCATTAGCCCAGCCAATCGTCAGGAATGATGGCAGATGTATGGAGGCACCATGCCACCTAACTCTTGAGTTACATCAACAAAATAGCAACAAAATCAAACTTATAAGGAAAGAAAAAAACCTTACTGGTGCTACTTTTTCTCCTGGTTCCAAGCCAAAGACATTCCGCCGTTTCACCGTCAGCACATCGAGCTCCTTGGTGTCATCGTCATCACTATCGCCCTCTTCAAAGAACTGCAGGCGTTCAGCTTCCGAACCCTTGAGCGCTCTGGGCTCCTCTTCAGTCTTGGTCTGAGTCTGTGATGCATCGTCCTCGGTTTCGCTATCTTTGCTGGAGAGGGTTATGTCCTCATCTCCTCCCAACACAGCCGTTTCGCTGAAGAGTGCTCTGCATTTCTCTACATCATCGTTGCTTACAGAAAAAGGGGCATTTTGGGGCTCATCTGTTTGCTGCAATGGTCTTTCTTTTTCAGGCTCATTCTCAGGTGTTTTCTTCTGCAACTTCTGAAGAAATCGTACACGAGGGGCCACTGCAAGCCCAAGAGAGCTATAAAAACAGAGACACATAATACTTAAGAACAGGGCTCCCTACCTTAAGGCTTAAAATGCATTCCTCTACATTACAGCAGGACTTCCCAAACTTGGGTCTCCAGCTGTTTCCGAACTACAACCATCATCCCAAACTAGCAGGACCAGTGGTCAGGGATAATGGGAATTGTAGTCCAAAAACAGCTGGATACCCAAGTTTGGGAAACCTTGCATTAGAGCACATAAAAGAAAGCTCTCACCAGTATGCATGGCTTTTTTATAATTTATTTCTGTAACAGCAAGTCAGGACTTCTTTACTGCTTTCAACCCTTGACTTGGTTTTTGGTGCCCTGGTTGAAACCCTAACTTGGTGTCAGTGTTCATATCAGGAATGGGGAACCTGTGGTCCGCCAGATATGGCTGGACTCCAACTTCATCAAACCTGACCTCTGGCCATGTCCAACAGCAGGTCCCTCATCCCTGCTTTAAATGCCAGAGCAGTTTCCCAAACTTGAGTCTCCAGCTGTTTGGGGACTACAACTCCCATGATCCCAAACTAGAAGGACCAGTGGTCAGGGATGATGGGAACTGTAGTCCAAAAACAGCTGTAGACCCAAGTTTGGAAAACACTGTGCTAGAGTGACACAGTGCCCTACACAACACTTACTCCACACCTGTAAGAAATCAATATTTTAGTGTGGCAACACCTACACTTTGGAACTCCCTGTTTTATTGATAATTTTAATGTTTCATGTTATATTGTTGTAATCCACTCAGAAGTTTTCTTACAACCAAGCAGCATATAAATCTTGTTAAGTAATATAAATGCCCTTCTCCTCCACTGCTCTCACCCAAGATAATATAGAAGAACATCAAGAAGCCCTCTGCTGCATCAACCAAAAGCACATCTTGTGCGATATCCACTTCTCACAGTGGCCAACCAGATGCTTATGGGATGCCTACAAGCAAGACAGGAGTGCAACAGCTCTCTCCCTATTTGTGATTCCCAGCAACCGATATGAGACAGATTAATCATAGCTATTCAGTTGATCATCTGTTTGTACTCCATTTCCCCCTTCAAGCAGAAGCTCAACAGCTATCATCATACAAAAGCAAAATACAATTGCAGAGGCAAAACAATATAAAAAGTTACCCCTGCAACAAAAATTCCAATAAACCCACAAATTCAATTCAACACCGATATATCAGATGACACAAAATACAAAAACAATAGGTATGGAGATGATAAAATACAACTCATGTTTTAGCCAAAAATACACACGAATATCTCTGCTGCAACAGGTAATATTCTAACTAAGTTAAGGAGACAAATTCATCCTAGAGCCAGCAGAAGTGAAGAAAAGAACAGGGCACAGCCAATTAGTGCAGATGTAAAGAGCTCCCCAAACCCCTTTTTGTGAACATAATCCTTCCTTTCATCACACAAAATGAACCTTCATATGAGATGTGAACACAGACACACCATTATCTTACACATTATCTTTTTTTAATGTGCAACCAAAACGATTTAGCATTCACACAGGCAGTCCAGCTGTTATCAAAAACCCAATTTACCTTACAATGTTAAGACATGTAGCAGCCACAGTGCAAACCATTGCTAATTTGTTGTTGTTGTTGTTTAGTCATTTAGTTGTGTCCGACTCTTCGTGACCCCATGGACCAGAGCACGCCAGGCACCTCTGTCCTCCACTGCCTCCCGCAGTTTGGTCAAAATTGCTAATGGACACTTGCAAAGCAAAGGATTCATGTCCAGCGTAAGGTGCAGGGCTGACTCCTCTTGGATACCTGAGTCCAAAAGGGTCTGGGCATATTCAATATTAACTGCATGGTGTAGGGAGGGAGTGCCAGCTTGCTCTTTCACTTCACAAAGGCAAATATTGGCAGGCTGAGTGGCTCCCCCCCCCCCCCCCGGACTTCAGGTCTGATCACTCCCATTGCAGATTTCTTCCCAAGGAATACTTATTTATATACAGTGGTACCTCGGGTTAAGAACTTAATTCATTCTGGAGGTCCGTTTTTAACCTGAAACTGTTCTTAACCTGAGGTACCACTTTAGCTAATGGGGCCTCCCGCTGCTGCCATGCGATTTCTGTTGTCATCCTGAAGCAAAGTTCTTAACCCGAGGTACTATTTCTGGGTTAGTGGAGTTTGTAGCCTGAAGCATCTGTAACCTGAAGTGTCTGTAACCTGAGGTACCACTGTACTTTATATGCTTATTTATACTTTTGAATCAAGCCCAGAAACAAACCAGCAGTCATGAAGTTGTTCTAAGACTAATGAGACATATGTTTTTGGCCACTGGTCCCAGTTAGTAGCCTAGCAGCTTTACTTGGGACTGAACAACTTTCAAAAGCAGCCCAGCGTAGAACACATTACAGTAGCATCTGGCGCAGGCTTTCAACTGGTCGGCCGCGACACAATAGCTGGCCGCAGCCTGATCCAAGGTGGGTTGTAGCAGGAGCACTACCACCAAGTGAATACATGCATCTTAAAGATTAAGAGGTGGGACCCCAAAAGCATTTTGGGGTTAAAATTGGATCCTGGGTCTGAAAAGGTTGGACACCTGACCTGGTAGTCACCAGAGCATGGATAACCATGGCCAGGCAATCTCTCTCACAGAGCAGGGTCCGCAGCTGGCATACAAGCTTCAGGATATGAAAACTAGCTCATGCATCAGCTTAATCCTATAATAAACTATAACCAGATGACTGCTTCAGACTGACGCCACAATGCTCGAGGCCATACACAGCTGGGGAGACCTGTGGGGAGACTCCACACCCATTACCTGAACTGTAATGGACCAGTGAATGCTTTGGAATCCCAACCTAATTTTCTCCCTTCAGCTCTCCCTTTTAACATAAGAAAAAGGCCAGAGCAAAATTTCTTTAGGATCTTTATTTTATATTCCAGACACCATTTAATTCAATAATTATGGAGCATAGCTTCCCATTCCCCTCTAGTGGAAGAATCATGTAAAATAGTCATGAATGAAACTGTGCTTTGCTATGCGCACAATCTTTTCAAGCGCTACTGGGCACATTTTTTAAGCATTTCATTTGTAAGCTGAGATGGAAAATAGCAAGATGCTTTCAAACCAACGAAAAGGGTGAGGGAGTTCAAAATTAGATTTCTATGAGAAGAATCCTGAAATGTTTCGTCAGGCACTTATCTGCCACAGACCTATTGGTCTCTCTCTGGCTCCACTCTCAAATTAATTACTGCAGAACTGCATATAGTCTCTGCACGATTTGATAGAACTGTGCTCGCTATTTCAGAGGGAGGGGGAGGACATATGGGCAACTGAAACCATCACCCTTTCAGGAAATGGAAGCAAGACAATGAATTTGGAACCATTTTAATATCAAAAGATAAACTCTTGCTAATCCCCCAAGAGCGTAATGATTAAAACAGAATATGAGGTTATACAGAATTTAAATGTGGACACTGGAAGGCAAAGGAATATTAGCTGATAATAAAATGGCCACACATTACTTTTTGGAACAAGGGATTCACATAGCTGGGAGAATTTGACAGTATTGCCTTTTGACACAAACCTCGTATGTTCTGGACCAATATATAGTGTGCTCTAGGTTCTGGGGGCTGTAGCTCTGTGGCAGATCTCATGCTTTGCATGCAAAAGATTCCGAGTTCAGTTCCCAGAATCTCAAATCTGAAGCCATACAAAGCAGCTGCCAGTCAGTATAATCAGTATAATCAATAAGGAACAGGGGAGAGCAAGGGTGTTAACTCAATATAAGTCAGTTCCCTGTGTTCCCACCACTGAGGAAGATGGCGCCCATATCTTGGAGTGAAAACCACCTGGATGTGAGGTGTGAAATTCCAGGGAAGGAGACAATTCTGGGGTGACTGGAAGCTGTCTTCCTCCATGAGGCAACAGTAGGGAACCTGGGCTTTTGTTATGTTGCTGGACCCCACCACTCCTTACCATTGGCCACGTTGGCTGGGGCTGATGGGAGTTGGAGTCCACAATATCTGGGAGGGCCAAACACTCCCCACCCATGACTAATGCTTAGATCTAATTACAGATAGGTAGCCGTGTTGGTCTGCCATAGTCAAAACAAAAAAAATTCCTTCCAGTAGCACCTTAAAGACCAACTAAGTCAGTTCTTGGTATGAGCTTTCGTGTGCATGCACACTTCTTCAGATGTTTTGGCTTAGATCTAAGT
The DNA here is from genome assembly GCF_964106915.1 of Podarcis gaigeae. Lineage (NCBI taxonomy): Eukaryota > Metazoa > Chordata > Lepidosauria > Squamata > Lacertidae > Podarcis > Podarcis gaigeae. The sequence goes on from NC_139677.1 coordinate 85,282,120, forward strand.
TTATGTTTAGGGGAGCATTAGACACGCCCTACTTTAGTCTTCCTCCTGTGCCAGCATTTGACTTATGCCTTGAATAGAATAGCACACATACAGTCTGTGTCTAAATATCTCTGAGCACTCGTCTGTGGCGGGGGGGGGGGGGGACAGGTGGGTGCAGCTGCGGGAAGAAACATATATGGCCCCAAATTCAAAATATTTAGAAAAGCATTAGTTTACGTGTCTGTTTTCAGTAACTGGAGTGCACATTCTGTTGAAACTGTGCTCTGAAGTTGCTAGTTAGTAAACCAACATCAAATCACAGTTCCTTACTTCGAACACAATGGGAAACCAAAGGCCAAGATTGACTTTACCTGCCCTATCAGCCGTTCCATCTAGATGTTGCAACGCTTGTGCAGACAGAACGACTGGAAGAGTGTGGTGTTGAATTCCACCCAGAGTTTTTAATCTACGCTGGAACAGAAACCTGTGCATGAATTGAGGAACAAGAAGGTAGTTCTCATTCCAGACCTAGAATCACAAAGTTGGAAGGAACCTTGGGAGGTTGTCTAATCAAACCCTCAGCTTTAGGCAGGATCTGCAATGCAACTACACCACCCCTGACAGAAGACCCACCAGCCTCTGCTTCAATACCTCCAGTGGAAGAACACCCACCATATACGGAGGCAATCATTCCTGCTATCTAACAGTTCTCACCATTAGGAAGTTTATTCTGGCATTTAGCCAAAATCTGCTTCCTTACAATTTCCACCTGTGCTTGTAGTCCTGCCCTCTGGAGCCACAGGGAAAAAATCTTCTCCATCTTCTCTATGCAACAGCCTTCAGATATCTGAAGGCAGCTCTCACATCTCTCCTTAATCTTATCTTCTACAAACTATGCTGTGGTTCAGCAAACTAGGAATGTTACATCTGAACTGGGTCAATGATTATTAAGGACCCAATCCTGTGCCTTTCAATATCCACTCCATGGTTCACACGATCTTGCCTGCAAGAGGTTTTCCAAACTGGTCGCTCTCGTCTATGCACACATATTGCGAGACACAAGGGAGTGTCTGGTGTGTATGTGTGTTTGTGTGTGTTTTTCAGTTTAAGATACCATAAAACTATCTTGTAACAGGTACCTCTGAAATCTGTCCCTCAAGCAGTTGCATTTTCAAAGCACTAACTGTTGAGTTGTAGGAAGCAAGCTTACATCAAGCACCCTTATCTGGCATGTCAACACCAGAATAATGGACGCGTGTTTTGAAGGGCAAAATTTTAATTCTAGTTTCCGAGAAGAATTTGATTCGCATCGTATCTTGAAATGCCATCTGATGTGTCCACTATGTTTTCTTCTTGGCAGCTTGTAGATATTGCCCTTCTACCACCTTGCCTTAAAAACGCTTAACAAATGTTCTTTGCATGAAAGCAATTTGCTGAAATAATTCCAATTCCTCCAAAGTGTCTCTCATAGCCAGGTTTCAGACTTATTAATGACAATGTAATGGTAAACGTTCACATTGGTATTCAGGAACGAAACGGTAGGGTTTAAAGGTGGATGCAGGCTTTGCTTTAATACCTACTGTATGCAGAAAATTCCACCTAGTAAGCAGTTCTGATGAAGCTCGCAAAGAGAGGAAGCCCATTGAATTCAGACCTAGATTTCTGAACTGACTAAGCCATTAGGATTCATTATGTAGAATAAGGGCTGTGGGTACAATGAAAGAAGCACATGTTTTGCCTTAGCCACAGGTACATATTTATGCTGTTCAAGTAGAATGGCTCTTAATGTGCAGTCCCTTTCCTCTGGAACCGGAAAACAAGAGAGCTTTCTTGATGGGAGAGTTCCTCCATGCTTCCTCTGATCTGGGCTTAACATGGAAATGCCCATGAACGAACTATATGAAGCCACAACTGACAATACAATTGCCGCAGCCAAGACTGCGCCCAAGCAACACAGACTCTAGCATTTTGGGCAGCATCCCACCAAACAGGCAAATAAAAGAACGGAGAGGTTGTGATTCTTAACAAAAAGGAACTGGGAAACTTCCAATACCATGGTCCTAAGTGTGATGCAGACGCTGTGACCTCAGAGCCAGAGATTTTCCAATTCAATTTTGTCTTAATCCACAAATCCATACTATTTTCTGAGCACACATGTCCCACTTGCAGTAGGGGGACAACAGTGACCTTCTTTAGAAGGCCACTTTAAGGATTGCTGATAAAAGGCATGAAAAATGATCTCAACTGCAACCTTGATAGGAGAGTTAGCCAAAAGGGGCATATTATGAGCACATACAGTGGTACCTCGCAAGACGAAATTAATTCGTTCTGCGAGTTTTTTCGTCTTGCGAAGCACAGATTTCCATAGGAATGCATTGAAAATCAAACTTGCAAGACGTTTTCGTCTTGCAAAGCAAGCCCATAGGGAAATTCGTCTTGCGAAGCAACTCAAAAAATGAAAAACTCTTTCGTCTTGCGAGTTTTTCGTCTTACGAGGCATTCGTCTTGCGAGGTACCACGGTATATGGAATCAATGAAATTCTCTGATGGGCAGGCAAGGAGAAGAAGAGGAATCCAGAGGAAAGAGATGCAGCCCAGGCAATATAGGGAGGGAACCAGGAGATACAGGCAAGAGAGCAGTACCCAGGCGAGGTGAGGAATGGGGAACTAAAGGATGGAGATGTGAGCAGGGAAGCAGCCCAGGTGAGACACAGAGGTCTGGTGGAGAGATGTAAAGGGACAAAGATGGCCAGGTACAAAGGGATGGCAGCAAGGGAATGGGAGTAGGCAGGGTCCATTTTCCATGAAATATATTTATACAAGTGTCACATGCATATGCACATCTTTCATATTATTCTAATGAGAGGTGGCATATGCCTATTTCAAAACGAAATAAATAAAATGTATGCAACTCAATCTTTCACTCCTAATTCAAAACACGGAATGAAAATTGGTTTGTGCAGTTCAAAAGAAATCACACACTCCCTCCCAGCACCATCCAATTCAATTTTTTTAATTAGCATTTTTCGTAATGATTAGGGATAATAGCACTTACAGGGCATATTCAGCAATGGGTAACTTGAATACATCAAACACTTCCTTGTTCTTCATTAGGTAGACCGATCGCAGATAGGAAACAAAACACTACCAGAAAAAGAGAGAAGAGGTATTTGTTTAAACAGTAAAAAAGGCACACAGATACACTCCACATCTAAAAAGAGATCCAAAATGTTAAAGAACCAAAATTAGCACACTGCATTTCAGCTAAAACTAATTAGTCTTATAAAAACAGATTATTCTTTATTGCATTATGAGTCCCAAAGTTAAGAGTTTGTTTGTATTTCAATTATGCTTTATATGCGTTTTGAGCTTTGGGGAGTGTTACATTTCCAAACTTCTCTCAGTGGTTATGGTATCTACATATTAAATATGAAAACATAACCATAGGAACCTAAAGAGTACATGGAAAATCAGGAGACCAATATCAAGGGCTTGTGGACTCAGACTATGAACCTAAGAATTTGAAGGCAAGGAGACAGCCTAGTGAATTATCATGGATTCTGTGTGCTCAGAGCCCATCAAAGGTACAGATATAAATGCAATTTTAAGAAAACACCAATTAAATTACTGAAAGGTAAGCTTAACTATGACTGCAATCCTAAACACAGTTACTTGAGGGTAAGCCCTACTGGAACTTACTCCCAGCTGCCAGCTAACATTTCAAACCTCAATTCTCTTTTTCAGCATCTCTGCACATTTTTATGTTCTCATCCACCTCTCACTCACGCCCACTGGCCTTATAGCAGGCTTCTTTCCTTGCCTTTCAAAATAACCTTTTTCTCTCCTGTATTTCTTAAAATTGAAGGTATTTGTTCCGTCCTTGAAAACCCCTTTTAAACTGCTAATAGAACTTGTGGTATGGGATGCTTTTGCCGTTAAAACCCATCTTTTGAAGCAACAACAAGAAGAATTGTAGTAACAGATTTTGCTTGTAGTTTCATGTTACCCAGACTGCAATAAAACACTGGAAAATCACTTCTATAAAACCGAATAACCTGCTGCTACCAGCATGCCCTTTCGTTTGGCTGGTAACTCAAGTGTATCATTCATTAAATCATACTGTTTATGTTTCCACAAAACTGTTCTGTAATTTTTGTTTGGGAAAGGAGAGGGGGGCGGGAAACAGTTTTACAGATATATTCACTGGCTCACGTACGGAATCCTCATTTGCTCTTGCACTGCCTGCAAACCGCTGCTGAATTTTTCCAATCTTAACAACACTCAATAGATTTATTAAATTATTATTTACAATAGCTCACTGCTGTTTGTTTACTCAGTCTCCATCTCTCACACACATGCACCTTGATGCATATGCGGGAGCTGTAGCCCGTGCTGCAAAACTGCTCCTGCTGGTATCCTTGTGTGTCACTAAGGGGAGACAGTGCTAATTGGATGGAGACACTATACAAAAATCCTGCGCTACAACAACCTTTCTGCTTGCATTTTGCAGAGTATTGGTCAAATTAAATTGATGCAGTTTTGCTTTGTAAGTGCCGGTGGCTACATACTGTTTACAGCCCCCACCTGCAGACCCCAACCTCATCTTATACACTTTCCAAAGTCCCCTGAAGCTGCTCCATTTTTTTACCCCATCAAAATTCATTCCTTCTTCATTGCCTCTCATCCCCATCTTATAACTTATTTGAGGGTTGGCAGGGCCAGCACAAGACATTTTGGTACCCAAGGAAAACCACAAAATGGTGCTCCTCTCTCACCAGGGACGAAGCGGTAAGTGAAGATCTACACTGGAAACAAGTGAGGGAATCAAATCAAGTCAACCTTATCCAATGGTTGAAGTGGGAATCGAAGGGGCGGGGGGGCGCTCTAGAGGTGACATTGACAGACGTCTGCTGAGGAGGCAGACCCGCCCATCAAGACCCGTGTGGCAGCAGCAGGTCTGCTGCCCCTGTGGTCCTGCCGCCTGAGGCCGTCGCTTCACTTTGCCTCGTGCATGAGCCGGCCCTGAGGACTGGGAAGTCAAGCAAAGTGTCTCCATCCAATTAGCACTGTCTCCCCTTAGTGACACACAAGGATACCAGCAGGAGCAGTTTTGCAGCACGGGCTACAGCTCCCGCATATGCATAAAGCCTTCTGTTCAATCCCTTAAGCTCCAGATAACAGATTACTGGGAAAGGCCTCTGCTTGCTAGATCAGGAATGAGAACCTGTGGTCCCTCCAGATACCATTGGACTATAGCTCTAACCATTCCCTGCAGCTTGAATTTTGATGCCTTCCGTACCATGGTAGGCAGAAGTCCATTGCTGAAAATGCTGGTATTAAACATGAACCCCATACAGTCAATTGGTATATAATGGTTAAAAAAAGAAAACACCACTGCAGTATTTAAAGAAGAGGAAAGTGTTTATATTTTCATGGTATGATGCACTTAATTTTTTTTTTTTATGCACTTACGCAACAACGTGCTGCTTTTTCTTTTAATGTGGTTGCTATAACCAAAGTTGAAGCAATAAAGCTTGATTGAATTCAAAATCCAATTTGGCTATTCCACCGCAATATCTCTAACAGTGCCGCAGGGCTTGATGACAAAGTGATGGATACATGCTACACGACTACCGAAGGCTCCCACAGACAGAACAGACTCAGAAGAGGCAGTAAATATAGCAATCTACTCCTGTGCAGGAGAGACATTTTGAGTTGGAGATAATATAAGCGTACTCCTCTGTGGGCTGGTGCAGAGACGTACCATCAGGCCACTTTTAACCACAGTTAAAAGATTTTTTAACAGGGCCGCTGCTCCAACTCCTACAGCCTTAGCCGCAGCTATGAGAACCAACATTAACTATAGCTAGATAAGTAGATAAACGCTCTGCTTTAACCAGGATTCTTTTAACCAAACTCTGGTTAACAAGGAAACCTCGTCAAACTTAACTGCAGTTAGTGCCAGCGTGTATGTATGAATTCTCTAAACACAATTAAAGGAGGATGGGGAGAATTCACTCCTGTGAAGTAGGCACAAGGTCATAAGGCAGATGTTGCTGAACTACAACTCCCATCAGCCCCAGAAAGCATGGACAATGGCAGGGATGGTGGGAGTTGTAGTAAGAACTCAAATCATTCGGTGCGGCACTTTGGAACTCCCTGCCTATTGATATCAAGCAAGTGCCTTCACGGTATCCTTTTTGGCGCCTGCTAAAAACATCCTGGTTTAAACAAGTCCACCCAGATGCTTGGAAAGTTGGTGTGAATTTTAACTGGCTTTAATATTTTAGCTTCTTGTTAAAATATTGGTGCAAAGTATTGCTGTAAATCTTTCTTGGTTTTATTGTTTTACATTTTTGTAAACTTCGTGAGGGTGTTTGTTGCTTTTTTAACAATCAAGCAGCGTACAAATTTTACAAATAGAATGTCAAAATAAAAAACTAAGGAAGAGGTTTGCTGGATTTTAGGCCCAAGGCCTATCCATTCCTCTTCTCACTGTAGCCAACCAGAGGCCTATTGCAACCCACAAGTAAAACATGATCACTGTGATATTATGTAAAAATATAGTGTAAGGACAGGTATAGTGATATTTAAATAACCATATATGTATTTGGATAACAATAGCATTTAAATACCTATATATTAGACATACATACATGGAATTGTAGTAGTTTGCATATACAGCTATATAATATACCTCTTCCCCCTCCCTTTTCACTTTTTAATTGTTTTATGTTGGTCAACTGAAATATTCTCTATAAAAAATCAATTTAAAAATATATATTGAGGACTGGCCTTTATGATATCCCTCTCCTCCCCTCTGCCTTCATTTAAGCAATTTGAAACTGACCACAAGCCTTCAACAGAATGGAAGAACAGACTATATTTTCGCAGTGCTATGCAGTAGCAAAAAACAGTTTTAAATAAAGCAATAAAAGTTGGATTTACAAGGCAGGTTCATCACTGGATCTGTCAGCTGTGACAAAAGCTCTTGTTTGAACTCGTTCCATCGCTATCCCGAAACTCCAAGATTATTTCACTCCACTCAATTTAATTTTATCTATCTTTTTAGAGCGGGTTTTTAAAAACGGCTGCAAAAAAGCTGTTAAATGAGAAAAGGCTATTGCTGCTTCTTTTTTTCAGCGCAAACCAAAGTATTCTATTCCGTTCTTTCATTCACATTTTCCTGTTGTTGCTACACACTTATGATCCTGTCTTATACAGTTGACAAAAATCAAAAATACACAGCTATGTGCTTTTACAAGACATAGCTAAGCACTCCTGGTTTGAACCTCAACAAGAAAATATTGTGAAGAAAGCAGGTGTTATCCGTAATAAATTATAATAAGGTAATAAACAACGGGTTTTCCAGCCAGTGAGCAATCTGGCACATTCCACAACGGCAAAATTATCATGAAAAGTATTGTTATTTTACATAATGAGCTGTTCAGACACTATATGTTTCTATTTCTCAGTTATCACTACATCATTAATCTAGCTTTCTAGGCTTGGGAACTAGAGGCATTTAATTTTATTTCTTTAAACTTCTGTACTGCCCATTCATTATTCCTCAGAAAAAGGCAGTGTGGCATAGTGGTTACTGTATTAGATGTTAGCCCTCTTCACAAGATACTGCCTCTTTACCTTGGCTGCTGACAGTTAAGGTATTGCCACCAAAAGAGATAGCAAAGAGCTGGATTTATACCACTAAAATTGGCAGCTGGTACTAGCTGAGAGGATGCTGGCATTCCTGATCACTATTACTACCCACCAGCACTGTAGCTCATTCCAGAATTCCTGGCTCTGCAGAAACCCAGGCAAAAAGTTTAAAATAAACAGCAGCCAAGGTGCTGCAGGTGCTTAATGCTCCTTCATATTTTAAAACTTATTTAAAGCTCATTAAAAATCTCTCTCTTCATCTCTAGCGCATGTTCCACGGAAACTAGGAAGGTTGATAAAAGTCAAATTTAATGCACAGGAGACTCTGACTATGCATGTTCATGCAGAACTTCCCATGGCATGGCAGAACTGACATGTATACAACATTGCGTAGGATTTTCTACACCATAGTTGAGGAACCTATGGTCCTCCACATGCTGTTGGCCAGCCTCAGACAGCATGGTCAATGGTCAGGGATGATGAAAGCTGTAGTCCAACCATATCTGGAGGACCACAGGGTCCCTTATACCCCACCCATCTGGCAGTTTCCCCAGCCACTCTGGGTGGCTTACAGCATGTCTAAAAACATAATAAAAAAACATCAAGCATTAAAAACCTCCTGATACAGAGCTGCCTTCAGATGTATTCTAAAAGTTGTGCAGTTCTTTATCCTCTGGACATCAGAAGGGAGAGCTTTCCAGAGGGAGGGCGCCACTACCAAGAAGGCCCTCTGCCTGGTTACCTGTAACTTTGCTTCTTGCAGTGAGGGAACCAGAAGAAGACTCTTGGAGTAGGACCTCACTGTCCAGCCTAAGCAATGGGGATGGAGATGCTCCTTCAGGTATACTGGGCCGAGGCCGTTTAGCAGGGGTAGGCAACCTAAGGCCAGGGGGCTGGATGCGGCCCAATCGCCTTCTCAATCCGGCCCGTGGACAGTCCGGGAATCACCTTGTTTTTACATGAGTAGAATGTGCCCTTTTATTTAAAATGCATCTCTGGGTTATTTGTGGTGCCTGCCTGGTGTTTTTACGTGAGTAGAATGTGTGCTTTTATTTAAAATGCATCTCTGGGTTATTTGTGAGGCATAGGAATTCGTTCATTTTTTATTTCAAAATATATTCCGGCCCACCAAATGGTCTGAGGGACGGTAGACCGGCCCACGGCTGAAAAAGGTTGCTGACCCCTGGGTTTAGGGCTTTAAAGGTCAGCAGCAACACTTTGAATTGTGCTTAGAAATGTACTGGAATCCAGTGAAGATCCTTTAGGACCGGTGCTAGTCTCGCTACTGCATTCTGGATTAGTTGTAGCTTCCAGATCACCTTCAAAGGTGTATACTAAGAAAGTATCATAATAGGCAGCTTACCCGTTGGGCTCTCTCTTTCAGCTCTTGATCTTGAGCCAAGAAGGACTGCAACTTTTTCTGGATGTCAACAAGCTTTTCAGGATTGATTCTAGAGGATTGGGAGAGATGGAGAGAGAGAGAGAGAGAGAGAGAGAGAGAGAGAGAGAGAGAGTGTGTTAGTTCAGGTTGGTGTGTTTAAGTGGCAGGGTTTTCTCTGTCATGGCCCCATCCCTGAGGAAGATCTTCCACATGAGATACTTCTGCTTGGCTTCATTCCAGACTGATGTTTCATTCTGCTTTTTAAATGATGGTAGTTTTGTTGAAAGATGGTATAAAACCATTTCAAATAAATATCTCTTCCTAAAGAGTCACAAACCCCTGTTCAACAGGTTCAATTTTTTTCATTTCATATATTTTTTTAAAGCATTACTTCAAAATAGTTAAAAGGTACTGCCCATCTGAACAAAACTCAGCTGAAATCATGTCAGGCATGAAGACCGTTCTCCTCCCATGAATAATGCAGGGAAAGCAAACAGAAGCTCAGGCCTTTTATCTAGAGAACAGTTTAAACTGGAAGAGGCAACGATTTTTCAAGGTAAAGCCACACAATTAACATTAAATGGCTTCTTGAGCTTATAAAAAGGTGGAAAATTGAGCTCATGCTGAAGGAGGGGGGGAAGCAAAATATACAGCAATAATACCTCACATTGACACGGTCTCTCTCATGAGAAAACAGTGTGAGGGTTCCCCACCCCAAGCATTTAAATAAGACTCTTGCTGGGAATTTCCAGAGCCCGAGGCATTTCTACAGAACTGTGGCTTCACAGATAGGTAGTACACCAACTGATGTGGAGATTAAAGCTGTATTATTCAAAAAAAACAAACACCCAACAATAATTGCATGAGGGAGGAGAGCGAGGCTGTGTTTCCTCATCCTGCTTCTTCCCCACCAACTCTTCAGAGTTCTAGCCCATGTGCCACTATTATTATTATTATTATTATTATTATTATTATTATACCGCCCTTCTTCACAAGATCTCAGGGCGATTCACAAGAAAGAAATACATGGTAAAAGCACAAATAAAACAGAACAACAAGACAACAAGCCCCCCCCCCAACACATTTAAAAAGCTATAGAATATTAATCCGCCAAAGGCCTGGTTGAAGAGGAACATTTTGGCACCACAGCAGACAAGCCCCAACCAGTGGACATCTTGAAGAGGCCATCACCACAAAGGCAGTGTAGTGGCTACAGTCTTGGAATGGGACCTGGCAGACCAGGGTTCAAATCCCCACTCAGCCGCCAAGCTCACGGGGTGACCCTGAATCATCTCTCAGCCTAACCTTTGCCACAGGATAAAATGAGGAGGCAGAGAAGCACATATGTTGCCTTGTGCTCTTCAGAGGAAAGTGGGATACAGGTCTTGGTGGTGCAGATCTCACTCTGAGGCCAACTGAGCCCTGGTTAGAGCCCATAACTGAGTCTATTGTGTCACAGCCGCTCTGCTCCTATCAGCAATGTGCTGTCCACAGAATAGCATTAGGAGATTGCTCTTTGGCCCCAATGGGAGTGCCACAGGGCACTATTTTGTCCCCAGTGGTATTCAGCATCTATACAGTGGAACCTCGGAAGCCAAACGCCTGTAAACTCGAATGTTTCAGCTCCTGAACGATCGAAAACCGGAAGTGATTGTTCTGGTTTTTGAATGATTTTTGGAAGCGTGGCTTCCGATTGGCTGCAGGACGCTCCTGCAGCCAATCGGAAGCCGCGCCTTGGAAGTCAAACAGACTTCCAGAACGGATTCTGTTCGACTTCCAAGGTACGTCTGTATCCGGATTTCCCAAACTTGGGACTCCAGCTGTTTTTGGACTACAACTCCCATCATCCCTGACCACTGGTCCTGCTAGCAAGGGATGATGGGAGTTGTATTCCAAAAACAGCTGGAGACCCAAGTTTGGGAAACCCTAGTCTATATGAAGGCACTGGGAACAGTCATTAGGAGTTTTGGAGCAAGGTGTCATCAGTACACTGATGAGACTCAGCTCTATTTCCCTATTACATCCGAGGCAGAAGAGGCTGTACAAGCCCTGGACAAAAGCCTAGATCTAGTGGTGGACTGGACAATGCCTCTTGCTGGTCTACATGGAGGACAGAAAGGTGTTTGTGAACATGTGTAGAAACGACTACTGTGTCCAGTAAAATCTGCGTTTGCTGTTCCACCCATTTCGGCCTCTGGCCCCAATCATTGCTGGCTTGAGGCCCTCAGAAAATTGCCCAGAAGGCATTGTGGCTCAAAATGTTTCCCCACTGCTGCTCAAAAGAACTCTACTCTTTCTTAACAAGCTGGAGAAGTGGGGAGAAAGCAGCAGCACAATGAAATCCAGCAAGGCTAAATGTAATGAATACAGGAAGGGGAACAAAATACCAAAAAGGAGAAATAACTGGCTAGGCAGCAGAAGCATTCAGAATCTACAGTGTACATAAACAAATTGAATATGAGTCAGCAATGTGATGCTGTGGCTGGAAAGGCCAGTGCCATTTTTAGGTTTTATCGGCCGGAGAATGGTTGCAAAGAACTGGGAAATAATAATGCCATTTTATTCGGCATTATTGTGACCTGATTGGAATGCTGCTGTGAGCTCTGGGCACCAGGTGTCTCAAAAGATATTGGCAAGTTGGAAAAGATTCAGCTGAGAGGTACAAGGACGAGGCAGAGGCTGAGACGGAAATCCTATGAAGCTAAGAAATAAAGAAAAAGCAAGCTATGTACATTTAGCCTAGAGAGGAGGAAACATTATTGATTGGCGCAAGCAGCAGCAGAGGGAGATGCCAATATCCTTTTCAGATTTTGGAAAACTATCAGAAAGAAGGTGGAGGAAGGAGAGTTTTCACCCAACATGCTCTGAATAGGCCACATACAGCCAGTTTGCAAGCAACGCTCAGCCAAACTATGGCTTGGTATGAACATGTGGGCTCCCAGAAAGGAATTTGTGGCTGCTTTGGTCCTCTTCCAGTCCTGCCATGTTGTTGTGAGCTAAGCTAAGCAAGGCGTCCAAACCTGGAATCATGGTTTGTCTTACTCCAGACAAACCATGAACTGTAACCAAACGTTGTTTACAGATCGTGGCTTGTCTGGTGTGAGGCAAACTATTACATCAGGTTTGGGCGGCTTTATTCACAACAGTGCAGCTGAAGAAGGACCAGGAGCAGGAGCACAACAGCTTCAAAATCTTGCTCCAGAAACACTCCCATTTGCAGCAAGCCATGGTTTGGCTGAGCATCACAGGTGAGCCAGCTGAAAGATATGCTTATGTTCTGCTAAGAGTAGTTCAACAATGGAACAGCTGGCTGAGAAGAGCTAGGATTTCCTCCTTGTCAAGGCATAAACTGGGAAAGAAGACTGGATATTCCAGCCTAGCTCAGGGTGCAAGACGCAAAAGGATGGAACAGGAACATACCGTATTTTTCCGTCCATAAGACGCCCCCATGTATAAGATGCCCCCTATTTTTGGAGACTCCGATTTAAGAAAATGGGGGGAGATGTATTTGTGTATAAGACGCCCCCAAATTTTTGACATTCTTTTTTAGGGGGAAAACTTAGTCTTATACACAGAAAAATACAGTACTCCTGCCTCCCTTAGCAGCCAACTGCACATTTCAAAGGAACCAAGTATATATCAGGAGCTGTCAGAGCTTTATCAGAAATTTACATCTCAGTGCACAGATGTCCTATGTGGTGAGATGCCAAGTGGACAGGTTGGCCCATCTGCCTGGGCAGCTGAGTCAACTTGGAGTGAATCCTGCTTACTGAGGCTGTCCAATAGTTCTCCTCACCTAGGAAGGAATGCATAGGGCTCCTGTACAGGTTGAACTTTGCCTGGAACCCATATAAATAGTGCAAGCTAAGTCAATTTGCATCTCCTCCTGCTAGCAATGAGTTACATGGAGCATTGACGCCTGGAAATCCTATTGAGCTCTCTTCCAGCTTCTGAGTTCTCCCCAAACTTGACTTGAACATTCTTAAACCCATCTCTTCACAGCCATATCGACCAGAAGCTTCTCTCTCAAAGCAAATGAAAGCAGAAATTATCTGAATGTTGAGATCTATAACCAACACTAAATATCATCTGCATTTTTCTCCCCAATCCACCCCCGCAGTGTTTTCCATGGCTCATCAGTCCCACTGCAAAAATGATCTCTCCACAGTAAACCATTTATGCCACTTTGGCAAGTCATTATATCCCTTTAAGAGAGAGAAAAAACAAAGGCTAAAAAGGGCCATTTACAAGGATTTGCAAGCTTTACTGCATCCCCACATTATCACCCATGATTTAGAACAGTATTGTAAACAGCATTACTGGAAGCCAACAACTACTTCAGCGGAGCATGTGAACCAATTTCAACGCATATTGAGTGACTGAGATATTAGGCACCAAATGGTAATTAGGTCTGTATGCATGAAGGTATGAAACAGATGTCATTACGAGTAAAGAAAGGAAACTATCGGTGCACTCAGTTGAGCCTTCCTCAGAGGAAAAGGGCTAATACCACAGACTTAACATTGCCATGTTTCAGATTAGCATTTTAATACAGTAGCACAGGAATCTGTGTATTAGGGACAGCGTTCCTCAAACTTGTAAACTCTGAGATGCTTTTGTCCTGAATTAAAACCAGAAGCACACTTCCTTTTTCCTTTCTTTGAAGAACTGGGCATTTTGCCTAAGTCCTAAATTCACCAGCCCATTCACAGGTGGCGAAAAAGGGAGGAGGGGAAGTTTCTGCAATTTTTCAAAAGGAGGGAGGGGGAAATGTTGGGAGGTCCCTATGGAGGAGTTTAGCATGGGATACAATCTTCTCTTTTCCTTTTCGCCCTTTATTTTCCCTAGTGAACATTAGAAAGGCACCCGGGGGAAAAAGCTGCTGCTGCAATTGAAGCAAACAGCTTCCCTATCTATCCCTGCTACAGACACTACGGACCTAGATGGGCCAATGATCTAGCCTGGCTTAAAGGAAGCTTCCCACATTATTTCTGTGAGAATGAAGCAGGGTAGCAATCTATGCAGGAGGTGCAACAGCAAGTCTTTTCTGTGGATGGGCAATTCTACCACATCTATGTGTAGGAAGAGACTGGACGTTCCATTCACATCTGATGCAGAGAATGGAGGAGGCTTACCTGCCTGCAGAGGAGGAGTCTGCTTTAGATTAACCACAGTTTACTGTGTTGTCCGCACCCAGTGAACAGGGGTTAATCTTAATTATGGTTTGTTGGGGCAGGGGGAGGAAGTCTACTTCAAGCCACATGGAGTTAATAATACTCATGTACAACATGAGTACAACAATTAGGGCCTTTCTGTGACAGTCCTCACCAGTACAACATCCACCTTCCCTGGGGCTGCTTAAGAAAGAACTGTGTGTCCTCAGGGAAGGTAGAAGCAAAGGAATCCAGGCCTGAGAGGACTCTGCCACTCTACATTTTACATAATGTACATAATGTAAGCATTTTAAAATTGTAAACTGCCTTGGGTGCCTTGGCAGAAAAGTGTTGTGTAAATCCAATAAATAAGACAATAATACATAGTAGCAGCACCTCCCCCCCTTTTGCTGTCCATGGCTGCCATTTTGTGCAGGCCCCTTTGGCACCTTTATCAATAAATGAGTACTCGCACCTTGTTTTCAACAACAACAACAAAACACTGGTTTTTTTAAATAATAAAAAAGAGCTGAATTTACTTGATGTTGTTGATGGGAACTTTCTTCTGTGACAGCTGCTGCATCATTCCCTTTTCCTCCGAAGAAAGCAGCACAAGAAGAGCTTCCCCACCTTCTTTGTACCTAAGAAAGGAATTAGAAAACAAAATATTTCCTGATTAGGTTTCCAGATGGTAAATAAAACTGACAGATTCTTCTAAGGGCCAAACCAAACGTGGCATTAATCGCATCTTCACATCTAATGTGCAGGTTGTTGTTTTCTTTAAAACGCAAAAAATCAGGGATTTTCCTCAAGACGGTGGCAGCAGAAGAAAGCATTTAATTCCTCCATCACACCAGCTGGAATCCCCACACTTTTCAACCCTGGCCAGCAGAAGCTATTTGCATCCCAACATGGGTTTACAGGCTACAGAGACCTAAGAGACAAGGATCAGTGTCTTAGCTAAGCCTATCAAACATCTGGCACACACCCTGTTCTCTCCTTTTGAAGAGCAGAGCTGGAACAACTATTCTTGCAAGTTACATCCTGAGCTTTGGGATTGGGTAAGCAATGGGGTATTCCTCCATAAGCACACACAGTTTGCTCACATGATTGCCTCCGTGTCCATGGAGACAGAGGTAGAATTAGTGGCACCAACTCACTATCAGCCTTAGCAACAAATGCTTCCCCTGAAAGGGAAGGGGTCTCCGCCAATAGTGGGAATTTTGGGAAATGATATACAGTGGTACCTCGGTTTAATAACAGTCCAGTTTAAGAACAATCTGGTTTACAAACTCCGCAAACTCCGAAATAGTGTCTTGGTTTGAGAACCTTACCTCGGTCTAAGAATCCGAACGGTGGAAGGGTACTGGCGGCGGGAGGCCTCATTAGGCAATGCGCACCTCAGTTTAAGAATGGTTTTTGGTTTAAGAACAGACTTCTGGAACGGATTAAGTTCATAAACTGAGGCACCACTGTATAATTAATTGAAAAAAAATGTTTAAAATAACCTTTTCTTTTTTTAAAAAAACAACAACCCGAAGCTTTTCATTTAGGAATTTTAGGTGTTAAAATCCCAATGGAGCAGAAAAACTATTTATGTATGTGACCACAACTGCTCAGATGTTAATGGCTCAGAGATGGAAAGAAGACGAAGTCCCTACCAGAGAGGAATGGCAGATTAAGTTGATGGATTAAGCCAAATTGGCAAAAATGACCAGAAGAATCAGAAATCAGGAAGACCAAAATTTTAATAAGGAATGGAGAAAATCTATATTTTATCTTAAAAACCATCGTAAACTGCTAAAATCATTAGTAGGATTGGAATAACACTTGTAGTTTAATGTTCAATTTTGGATATAATGGAAATGTAAAAGATTTGGATTATTATAAAAGATACAGGAGAAAATGGTTAAAAAAAGAACCCAGAAAGGGGATGAGGGAAGTCCAGGAGATTCTTTGGAATCTTGTTTTTATGTTACTTGTTGGATAATCGACTGTAAAACTTTAAAGTGAAAAACTAAGTAAAATTTAAAAAATAAAAAGATAGTGGGAGACAATGAAGCCATCTAGACTAGGGTTACATAGCACTTGGGGTGTCTGGTATTGCAAAGATGAGACATTCTTCTGACAAACGACTAAGTCCTGGCTCCAGATCTCCTGGCTCCCCATCCGCTGGGACCCTCCCCTAGCTTGGATTCCTTCTGGGGTCCCCAGTTCTCACCACCTCCAACCCAGAAGGACCTTTCTCCGAGTTGGTCTCCTCCAACTCCCCAAGCTCCTCCCTTTCCTCCTTGTCACATGACCATCCATTCCATCCTTACCAAACGGGGACTGGGAAAACAGCAAAATACCTTGCTGCTACCCAAGGCTCTGCACAATAAAACAGTATTTTTGGAGGTATAGAAAACAGCAAATTTCCAAAATAGATGCTTGCTAGGGGCAAGCTGGTGATCACATTTGTGGCTGAAGAATACAGGACAGTTAGGAGTGATGCCTTCCAAAACCTCTCATTAAAAACTCACAAACCAAAGAGATTAGTGACACAGCTTCCTACAGAGATGGAGAAGTTGTGGCCTTTCAGAAGTTGATGGACTACAGCTCCCATCCTCTTTGACCCCTGGCCATGCCGGCTGGGGCTGATATGCGTTGGAAGTGCAACAACACCTGGAGGGTCACAGGGCCCCAGACCAATATTTTACAGGAATAACATAGACAGTTTTCCACTCTTTGTGTAAAAGAGCAGCAGCTTTTGATTTTTACAATTTTAGATCTCCTTCCCCAGACTCCCTTCATTCAAAATTCTTCAAAAATTGCTGTTGCTGAAGTTCTGATATATGCAAAATATGTGTATGTATAATTGAGTAATTATCCTATCCTTTAAGCAGCAGGCGGTGAGCCTAACAATTTTCAAGTCACACATATTCATTACGTATAAAGCCTAAACCAGACTGCCTCTCCCTGTTAGCTTAACTTACGGAACAGCCCCTTAGAAAATCCTAGAAAGCTGTTGCACTTCAAGGAATAAAGGATCTGCCAAGTAGAAATGGGCTCAGGCCATAGCAGTGTTTCTTACAGGTAACAAACAACCTATTAAATGGTTTGATCAGACTAACACAATGGGCTTTTTGAGCATCCAAAACCAACAGTGGACCAGAGTGCTTGGAATTAAGTTTTTAACATATTGTCAGATGGCTGTTGCGGCTCCTCGAGAGTAACCAGGCAGGACTCCAACCTGTCTTTTACAGGCTTTATTTTGGTGCAAACTATTTACAGTGAAGAGCGTCAAAAGTTCCTGTCTGGCTCAATCGCTAACAGAATCCGGGAGTGGTCTGTTTTTGGGCCTCCCCCAACATAAGAGTTTCTTTACTCCCAACCTTCTCCCTTCCTTCTCTGCACCTTAGGCTACTGGGCAGCACGGGCGGTGGCAAAGGCGTGTTTCCCTCCTGTCCTCCTTGCCTAGGAGTGGTGTTAAGGCTCCCACAAACATCCTCTGGTCCTTGCACCTCTCCCTTTCCTCCTCCCCGGAAGAGGAACTGCTTTGCAAGATTTTCGGAGGCTCCCTGTAACACAACTGCCCTTCTGTTCCTTGCCTCTGAGCCGATGGCAGTTCCCTGACACATATGGATGCCAGACGGCATCTGAAAATGTTGTTCACAAGAATCTTTACATTGTGTAAGCACACATAGGTACAGTGGTACCTCGGGTTACAGACGCTTCAGGTTACATACGCTTCAGATTACAGACTCCGCTAACCCAGAAATAGTACCTCGGGTTACTTCAGGATGAGAACAGAAATCGTGTTCCAGCGGCGCGGCAGCAGCAGGAGGCCCTGTTAGCTAAAGTGGTGCTTCAGTTTAAGAGCAGTTTCAGGTTAAGAACAGACCTCCGGAATGAATTAAGCACTTAACCACTGTATGTGTCATTCACAAGGGAGTACCATTCGAGAAGGATAAGAGGTCTGCTAAACATGTAGGGTGTTTATCCCACATCACTCCACATGTTTAGCAGACCACATGTGCTCATTCCTCAGGTGCAGCTTTAACCCTAGACACCTCACACAAGTTCTAAACACACAGAGTGGCAACAGCTAAAAGGCCTGAGAGAAGAGGAATGTATTTGCATGGAGGCGAAAGATATGTAACAAAGGTGCCAGGTGAGTCTCCCTCGGGAAAGCATTCCACAAATGGGGAGCCAATGCAGAAAAGGCCTGCTCTTGTGTTGCTATCCTGTAGATTGCTCATAGAAGAGGCACACAAAGAAGGGCGTCAGATGTTGATCACAGGGTCTGGGTCGGTTCATATGAAAGGAGGCAGTCTTTGACGTACTGTGGTCCTATAAGGCTCTATAGGTCAAAAGCAGCACTTTTAATTGGGCCCAGACACTAACTGGCAGCCAATGCAGTCAGCCCAGGACTGGGATTATATGCTCAAACCATCTTGCCCCATTGAGCAACCGGGCCACTGAATTTTGCACCAGCTAATGTTTCTGTACCGTCATACAACATGTTGCAGAAATCGAATGCTGATGCAAGCCACTCCATGCCACCAAAGCCACATGAGCCTCAAGCAACAGCAAAGGATCCATAAATACTCCCAAACTACGTATGCGCTCCTTCAGAGGGAGTGTAACCCTATCAAGAGCAGGCAATCTCCCATCCATCTGATCTAGGGAGCTACCCATTAACAGGGCTTCGGCCTTATCTGGATTGAGCTTCAGTTTGTTGGCTCTCATCTAGCCCATTACCCAGGCAAGAAAACAGTCCAGCACACCCACTGCCTCACCTGCAGATGTGAAGGAAAAGTAGAGTTGTGTGTCATCAGCAGTTGATTCCAGCCCTCAGCATAACTTTTTTAATGTGAACACCAACAACCATGAACTCTCATATGCACCCAACAAAATTATGGAAATATAGCAATAAAGACAAGTTTGCAACTGAATTGCACAAACATTCAGAACCACCATATGGACAATGCATTTTATGCTACACAGCGTTTTCAAATATCAGCCGCTGCATCCACACATTTGAGCTTTAAGTCTCCCCTTAAAGTATGTATTAAAAAAATATAATGTGTGAGGAAGCCCTGAAACAGTTGGACAAAAATACATTAACATAGCTTTCCAAAAATGAAAGCTAACTACTGCTGTCCTCTAGTGGCATTGTATTCCATTATATTATATCACACATGATCAAAATAGGCTTCATGGGCTGGAGCAAGGCTCATGAGCAGCAAGATAATCAGATTTGGGGTGACGAGTGTATCTTTAAAGATGTTTCTGCATGAAGACACTCCACTTCTATTATCCTAGAGGTCAACAGAATGTTAATGGCAACTTATCTTGAGAAAAATGGTCGAAAACTATGAATATTTATAAGAACTCAGTGGAAACCTTATTGCGGGATTTTATTTTTAAACACTACGTAGCATTCTCATTTTCTTTAAAATGTCATAAGGCTAGATGAATTTTTGCTACCATTTTTAAAGCAGAATTATTCCCCAACGACTGAAGCTGTGACATAGCTTTCAAACTAGCCCCCAAACCAGAATGAGTATGGAACACCAGCAAAAAAAGGTTCGCTTTTTTCCAACTTTTATCGTTTTGGACTAATCTTATTAGGACTCAGTTTTGTCCACCTTTGAAGTGGACAGGCTTTCAGAATAGGATTGCAGTCATGCTAATCTAAACAGGTTAGGCATTAAACCATGTCCTGCTGCTCTTTAGGGTGTATATATATCCGATCAATAACCCTTGCCTGCATTTTTTGACTATCCTTTGGTGTGTGGCTATGGGGGCTTAGCATGACAAGCTCCTGCACTTCAAAAATTCCTACTACTGAGACAACACAAAAGCCAACAAGCAGTTCTTAAACCACTATTTTTGTACTGTACCTAATGGAAGCCATAACCATGATTTAGGTTTTTAAACAATGTTTAGCACAAAACATGGTCAGGCTGATGTCTGAATTGAGCCACGATTTTGATCAACCCATTATCCATACCATAAAGAAAAAGAAAAATATTTTCTTAGATTTGAAAGCTAAAATATTCAAAGTGTGCATGGTGCCTGTGAGCAGAGAACTGGACCGTGACACAGAAACACGGACAGCTTAAGAACAGCATAGCATGCCATGGAATGTGCAATGCTAGGAGTATCATTAAAAGATAGGTAAATGAATAATTGGATATGACAAATTTCAAAAGTCATGGATGCAGTGGAAAAGGCTGTGAAGTTAAAACGGACATGTGGCAAGTGACAATTCAGGCCAATGAATGTTAAGTCTGCAGACCCTACAACTGTAAAAGACCAGGTGGACGACCACCTATGCCATGGGTGGACAACCTAAAACTAACAGTGGAGTTTACATGGATGAAGGAAGCCACCCAGAGTGGCTGGGGCAATCCAGTCAGAAGGATGGCATATTTATTATTATTATTATTATTATTATTATTATTATTATTACTGGGGAGAACCTGAAGAAGCATACAGTGATACCTTGGTACTAAAATGGCTTGGCTCCCAAACAAATCGGCTGCCAAACACCGCAAACCCAGAAGTAAGTGTTCCGGTTTGCAAACGTTTTTTGGAAGCTGAAAACATCAAATTCAGCTTCCGTTTGAGTGCAGGAAGCTCCAGAAGCCGTGCCTTGATTTTTGAACGGTTTCAGGAGTCGAACGGACTCCTGGAATGGGTTAAGTTCGAGAACCAGGGTACCACTGTACACTGGTACCTCGGGTTAAGAACTTAATTTGCTCTGGAGATCCATTCTTAACCTGAAACTGTTCTTAACCTGAAGCACCACTTTAGCTAATGGGGCCTCCTGCTGCTGCTGCACAGCCGCTGCATGATTTCTGTTCTCATCCTGAAGCAAAGTTCTTAATTCGAGGTACTATTTCTGGGTTAGTGGAGTCTGTAACCTGAAGCGTATGTAACCCAAGGTACCACTGTATATCCAAAGATGGATGTTGGACTCTGCAAATGAGGAAAAGGAAGAATCCATCCCATGAGGTTTTGGAGAAGATTAAATGAGAGGCCTGTGTACTCTTTCCTAAGCTCCCTTCTGAGAACGGCGGGATACAAATGCCAAACACTACTCCTTCAGGAAATGTTTGGGACATTTTCTATTTTAGTCAAGTTTTCACACAGCACTAATAATTTGATTTCAGACTTACAATAGTATCTGTCCATTCTATTTTAATTACTGCAAGCATATAGATTCCTAATTAGGTAAGGTATTTAACTTGGCTTTCGTTCTACGCAGTTATGCACTCTCACGGCTCGCGGAACTTTCTAATTATCTCTAACCTCATTAACGGCTACTAAAACTGTCAATATAATTTTTATGAAGTTTTTGAAAGTCTACACCACAACCTCGCTCACTAATTTCTAGTGGATTAAAGAGCCGCAGTCTGGTATTTGGAACATTTAAAGGAAGAGGGCCCCCCAGCCCCACCCCGCGAAAGAAATGAAGAGGTGCAATCCAGACTGCTCAATATTTCAATGACACTTAAGGATGTTTAATATTATTTGGCTTCTGTTGAGCAATTAACCTCTCTGACATCATGCTTTTAATTGAAAACTCATATGCACAGGAAAATATGGAGAGGGGGAAACCAAGCATACTCTCATTTATTTTAGTGTTCATCTTGTCTCAAGCCCTGTCTGCGAGGATTTCAGTTCTGAAGAGTGTCAGTGTTAGAACACAAAGACAGAAAAAAGCCGAAAAAAGCTACAGAAGAGGTTGTAGCTGTGCCCGTGGTTTGTGTCTAATGAGGGATTGGAAGGAAAAACTCTGGTTTATCACCCCTGATTAGTTCCTCACCATGGGGATTTGTTGCACAATTGTTATCAAGTCAACAAAACAAGATCTATGACAATGACTAGTTTGTATTTCAGTCTGCCCATGCAGCTACTGGAACTTAGCTGCTGGCATTCATCGTTTCAAAGCAAAAATTTCTTCTTCTCTGTAGACCAGTGATGGTAGATTGGCAGCCTCTAGATGTTGTGGGACTACAAACTCCCATGGCAGTCCAACAACATCTGGATGGCCACAGGCACCCCATCCCTGCTGGAAACTTTGTTGTACCCTAAGATCCCACCCCCAACCACCCCCTCCAAGCACAGCTTAAACTAATTAAGTCTGTAATTATCCACACCAATTCTATTTAAATATTACGTCGTCAATTAGGGCTTTCTCAACTTCCTTACTACCATCCTTTCCCACTGATTTGCTCTTTTCTTCTCAACATCCCATCTGACGAAGCATTTCTACAAATAGCTTGTTTGCTATTTTCATTTAGTTGGTCCTAATAAAAACATGCTACTGTTATAGATTCTCACCCGGCCACCTCAAAAAATGGGGAAATCGTCAAAACATTACAGATGCCATGTAGATGACTGCATACAAGACTTGAACATATGTCCATGTATTTCTCTTGCAATACTACACTTGATGTCTGGTAATTGCTTTAAAAATTGTCAATGGATTTCGTAAATTTAAAAAAGATGGAGAAATACAGTTATCCAAAATTTCTGTCACGTTCTCACAGAAGTTTTAAAATGGCTACATATTGAACAGGAACTGCTGCATGCAGCAAATCAACACTGTGAAGTTGTGATCATACTTTTCGATAGGCTGCTTCCTTTAAATGGTTGTGTCCTCAATGCCATTCAGCTCAAAAAAGCATCAACTCATGTTTGGTGGCCCTTCATCAATCATATGATAAGTGATCCACACCAAAACTGTATCCTGATACATCATTTATGTATATGGAATTACTCATAAGCTATCTTCTACCCGCTTAAGTCAATTATACTTTAAATCTTTCTGTGGATGATGACTGATATGTCTTTATATATTGAAACAGATGAAATGTAGCTTTGTTTTGATTTTATAAAGCCATGTACTTGTGGATTCTTTGGGGCATGTTTTCCTCTTTTTCTTTCAAATTTTCTTTTACTTTTTGCTGTGAAACAGGGTTTCCCAAACTTGGTGCTCCAGCTGTTTTTGGACTACAATTCCCATCATCCCTGACCACTGGTCCTGCCAGCTACGGATGATGGGAGTCGTAGTCCAAAAAACAGCTGGAGACCAAAGTTTGGGAAACACTGCTCTAAAACGTAATGGTGTAAGTAATATGTATTGAAACTTGTTAAAAATATATAATAAATAGAATACCTTTTTTTAAAAACTAGATAAATTATGCAAAATGCTTTCATGGGCTTGAATCCACACTTACAACATAATAAATGTGTGGGTCTTTAATGTGCTGCAAGGCTTTTTCTTGTATTTGCTGCATGGGGACTAACCCAACTATGTCTCTGGAAATAAAATCTGAAAGTCTCAAATGCACGCCTTTCCATCAAAAGTGTGATACTTAGAAAGCTTGTTTGATCCTCTTGTCAACCCATTTCAGACTTAGACACACACACACACACACACCCTACGATCAAAGAACAGCAGCAATCGCACATCACAGCAGCATTGCCTGAATATATTTCTCAGTATTTCCTTTCAAATGCAACTCAGAGGTCAGAAACAGGAGGTCGAAGGAAATCAAAAGCAGCTTTCTTTGACAGAAGTGGATTCTGTACTACAGGGATGGTGGGAGCTGGGATGGGGAACTGGATTTAGCTGACCCCTTCCAACCCCCAGGGCCATTTTGACAGGTGAGCAGAGCCACCCAACTATAAGTCACCTAACGTCATCAGGACGTCAGGTGAAACACCTTTCTCTGCCTGGGGGTTTCTGAAACCAAAGGACCAGGGGCTCGCAAGCATGGCCAGCCAGCTAATCAGGCTGCAAACTCCACTGTTGGCATGGAGCCCCATCTTTACCTGCCACACACCTGACATCAGCCTGGGAACAGCCTCCCAGGCCAAATTAGGACTCATGCCACAGCCCACATTCGACTTTACGGATGATACGGAAGAGGCAGGGGTACTTTTTAAACAACATACTGGAGAATACAACATTCTACAGCTGCAAAAAATCTGCACCGTTTTTTTATTTTTATTCTGGCTGAGACAATAGTTGATTGCAAGGTCAATCATTTGTCCCAAGGTCTGACATGTCTGGAATTTTATGGGTATTACTCTGAGTAGGGATTTTTTAGGTGTTGTGACTGCCATCTTGTAAAAGACCCTACAGGCCACAGATATTACACAGAAGGATGAAAGAAGAGAATGTATCGGAATATGTCCTGTGATCCTCGGCTGAAGGCCAGTATAGACATTCAATAAATAAAATAATAAATTAAAATATGTGTTGTGTTAATTGTTAATGAATAATGTGTTAGACTACAATTTTTCTGCAAAGCACTTTGAGCACAGATTTGCTTACGGACATTGCGGTATATAAATAGATTGGCATGGACAAAAATACAGTATCTGACCCAAGGAAGGCATGGGAAGTAAGGCCGATGCCTAAAACATCATGTTAATGGAGAGAGGTCAAGGATCCATCAAGGCCACAATTAATCCATTCCTCTTGATTTCATTCCTGGGTTACACAGAGGCATCGGGGTGGGGGAGGAAAAATCCTCCAAAAGAATTGCTGTTTTGCTGACATTGATGGTAATTCCTCTTTATGGCTTTTCATATTTGCTTCTGACATTTTTATGGTTCTGCTATTTGTGACAGATTGTATGATTTGTTCTGTAACTCTGTGCCTTGTTCCTTCCCGTCATGCCCTTCCATCAAGTAGCCCAGCAGTTTGTCGTTGTTGTTACATGATTAGTTTCAAGCTTCTTTTGTACCACAGGATATAACTCCCATCATTGCATATAACTCTCATTTGGAATGTCTGGGGCTGATGGGGACTGGTGCAGGTTGGTGTATATATTTATTAGATGAGCTGGGGTTGCGGCGCTCATCTCGCTTTATTGGCCGAGGGAGCTGGCGTACAGCTTCCAGGTCATGTGGCCAGCATGACTAAGCCGCTTCTGGCGAACCAGAGCAGCACACGGAAATGCCGTTTACCTTCCCGCCGGAGCGGTACCTATTTATCTACTTGCACTTTGACGTGCTTGGCAGGAACAGGGACCAAGCAATGGGAGCTCACCCTGTCGCAGGGATTTGAACCGCCGACCTTCTGATCGGCAAGCCGTAGGCTTTGTGGTTTAACCCACAGCGCCACCCGCGTCCCATTATATTTGTACACCACCCTTTATCCGTAGATCTCAGGGCAGTGTACAGAAAAATTATTGCCTGCTTTTATTGTATTTTTTTAATAGTATTTTTAAAAAGCACCAAAAGATACAGGTCTATAATATTAGCCTCCTAGGACCTTTTGGGAACGATGAGGAAAGAAGCTAGGAATGAATAAATTAAATGCATCAGAGTGTATAAAACATTTCCCAAACGATTATCTGTATTCTTATCTGTAACCCATAATAAATGCCAGGTCAGTTCTGATCTATATCATGTGCTGTTTCGGAGCCCAAGTAACAAGACCATATTTGATACAGATAGACCAATAAATACTGCAGATGCTTGCAGTTTTCGTTGAAAATTTTCGTCTTCTTACAAAATACCCAAAGACATAGTTTAATGATGCCTTTAGAAATTCAATTTCACATCTCTAGCCTAGTTTTCCAAAGTCTCCGGGGAGCCTCTGCTGTCACTCTGCTCTGCTGTCACAAGCACTAGAAGCTTAATAAATTAAATACAAGATTCTCGGTATCCTAACAAGCAACCGCAGAGTGCTTAAGAAACTGCAGCTGCTTATTTATCCCTGCAGACAACCTTCAGGAATAATGTTAACAAAAATAAGAGCCTACGGCTGCAATCCTGTGCCCACTTACTTGTAGACTAAGCTGACACGTGAGTAAGCATTTGGAATATTGCACTGTAAACTGAATCAACTTGTTTTTAATTAGCTTTGAAAGAGCAAACAATGATAAACACAATATTTATATGCAAACCTGATACTAATAATAGGCCCACTGAAGGGTCTGGAAACAAGATTCAGGAGCGATATTACTGAAGCTAAGCAGCCGTGAACCTGATCAGTAATCTGAAAGGCAGGCAACAGTCTCTCTCGCAGGAGCAATATACGCAGACAAAAAATAATTAAAAATCCAGGCAAAAAGTATAGTTTTGCTACTAATGTGCTATATTAAGGTATACGAACGTATCAGATTTTCAGCCAAATTTAATATAGCCAGAGCAGGGGATTTTGAGACCTGAACGTTGGAATCAGCTGTGCTCCATGAGCTGTGAAAGTTCCTGTAATTTAATCCATGGCTTTAAGAATATACGAACTGCTGGATAGCACAGCTGGTTTGAGCACAGTGCTGATAACGCCAAGGTTGCAGGTTCAATACCCGTAAGGGCCAACTTCATATTCCTGCATTGCAGAGGAGTGGACTAGATCATTGTTTCCCAAACTTGGATCTCCAGCTATTTCTGGACTATAATTCCCATAACCCTTGACCTCTGGTCTTGCTAGCTAGGGATGATGGGAGCTGTAGTCCAAAAACAGCATCCCTTCCAACTCTATGATTCTATGAGAAGAACATCCCTATTGCATCTAGACCAGCATCCTGTTATCACAGTGGCTGACCTATGGTATGCCCACAAAAGCAGGACCAAAGCGCAAGAAAATTCTCCACTTGCGATTCCCAGCACCTGGTGCTCAGAGGGATATATTGCCTCCAACAGTGAAGGTCCAACACAGGCATTGTGTAGCCTTTCCTCAATAAAATATATAATCTTGGTTGGAGTACTGGACCAAAAGAAAGACAGAGACATGACATTTAACCTAACCTAACCTGACCTAACCTAGAGGGATGCAGGTGGCGCTGTGGGTTAAACCACAGAACCTAGGACTTGCTGATCAGAAGGTCGGCAGTTCGAATCCCCGCAACGGGGTGAGCTCCTGTTGCTTGATACATGCTCCTGCCAACCTAGCAGTTCGAAAGCACGTCAAAGTGCAAGTAGGTAAATAGGTACCGCTCTGGCGGGAAGGTAAACGGCATTTCCGTGCGCTGCTCTGGTTCACCAGAGCAGCGGCTTAGTCATGCTTGCCACCGGAAGGTCTACGCCGGCTCCCTCGGCGAATAAAGCAAGATGAGCGCCGCAACCCCAGAGTCAGTCATGACTGGACCTAATGGTCAGGGGTCCCTTTACCTTTACCCTAATGTAACACGGAGCTTGTCATCTTTTCTACAACAATTAACAGTTGCTTTCACACAGAATCCTGGAACACAGAATCCTGGAACACTGAAGAACATACCTGGCTGTTCTGCCAACTCTGTGAATGTAAGTATTTGCGTCCTCTGGACAGTCAAACTGAATGACCCAATTCACAGCAGGGAAATCTGCAAAGAAGTGAGAAAGGGACAGGCCTTGAGTTCAGGAAACACTGAAAATGCATCCACAGAGAAAACGGCTGTATAATTTGCTACAAATTCAGTTCTCCTTTATTGTGCTGTATTAGCGGAGACTGTTCAAAGTTGCATCAATCACCTTCATTTATTTGTCAAGATAGGAATAAATTTAATAGCATATTCATTTCCTAAGTAATGACAGTGTAATTTTATACCTGAACATGGACAGGCAGATAATTTACATGTTTCGAATTCTAAAGCAGTGTTAAATCTTTCACAATTTAAAACGGTGGCTTTTAACCCTTCAATAGCCAGGAACCACCCTTAACCCAAATGTGCCACCCGAGACTACTTTTTAATTGTTTATCTTGGGCTGGATTCAAATAGTCAGTCCCACTAGTGAAAGCCAGTGCAAGGACTTCTGCTGGTGCAGTGGGGTTTCCTCTCCTGTCCTCCCCTCACAAGTCGCCTCAGGGATGGGGTTGGAAAACTCCCAGAATAAGGTGAGGGGGTGGAAAGACAACAATTTTCCATCAAGCAAGCAAAAATGCTTGCACTGATGCAGCAATCTCCTCAGTGCCATGTTGAATTCCTCCCCTTGCATCTCATTATTGCATTCACCTTTGAAACATGCCTGCCACCATCGTTACCTGCTTTTAAGCATCAGGCTAAAATAGGTAAAGGTAAAGGGACCCCTGACCATTAGGTTCAGTCGTGGCTGACTCTGGGGTTGCAGCGCTCATCTTGCTTTATTGGCCGAGGGAGCCGGCATACAGTTTCCGGTCATGTGGCCAGCATGACTAAGCCGCTTGTGGCAAACCAGAGCAGCACACGGAAACGCTGTTTAGCTTCCCGCCAGTACCTACTTGCACTTTGACTCTAGGTTGGCAGGAGCTGGGACCAAGCAACGGGAGCTCACCCCATCACAGGGATTTGAACTGCCGACCTTCTGATCGGCAAGTCCTAGCCTCTGTGGTTTAACCCACAGCGCCACCCGCATCCCATCAGGCTAAAATAGGCGTCACCAAACTTTTCAGAAGACTGGGTGTATTTTGAATTTTGAGAGAGTCCCCCATGTCTGCCATTGGGGGGGGGCGTGGTATAACACAAATGGGGAGCATGGCAGAACACAAACTTAAGAGAAGTAACCATTCCTCAACAACCTTATGTTTACTATGGAAAGTCAGCTATGTCTTGCTGATTATGCAGATCGCAGATGCTGTTGCTGTCTAGTGAGAATGGGAAACAATCCTCAGTACCAGGAAAAAAATATAAGGTTATCTCACAACTCTCATTTCACAGACATTGTTTAGGAGGTACCAGCACATTTTGCTGTATAGATTTCTTTCTAGCAAACTATAGGCTCTTTTCTTTTTTATATATAATGTAAGTTCACAGTCTGGGGCACCTGCCCTCTGTACAGGTAGTTCTGCAACTTTATATAAAGGTGGAAGAACTTGAGAGTGCTTACCAAGGCCCCGAGCCGCAAGATCCGTAGCAAAGAGAACTGCTGATTTCTTGCGCACAAAATCAGTGTACACTTCCATTCTCTTCATCTGCTGCTGCTTGCCGTGAAGAGCCAGTATAGGGAGCCCAGGTCGAAGACGGCAGAAGACTCTAAACAAATACTGGACCTAGAAACCAGTAACAATTCAGACTGTAGGTTCTTTGGGGCAGGGACTTGTTTTATGCTTATGCTGCTCTATAACGTGGCATGTACAACAATGGGGCGATAGGGCCAAACTGTACTTGATGCAGGAGAACCCTGACGGACTCTTCCAGTGTTTAATTTAATTTATTAGCGCAGTAAAGGGCTCTGCATCTGAAAAACATTAGCCAGGCACTGGGGCTGGGTGGGGAGGGAAGGGTGTTCAAGCCCATCCCTACTGACATCTCATTCCTTCCAATCTTTATCATCAAAGCTGTGGTAGCCCCACACTTAGGGGGCGGGGAATGAGTGAATTTAGAAATAGCAATCGCTATTAATATAAAGTTGCAGCTTAAATACTTCATTTTTCCTTACTTCAATTATTCAGTTTGATTAACTAAAATGTTCCAATTGACCAAAAAAGGCACCCCGATCTATCAGGGAGCAGTTTGAATAGAAATCATTTTCATTTTCAAACTCAGCTGCTAAGGTTCCTGAAGAATTATCCTGCCCTGTTTGCGAACTTGCCATGGCCACTGTGAGAACAGAATTCAGGTCTAGAAGGGCCTTTGCTATGATGCAGCAGAATTCTTCTCATGTTTTAAACAAATTTCCCAGGCTTTTTAATCACAACCCAGTGTCACGAACAGATTTACAGTTATGGACATCAGAGATGGTGCAATGTTTTTTTTGTTTTTGTTTTTGTTTTTTTTTACTTTCTTTAAGTTCAACAATATCAGAGGAGGATCCTACCTCTTCGTAATTACAAAAACAGCAGTATCTTTTTCCAAAACTCTTTCAACCCAGGGACATTTGGTGTGTGTGTGTGTGTGTGTTCAACACTTATTTGAAACAGCAGGCAGGCTGAGTCACAATACCTCCAGAGCAAAGGTCTGTATTTATTGTGAGGAAAGCTGGACACAATGAAAATACCACACGGAAAATGCTGTGGTGAAAAAAACCTATCAGTAGAAAGTAGTCAGTAAATGCTTATGTCAAACTCTGCCTGCAGCGGTCACCATTTTATACCTGGCTATGCCCACACAGCACTATTTTGTAACCGGTGGACCTCAGTACAGTGGTACCTCAGTTTAAGAACAGCCCTGTTTACAAATTATTCAGTTTACGAACTCCGCAAAACCGGAAGTAGTGTCGCAGTTTGTGAACTTTACCTCGGTCTAAGAACGTAATCCGAACAGTGGAAGGGCACTGGCAGTGGGAGGCCTCATTAGGGAAAGTGCGCCTCGGTTTAAGAACGGTTTCAGTTTAAGAACGGAGTTCCAGAATGGATTAAGGTTGTAAACTGAGGTACCACTGTAATTCTCAGCTGTCTCAAGTGGGCTATGACAGTAGAAAGTTTGAGAATTCCTGCTGTTTGGGATGCATATTTACCATCCCATCTTCTGCTTGAAAATGAACTAGGCCTAAGTTTAGATAGGTAGATATAGAGACACAGAGAGAGAAACACTGGCTTGAGGACACTTAAGTGTACAGTGGTACCTCGGGTTAAGAACTTAATTCGTTCTGGATGTCCGTTTTTAACCTGAAACTGTTCTTAACCTGAGGTACCACTTTAGCTAATGGGGCCTCCCGCTGCTGCCATGCGATTTCTGTTGTCATCCTGAAGCAAAGTTCTTAACCCAAGGTACTATTTCTGGGTTAGCGGAGTCTGTAAACTGAAGCGTCTGTAACCTGAAGCATCTGTAACCTGAGGTACCACTGTAATCTCTAGTAGAACTGCATGTTCAGCTTCAGTACTCAAACAGGAAGACATTTCGCTGGACTTCTGCACAAACCTTTACCCGCTATACCAAACTTTTAATATCTCCTGTTTTAAAGTATTTATTAACATATTCCCGCTTGCTGGGCACAGGAGAATATCTCACAGGTGCTTTAATTTATGATACAAGACTCTTGCCTGAAGTCCTGGCAGGAATGGTATTAACTTGATATTTAAAAAGAAAAGAAAAAGAGAAAGCATTTTTTATAAATGGTTAAGAGATAGAATTATAGATATTCAATACCTCTTTACAGCTTGCAAAAAATACAATACTTTTCTTATTCAGATGACTTCTCAAAAAGGAGTACAACATATTGATTTTCTGGTGCAGTTCACAAACAACGTAGTTCTGTTCCAAAGTTGCTGGAGTACTAAAAAATAATAATAATCACATATTTATCATCATTATTATTGGGCACAATTTATCATCCTGCCTTTCTACCAAATGGTGCACAAGGTGGCCAACACAAGTAGAATATGAAATATGTATGTTTATGTATAAATGTGTGTGTGTATAAACACACATACACAACCCTATCAATCTCAATCACAACCCATGAATTAACTAAGAGCAAAATATAGATAAACAAGGCATAAGTCATTAAAACCAAAGAACATATGTATAGGTCAGTGTACAAATGAAATAAATAATATTAAATCATATAGATCTAGTCATGTGCTGCCTGGTGGTTATAGTCCAAAACATGTGGTGGGCACCAGGATGGAGAAGGCTTGTATACTCCACCCAGCAGTGCCTCTTCAGCCCGGGGGCCAGATCCGTCCCAATTGCCTTCTAAATCCGGCCTGTGGGTGGTCCAGGAACCAGGGTATTTTTACATGAGTAGAATATGTCCTTTTATTTAAAATGCATCTCTGGGTTATTTGTGGGGCATAGGAATTCGTTCATTCCCCCCCCAAAAAAAATAGAGTTCAGCCCCCCAGAAGGTTGGAGGGACAGTGGACCGGCCCCCTGCTAAAAATGTTTGTTGACCACTGCTCTTCAGGGTCTGGAACAGAAGTATTTTCTAGAGATGCTTTTCTAACTGGAAAGGTCAGGGGTTTCCTCTGCACAAATCATACCCTCTCCCACTGATCTCTGGCAGAAAGCATCAATACAACTCACGGCGAACCTATGCAAAGGTGCATTCCAATCACATTGTGCACTGTGCCTTAAATTAATGCTCCCCCACCACGCTCAAAACTTAACGCAAAATACTTCATTATACCCTGCCATGGTTGAACCTGAAACCTTTTTTTAAAAAAAACCTGGTGTTTTATTGAAGATGGCTGTTGCTCTGCTGAAATTGCAGTGATCTGTAATAATTTGATCCAGCCCATTGCTCCGTAAATTACGCAGCTGACATCGCTGCCTTGTACTAATCTTGCTCGGAATCCCCACCCCCTCATTTTGGTAAACTGTGAAATACTGTTTCTCAAAGCAGTAATTCCCCTTTAAAAATATCCGTGCTTTGTTTTAATGTCCCAATTCAAGCTGCTTGGATTTTTCCAAAGAGCACAGAAGTGTCATCACCAAGGCATTGCCGTTTGCTCACCCACCAGAAAAAATAAAATAAAAATCCCTGCAAGAGTGCACATTAAATCAGACTAAGGTTCGACTAGATGACACTCAAGATGATACTTCCAGCTCTACAATTCTGTGAAACCTACGAAAAGCACCTCTTCCTTATCTGGATGGAGTTTAGAGAGGGGTCTCTGAATGTGTGCAGAAACTAGCCTAGTGTACAATGGTAAATACACGTTTTCCCACTGCTTTGCAGTAGTTCCCTGGGGAGCCTTCAATGTAGAGTTCCTCAGGGTTCACTATTATCCCCCCATGCTGTTTAACCTGAGTGGGGTCACCCAGACTTTTGGAGTACATTGTCAGCACTATGCTGATGACACACAGCTCTATTTCTCCTTTACATACCGCAGGGGAGGCAGTGGAAGTGCTGGACCTTTGTCCTGGATAATGGACTGGATGAGAGCCAACAAACTGAAGGAAAAGACTGAAGCACTCTTTGTGGATGGTCATGGACTAGAATGGATGGGAGGTGACCTGCTCTTGATGAGGTTACACTCCCACAGGAAGAAGCAGGTATATAGCTTGGGGTATATAGAATGCCAATCGAGGCCCAACTGCGCTGGCCACCAATTAGTTTCCGGGCCCATTTCTAAGGCCTGTAAAGCCTTAAACGGCTCAGGACCACATGCCTCAAGGACTGCCTCTCCCCTTATGAACTGGCCTGGATGCTTCAATCTTCATGTGCCTCCGCCATGAGAGGCCCAGAGGGTGGCAACACAAGAACAGGCCTTTTCCGCAGTGGCTCCCCGCTTGTGGAATGCTCTCCCCCCCAGAGACTCACCTGGTGCCTTTGTTACCTATCTTTAGGTGTCAAGCAAAAACACTCCTCTTCTCCCAGGCCTTTGCCTAACTGAGCTATCATTGGCCTTTTAAATTGGGGAGAGGAACGTTGTTTTTGTTTGTTACTATGCTATGTATTTTCATGTTTTTATACTGTAAACCGCCCTGTGAACCTTGGATGAAGGGCAGTACAGAAATGTAATAAATACAGTGGTAAAGGTAAAGGGTCCCCTGACCATTAGGTCAAGTCATGACCGACTCTGGGGTTGCGGCACTCATCTCGCTTTACTGGCTGAGGGAGCCAGCGTACAGCCTCCGTGTCATGTGGCCAGCATGACTAAGCCGCTTCTGGCGAACCAGAGCAGCGCACGGAAACGCCGTTTACCTTCCCGCCAGAGCGGTACCTATTTATCTACTTGCACTTGATGTGCTTTTGAACTGCTAGGTTGGGAGGAGCAGGGACCAAGCAACGGGAGCTCACCCCGTCGTGGGGATTCGAACTGCCAACCTTCTGATCAGGAAGTCCTAGGCTCTGTGGTTTAACCCACAGTGCCACCCACGTCCCTAATACAGTGGTACCTCGGGTTAAGAACTTAATTTGTTCTATTTCTGGGTTTGCGGAGTCTGTAACCTGAAGCATCTGTAACCCGAGGTACCACTGTAACAACAACAATAAATTTGTTGTTCTGCCCATTTTGCCTCTGATCCCAACCACCGCTGTCATGTAGCCCTCAAAACTCTACACAGGAGGGAATGCGGCCCTCTTACCCTCCCCCCCCCAAAAAAATTGGTTCCCCACCCCTGATTTATTGAAAGTCACGGAACACGGATTGTAGTCCTAAGCATGCATAAACTTAGAAGTATGCATTATTGTTTTCAGCTGCCGGGCTGGCCTTTAATTCAATTGCAAATTGAATCCTACATCTTTAAATTTTCTGGTCACCTGTTGAAATCTTGGTGATTGAGAGAGATGAGTATCAAATCAGGAATTACTTAGGCTGGCTTTTGACAGTCACACAGTTAAGCCAGTTTCATCTATTTTAAATTGGCTATTTTATATACTTACTTCTTACACTCCCTGCCGCAGGGCCAAAAAGTTATATATCACAGTGATTTGTAGCACACATAGTACTTAAAATGACAGAACAGGAGTTGAAGCAAAGAATTCTACAACCACACTTCAACTGACCCAATTAATTTCTCTCTCTCTCTCTCTCTCTCTCTCGTGTGTGTGTGTGTGTGTGTGTGTGTGTGTGTGTGTGTGCCAACTTCAGTTTTCTAGCCTGTGTTATCCCTAGGCCTCAGGTTGAATAACATGACTCTCCATCCCACCCCTTCCATAAACAGGCCCATAATGGAGTAAAACAGAGCTACACTTTACTTCCTTCGAAGTCTAGATAGAGAAGAATTATCCTACCTGAACTTTGCCTTCTCATGTACCCAGATATATTCCGGATCTTTCAAGCTCAGCCGGGCCAGGTCCTTCACCGATTTGGTTTGCGTGGCTGAGAAAAGCAGAGTCTGGCGCGTCTCGGGAAGGTTTTCTATGATTGCGTTCATCGTATCAGCAAAACCCATGTCCAGAATTCTGTCAGCTTCATCAAGTACTGGAATGAGAAAGGCCAGCTGAAATGAATTGGATTTTTTTCTCCCCCTAAGCTTCTAACCTTCAGACAGAGCGTGAGACTAACTTCCACACTGATAGCAGGGGCTTATCCACATGAAAGGCATCGCTCCAAAATACACACAAGAAGGGATTTGTTGGGAGTCAGCCTTCACAGGCAGGGCCTTGGGAGGTCACCTAATTGAACCCACTACAATGCAGGATGCAAACTACAGCATCCCTGACAGAGGACCGTCCAGCCTCTGTTCAAATATCACTTACAAAAGCTTCTGACACCCCAGTCAAGCCTACTTCCACATGTGAGAATTCATTCACATATAATAGCTTTCCTGTGTGAGTGTCTGGAAGCGGTGGGAGGATAGATGGCGGCTAACAGATTGAGGTTAAATCCTAACAGGACAGAGGGACTGTTTTGGGGGACAGGGGGCGAGCAGGTACAGATGACTCCCTGGTCCTGAATGGGGGAACTGTGCCACTGAAGGACCAGGTGCACAGCCTGGGACTCATTTTGGACTGACAGCTGTCCATGGAGGCGGAGGTCAATTCTGTGCCCAGCTTCA
This sequence comes from Podarcis gaigeae, assembly GCF_964106915.1. Classification (NCBI taxonomy): domain Eukaryota; kingdom Metazoa; phylum Chordata; class Lepidosauria; order Squamata; family Lacertidae; genus Podarcis; species Podarcis gaigeae. Next base: position 85,317,594 of record NC_139677.1, read on the forward strand.
TCTGGTATGCAGGCTGAGGCCCTACTTGCCCACAGACTGTCTCGCCAGAGTGGTGCATGCTCTGGTTACCTCCCACTTGGACTACTGCAATGCGCTCTACGTGGGGCTACCTTTGAAGGTGACCCAGAAACTACAACTAATTCAGAATGTGGCAGCTAGATTGGTGACTGGGAGTGGCCGCTGAGACCATACAACACTGGTCCTGAAAGACCTACATTGGCTCCCTGTAATTTTCCGAAGACAATTTAAAGTGTTGGTGCTGACCTTTAAAGCCCTAAATGGCCTTGGCCCAGTATACATGAAGGAGCGTCTCCACCCCCATCGTTCAGCCCGGACACTGAGGTCCAGCTCCAAGGGCCTGGAGGTTCCCTCATTTCTAAAAGTGAGGTTAAAGGGAACCAGGCAGAGGGCCTTCTCGGTAGTGGCACCTTCTCGGTAGTAGAACACCCTCGTATCAGATGTCAAGGAAATAAACAACTATCTGACTTTTAGAAGACATCTGAAGGTTACCCTGCTTAGGGAAGTTTTTAATGTTTGCTGTTTTATCGTGTTTTTAATATTCTGTTGGGAGCCACCCAGAGCGGCTGGGGAAACCCAGCCAGATGGACAAGGTATAAATAATAAATTATTATTAATTATTATTATTATTATTATGTAACAAACAGAGACAAGGGGCCACAGCAATGTGGCACAGTACATCCTTGGCAAGCAGAAGGCCCCATGTCCAATCCCTGCCATCTCCAGGGTAAGGGATGACCCTCCGCCTGAGACCCTGGAAAGCTGCTGACGATCAGAGTAGACAGTACTGGGTTCAATGGGGCAGTGATCTTAGCAGGTTCATATGCTTGGCTGTTCCAAGAGCTCTAAGTATGTGTATGCCTGCCTAGACCAAGAACTTAAGGTTACCTGTTCCCAGGGTGGGGAATCTTACAGCAGCCTGACCTATTGTTCTGCTGCTTTTATTGAAGTTGTTCATTTTGTGTGCGTTCTAAAACGACAGACCAACTCTGACACGCTGGCAAAGAAGAGGACTACAAAAGCAATAAATAAAATGGGACTAGCTTATCCAAGTGCACCGAACCACATCTGTGCACGGAGCACTGATTTGGTCTTCTGGCCTGCTCACCTCTCCACTGCCCACCAACCAAACACTTTTTCAGTGTTTAATGTATTTAGCTGCAATGCATTTAGTAGAAGTCCTGTCTGCGGATCAACAAAAATGGAACCAAATAATGGAGCACAAACAGGTTCTCCCCATTCACTTCCAATTCATGGAAAGGCTTTGTATGTTACAAAGATCAAGCACGGAAGCCACAACCCCAGTTCATCCTCTGTGTGCTTTAATGGAGCTTCAGCTCTGGGAAGTGGCTTCCAGTGCAAGCATTTTGGACCATTTACAGATTTCTGATTAAGCCTATTCAGTAAAAGCAAAAAAAGATAGAAAATAAATTGAAGCATTTCACTTACTCAACATATGCAGATTGCAGGCATGGAAATATGATGTTTCGTCCATGTGCTGTAAAAGCCGTCCCGGAGTACATATCAGAATGTTTATATTGTGGATTCTTTCCGATTCTTGTTTCAGGTCCTGAAAGATCAGACAGGTGTGAGGGCATGATTTCAGAATATATGGTTATGACGCAGGGAGCTCCTCTCCAAGCCCATTCAGGTGCAGCAGATCACAGTAAGATCTGGCCATACACACACACACACACACACACACCTGAGCGATTTCATACTGTGTGTCTTGTGGCACACAGAAAAATTCTATCTACACGACAAGCCACAACCCAGAGGCACCTTTAGAGATGTAGCAGCCTCTAACTAACAATGCAAGGAAGAAAATTTCCCAGTGCTTTATTTTTCCAGTTCACAAGTCCGTAAGTAACTGGGAACGAATGCCAATTGCAAATACATTATTAGGCAAGAGCGGCAGCTTCAAAATGCTTCGATTTGTTTAAGTACAAGTAAATGAACATGCTTAGGTCGTTCTCTAAGGCATCAGAAAGTTTTCTGACCCAGACTGAACTTTTACAAATTTTACAAAGTTTTCCAGTAAAACCAAATCACTGCCTCTGCTTGGGACATTTTCAGTGACTCCATCAAAGCTTGCTTAAATGCATCAAGCCTCTGTGGGACACCCAACACCCAGAGGGACACCAAAATCAGAATCAAAGCATTCTCAGGCAAGCCTGTGACAGCTCACTTCACTGGGACAGCTTTCAATGGGCAATACGTGCCCTTATGGTGGAAAATCAATACAGAGCTTTCTTGAAAGGCTGTACATTACAGTCAGCACATGGCCCATGCCTTTTAAATGGGGGTATGTATGTGCCAATGTTTCCTTGGAACCCATTTCCTTGGAAATATGTCACACCGAGTTCTAAGAAAATTACTTCCCAGTCACTTAGTGCAACATCCCAGTATAATTTTCAAACCATAAGCAATTCTTATGGGTTAGATAGAGGGAGCGGTAGGGGGAGATCCTGGATTTAAAAAAAATAAAATGGAAGGAACATACCTTTCCACCAATGATAAGCCCAGCCGAGAACTCGTGATTCTTCCCCACCTTACGCAGAACCTCAAATGTTTGGTACGCCAATTCTCGGGTAGGCGATATGATCAGAACTCCCAGTCCATCCATGGGAGTCCACTGTTGACGGTATAAGATTTCCAGAGCCTGGACAGTGACAAAAATGGCAGTTAGAAGCCCTATTAATTTCACTAAGCGAATTTTTTTTTTTAAGGGGAAAAGAAAAATCAGGACCGCAATGCCCATAGTCACTGGCCAAGCTCACTGGAGCTGATGGGATTTGGCAGTCCGCAACAACCAAAGGGCGTCATATTGGCTGCCCCTGGGCCTACAGTAGAATATGAAATTATGAGATACGTTACTTACAGGTACAATGAAAGCCAACGTTTTGCCAGATCCAGTCTTCGCAGCTCCCAATACGTCTTTACCTTGCAAGGCCAAACCTATGGTCTGCCTCTGGATTTCAGTCACCATGCGATACTGAGCTTCCTGCAGTCCTGGTGTGAGGAAGACCATATATATCAACCTGCTTGGAATCAACCATTCACCAGGGGGGAGGGAGCGAAACCCTCATGTTAAAAGCATGCGAGAGTCCAGTGGTGGTGGTATGTGATCTAGTGCCGCCACCACCGACTGCATTCAGCCGCTCTGAGAAGTAGGCCTACACATGTACTAATACTGCTCTTCTGCGCAAGGAGGAGACTCTGGTTGACCTAAAGCCTACGCCCTGCCCCCCCAGCTCTGAAATGGAGAAGCCCAATGCACACAGCTAAAGGACCATTGTCACAATTGCTGATGGGGTTCAAGGGCTAGTCCACAAGCCCTTGGTGGTTCTCAAAGGGTGAGGAGCACCACACTAATGTGGCAGGAGAGGATGGCAAGTGTGGCAGGAAGATTCAAGGACAATCAAAGAAACATTAAAACATTTCAGCGGAGTATTGTATTAAAATCGAAATATTTCTTAATTTTCAGAATATGGATAGATCCAATAGAGGAGCAAGAGCGTCAAGTGATCCTGAGGCCAATCCTAGTTGTGATTTTTTTTTGTTTGTTTTCCAGTGTATTTATTGTAATTTGGTGTGGTGCAAGATAATGAAGTTGCCCAGAGAAAGCAGTTTGAGGACCACTGCCCTTGCTTGTTATTTTAACACAAGGGTAGCTGACATGGTTGCCTCCAGACTACAACTCCCATCACTCCTGGCTGCGGATCATGAGTGTCACAGTCCACAACATCTGAAGGGTACTTCAATCTCTATCCAACATGTGAGAAGGTTCATCTGAACTTCCCATCCTCCAATTACCTGAGATGAGTAGAGAATGATCTCTTAACAACTAAAGGGTCATTTTATAAACTGAAAAAAGACCTGAGAGGTGGGTGGCTGCAGTTTCGGGGTTTCAGCATGTTAAAAATAATTGAAGGGCATTCATACTGGTAAATATTTATGTGAACCGCTTTGCAAGCCTGTGTATCAAATACGGCTATAGTCGAAGGCAAAGAACATTCACTAGATCTTGCACATGGTTTACCATGTGTAATCAATGTGCAAGGGCCCAATTCATCCCATACGTGCACCTTAGATGTGTGCATTTGTCACACATAGCAAACTCCACATGGGATTCTTGCAAGGCCCTACACCGGGGGTGGGGGTGGGAAACTGGATCTGTCCCGTTGTCCAACTGTATTTCTCCACTTGGCAGTTGATCCTAGTCACTTTGAGGCAGCGATGTCACTCAAAGTTATTAACGAGTTAAGAATATTAGAGCAGAATATATAATTATATGAAGTTTACACGTACCCTAGGACACCAAATAAGGGTATCACACGTTAGGAAAACTGTTGGAAAAGCAATACATTCGTTGGAAAGCAACAGTTAAGGTATTGCTTTTCCCCCCCCCAACTTAAATTTTTATTAGTTTTCATCAAACATACATTCCAATACATTCATCGTATTAATACATCTCATACATAGCATTAGCTCTATTGAGCTTTGGACTTCCTTCCTCCCCTTCGGTAAGTATCATATATTTTCTTTATGTCACGTATTTTATACATTTATCTCTTTGATCATAAGCTGCTGAAGTTAATCAAATCCTGCCAGTGTCTTTAAAGATTTACAATTGTCTCTTATATAATCCAAGTATTTACTCCAATTTTCATAAAACTTTTGTTCATCCTGATCTTTTATTCTCCCCGATATTCTAGCCAGTTCTGCATAATTAATCATTTTGACCTGCCATTCAGTAATAGTTGGTATTACTTCTGTTTTCCAATTTCCAGTTAAGGTATTGCTGGGCAGGTGATGATTCGTTGGATAATATACTTTCTTCAACCGGCTAATCATGCAGGATTGTACATAACTGCTGCCAGGTTACTTATAGGCAAGTAAAAAAAAAATCACCCCATGCAACTAAGAAGGGAATGTTTATAAAATATTTTTGGGAGCAGAAAATGCCTGGTTGTAGGCTAATAACTGCCATAGAGATTCTTGCTAAAGTATTGTACTTACCTTTCAGTGTTTTCTTAGATAATGGAAAATCCGAAAATCTTACAACCTCATTTGCATTTATCTGAAAATAAGCAAAGAAAAGTGAAATCTGAAAGGATCTCGTTTAGATTATTGAACAAGAGGATCTGTCAAGTCAGTCCCCTCTCAAATTTCTTAATTACACAGAATTAGCTACCATGAGAGAGATTCTCACATCAGAGTTGAAAAAAAGAGTTGCTGGTTTGTCACATTTTATTTGGGAACAAGCAGCCTGCTAGTGGCACACTGCACAATCACCCCTCCCCTGAAACAAGGAGACGGCACAAACCAAGAAGTCGCAATTAAGCATGGCTTTCCATGTCAGTCAAACACAACACCTGGTTTGTTGCTCCTTAATAAACTAGGGGTCACTAGCAATCTTAGACTGCAGTCTGTCAGTGGTTTTCGACCTCTTGATTCTTAGGCCAGGCCAAAATTGCAGTTCCCTACTTAATGGCTACGGGTCGCAGGTGGCGCTGTGGGTTAAACCACAGAGCCCATCAGAAGGTCAGCAGTTCAAATCCCCAGCTCCTGCCAACCTCACAGTTCAAAAGCACGAAGTGCAAGTAGATAAATAGGTACTGCTCCGGCGGAAAGGTAAACAGCGTTTCCATGCGCTGCTCTGGTTCACCAGAAACGGCTTAGTCATGCTGGCCACATGACCCAGAAGCTGTACGCCGGCTCCCTTGGCCAGTAAAGCGAGATGAGCACCAGAGCACCAGAGTCGGAGACGACTGGACCTAACGGTCAGGGGTCCCTTTACCTTTTACTCAATGGCCGTGCAGCAACACTTGGAAATGTAAGGCCAACATCTCGGGGGGGGGGGATATGGCAATCAAAAGGAATACTGTATAGCTCTTGCCATGTTCCCAGAGGCCACCTGTTCCTGGTTTGTACATACACCCCAGACATCTCACTTCAATCAAAGCCATCATCTAAATATACCTACAGTAACTGCATCCAACTCTAATATTCACAGCTTCCCTGAAAGTAATGAGATGAGAGGGTGCACGTCTTATGTGTGATTTTTTAATACGAAGAGGAAGCGATGCCATCGTCACATTTTTCAACCTGCTACTTCCCTCCCCCAAAATGAGGCGTCTAATTTGCATTAGGCGTCTATCTGCAGAGATTTTTAAAAAGCTGATTACAGACCTGCCTCGCTTAGAACTCTTGAAACGCACATCTATATCTTCATTACAAATTTGCCTAATCATTTCTACTCTTGGGATATATATATATATAAAGCGGCTGCTGTTTTTGCACTCCACGGGTTTCTCTCAGCACTGCTCATGATGCTAGTTTCAAAACTGTATTATTGCCATGCAGAGCAATCATCAAAATGGAAATTAGTCACATAGCTTTCATTTCAGTGGGAGCTTTTTTTTAAAAAAAAAAGGATTTCTCAAAAAAAAGATGTGTTGGGTTCAGGGAAGGGACGTTTCAGAATCACATTGGCTGAGAACATACTGGCTTCAATAGCTCTGTACATGAAGAGTGGTGGAAACTAGATCTTAAAACTTAAAATTTACAGCTTGTTATTTAATAAGAGAAAAATTTATGAAAATGCAATACAGGTGGTATTTGACCCCTGTAAAGCTGGCAAAAATCAATAAAACCCATAATAATAAGTGTTGGGGATGCAAAAATCAAGCAGGAACCTTCTACCATATGTGGTGGGCATGCCAAGAGATGAAGAAATTCTGGGACATGACCTATGAGGAATTGAAAAAAATTATTAAGAACCACATTTTACAAAAAACCCGAGACAATTTCCCTAAAGATAAAATAAGACTATTTTTCTATGCTACGTCAGCAGCAAGAGTATTGGTGGCTAAATATTGGAAGGAGGAACACAAACCCACCAAAGAGGAATGGTTGTGTAACCTGAGCGAGTACTTGGAACTCACACAACTGACAGATATAATAAGAGACGAGTCAAATAAGACAGGTAAGAAAGAATGGGAGTACCTAAATAAATATCTGAAGAGTCAAGGTTCAGCAGTGAAAATCTGGTTGTGTCTAGAATAACCCTGCAAAGGTAAAAAGCTCCCTGATACCAAGATGAGGGATGTACTGAAATACAGCTAAGTTAGTTTTAATTAGGAATATTGAACTGTCGTGAGACTGACCAAAGAACAAAAGAATATGAAAAATGAAATACCTAAGAAGTGTCAGCTTCTTAGGAAACCAGACAATATGTCAAAGGTAACTGTTTAAAGTGTTTGTATTTGGTTTGCAAAGTCTTAGTTTAATAATGAATGAATTAACGCTGTTCCATCTATGATTTTTTCTTACCTTCATTAAGATTTAATTGTATTAGTTTATGTAATTTATTTAGATTTCTTCTTTTTCTTTTTTTGTGAAGAAAAACTTTTTAAATCCTTTTCCCTCTTTTCACATTTAAAAGTTTTGATTTGTATGTATTTGCAATATAACTCAATAATTTTTTTAAAAACTTAATGTACTGGTATTTGAAATGACAGTAGCATTAATTCATGGTAAACATAGGGTGCTTTGAGTACATCAGCAGCCTCCCATGAAAAAAAGACTGGGAAAAGATTTGTGGCCTGTACAGCAACAAGCTAAGAACTTTATTAAAAACCCAGATTTTTCATTTTAAGATTGAGCTAAATTAAATATTGTTGGTTGTGGCGTTTTGAGAGTTTTGTTACTGAACAATTTCGTTCGCTGCTGCTCCTGCAGCAGCTATATGCTGCATTTTTATTTGTTTTATGGTGAAGAATTGCATTTTAATGCTTTCAACGTTACTGGAAGCTGCCCAGAGAACTCTTGTTATTGGGCAAAACAGTAATACGGTAAATAAGTACCGTATTTTCCGGTGTATAAGACGACTGGGCGTATAAGACGACCCCCCAACCTTTCCAGTTAAAATATAGAGTTTGGGATATACTCGCCATATAAGACTACCCTTCTTCCAACGCACACCAAATAAAAATTAAAAAAAACAGTCTCCAGTCCAGCTCGGAAATCCGCTCCACTTCCCAGTGGCCGGGGGCTTCTGGGGCTAATTTTCAAGTGTATATTTGCTTCATCTAGAGAGCTTGGTGCCCTCTGATTTAATTTGCTGTCGTTTTATCCTTTGGTGGGGAGTTGCTGCAGGAGCTGCTGCTGTAGCCGACGTATAAGGTGACCCCCGACTTTTGAGAAGATTTTCCTGAGTTAAAAAGTAGTCTTATACGCCAGAAAATACAGTAAATAAAATCACTGTAAAAGGGAGCCAGCAAGCATGGGGAGCCAGCAAACAGGCTTTCTATCATGCACACAGGACAGGAAAAGGGAGAAGCAGGTACACATGCCCCAGCAGCAAAATCTCCTTCCTAGAGGAAAAGTCCAACTCCATCCACTTCACACGCTGCAGGTAGGAGAGATCTGTAGTTGAAAGAGAGGAAAGTGCAGGAGGACCCATGGATCATACTAGCAGTAGTAGTAGTAGTAGTAGCTGAGGCCGCCGAACAGACTCTTAGGCTAGGATGTTGCTTACAGGGTTTTGTTGGTGGGGGTTGTTGCTGTTAAAATATATTAATTGTTTGTATCTATAGTACGATTTATGTTGTTCAGTTTGGTGGTATAGTTTATTGCTGTGTTATTATTGTTTACGACTACTTTCGTTATGTTTTGAATTATGTGTTTTCCCATGCAGTAAGTTGCCTCAAGCATGCCTTTAACTACGGAAAGGTAACATACAAATATTGATTGAAACATAGGGGTTTTTTTGGGGGGGGGGATTCCACCCCACATCACATCAGCAAATGAGGCAAACAAGGGGGGGGGGGAAATGTTAGATATAACCCTGTGCTTTAGATTTCGCTCACGTGTCATAGAAGACTGGCGACTACTGTTAAACACTAACACCTTTCACAAAGAAATTGCAAAATTGTATTGTTCAAAGTATTTGCGTGTGTACATAGATCTTCTTGGTTCACAACACGAAGGCATGCAAGCCCAAGGAAGACAGAGTGCTCTATCACATTTTTATATTATTGCACCCAACTCCAATCTCTGAGCGATGCAAGAATCCAGGGGTTTCAGGCACCTAATAATAATAGTAATTTTTTTATTTATACCCTGCCCGTCTGACTGGGTTTCCTCAGCAGTGCCATGCAGTGTTAGAAACTGAGATATGAAAGCTAGGAGCTAATCGGCACCTTAAGCCTAGGCTAGGGCGCAACAACGGAATGTTTAGGCACACTTTTTAATAACAGGAATACAAAGCAGAAAATGAATGAACTACAGCTAAAATATGTTCATTTTTCACATGGTCTAGTCTTTCTCCTGCCCACCCTCTTAATATTCTTAAGAGGGTCAATTCTCAGAGAGCAGCTGGGAGTGGGGAGGCAGAAAAAGTTTCTCCTTTCCTTCCACTTTGCAGTTTTAATCCGAAATCTTAAGCCCAGTACTGCACCCAAAGCTGAGAAACTGCTCGCGCTAATGAAATTCCTTGCTGCAAAACACGCCTAGAATAACGGGAGTTTCAAACACTGGTACCAATCAGTACCCCCAAAAAACTAATGTATGTGATCCAATCTGTATTTCTATTTCCTTAATAGGAACTACACTCCATCCTTCTGCACCCTCATCTGAAACAAGGCCAGGGAACCCCAAGGAACACCTTTTCCAACCCTCTACACTTCAGGTCATTGGACATCCTGTTTTGAGTCCACCTTCCAATGGAGGCAAGCCAGGTTGGTACTAGCACTAGATGCCCTCCCCAGGGAAGTCTGCCTGGCCCCCAACATCAGCATATGCCTTCCAGTAGCTGCTAAAATGTGGCTTTTTACATTTCTATTGCTGTTGGTGGAGAAGCATTTATTAGCTACTGGTCCCCCCCCCCCTTGTCTTCTAGAACACTTAAAACATTTCAGTGTGTTATAAAAGGTAAAGGACCATTAGGTCCAGTCGTGGCCGACTCTGGGGTTGCGCCGCTCATCTCAGAGGAGGGGAGGGGCAGTTTGAGAACCACTCCAGAACACATTTGGAGCATGCACCCTCCTTCCCCCAAAGGATCCTGGTTGCTGTAGTTCCTGAACACCGCGAGGGGCCAGAATCCTTTGAAGGAAGGGGTGCGCTTTCAAAGCACCCTGCGCGCCCAGCTGCCTTCTCTCGCGGCTCAGCCCATTCGTCCATCTAGCTCCGTGCTGCTTGCACTGACTTGCAGGGCCTCTCCAGGGGTCTCTCCCAGCTCTATTGGGGATGGAACCGGGGGGTTACCTGCGAGTAACTCTGCTGCAGCCTGGCGATGCCTTCCTTCTCCACCTCCCAAGCGGGGCGCTTCTGCTTTTGGCGCTGCTGGCGCAGCCGGTCCTTGCGCTTAGCGTAGTTCTTCTTCCAGCGCTCGAAGTTGCGCACCGGGTCCGCGCTGGGCCCACCGAAGGTCCCCCGGCTTTTCTCCATCCCGCCTCGGAAACAGCCGGCGTGGGGAAGAGACGGCAAACACGCTTCCCGGCAGCGTAACGCACGGCGGCCGGAGGAGGAGCCGGGCGCACGGAGAGCGCGTCAGCCTCACCATCTCCGCCCCACGGGAAGGGACAGCCCAACCCCTCCGCGGGCGGGAGAGGAGCCTGCCCTACGGGAAGATCCTCCCCGCAGATCCCCAGATCTGCGAGGGAATCTGCCCCGCGTGGCCTTAATGCATCCTTTGATTCCTCCATTGATTTCAATGCGTCCATGGATTCGTTCCACATGGTTGTCCTTCCGCCAGATAACTTATATTAAAAATGTACGGTATATTTCTATGCAGCACTTCCGTATTGGCCGCTTGGGCTAATGCTGCTCGTTTTTTAAATGCCGCTTGCTAAAAGCCATGAGAACAGGGGGCGGGGATGGCTGGGGCAAAAAGAGAAAAGAACGGTATTATTGGGCAGGCAGCAGAGCGAGACTTCATCTGAACCTAATTTTTGCTTTTTTGCCTCTCTGGAATTATCATATGGAGTTAGAAGGGACCGCGAAAGTCATCTAGTTCAGGGTTTCCCAAACTGTTTGGGGGACTACAAATCCCGTGATCCCTGATCACTAGTCCTGGTCGCTAGGGATAATGGGAGTTGTAGTCCAACGGGAGAAACCCTGAACCCCTGCAATCTTTTGCCCAACGTGGGTCTCGAAACCACGACCGTGAAATTAAGTCTTGTGCCCTATTGACTATCCAATCCAAACCTACTTTCACAAAATTTATACGCTGCTGCTTAATTGGAGGCGGGGAGAGAGAGACAGCAACCTCAAAGTGGTTTAAGCTCATCTCCCTGGGGATGTGCAACGTTAATAAAAAGGAGACTTGTGCTACGTGTTTTGAAATACTGTGGTACCTCGGGTTACATATGCTTCAGGTTACAGACTCTGCTAACCCAGAAATAGTGCTTCAGGTTAAGAACTTTGCTTCAGGATGAGAACAGAAATCGTGCTATGACGGCGCGGCGGCAGGAGGAGGCCCCATTAGCTAATGTGGTGCTTCAGGTTAAGAACAGTTCCAGGTTAAGAACGGAACTCCAGAATGAATTAAGTACTCAACCCGAGGTACCACTGTAAAGCCAGCAACGTATGGCTAGCCCCCCGCAGGTTGCCTGGACCATTGTTGCCGTTCAATCACGTTTACCTTTGAGCTGAAGTTACATTTGTACAGTTAAAAACCACTAGAGGTCGTAACTCTTGCATATGTGTATAATACTCATGTAAAACAGGCATAATAGCTGACAGAAGTGACTTGAGCTTTGGGTTTCCAAAACCTGAGTTGAGGTTTGCAGTATATAGGATGACAAAGAGTATCTCTGTACATGTGCAGAGTGCCTTTCCTGCACCACTCATCCCAATTCATCCTTGCACTCTTAGAAAGGTTGCCCGTTAAGCTTCCCCCATGCACACAGAGAAGGAAAACATCAGCTGATCATGCTCATTATTTTATGGGAAAGCCTAGGATAGCATGCATAAGGTATCGAGAACTGCTGAGATCCTAGCACCTGAAATCCGGAAGAAAACTATTTATAAACTTTTTTCCATCATGGGCTCTGAAGGCACCATATATAATAATAAAGATAAATTTTGTTCCAGAGAAACCAACTGGAGCTATTGTGGACCATAGGGGATCACATTTGCATGGTTCTGATCTCGGCTTTCAGCTACATTAGTAAAGAAAGTGTTTTATATGCATTATAACACTGTGACACCAGATGGCGCTGTGGAGTCCCGTCTTTTGCCAACGTGATTTTCCTTTGAAGCTTACAAGCGTTTTGCTGAAACACGTTTTTTGATGTGTCTAGATCCAGCCTTTCTTACAGGGCAGAAAGTTACACTATATTTAACTAAACTTCCAGATGGGAATCCAAGGCTCTGTACATGCATTTTATTCCAGAACCAATGGAAACAGAGTACTTGGGTGTGTTTTCTATGTAGTACAGTGGTATCTCGGGTTAAGTACTTAATTCGTTCCAGAGGTCCATACTTAACCTGAAACTGTTCTTAACCTGAAGCACCACTTTAGCTAATGGGGCCTCCTGCTGCTGCTGCTGCACCGCCGGAGCTCAATTTCTGTTCTCATCCTGAAGCAAAGTTCTTAACCTGAAGCACTATTTCTGGGTTAGCGGAGTCTGTAACCTGAAGCGTATGTAACTTGAGGTACCACTGTATTGGTTCCGCCCATGCCTGCAGTGAGTCCATTTGAAAACAGATGTAGGTGTGGGTGGGTGTACAGCAAGATCACAGTGAAGATCACTTCTTCATTTACCTGGGGCACCTGCAGGGAGGAATAGGTAGGGATAACCTAATCAAAGGGAGGCATTTCAAATGCATATCAAGTAACCTGGTTCCCAGCACGTTTCCAAGAACAATTCAGTGTTGGTGCTGACCTTTAAAGCCTCGGTCCAATATACCTGAAGGAGCGTCTCCATCCCCACGGTTCTGCCCAGACACTGAGGTTCAGCGCTGAGGGCCTTCTGGTGGTTCCCTCGCTGTGAGAAGCCAAGTTACAGGGAACCCGGCAGAGGGCCTTCTCAGTAGTGGCACCCACCCTGTGGAACGCCCTCCCATCAGATGTCAAGGAAATAAACAACAGCAGCCCTGTTTAATGAAGTTTTTAATGTTTGATGTTTTATTGTGTTCTTAATATTCTGTTGGGAGCCGCCCAGAGTGATGGGCAGGGTATAAATAAATTTATTATTATTATTATTATTATTATTATTATTATTATTATTATTAATAATAATAATAATAATATTAATCAACCTAGATTGACATTGAGAACAAGCATGAATGCTTTTGCGTGAAGAAAAATACATGTTTGTGCTACAAACAAATTAGTGTGTACACAGCTTTGGTCACATTTGAGTGGGACATCGTGTTGAGAGGCTTTAAGATGTATAGATTGCAAAACACTACACATACATATGCACCGTGATTAATAGCCAACAGAGGCACCATGTTGCATCTAACATTGGGGAGGGCGTCACATGTGTGTGACATTACACACACGTGATTTCACACATGCGGCACTGGCACACTGGGCTCCTCAGGATCATGACAGAAAGCTGGACCAACTGTTCTACTTTTGATTAAACAAGATTTTCCCAGTCTTCAGTGTTGTGACGTGGGGTTTGTGATTTCAGCTCTCTTGACATAATATGCTGGAGACAGTTCTCTAGTAACACTTCTTTATTAAAGCAAACAAGACTGAGACTTGAGGAGGGGAGAGCTACATTTATAGGGACAGGGAACTAGCTAGAAGGGATACATTTTGGAGGGAACAATATCAGGCAATCACAGTCCTGCCTTTTGGAGGCAACCAATAAGACAGAGGATCCAAATACAGCAGCTTAAATGAACCAATAGTAGCTGTACCCTCTGGAACCAAAAGGCAGTCACTTTACCCTAATGCAAATACAGACAATAATAATACAGATATAAAATCCTTTGACTCAATACAGAACATTCAGACCCAAATGTTTCAAATTAATTCATTTTCCTTTTCACAAAAAAAAGTCCAAAAAGGGCTTCTCTTAAGTACAGTGGTACCTCGGGTTAAGTACTTAATTCGTTCTGGAGGTCCGTTCTTAACCTAAAACAGTTCTTAACCTGAAGCACCACGTTAGCTAATGGGGCCTCCTGCTGCCACCAGAGCACAATTTCTGTTCTCATCCTGAAGCAAAGTTCTTAACCTGAGGTACTATTTCTGGGTTAGCGGAGTCTGTAACCTGAAGCGTATGTAACATGAAGCGTATCTAACCCGAGGTACCACTGTAATGTTACTAATCAAAGTCAGCAATGTTTTTTCTCTAATCAAGCATACCGACAATCACTTTATTTATTTACTTACTTACTTACTTACTTATATTTATTAAAGTTCTATACTGCCCTTCGTACGAGGACCACAGGGCAGTTTACAATATAAAAACGCAAAACACATAACGTAGTAACAAACAATAACCCCCACAGAAACAGTTTAAAAGACCATAGATTGTTTAATTAACCAAAGGCCTGTGAGAAAAGATTTTTGCCCGGCGCCTAAAGATATGTAACAAAGGCACATGGCAAGCCTCCCTGGTGAGAGCATTCCACCCACCTCAGAAAAAGCTCGTTCTTGTGTTGCCACACTCCAGAACTCTCATGGAGGGAGCACACAAAGGGCCTCCTATGATAATCACTGGGTCCAGGTCAGTTCATATGGAGAAAGGCAGTCAAAATAAGTCTTTCTGCCTTTGTCCACTGTGATCATATATTGAGAAATTATTCCATAGTTCTTTTCTTGTACAGTGGTACCTCGGGTTAAGTACTTAATTCGTTCTGGAGGTCTGTTCTTAACCTGAAACTGTTCTTAACCTGAAGCACCACTTTAGCTAATGAGGCCTCCCACTGCCGCCACGCCGCTGGAGCACATTCTGTTCTCATCCTGAAGCAAAGTTCTTAACCCGAAGTAGTATTTCTGGGTTAGCAGAGTCTGTAACCTGAAGCGTTTGTAACCCGAGGTACCACTGTAATGTATTCATTAATTCACACCCAGTTGTGTATCTTCCGTTCCCATTTCCTGTTGTGTTTTCCCATCCTTATTTGAAAAATTGGTCCTTTACACTTCTTCCATTCTTTTTTCCAATAAAAGCACCAGAGGCTTGATAGCTTTTTCCACTAAGTTCACTCAAAGTTGTACACAGAGCGCTTTCTCTCTCTGCTCTATCAATGCCAGATCAGAATGCCTCACTTATCTATGGCTTCATTCCATTCCTCCAACATCACAACTCCACCATTCTCTCTGTTCAAGATGACCTGACGTGAGCTATTTAGGGACAGTGATTCATCTATTCTTTATAGTGAAATTGCTCTAGCAATCCAGGTTTGGCCACAACCTATGCTGGCTGGGGAAAAAGAACCAAGCTGAGGGTTCAATATAATTTGGGGGACCACAGGTTCCCCTCTCCTCTAATCCACCTGAGCGTGCAGGTTAGAAATGAATGGCTAGAGCATATTCTATCCTTCAAAAACTCATAAAGGCTCTGAGAGTGGCATGACACAACATTAATTGCAAATAAAACTTGAAAGAGCTGGTAGAAACTTAATGCATGATGCTGAAAAAGCTGGACTAACCGGAAATGAACGTCTACGTTCTGCTTCTTAAATATTCTCTTAAGAAGCAACAACAGACTCCAGTGTCACTTTATCGAAACACAGATCTGTTTCCTTAATCATATTTTCCACAGTAGCAGAAGCCAAACCCATTGATTCATCTCCTAATTGCCATTCTTACGATGACCTACTTTTGCATTGTCTTAGGGTGTTGCTCCACCCCGTTCTTTCTCTCCCATGTCTCTTAATACTTCCTGTTTGTGAGTCTGTTTAATTCAATAGTTTCAGCTTTTAAATCATGCCAAGAAGAGCTGGATATTGATGGCAGACATACTGCACTTCACTACGGATATCTATCTGATGGGGAAAGAAGTACAGAGAATTCCCAGCTTGACTTCTGCAATTTGATTTCTGGATCTTCATGAAAGACATGGAGAAAGGTTTGTTCTAGTTCCTTTTCTAATGTATCCCCCAGAATCTAAGAAGCTGGG
Source organism: Podarcis gaigeae (assembly GCF_964106915.1). Lineage (NCBI taxonomy): Eukaryota > Metazoa > Chordata > Lepidosauria > Squamata > Lacertidae > Podarcis > Podarcis gaigeae. Next base: position 85,333,703 of record NC_139677.1, read on the forward strand.
TTAAGACTTGATAAGTACTAGAAAGTAAGAATATTTGCTTTGTGGGTTGAGGAGGCACTAGCCGGTTATAGGAAAATAAAAGTCAGACCCTAAAATAAATCCATTGGAAGTTTCAAAAATGGCGATAATCATATTCTTGCAGCCAGGAGGTTCAGCAATTGTAATTAAGTCTCCTCCTTGGAGCGACACTTAAATATTATGCTGACGTTTCAGCATATATATATATATATATATATATATATATATATATATATATATGAACCTGCTTTGTACTGAGTCATTAATCTATTTAGCCCAGGATGATCTGATTAGACCCAGCTCTCCAGGTTGTTAAGAACGCATATTTCCTGGCCTTCCCTAAAATGTTTTGAGTAGCAATCCTAAGAACTGAATGGGATCCTCTAAATGGCAAATATGCATTCGGCCACTGAGCTATGTACCCCCCCCCCCAACGTAGCTTAGCTGTAGCAAATATTATCTACATTATTTTCTCTTTGGTGTTTGACCAGCAGCCCACATTGGTTTGTTCCCAGATGCCATTCAGGATTTTGTGGTTAAGCAACCACATTGGCTGGTGTGGTTAATTTAGCAATTGTTCTTCATGCTTTGCAACCTGATGGCAATTAGAGGTCTTGAAATTATATGGTATTCTCCGAAGAGGGCTCGGGTCATTAAATCTCATGGCCTTTCCTAGTCTTCTTCTTCTTTGGTTGGTCACTACCGCACAATTAATATATTTAGGCTACCTATGCTAGTTTCTAATATAATGGAAGACATCATGACTGGATGGATGGATGGCAGTACCTTGAACCAGAAGTTGCAAGTTTACCTGTTTAAAAAGTAAAGCCGTCCTGGGTGCATTAAACAAGAATGAATTGATCTTTACTGCCATAGCACTCGCTGTGTGTGTTTTACATTAGTTCCTTTGATACTGTCAAATATATGATACCAAAATTCAGTGTATTTTAATTGTTTTGGAGACTGAGCAGTTGGATTTGCAGTTTCAGATTTAAATAAACGAAGTAAGCGCTGCTTATCACCATCCAATTTTTCGGTACAGTACAGTGTTTGGTCTGGTCAAGTGCAAGTAGATAAATAGATACCGCTCAGGTGGGAAGGTAAATGGCGTTTCCGTGCGCTGCTCTGGTTCACCAGAAGCGGCTTAGTCATGCTGGCCACATGACCCAGAAGCTGTACGCCAGCTCCCTCGGCCAGTAAAGCGAGATGAGCATCGCAACCCCAGAGTCGGCCACGACTGGACCTAATGGTCAGGGGTCCCTTTACCTTACAGTTTCAGGGAATTTGGTTGTTTTGAATCGTTTCATGTGTGAATACATAAACAACAATCTTACATCCATGCTACCAATCAACCCACATTAGGGAAGGGTTTGCCGGAGTATTCAAAACAGAGGTGTGTGGTTAGCTGCAATATTGAAAGGCAAGGAGTGTATAAGTAATGTGCTAGTTTGTCCATGAAAGCTGATAATGATGCATAGAAACCCAGGAACATCAGCTTAGTACTGAGTACATGCATGATCCAAGCCAATAGACATTTCTGGAAAAATGAAATGAAAGGTGGCAGAGCACATACCACGCTCAGCATCCCCAGTTGCTGATCAGGTAGCAATAAAGCTAGTGACAGCTTTTGCAGGAGACCTGGCAAAGCTACTACCAGTTAGACTACAGCAGACAAAGGCCACATTGTCCTAGATGTGGCTAGCTAGGTGGGGAATAGAGAACAGGGCTCCTGTACCTTTAGCAGCATAGATCCTGCGTTTTTCCTCATCAGTTGACACTTGTTCAAAATAGAGTTGATTGGAATAGGAGGAAGGGAGACAGGAAACCAACTCTTAAAACATGCCAGTTAACACCCAACCCCTAAGCCAGTTCTTCAGCATGGAAAATTTAGGGTTGCATCCAGTTTCAGTCATATTCAGAGGAGACCCAATGAAATTAATGGACACTGCTTAGCTCCACTAATTTCAGTGTATTTACCCTGAGTAGAACTTAATTGGATCTAACCAGTAATTTAAAAGAAGCTATTTTTTGGAAGCAGAGACACAGCTCCTGGGAAAGGTAAATTTACTCTCAGGGGAAACATATTGGGTTCCATCCAGAACTAGGGTTGCAACTAAGATTCACTTATCTGGGAGCAAACTTCATTCAATGACGCTTTGGAGAAAACTTGTATAGGATTGTGCTGTAACTTAGCTGGATTTTGGCTACAGTCCTAACCTCTGGGCAACAGGGGTGAGCTTGATGGAGCTATACAGCCCTGTCACTCACACCAGCCAGATCAGAAGGTGCTGAGCAAAAAATGCCCATTTACTGTGCCAACTCCAAGAACAGACCCTTTGTCATTTGCTTTGGGAGATGCTACTGGCAGTAGCTTCTGCAGCCCCTCCCTTCCCCATCCGTGTGGGCCCATTGGGGTACTCCTCACCAGCAGGGCTTCCTTGTGATGGCACAGCCAGGCAGGGCTGGGCAGAGGGACACCCTCACTTCATCTGTATGGTGGATCAGGGTTTGGAAGGCTTTGCCAGATCTCGTTGGAGTCAGTGGGACAGCTTAGTCATAACAATTTAGTTCCCACCAAATAAATGGAACTCAGTTGTGGTGGAATCTTGTGGATGTGATGATGCAATGCAAGTCCTAGACAGCTGCCTGGAAACTGTAATTAGCTGGATCAAGGGCCAATAAACAGATATTGAATCCTGATAACACAAGAACATACAAGAATTGGTAGTTCCCATGTCCAGAAATGAGGTAGGCCATCTGTTAATGGCTAGGTTGCACGCCCACTAAAGAAACGGGTGTGGAACGTGAGAGTACAGTTAGATCCAACCTTGTCACTGGGAGGCTCAGTGGCACAGTGTGTCTTTCCTTGGCTTTGGTTGGCCCTCAAGCTATGACCATTCCTGGACAGGGTGAACCTAGCCACAGTACTGTAGTCCATACTCTGGAAACCTGACTGGAATACCGTACTGTGCTGTATTTAGATCTGCCTTGAAGATGACCCAGAAACTGCAGATAGTGCAGAATAATGTGACTAGGTTGCTAAGAGGAATGTGTAACACCAGTTCTAAAGCAACTATGCTGGCTTCCAATACTGTATACTTCCAGTCCAACTCCAAGCTGTTAGTTGTTGTTGTTGTTGTTGTTTAGTCATTTAGTCGTGTCCGACTCTTCGTGACCCCATGGACCAGAGCACACCAGGCACTCCTGTCTTCCACTGCCTCCCGCAGTTTGGTCAAACTCATGCTGGTAGCTTCGAGAACCCTGTCCAACCATCTTGTCCTCTGTTGTCCCCTTCTCCTTCTGCCCTCAATCTTTCTGCCCCTTCATGGGTCACTGCCTTGCCGTGGCGAAGGGGCTTGAATAACTCAGAGAAACTATGAGCTATGCCGTGCAGGGCCAGCCAAGATGGACAGGTCATAGTGGAGAGTTTTGACCAAACATGATCCGCCTGGAGCAGGAACCGGCAAGCCACTCCAGTATCCCTGCCAAGAAAACTCCATGGACAAAGACAACAGGCATATAAAAGCTGTTAGTAATAACCTATAAAGTCCTAAAGTCTAAATGACTTGGGAACTTGATATTTGAGGGAGCATGTCTTCCTCTGTTGTCCTGCCCAGCCATTACATGACAATGAGAGAGAGAGAGAGAGAGAGAGAGAGAGAGAGAGAGAGAGTCTTCTTTGCTGTGGTGTCACAGCTCTGAAATGCCCGCCCCTTGGGTGCCCGCCTGGTGCCTGTGGTGAGTTCATTTCAATGCCAGGCTAAGTCCTGGTTGTTTACTCAGGTAATGGGGCTTGTTGACTACAGTGCAGTATTGTTTTATCTGTTTGGCACATTTAGGGCTTTGTCCCGGATTAATTATGACCGCAAAGCAGTATTTATGTGCTCAATTGTTGCTTCATGCAATATGTATCTTGCCCTGAGATCAACTGATAAAGGGCAGGTTAGTACAATTTAAACGAAGAAATAAATTAGTGCCTACTCAAAAGTAAGCCCCGTGGAGTTCAGTGTGGTTGCAGTCTTAAGCTGAAATCCTGCACTCACTCATCTGGGTTTAATTAACTCAATGGAACTTATTGTTCAACAGATATATGTAGGCTTACAATTAAGTGCCAGCAGGAATATCGCCTTAGCCTGAACCAACCCATTGTTTTGGGTTCCTGTTTCTTCAGTACATTCCAGTTTTGAGCCTATTACACAACTATTTTTTTTTTTACCTCCTTTGACTAGGTGCAAATTATGATGGTGCCTCACTAACAGAGAGCAAGAGCTGCAAAAAGATGCAAACCAGTAATGTCAAAAGAGTGGTGAGGAAGAAAGTTGAAGGATAAGAGGCAAGAACCTATTTAAGTCAGTCCCTCTTCCCAGGGAACCCTGGGAATTGTAGTTCTGTGGTGGAGGTAGTGATTTCTTTCAGATAATCTCAGCACCCTTATCAGCCTGTGAAACTCACAATTCCATGGCAGATAAACTGGTATACAATCAATAATGTTGATAGATACTTATCCAAAATGAAAAAAATGGTGGGTTTTGCAGGTGGGAAATATACCTGAGACCACTTCTCTGTGACCAAATAGGAAAAGGGGATTCTTCCATTCAGTTATTTTCTATCCTATCCTTAGGGAAATGAATGAGAGCAGTAGTTGGACCTTTGTTGTAACTGTGATGGAACTCACCTTTCTGTAAACAAGAATGGGAAATGTCATGTAAACAAGGAGTTTACATTCCTCACAAACCACACCCACCTATGTTACACCTGACATTATCATATGTGACACCAGGTGTGTAGCAGGTAATCTAGGTGGCTACAAAGCAACCATCAGGAGCTCCCAATTGCTCCTTTACTAGAACTCATGGGCAGTGACAGGAGAACTGGGGGAAAATTCACATTTGGCACCAATGTGCCCCTTTGGTTTCAGATAGTACATGGGTAGACAAGTCTAAAAAGCCAGGGACACAAATTTCTGTGACCCTCTAGCAGGTATGGTGGTTCATTTACTAGAAGTAATGCATTTTTTGTTAACTCTGGAAGTGTATACGCAGTTCTGACCAAACGAAGACTCCTACAGCAAAATATACATCGGAAGGCTTAGCTTACTCACTACTAATGTATACCAAGGATTTCTTAAATATTTGCCTTTCTGGTAGTCAGCAGTCACAGGTGGCCCACGTCAAATATTTATAATTGCTGGTAACAGGACTGTATTGCCAGACTTGGCACTGGAAAGCTATCGCATTTTATTCTTGCCGGCTTGATCTTTCTCTTGCAGAAGATCTACATCCGTTTAAATGTCCTTCTTGCACTGTGGGGATTGGCAATAAATATAATAAGATAATGATCCATGGGTCTATTGTTGCTCTGGCCAGGGTAAAACTGAGAGGACAAATTCCTGACTTCCTCTTGTTGTTGTTTAGTCGTCTAGTCGTATCCGACTCTTTGTGACCCCATGGACCAGAGCACACCAGGCCCTCCTGTCTTCCACTGCCTCCCGCAGTTTGGTCAAACTCATGCTGGTAGCTTCAAGAACACTGTCCAACCATCTCATCCTCTGTCGTCCCCTTCTCCTTGTGCCTTCCATCTTTCCCAACATCAGGGTCTTTTCCAGGGAGTCTTCTCTTCTCATGAGGTGGCCAAAGTATTGGAGCCTCAGCTTCACGATCTGTCCTTCCAGTGAGCATTCAGGGTTGATTTCCTTCAGAATGGATAGGTTTGATCTTCTTGCAGTCCATTGGACTCTCAAGAGTCTCCTCCAGCACCATAATTCAAAAGCATCAATTCTTTGGCGAACAGGCTTCTTTATGGTCCAGCTCACTTCCATACATGACTACTGGGGAAACCATAGCCTTAACTATAAGGACCTTTGTCGGCAAGGTAATGTCTCTGCTTTCAGAATTCAGAACTAAAAGACAATGAGCTGGTTTGTACAATACACTAAATTAAATCTTAGCAAACATGTGGGATCTTGAAGAGGAGCTTGCAGCCATTTTTCTCCTTCCCATGCTGAGAGCTGAACCACAAGTCTCAGTTCAGACAACACACTGTCAAACCTTGGCTTAGCACAGTGAAGCATGGCAGCAAATACTACCAGGTAGCAAAGTGGCTGCAAACTCCCCTTCGGAAGCCTGAAAGGTTTGGCTCAAAGTGTTGTGGGAACTGGGCCAATACAAAAGTGAGGACAAAAACCTTGCAAATTTTACTTAAAATATCATTATATACCAAACTTAGCTTCTAAGCACAATGATTATAATTGTATTTAGGAGCTAATTTTTGTATACTGTGCAAGGATACATTTTATTAAAAAGATTTCCAGCATTTTATACCATTTTGCAATTATTTGCCAAGTAATAAATCCAAATTAGTGTTGCTAATTTTTAAGGACTCTGTGCGCACCTGATACCTTTAACCTGCATGCTAAACAAAAAATAGTAGGCAGCTTGCTATTAAGTGTCATGGTATTCTAAACCATGGTACCAATTTTTAAATTTGGATAAAATCATTTCATCTCAAAAGCAATGGCTACAATACATTTACAACAAAGAGTGAATGTGGGTGGGTACCATATAAGTGTGGGTTTCTTTAGGATTTTAGACACATTCAACTAGACAGAGTGATGATTCTTCTTTCAGACCTTCTTGCCCAATATGCAAAAGTTGGGAGTCAAGCCAGAATGGACAGCAGGATTGGCCAGTGCATGTTTTCTGAGAGTGCATAGAGGCAAACGCCTACACAGAACTCAGCTGGGAGCACAAACTGTTTTCTGTTAATAGTGGGAGTTATAATTATTGTGACTTTAGGAATAATAATTATCAGATGTGGAGTTACTGACATCCTCCACCCACCCACCCACCTTCCTGGTCAGCCTCTCCCCCAGGTTCCATTGCAATGTTTACATTCATAAGACATGAGAGGATACATACACATGGTTTTTTTCCTGGTTGGAGTAATGATTGGACCAGCTCTTGGCTGTGTTGCATTTCATACATCATTGTAGTCATACACCCCATTAATTTATTTTTCCACAATGCTGTTTTTGTCTACCTCGTGATACAGCAGATCAGAATGCTCTTCAGAGGGCATCATTTTTTTTTTTTTTAATGGCCTACATTTCAACTCTGCCTTTTGTGATTTGGCATCAACAAAGGCTGGGACCTGCTGAAACTTTGCCCTTCCCTGGAATTCCAATTGCCTTCGGACATTTTAGATCATATTGGCTAAACTTATTTTTAGGGCAAGGGCTGTTTACCCATGGACAAGCTGATATAGCTCAGTTGGTAGAGCATGAGACTCTTAATCTCAGGGTTGTGGGTTCGAGTCCCACCTTGGACAGCAAAAATCCAGTCCATTCCAACTGTTCCACCAAGTATATGTGTTAAGTACTGAAGTTATCACCCTGGGCCAGCAGGGGAATACTGTAGATAGTTTTCACTCAGGTCTACATATGCAAATAAGGGATTGAAAATGACGTTCAGTGATTGGATAGTTACAGAAAGTGGTTACAGTTGCGTTGTAGTGGAGCTCTATATAAGCAGGCTGGCTGAACCCTTCAGTTCAGTTCAGTTCTGTTCTGGCCTGTGAATAAACAAGAGCTGTTTGAAGAATCGCTGTGTCGTCTGATATGTTCACCCACAACTTAACAATATGGGTGTTAGTGAGGGTTCTATCGTACTTTACAGCTCAGGAGCAGGGACCTGAATCTGGCCAACACCACCAATTCCTCATCCCCACTCACTCCAATACAGACCTTCTCATATTGAGAAGGGGATTTCTAAGCGGGTTTGGCTGAGCGTGCTTCAAGGCCTTCCCAGGAAGTCTGTTAATGCAGGAAGGTGAGGATGGATCAGGCAGGGAGAGAGGGGTGTTAGAGGTGGGGCATGTGCAACCTCGTAGCCCCTCTGCGCTGCCCCTATGCTTTATTTGAACACATGAATAGGGCTAGTGATGTATTACTACATCCTCTCCCCTGGCATGAGCTAGTATTGGGGGGCTGGGGGGTAGTCCGTATAAATTCATTCCAATTCACAGCACACCAATCCGAGAGAAATGCTTTGCATTTACATCCACACCGCAGCATGATTTTCTCCCTTCTAATTTAATGCATGGGTTTAATTAAACTTGCCTGGCACAATACCTGCTAATCTTCGCAGTTATCTCATATAGCAATTAATTCAAACAGGAACAGACTTGATCCTACAGTTCTTCAGCGCCTCTGGGCTAATTGCTGCAAGATCCTGCCGATTATTTTGGAACACTTTCCTGTACTCTGCCTTAATTTTTTAAAACATACCTTCCAGCTTTTTTAAAAAAAAACACACAACCCAACAACTTTGAAAACACTCGTTGAGAATGAGGGAGTTTAAAGTCTCCCACGCTATAGCACTGTATCTGAATGTGCAAGCAACGTAGCTGAAGAATTCTCACGTCTTCCCATTCATTAAAACTATATGTGTCAGCAGGACCTGCCACCAGCAACATTAAATTTTGGCTGTGGTAACCATCACAGTCAGGCTTTCCCCCCTTCTTTTTGGCTAGGTGCAGAGACTTTATGCATGATACACAAAAGAGCATCTTGGTTGCTTGACAGAATACAAGAGAAATCAAAATGGCCACTCATGTTTATGTGTCTAAATGAGTCTGGGAAATATATCCAAACATGTTGGTCAGCTTGTGTGGTTTTTTTTGGGGGGGGGGAGGAGTTTTAAAAGCAGAAGTCTTTAAGAAATATTGTCTCTGGATGAATAAGTTTCACAGCGGGGCATCAGAGGAGATGGCATTTTTAAAATGATGATTTTGCAGTTCACGAACCACTTCAAAGCAAGCTGGGAACAGCCTCTGTAGGAGCAGGACCTTGGAAAAACCATTTCACTTCATCATGCTTACCCAAACCAAGATGCTAAGGAGCAATTGAAGCCAGAGAATGATTCGAGCAATACAACAACCAAAGGGAAGAGTCATTTGCCAGTTGCGTTATTTGTTACCTGTCAAAAAAAATATGATTTGGTTAGGGGATAAAGCCCCACAACCTGTTTTCAGCACTGAGGCTCAGATTTGAGCAACAAGGTCATCCAAAGAGACTCGTTCATGTGCAGAGTGCCTTCCTATGCTGCGAGCTGCAAAATCAGATCCAGTTGCACTATGTTTCTTACAGTTCAAAGACTCTCCCCACTGCCAGCATTATGTACTACTCACAAGTTGAGCTCTCAAAGCAAATTCAAATCCTGAAAACTACCAGCGTTGTTTTATCTAGTTCAGTGGTAGTTCTAAGCAGGGAAACACAGACAGGAGAGTGTCTTGATGGAGAGTGATCTTGATGTGCCCAGCTGTACGCACAGGGGGCCTCTGCAGCAGGGATGGGAAATTTTTGGTCCTACAGATGCTGATGCACCTCCAGCTCCCATGGCCAGCAAGATCACCAATCATATATTTTTAATTTATTGAGTAACATTAAACACTGCTTGATTGCTAAAACAACAACAACAAATCAAAACAGTTTACAAAAAGAGCTTTTTAAAGGAAATCACAGTTGTTGAGCTTTTCTTGGAAAACCATGGGGGTAAACACCCCATATATTCAGCTGGGGGGGGGGGCAGAACCTCAGATAACTGAGTATTTTTTAATGTGGATCTTCCCCCCTGCTCCCCCCCCTGGCTACGCCCATGCTGGGTAGGCTTGTTTAAACAAAAATGTTTTTATGTGATCTCATGGGTTAATTGGTCCCAAGTTGTTAAAGGCTTTATACACTAATATATATCTTGATCTTGGCCTAGTAGCAAATGGGCAATCAGTGCAGATACCTGAACACAGGTATTATAACGCTATCAAGGGACTCAGCTACATTGGCAAAGAAAGAACGCTTTATATGTGCTGTTTATGCATTCTTACACTGTGACACCAGATGGCGCTGTGGAGTTCCGTTCTGCCAACCCAATTTCTCATACAGTACAAAGTTTGCAACACATTTAACTGAAATGCTTCTTTGATGTGTCCTAGATCCAGCCAAGGTCTGACTTCTGTTAGCAATTGTGCTGCACCATTTGGCAGCTTCTGCATCAAGCGCTAGGGAAGCCCCCCCCCCCCAAAAGCAGATTGCATTTACCCCATTGCAGCTTTAAAGATGTACTACTGAATGCACACAAGCCAGGGGCAAAGCTAAGGGGATACCCTTTCTGATGCACTTGTATTGGGACTGGTTAGAATGGAAGGAAAAGAGGTCACCAGTAGATGGTTCCAGAGTTGACAGCAGGTATGGCCAGAGGGGTCAATTAATCATAGGTTTGTCCCCATCCTCCTCTTTGCTGAATTCTACAAGAGCAGCACTGAGATTGAGGAAGAGGAAACCGAAAGGTGGTGCCCCCCCCCCGAAGCTGACTGCAAGTAGGCAGGTAAGGGCAGACCGAGGTTGGGGCAGTGCCCCAAAAGTCCTTAATTAGCCTGCCTCCACTTCTTACATTATCTACATTCTGAAAGTGCGGCAAGGCATGTGCCTGTATGCAAATGCAGATTTAGGGCAGAGCGACCAGTTCCGCCGCCCTAGGCGCCAGGCCTAGAAACCACCGCAGGGCATCACAACTATGACCTAGTAAATTGAGCAGAATAGAAGGCGGGAAGGGCGCCGAATTTTGGCTTGTACAAGACACCACTGACATCTGAAAGGCCAACGTCCGTCCCTGGCAAATTATATACCCTTACTTCCTTACTACACACAAGGGACAACTACAAGGGACATGGGGGGCGCTGTGGTCCAAACCACTGAGCCTCTTGGGCTTGCTGATCGGAAGGTCAGCAGTTCGAACCTGTGCGACAGTGGCGAGCTCCCGTTGCTCTGTCCCAGCTGCTGCCAAGCTAGCAGTTCAAAAGCATACCAGTGCAAGTAGATAAATAGGTACTGCTGTGGCAGGAAGTTAAATGGCGTTTCCGCGCACTCTGGCACTCATCACCAGTGACGTAGCGTGGGGGTGCAGGGGGGGCCAGCCGCACCGGGCGCAACATCTGGGGGTTAGGGGGCGCAAATTACTTGCCTTGCCCCGGGTGCTGACAACCCACGCTACGCCACTGCTCATCACGGTGTCCCGTTGCGCCAGAAGTGGATAGCTGTCTGCGGACAAACACCATCTCCCTTGGCCTGAAGTGAGATAGTTGCCTTTGACTGGACTTAACTGTCCAGGGGTCCTTTCCCTTTCCCTACACACACTTTTCTCTCAACATTACAGTGCCTTCTGTTCATTTGCAGCTACACAATGATGCAAAACTGAATGAAAAAAGAGAGGGGGAAGAAGCAAGTGTGTGGCTTCAGTTGCTAATTGGACCTGCTTCTGGTGGACAAGTGGCACTGTAGTTTGGAAGCTGGATCTGGGAAAGTGGGTTGGGGGAAACAGACCCACTGAAATCAGAAACTGTGCAAAGTCAATAGAAACATTCAGCAAGGCTATGTGGGACGTCCCCGCAAAAGAACACCATGTGTGGGGAATGGAGTCCTGAACAGCAGCAATTTGTGCTGCAACCTTTTGTTGCAGGTCCTGTTTGCAAATAAAGAATGCAGATGGGACCCGCAACCAAAGGTTTCAATGCATCCCTATTCCCCTAATACAGATGCTCCTGTTCAGGTTTCCAGCCACACACTCCTTCCTGCAAGCTTACAAACTTATCTACTTCCACTTACCAGAAGAGAGTGTCCCATGAGTACGTAGAATTCCATTCCTGACGGTGAGGAGCAGAGTGCTTTCAACCCAATAGGTGCTGCACCACCTGAGTTTGCCTACTGCCTCATCCATGACAACTAATAATATAACAGTGTACCCAAAAAAGCTAAATGTGAGCAGGGCTGACCAGTGCAGCCTTTGTCGACCACGTGCCCTCCAGACGTTTTGGACTACAACTCCCATCAGCCCTTGCAGTCCTAAACATCTGGAGAGCAGGAGGTTGGCAAGGCCTGGGCTGGCTGTACACACCCTCCATCCTTTGGATAGCTTTATGTCAGGGCTACCTCACAGGCTTTATAACTTTTGCTGGCTCTGGCCAAAGCAAATATTTCCATCCCTGCTCCAAGACTTGAAAAGCAAATATGTAGCCAGAATGAAGCGCGGCCTGCTCTTTGCGTCTCTCAGTCTCTTCCCGTGTATGGACGGGAGCTGAAGTTCCCAACTACTGTACACTCCCCAGCGCAACCCCTCCGCCGCCTTGGGGAAGGGAGAGCCCGCCTCCCTGCAAACAAGGGATTGGCACGTTCCCTCCCTTCGGCCCCGGGCGGCCTCGCCTGGATTAGCCGAGCGGGGAAGGCAGTCACCCGGAGGCTCTGCGGGAGCCTCTCCCGGAGGTGTGCGCGCCGCGCGCCTCGCACCTGCGCGCCGCCCCGTCGCGGCAACCTGTTTCGCTTCGCCCCGTCCGAAGGCAGGAAGGGCGCCGCCGCCGGCGCGGGAGCCGCACCTGGCCGGCGAGGCGCGGGGGGCTTGCCAGGTGTTTGGTGTGGGGGGCGATGGTGTGGGCGCATTGCAGGCGGCTCAGGGTCGTCGGTCCTCCGCAGAGCCGGATCCACGATGAACAGGGATCCTCGCCGGGTAGATCTCAGCTTCTTGAACGAGGAAGAAGCCAAGCAGATCTTCCGCGTGCTGGAGCGGGACTCGCAGCTCAAGAGGGCCGAGAAGGAGAGGATCAGGTACAGCCAGGTCCCTTTAGTGCTGCACCTCTGGGGGGGGGGCACCTAAGTTCTGGGAACCAGCTAAACCCGCGGGGTGATGGAGTCCCTTTTAGGAGGACACGTGGAGATGTTGTCTAGACCTTGTAAAATGGGTGCTAATGACTCTTTCAATCTTCCCTTGATCCCAAGCTAGTTGATCTAACTTTTTATTGTGCACCCTGGAGCTATGGTGTTTTCCTCTGTTGTTGCTGCTGCTGCTTTACGATCCAATCCTGCATGCATTTATTGGGGCTTTTAGCGGGAGGTGATTTTCATGTCGGCAATAAATTTCTCTCACAAGAGTGGTGCCAAGCTAGACTCTGGACTTCTTGACCTTGAAGCGCTATGCCTGAGTTTTAAAATGTCTGGCAAACTGGAAGTATACTTGTTGAATGTTTTGGGGAGGCAGGAGGCAGTTTGCACATGCTCCAAGAAAACACTGTTTTTTATTTTGAATTATTATCTCTAGGTTCAGAGCTAGGCCCCAGAATTCAAAAGAAGCCGCAAGGCTGACCTCAGAGGAATCTTGGTTCACACTGTGTTACTTATTTTTCAAGTTTATAAACCGCTTTACAACCAATAGCTATCAAAGCAGTGTGTTGTAATATAAAATGAGAGAACCTGCAAAAGACACAGACTTTAAAAACAATTTAAAAATACACTTTGGGAGAAACTTTCTTAAACAATAAAGAGTCTGGTGGGGTGTTATGACATGACATTAAAAAAGAAAAAGCTGAATATTTTTCTTCTACTGTAAGCTGGATAAAACAGGGCATTTAATAGAATGACCTTTGGATATTTAGGCTGCCATCATGCACCTGCTTACCTGGAAGGAAGTCCCATTGAACTTGATGAGGCTTACTTCTGAGTAGACATGTATAGGATTGCACCTTTGGGCTACTTTCCAGGTAAACTTGCGTAGGATTGCGCAAATAAATGTTCCTTTTTTGTTGTCTGTAGACTCTACCATATTTACAGCATCCACACACTGCAAGAAGTTCTTGCCATTCCTGTTAAAAAAAGCCTTACGCTTGGCTCCCATGTGATGACATGGGTTTTGATGCTTGCTTCAGCGCTTTCAGCCCATAATGAGCCGGCTGTGCGCATAGGCTGGCATGCAGAGGCTTTAGTGTTGGCATGCCACCACAGATCAACCTCACTGTCAATGCCAAAACCAAATATTGTGCATGCAGGTGAATATGTAAGCCTGTCTTAACGCAGATGGAAGTCAGCAAAGGCTTTCCATGCAACCTCATGTGCTGAATCCATTAGGAGAATCGACCCACACAGTGCAATCCTGTACTTTTCTAATCAGAAGTAAGTTTCATGGGGTTTACTTTTGGGTAAGTGGGTACAGGATTACAGCTAGTGTGCACAACTTAAGGCCAGAGCTTTCCTGGTCATTCTTCCTTGAGAGCAAGCCCCACCGAAATAAACCTCACTGGGTGCCAAAGTAAACAAGCATAAGGCCTGGTTCTTAGGCCTTTCACCTACACAGGAAGTTAAGATGTGTGTGAGCCTCTCTGTTTCTCATCATATAGATATATATTTGGCAGTGTTAGAAACTGATATATAAGCTAGACACCAAACCTTTACACCAGGGTTACAGTCGCCAAATGGAGTGCCTAGTTGCCAGACAGCTCAGAAGTCGTATTTTTCAATACAGCTTTTTGGCTGTATTGTGCAGATAAAATATAACGGATAGACTTCTACATGATGTGTTGCTGGTGTGTGGAAAGCGTCAAGATCCAAGGATTCCCCAGGCATGGACCTCCAGATGGTGGAGACTTCAGGCGCCATCATGGTGCTGAGTCTTCTTCACTTGGTTGCAAGTGGCCAATAACCAGGTGCAAAATGTCTTTGGTGCCCAGAGAATTCCGAACTCTGATTTGGCATATTGGACACTGTTAACATGGGGCTGACCGTAGCAGAGAAATAAAACGTTCAGTGTAGGTTTGAAGATTTGAGCCTCGATCCAGGCTCTGCTGCCTCCTCATCTGTGTTTGTGTAGAGGGGGAGAGGTGTCTTCTCCATGTGATTTTTGTACAGTAGGTTAGTGTCCTCATCTAACAAAGCAGGAAGGGACAGGGTAGCTATTTCCTGGGTTTGGTTGCTATTTTAAGTCTTCTCCCAAGTGGCTTGTTTCCCTCTCTCACTCTCTGAGGGACTTTGCCCTGTAGCTTGGGCAAAACAAAGAGTACAGAGCTGTTTCAGATGGTCACTATTAGTGGTGTGTTGCTGAATTTGGCGTCTCTGCCTTCGGGACAGCAGTTCCCGAATTTTTCACCTGCATGTGTTTTTCTCTCTGTGTGTGTCATTCCAGCACATGGTGTCATCAAGTGAAATTGACCAATGGGAGGGGTCAGGACAAAGTACTTTTTGACAGTGCACATGGTTAAACTGAGACGTTCACTACTACAGGACGTAGCAACCGGCAACTTAAGATGTCTATAAAATAGGCTTAATTAGATTTGTGGGCAATATATCGCCCCAATCCGGTTTGAAGTCCCTGTTGTCATACTGGTTTCATAATTTTTGACCTGGCAGCATTATTATTATTATTATTATTATTATTATTATTATTATTTCTATATTGCCCTATACCCTGGGATCTCAGGGCAGTTCACAGAATAAAATACCTAATAAAATTAAAAATAACAACCCAATACAACACCCCCCCTACAAAAAAACACATTTTAAAAGGGCATAGGATGTAAATCAGATCAACCAAAGGCCTGATTAAAAAGGAATGTTTTTGTCTGGTGCCTTAAGGTATATAATGAAGGTGCCAGGCGAACTTCCCTGGGGAGAGCATTCCACAAATGGGGAGCCACTGCAGAGAAGCGCGCATGCAAACTATGCAGAAATCATGGGGGGGGGGAGTGAAGCCAGCCAATGTCTCTACATAGCTCCATCCTTATTTCAGACATCACAATATATTGATATATTGCAATGTTTAGCTGGTGATATATCACAGTTTTGAAAACCAGATATTGTCCAGCCCTAATTCCCAACGGGTCAGAGGCAGTATACCACAGGAGATCACTGGTCTGTGGGAAAGTTTCTCTCACAAGTTCCAAAGATATAAGGAGCCCATTCCAGGGTAACTTGCAGCAGGGCTTCTGTGGCTGCCCCTGATCTGTCTGTTAAGACATTGGACAGGAATGGCAGTATCCCTGTGGTGCTCTGGTTAAAAGGTAAAGATAAAGGGACCCCTGACTGTTAGGTCCAGTCGCAGATGACTCTGGGGTTGCGCCGTTCATCTCGCTTTATTGGCCGAGGGAGCCGGTGTACAGCTTCCAGGTTATGTGGCTAGCATGACTAAGCCGCTTCTGGCGAACCAGAGCAGCGAATGGAAATGCCGTTTACCTTCCTGCCAGAGCGGTACCTATTTATCTACTTGCACTTCATGCTTTCGAACTGCTAGGTTGGCAGGAGCAGGGACCGAGCAACGGGTGCTCACCCCATCGTGGGGATTCGAACCGCCGACCTTCTGATCAGCAAGCCCTAGGCTCTGTGGTTTAACCCACAGCACCACCTGCATCCCTGATGATGCTCCGGTTAACCTGCCTCTAAAACATTCCCGCTCTGTTTCAGAGTTGATGTCTTGGATATCCAAGGCGTGAGACATGATACACCACAACGTCTATTTCCCTATACAGTGGTACCTCGGGTTACAGACGCTTCAGGTTACAGACTCTGCTAACCCAGAAATAGTATCTCGGGTTAAGAACTTTACTTCAGGATGAGAATAGAAATCGTGTGGCATCGGCGCAGCGGCAGCAGGAGGCCCCATTAGCTAAAATCGTACCTCAGGTTAAGAAAAGTTTCAGGTTAAGAACATACCTCCGGAACGAATTAAGTTCTTAACCCGAAGTACCACTGTACTGGGAAATTTTCTATGTGTGATGTTTTACAATTTTTAAATGTATGCTGTAAGCTGCCCAGAGTGGCTGGGGAAACCCAGACAGATGGGCGTGATTTAAATAATAAAATGATGATAATAACAGCAAGTATTTTGCTAGATAAATAATTACTTAGCATATATTCAGCACTTTTCTCAATAGTCCAAAGTACTTCATATATTTCAGGCTGTACATCAGCCCTGCAAGGTATGAGGGTACTGTTAGCTCCACATTTCAGATGGGGTCTTGGAGTGAGAGATAAGAGCTAGCCCAAGGCCACCCATGGCACTTGTGGCTGCGTTGTGATTTGAGCCTATGATAGCTGAAGCTCTTTACCACAGAATTACAGAGGCTTAAATCTCCACTGTTAAGTGGTGCATGCCGGCACCTCATATAAAGAAGGTTGTCTTTTATCTGTAACCACAAGAATGTGAATATTCATACTATGGCACCTTCATGAAGGGCTTGATAACTTTATGAAAAGGTGCTTACTTGATGACTAGGTGAATTCTCGACATTATCACTGTACCAAAGAGCAGGCTCTGCTACGTACTTTTTCTTGTACCAACTAGGTTCAAACGTTGTTTTTAAATAGACAATGTTATGCACCAGACTGGTAATAACCTGGCTGAGAGCTGAAAAACATGAATGACAGAGTTGCCCTAAGTATCTGTGCATGGACTGTACCATTTCAAATGGCAGGTGGAAGATTACGGTAGATGTATAAATGTTTTTCCATTTATTATTCTTATTCTTTAAAAAAAACAGTTTCAAACTAGACTATTGTCCTGGACTTGTTAGTTATTTATGTGCATCAATTTTTTTATATGATGGCACATTTAAGACATTCTGAAATGTGTAATAGTGCAGCCAAGCCACAGGCCCACCCCATGAGTCTGCCAGTCAGATAGCTTGGTTTCAAATCTACATCTATTAGAACAAAGAATGGGATTGGTGGATCACAAACAGGTTCAGGCATGCTGGCGAACTATGGTTTGGCACTATGTGATGATGCGCTTGCTCCTCTCCTTGCATGCTAGGATTCCCTGTATCTGTTTGCGGTAAAACCATAGTTTGTCATTTCATCCAAATTAACAAAATGTGGCTTGTACTTGCTCTGCAAATCAGAATGTGAAACTGGAGCTCGGCCCGGATTTTGAGGGCAAGAACAAACCATAATTTGCCAGTTTGGACAAAAGAGAAACTGCAGTTTGCTATAGAAAAGTGCAGGGCCAAACCAGTACATCATTGTGTCTAAACTAGCCTATGTTTTATATGATGAATCAACTAAGATTTCTTTGAGTGGGGAAAGCCGATTTCTCTCTGAGATGGGAAACAGTGGCATGTGTTCTGTTCTGTCGTGTATGAATTACAGTAGCTGAAATTTATGCATTGCAATGGTTGGGCTAGATGCCCCTTGAAGTCCCTTCCAGCAATAAAATTCTATGATTTTTGGAGTGAACTTTGGCATCGAACATGTGTGTGTGCGTGTGCACATGCACATGCACGTGCAACAGAAAGTGTGTTAACTTGTTGGCATCTGAGCCACAGGTCAGGTGCAAAACACTAGCAACAAATTCCAAGGAAGGAGCTGCAGAGAGGGAAGGATGAGCAATAATGAGAGGAAATTTCCCCCTAAAGGGTTGCAGGAGGAAGAGGTGAAGAATCAGCTTTTGCCTGTGGTTGAGGTCAAGAAAAAGAGCTTCCGGCCATGTTTTCTTCACCTGCCCAATACAATTTCCTTGAGTTAAAAATGAGGAGAGGCTGGGGGAAGAAAAATGGAAGATGCATTTTCACCGGTGAACCTTTCTGTTTTTGTGCACTGCTTCTATAAGCAAACTCTGGGGAGCAAATTAGTTGTCCAAGGAATACAGCACTGTTCATACAGCAAGGTTTTCTCCAGCAATAGATGTGTCCCTCAACTGGTTTCTATTGTTTATCAGCAGCCTCCTAACAAGTATTTATTCCCCAGAGTTATGTTGCAGAGTCTTGTTTCCCTTGGCTCAGGATCGGAAGGGGCATTCGCTGGGGATGGCAGTCATTTCAGAGTGATCCTTTTTGTGTGCTTTGAGTGGCTCATGGTCTTCCTGATGGTCACAGCCTTTGCGCAGACACAAGCAAGCAACTTCCCTAACAAAGCTACTTTTCTCGCAGACTTTTCAACGGTTCACAGTCGGATTTTGCAAAAGCTATAAATGAACAGGAGGAAAAAGAGCCCAAGGTGTTTTAGCTGTAAGACTGTACCATCTTAGCTTTTTATAATTTGTTCTGCTGAAGCATGTTTCTGGAGCTCATTGTTCTGGATCTCACATGGAGGGCTTTTCACTATGGAGAAATAGGTGGGGGCAACCTTTAAACACAACGTGTACATTTCTTCCCTTGGCCTTTGTTGTTAGGACACGGAGCAGAGAGACTGTTAAGTTGTGGGCGAACATATCAGACGACACAGCGATTCTTCCAAAGCAGCTCTTTATTTGTAAGCTGAAACAGAACTGAACTGAGGAGCTCAGTCAGCCTGCTTATATAGAGCTCCAGAACAATCGTAACTGTTGCAACTTTCTAAAACTATCCAATCACTGAACGTCACTTTTGAGCCTTCATTTGCATACAGACTATCCAATCACTGGACGTCACTTTCGATCCTTCATTTGCATAACTATCTACAGTATCCCCCTGCTGGCCCAGAGTGAGAACTTCAGTACATAACAGAGACCTTAAGGGGAGAGGGCCTTCTTGGTAGTGGCGCCTACCCTGTGGAATGCCCTCCCATCAGATGTTAAGGAGATGAGTAATTATTTAACATTTAGGAAACATCTGAAGGCAGCCCTGCATGGGGAAGCTTTTAAGGTTTAATGTTTTACTTTGGTTTTATATATGCTGGAAGCCGCCCAGAGTGGCTAGGGCAACCCAGTCATATGGGTGGGGTACAAATAACAACAACAATAATAATTTATTATTATTATTATTATTATTATATTTATTTATTTATTTATTTATTTACAATCTAGTGAATTTGTATTAATCTGAGGGACACTGCCTTAATAATCTGATTACAACCTGCCCCTTTAAGTCCTGATCCAACACTCTTAACCCCACACTTTCTCTCTCATTGGACTCCAAGACCCATCAGCCTCAGCCAACATGGCCATTGATCATGGACAATGGGAGTTGTAGTCCAACATCTGGAGAGCCACAGTTGCCCCCATCTCTGCTGTAGTGTAATCCCACACAACTATAGTATGTGTGTGAACGCTCAAGGCCATATCCATGCCATACAGTTAAAACACTATTATTGTACTTTGAACGCTCATAGCCTTCCCCTCCCAAAAAATAAATAAATAAATTCTGGGAGCTACAGTTTGTTAAGGGTTCTGAGAGTTGTTAGGAACACACACCCACACCCCAATTTGCACCATTTTGCTGCAATGCCCAGAGTTCCCTGTGAAGAGGGATCAATTGCATTGGTCATTGATATAGGGCAATTTGCACTGGGAAACATTCACTTTGCACTGGGAAATTTTCTGATGCTCTTCAGAATGAAGTCATTTAGCATCTTTTTACTTGTACTTAGTAAACAAAGCTAAAAACTTTAAAACTTCCAAACATGCCTAATGTTGTATTTTAAATTGCCATTCATTGTTACTGATGAACATATGAAACAGAAAAATTTCTGTGGAAAGATAAACCCTGCAAAGTGATCATAATTGTAGTGGGTGTGTGTGTGTGTGTGTGTGTGTGTGTGTGTGTAAAAAGAGAGAACGAGAGATAAGTCAACTTTCCATGACAAGAATTTTATATCAACAAATGTTAATGGATGAATAATAATTGTACAGCAAGTACACAAGATACCAGCATAAATTGTATCAATTATATTTACTTGCCCCCCCACTCCAATTATTAAAGAAGGAAGGAAGGAAGGTCCATTAAAAACACAACCTTTTGAGTATTTAGCAGCTTACTGCTCCTGTGGTGTCCTAATAATTGTTATTTTTTAAAAAAAAGCTGAATCATTGGTAGTAGTTTTAAGACAACAGGCCCTTATCTAACAAACTGGATAGTACGCTGAAATGAGATGGATGAAACGGATGTTATTTAAAAGTAATTAGCTAGGTTGGGCAAATGGTCATTTAAAACAGGCTCACTGAGGGCCATAGGTTTCCTCTTGTGACAAAGCTATCTATCACCTAGTGTGAATATTTACCACAATCTGCTATTAACATTACCTCAAGGGCTGGTTAGGTTACAGTCACAACACTTCATTATAACTGTGCGGAAATACGAAGAAGTGGCATGTAATTAATGTTATGTGAGTGACATTAAAGGAATCTGGTGGGAATTGGATATGACGTGAGAATAAAAAAAAATCTAGCGGTGTCACATCAAAAGTGATTCCCAGGTTTACTCTTGACTACTGTGGGGAAATTACTTCTGAGAGGGTTTTTAACCTTCAAAAATAAAATGTGTAGTTAAAAAAATAGAAGACAAAGGATTAATAGTCCTTGGTCAATTTGCTTTCTTCTTCTTCTTCTTCTTCTTCTTCTTCTTCTTCTTCTTCTTCTTCTTGTAGTGCATCTTGAAAATCTGGAGCAAGTGGGAAACTGACAGTAATTTTTCCCCTGGCTTAGTATCAGCTCTTCTTTTTTTGGGGGGGGGGGGCAGGCCTAACGTCCTAGGTCTGCAAAATAAAAATAAAAATCTGATAACGTCCTAGGTTAAAAAAAAAGATCCTAGGTTAAAAAAAAAAGATCTGATAATATCCTAGGTGCAATGACAAACCTAGACAGCATCTTAAAAAGCAGAGACATCACCTTGCCAACAAAGGTCCGTATAGTTAAAGCTTTTCCCAGTAGTGATGTATGGAAGTGAGAGCTGGACCATAAAGAAGGCTGATTGCCGAAGAATTGATGCTTTTGAATTATGGTGCTGGATGAGACTCTTGAGAGTCCCATGGACTGTAAGTAGATCAAACCTATCCATTCTGAAGGAAATCAGCCCTGGGTGCCCACTGGAAGGACAGATCGTGAAACTGAGGCTCCAATACATTGGCCACCTCATGAGGAGAGAAGACTCCCTGGAAAAGACCCTGATGTTGGGAAAGATTGAGGGCACAAGGAGAAGGGGACGGCAGAGGATGAGATGGTTGGACAGTGTTCTTGAAGCTACCAGCATGAGTTTGACCAAACTGCGGGAGGCAGTGGAAGACAGGAGGGCCTGGTGTGCTCTGGTCCATGGGGTCACGAAGAGTCGGACATGACTAAGTGACTAAACAACAACAACGTCCTAGGTCTTATCTCCAGAAGATGACAGGGATAAGGAATGACCTTAGAGTGCCACTGGCAGTCATGGTAGACCAGGGATGGAGACCTGTGGGCCTCCAGAACTTGTTGGGCTCATAGAATTGTAGAGTTGGGAGGTACTCCAAGGATCATCTAGTTCAACCCCCTGCAATTAGGAATTCAGAGGTGAGTAATCCTTGAGAGATGGCTATCCAACCTCTATTTAAAAACCACCAGTGAGGGAGACTCCATCACCTTCCAATATAGTCTATTCCGCTGCTGAACAGCTCATACTGTCAGAAATTTCTTCCCCACCTCCCAGGATTTTAGATGACATGCAAATGGCATTCCCCAGATACAGTCGTACCTCGGAAGTCGAACAGAATCCGTTCCGGAAGTCCATTTGACTTCCAAAAGGTTCAGGAACCAAGGCGCAGCTTCCAATTGGCTGCAGGAAGCTCCTGCAGCCAATCGGAAGCCGCGGAAGCCACAACTGACATTCGGGTTCCAAAGAACGTTTGTAAACCGGAACATTCACTTCCAGGTTTCAGCATTCAGGAGCCAAAACGTTCGTCTCACAAGGCGTTTGACTTTATGTGGGCAGGAACCCTGATAGAGAAGTTCCCAGATCCCAGACTCAATTTTCTGTTGCTGATCAAAGTGAATATATTTGTTTTAAGGGGTCCTCAGATCAGTGTCAGAGGTGGGGTCCTGCTAGGGCTATCTCATCCTATTTCTCTTCTGAAAAGAAATGTGTTTGTGACAGCAGGAATTCAGGAAATTTGAAATGGAATAGGAATGCCTGTGTGTGTGATGCACACATACATACCTCAATGCAAACACTTTCAATATTTAAACTGATCCCTTCACTGTTATTTGAACAGATGGGCTTTTTAAAAAATAATTGCAGCAATAATTGCAATTTCTTCCGACTTGTAGATAGGTTGACTGTTTGACAGGATGTCAGACTAGGAATCTGTGTCCTCTTTTTATCTGTGAACCCTTAGATCTCTAGGCAGCTAAAAGAGGAGCAATTTGTGTGTGCGTGGAGGGGATAATTCTGTCTTCTCAGATCTGACAGTCTCCCTCTGGCAACCTGTTATAAAGTTTCATAGGGTTTGGCTTGGCAAAGAAATCTGATCAGCCCACGCTTCTGCCCGGAGGTGGATCCACAAAAGTTTTAACAGGGGAGATGAAACATTTGAGTTTAGTGCAGACAAAATGGCAGTTTAGGGGATAACAGCAGCAGAAGAGAGAGGCACTTAGGTGATCTAACAATGTTCTGAATCATAGCTTTGGAGTAAATAAACACGGTGAAACAAGTACTGAAAAATCACAAGGAACGCACAGCTCACGAACCGCTAGGCAGTGTCAAAGGCAGCTCTAGGGTAGGAGAATGATCCTGGCTGCTTTTTTCTTTGGCCTGCATGCAATATTTATCTAATGTCTATTTGGAGATTATATGCTTCCCAAATGTTCTCTTGCTCCTAAATGCATCTTACACGGGACTGTGGTCTGTATCACTCCAGAGTGCAGGTGGGTGTGCCATTTTTTAATGTCCCAAATGTTAAAACGAAAAACCTCAAACATCCCTTCAGTTAAACAATAACCACCTAGCAGAACAATAGCCACCAGTTGTTAATGTGAAAGTACCAGTACTTGTCTGGAATGAGAAATGGGTTGCAATCAGGGTTACCCATCCCAAGCCTGCAGGTAGTTTCAGTGGCCAGATGAGAAAGCATTTGGTCAGTCTCTATTCTAAGTCAGAGGTTGTGTTGTGTGCACAAAACCATCCACACCTAACATTGTTTTTTTAAAATGCCTTTGCTGCATCTGCACACCCTAAGGGTGTGGATTTAGAGAATTTTATGCAGAATTAGGCACTGGCCCATTGAGATTCTGGCACAACTACTTAAGGAATGCAGCTAAAGCAGAGGAGTGCCAGAAAGATAGGACTGAAAGTTATTTGCACAATCTTTTTCCTAGCTTCTGCAGAATTACCGTATTTTTTGCTCTATAAGACTCACTTTTTCCCTTATAAAAAGGAAGGGGAAATGTGTGTGCATCTTATGGGGTGAATGCAGGCTGCACAGCTACCACAGAAGCCAGAACAGCAAGAGGGATTGCTGCTTTCACTGCGCAGCAATCCCTCTTGCTGTTCTGGGTTCTGAGATTCAGAATATTTTTTTTCTTGTTTTCCTCCTCCAAAAACTATGTGCGTCTTGTGGTCTGGTGCGTCTTATAGAGCGAAAAATGCGGTGACTAACCTTGTTGTGCTTTCCATCTAAGGGAAAAATAATAATTAAGCTCCTGTTCAGTGTTAGA
Source organism: Podarcis gaigeae (assembly GCF_964106915.1). Lineage (NCBI taxonomy): Eukaryota > Metazoa > Chordata > Lepidosauria > Squamata > Lacertidae > Podarcis > Podarcis gaigeae. The sequence goes on from NC_139677.1 coordinate 85,357,897, forward strand.
AACACAGATATATAAGGTAGGCGCCAAATGGCTCCTTAAACCAGGGTTATCATTGCCAAAATGAAATGCCTAGTTGCCATTTTGGGAGTAGACAGCTCGAAAGTCGTATTTTTCAATATAACTTTTGGGTTTCTGAAATTCATTCTGATTGTGCAGATAAAATATAATGGATAGAATTATACAGGATGTGTTTCTAGTGTGTGGAAAGGGTCAAGATCCAAGGATCTCCAGGCATGCACCTCCAGATGGTGGAGTCGTCAGGCGCTATCCTGGTGCCTGGGCTTCTTCATTTGGTTGCAATTTTCCAATAGCCAGGTGCAAACTTCGCCTGGCGCATTTCGAACACTGCTCCTGTTTCAATTCATACTTGAGGCTTTTCCTGTAGAGTATAATGAATCAGGTCCTCAGGGGGTCAGGTTGCAATCCAGACCTTTGATCTACCATGCTGGGTGTTGGATTGGGTGGAGATCTGTTTACACATACAGAGGTACCTCGGGTTAAGTACTTAATTCATTCCGGAGGTCCGTTCTTAACCTGAAACTGTTCTTAACCTGAAGCACCACTTTAGCTAATGGGGCCTCCCACTGCTGCTGCGCCGCTGGAGCACAATTTCTGTTCTAATCCTGAAGCAAACTTCTTAACCTGAAGCACTATTTCTGGGTTAGTGGAGTCTGTAACCTGAAGCGCCTGTAACCTGAAGCGTATGTAACCCGAGGTACCACTGTACATGTTTGAACTCACATGCATGTCCAGCACTCAGATGTATTCATGCACACACTAACAAGAGGTTGCATCCGTTACAAATATGTGTTTTACCCTTAACCTTATGCCCACACTAAGTTCCCACACAAACAGAATAAAGAAAGCTTGGTTTATTATATGGAACGCAAATGACAGAATATATGTTTGTCCCAACAGACATCGCTTTATGCTTGTTGACGTTCAAGTGCGTTTGCCATTTTATAACAATCTGTTTCTTCTTAACTATACCAGTGACAGACTGTGGGAGGGTAATATATATCTGTATGTAAATCAAAAGCTGTACCAATAATATATGCACACCAGGGGGCAGGATGAGGTCGCATTCAATTTTGGCATTGTCTAATTTGTTATGTAAAATGTACTGCAACTTCATGGGTGTTGCCGAAGGTGCTCTTCCAAAAATAGCCGTTCCAGGTTCAGCATGTCGACACACCAAGTGAGAAAAATAAGTGTTAAAGATTAACAGACCAAACCCAGGGCATGTTTACTCAAGAGTAAGTCCAGCTAGAGTCAAGTTGCCATAACACTCCTCTCTCAGGGCAGCAAGATTCGGCTGAGTGCCAATACTGTTGTGTATACAGGAGAGCACTGGATCTTTTTAAAAAATCACATTGACTTGAAATTTAGCTTAGTTTTCCTTGAATGGTGTAGGCCACTGTGGAGGAAGTGACCTGTCTCTCAGTGGCCCACGCCATTTAAGGGACATTTACTTGAAATGTGGCTCAGTTTAGTTTACAATTTCATTTTAAGCATGGTTGGGCTCTCTTACACTCAGGTATCACACTGGGGGAGCACATATACAGCTGCTGAGGTCATAAAGATGATTTTGGCTGCAATTCTATGCATTGAGAGGTCATTCAAAGGGGGCATATAGCACCTTAGATCTCCCTTTCCAAATTTGGGGAGAGAGAGCTTCCATGTTGGATCATCACTCCCAACTGCTTCAGAAATGTCTGTGGTCCCTCAGGCATTGGAGTGCTGACATAAGTAGAACTAGAAATCATCTTCTTCTTTGGTGATTACTCATAGCCAAGTAAGGTTGTCTTCGATGAACACTGTCATGGAAATAGGGTGAGTGTGTTGCGGTGTTATATTAAAATATAGTCCGGCCCACCACATGGTCTGAGGGATGGTGGACCGGTCCACGGCTGAAAAAGGTTGCTGACCCCTGGAGCCTTGAACAATGGAGGCGGGTGATGAATGAGTTCTGTCGCTCCTAACAAAGTTGTCATAGTTACTCTCCCACAGATCCAAATGATGGTTGTGCAAGTTTGTGGCAAGCTGCCTTGAGTACAGAGTAAAAGAAGGGAGAAAGATAAACCAATAAATAAACTGCACTGCATATGCTTGTGACTGCTGGGACAACTATGATGTCTTGTAGTGCTTCCCATCACACATACAAGATGTGATGCATTTATTTGTGAATTGAAATTGATTTTTTTTTTTTTTTGGTAGTACATTGGAGCATTCAGCTATTGAATATCATGATATTACTAGACGTGAAATATGAACATGTGTGTGTGTGTGTGTGTCACATTTTCAACTCTTAACAATCAGTGTACCAGACCTTACTGGGATCAGATCCTGGGTCTAACAATCACACTGCCGTCTTGCAAACTGCAGAAAAGGCAATATAGTCACAGTTGTTTGGAAATCGTGTCCTCTAGTTTTTGGCCTCTAGAGGGGGTGCAATACAGCACTTTGAATATTATTTGACAGATGCCTGCTGTGAAGCAGGATGTGAAAGTGTACTATTGGCTAATGTAGCACTTTAGGAAAGGATTGCAGATGAAACCATGGCCTTTGACAACTAAAGCTGAGATGTGGCTGCTCACCAGGCTGCTGTCAGGGCCAATTGCATTTCAGTTGCTGGTTTAAAATGTGCTTTGGTGTATTTTAATTGTTGTTTTTAACTGGTTTGTTTTTATTGCCTTGCATTTTATAATTAGTGTTTTTAAATGTTGAATCCCAGCATGGGATATATAAATATATTAAAAGTAAGAAACAAACAAACCACCTAGTAAATTGCTCTGACTTGAAGGTGATACTAGAGCAATGTCATCGCAAGGTCTGTTGTATCATCCTTTGCCACCACTGGGTGAACTGGGAGGAGGAGGATAACAATAACAATAATAATAATAATTTGCCCATCTGGCTGGGATAGCAGGTTAATACTAGCCTCTAAGCCAGGGATTGGCAACCTAAGGCCCATGGGCCACATGGACGCCGACGCTGGAAATCGCGGTCAATTGCGCACAATCTGACCCAAGGAAGGATCTCCACTGGAGTGAACCGGCCCAGGCAAGGTAAACCTTGTCGACCCCTGCTCTAAGCATACCAGTACAGTGGTACTTCGGGTTAAGAACTTAATTCGTGATGGAGGTCCGTTCTTAACCTGAAACTGTTCTTAACCTGAGGTACCACTTTAGCTAATTTTAGCTACCACTTTAGGTACCACTTTAGCTAATTTTAGCTACCACTTTACCCACTGCCGCCACACTGCCGCGGTGCGATTTCTGTTCTCATCCTGAAGCAAAGTTCTTAACCCAAGGTACTATTTCTGGGTTAGCAGAGTCTGTAACTTGAAGCGTCTGTAACCCGAGATACCACTGTAAAGCAATTATGGGCTGGGAACTTTTGTGGGTGTATTTGCAAAGCTCCTATATGTGCCTCACAGATTAGCATCCATTCTCTCCACCCCCTTTTAGGAGGAAAAGAAGACCACTCCTCCAGGGATGTTACTGAGAATGTTAAAAACAAACATAATTCCCAGTTAAAATCATGTATGTGTTTTCTTTCCTAGCAAACTTCACAAGGAAAAGGAAGATGCAACAGGACTACCAGGGGTGACCGGAGACTGGTTTGAAGAAATCCAGAAGAGAAAATTTCAGAATGAGGCTGATGTTGGCAAAATGTTCAAACAACCCCTAGTTCACAGACTGCGAAAGTCCATCGGAAATGGTGAGTCGCCACTCGTGCATCCAAACAAGGCCACCTCCAGCTATAAAAATGGGCGATATATGACATTACGAGTTTTAAGGAAGAGAAACAGTCACCGGAGATTTTTCAGGTGGAAGTACTGGTAATATCTCAAAGTAAAGCACATTAAAAGGCAATTTGGCAACTTAGCTGTAGCTTCTCTGGAAATGTGTTGTCAAGGCAGGGGTCAGGCTGCTACAGTGAGTGTTATCTGATCGAATTGCCTCAGTGCTGGCCTTTGTGACAGGAAGAGGATTTAAGAGCTTCGTAGGGAAGGAAATTATATATTGTAGGGAAATATAAATATATACGTTGTGTATTGACTTATCACACGCAAGTGCTGTAGTCCTCCCGGAGATGAGAGAAATCAGGTCTCAGATAAAACAGTGCGCCTCTCCAATCTGCTTGTCAGGGGACAGGAATTCAATTTAGATAAGTGAAATGGATAGACAAAACCTTGACAGATTCAACGGGGCTCAGAAAGCAGGCAGTTGATGATGTGATCAGAATATCAGGACAGGAAGATGGAGCCCGTCTGCTGTCTGGCTCGACACTGATACAGATGTAGGGGGAATTTCTCTCAGACTCTTGCTTTGATCAGTTTCTTAACTGTCCTACATACTGTTGTGGACATTAAACAATGCTCAGATTCACCTTAACATTTTTTTATTCAGGTACCAAGAGAGAGGCATGCGCACACAAACACATACACACCCCTAAATATTTGTACAAAGTTTGTCGCGTGAAGCACAGGGTTTGCTTCCTCAAAGAAAATGGAAAATACAAAGCTTTAATAATGACGTTGAGTGTGGAAGGCTTTTTATAGATGCTACCTTCCTGTCCCCCCTCCCATATTTGAGGTGAGGCTTCTGGAGACACGGCCTTCTTGGTAGCTGCACCCTAGTTGTAGAATTCTCTCCCCAGAGAGCTTCTCCTGGCAGCTACTTCTCATCATTTTAGCAAAGACCGTTCTATTTTTCCCAACCTCCTTATGCACAGTTTTTAATTGCTTTTTTTTAAAAAAACGAATTTGGCTTTTAGCTTCTTTTCTTTTTCTGTATTTGCATTTTAATTGCTTTATTCCTTTTGTAAATTGCCCTGGGATTATGACTGAAAGACTGTGTTGATGCTTCAAATAATAAATAAACCCAGTTCAAAGGATTGGGGGGAAACAAATAATATTTATCATTTCAATTTCCTTTTCAGATGCAAAACCCTCCGCCCCGCCGATCCCGCAAGCCCAGAAGAATGCCTCCCCTTCCATCCTGGGAGGGCTGCGTATGCCTTTTGCATCTCTCTTCTCCTCCTTCAGAAAATCGAAACGGCAGCATTCAAAGCCTCTGCAAAAGCAGCCCCAATACCCTCCAAGGTGAGCTGGAAGCTTCCTGTCTGTGTGCATTCATTTGCTCTGGTTGCAAATCCAGATCTTTGGGGGCCAGGTTGGAGTCAGCTGCTCTGTTGCAGAAAGCACTTTTCTGGGATTGGTGGAGAGGAGAGGTCTTCATTGTTAGCAGTTATTCCTGCCTGGCAAGTTAGACTAGACTCCCAGCTCTATGATTCCATGAACTTTCATGAGCTTGTGCCTCATGAATTTGTTTCTTTCCTGTATCTGCCTCGGAGGATTTCACACTATGCTACGTTACAAATGTTGAAATCTGCTTGACCGCCAGTGTCATTCTTGCGTTCATCTTCCTCCTGCCCAGAAGCCTCTTGGGCTGGAGGTCTCTACCACTCCTCCTCCTACACCTCCTACAGTGTGGTGTAGTGGTTAAGAGCGGTAGTCTCGTAATCTGGTGAACTGGGTTCGCTTCCCCGCTCCTCCACATGCAGCTGCTGGGTGACCTTGGGCTAGTCACACTTCTTTGAAGTCTCTCAGCCCCACTCACCTCACAGAGTGTTTGTTGTGGGGGAGGAAGGGAAAGGAGAATGTTAGCCGCTTTGAGACTCCTTCGGGTAGTGATAAAGCGGGATATCAAATCCAAACTCTTCTTCTTCTTTTCTGTAATATTTGAAGGTGTGGCTGCATCTCAGGGAGCAGGCAATTTGGACACAGCTAGAAGAGCAGCTGGCCGAAATTTCTGGGGACATGACCCACGCTCACCTCCACCAACCTAGTTTTCTCCAGATGTTCTAGACTACAACTCATAGGAACATAGGAAGCTACCTTAAGACCATTTCACCATCCAGCTCAGTACTGCTTACACTGACTGGCAACAGCTCTCCAGGGTGACAGACAGGAGTCTTTTCCCATCCCTGTCTGGAGACGCCAAAGATCGATTGGGGACCTGCTCCATGCAAGCGTTCAGTCCGCCACTAAGCTCCTCCCTTAAAATCTGTTTTGACATAGCTATTCAGCAACGGCAGAATTGGCTGGCAGGGAAATCTGGTGGGCTGAAAGTAGATCACACTAGAGTAGGATATGTAACTACTTGCTAATTGCAGGGCGTGAGCAAAGCTAGTCTCTGGATCCTTCCGTTGTTGCTTTTATTTAATATGAAATTCACGTTGCATCTAATGCATTCCTCCCATGTAATTTGGTGTCTCCCCTTCTAAGTGCACTCACACAGGAATTTCCTAATTTGTGTGTTGAGCATTTTTGTGCTCAAAAAGAATCTGGAGAAGCCCCTGCTTGCATACACCCATGCATAGTTAGAGCTGTCAGGGTGGAGGCCTCAAATCCTGTTTCATGAGATAAGATGGATACTATAAGAGGCAGGGTCTTTTTGATGGTGGCGCCAAAACTTTGAAATGCCCTCCCTGCAAAAGCCCGCTAGGCTAGGTTCTCTCCTTGTTTGCTTTTAGACATGCACTGAAAGCTTTCTTTTCTCATCAAGCTTTTAATAGCTAACTATCTGCTGCTTCTAAAGTTGGCTTTGCTTTTAACTGATGGCATCCCTCGTTTCTTTTATCTCCAAAGTTCACAGGGGCGTGTGGATGATTATGTAGCCAAACATCACCACCAACACCCAAAAGCGAGGCATCAGCAGGGTTGTGGAAGCCCTAAGGTTTGCAGAAGTACCAAAAGAATCTTTAGCGCAAAAGCAGCAAAGGAGCAGGGAACCTCCAAAACAAACCAATGATGAGGACTGAGTGTTTTCAGTGACCACAGAATATTAACTGACTGTTTGGGTGGCAAACTGGGAGTATTTTGGACGACTCCCTCCATAATGCAAACATTTTGTCGCAGGTTCCACTTGTTTTATTAGTTATTATTGTTAATAATAATAATAAAGTAGAATAAAAAATAAAAACCAAAATGGAGGGCACCCCATTGTCTACCCCACGCCTAGGTGGGACTTTGGCGTCATCTGCCAGGGCTCTTATGTTCAAAGTACTATACAGTGGTACCTCGTATTAAGTACTTAATTCGTTCCGGAGGTCTGTTCTTAACCTCAAACTGTTCTTAACCTGAAGCACCACCTTAGCTAATGGGGCCTCCTGCTGGTGCCGCGCTGCCGGAGCACGATTTCTGTTCTCATCCTGAAGCAAAGTTCTTGACCTGAAGCACTATTTCTGGGTTAGCAGAGTGTGTAACCTGAAGCGCATGTAACCCGAGGTACCACTGTAAATGAAATCCCATTAGCGGTTTTTATTTCTTTATTTTTTTGTGGTTTGTTTTGCATCTGTTCACAGTCTACCTGCTTTAGCTGTCCCAGTCCTCCTCGCCTTGTTCTCCTCTCAAGTGTATGTTTCCTTTCTCGCTGTTGCCTAGAAGCATTGGGTTACGTGCAAACGGGGCTTTCCCTTTGGCGGCTGCGTGGGCTGGATTTGCTCGCTTAGCACCTTTCTCAGGGCCTCGGATGATGTCATGCTTCCCGGCCCAGGAGGGCGTTTGGAACAAGTCCCACAGAGGTGTGCGGAGTGCCGTGCGAAGGAGCATAAACAAATAAGCCCGGCCACCGAACTGATTGCTAAATGCGGTATTTATGTCTTCTGCTTGAAAAATCCCCGCCTTCTTCAAAAGGTTGCTTTGCAATGGCGTTTGCTTTCAGAGCACTGAAATCTCTCTGGCACCATTAGGAGGAAGTTGTTTAGAAAGCAGGTGAAATTCCCTCGTCGGCACTGCCGTCTCGTCCTGCAGGTAGGCAGATCAAAGCTGCAGTTAAAGGCGCGAGAGCAGGCCAGGCCAGATTTTTACCCGGACACTTGGAAACCTGTCTCCACCTGCTTTAAGCAAACAGGTCTCTGGTTTTTTTTTATTTTTGTGTGTGTCCTTTAGCAGGTGGGAGAGGAGGAGGGTCGATCGATAGATTGTTAGAGCAGTGGGAGAGGGGATGTTGTGGCTTCATTCTCTGCTGGGTTTTCCAAAAAGACGGATCCCATTTCGGAGAGCAGAACTGTCAACACAAGAACTGAGCATGTGTGAGAGGCTGCCTCCAGACTGCCAGATTTTTGCTTCTGAGCACAGACTGGCAAATTTGGGGAGACACAATTACAGTTAATCAAAGAGCTGCCCTAGTTCAGGGGTGGGGAACCTCTGCCCTGTGGGCCAAATTTGGCCACCAGGCCTCCCATTTGGCCTGGCAGGCAGTTTAAGGGAAGGCACACCCACCTGCCATACACATGATACCACCTCTGGGTTGGGTAAGGGCAGGGCTTCAGAGGATCAACTGGGAGCTTAAAGTAGGCTCCCAGTTCTTTCTTTCTTTCTTTCGTCGCTGGAACAAGCTGTACTCAGCTGATGGGCATGAGGAGGGTTGGTTCACAATGGGTGACCCTGCTGCTGCTGAATCTATATATTTAAATGCAGGAAATCTGGACCATTAATCCTCCTGCAACTTGTCCTCTTCGGTAAAGGGTAATTGCTAGGAAGGAAGTGTTTGAACAAACCCATCAATCTCAGGCAATGTTTTTACCCTGTGTGTTTATTAATACGTCCTTGTTAGATATAATTCTTGCTCTGCATTCTGTAGCTTGGGCTTTTGGGGATTTCTTTAAAGCCGGCCCTGGGTTCTTTCGCTTGAAAATAGCAGCTTGACTTGCTGCAGTTAGCAAGTGATCTCCTTGAGCTCCTTGCCAAGGAAAAAGTTTCGCTTGCCAACTCCTGCATATTATCAAACCTCTGTTAAAGGACAAAAACAGGCTGGGCTGGTTTTTCCCCCTTCCCTTTTCTTTCTGGCCGGGTAGCAGCCCTGTCTAGCTTATTAATCCAGCTACCAAACTTCATGAAGCGAGGCAGACCGGCTCACTGGAAACTGGCCTCTGATGCCCTGATGTGGAATGGCAGCTGGGATATTCCTGAGCTCCATGGTAATTAAACATGTGGGCATTGGTAAACAGGCCTTTAATTTCAAAATGCTGACAGGAGCAATTGACATCTGCAGGATCCTTTTACTCTTCTGCCTCATAATTGGCTGAGGCAGCTAAGGTGGGTCTGTTTATTCTTTGAAGATCCCTAATAAAGGAGGGGAGGGGATCGTTCTAGTGTAATTAGGAAGAAACCTTTTAGAAAGGTGTCCAATCTCTCTTGAAAGAGAAACCTGTAAGAAAGCAGTCCTGTGGTACAAGAAAGTCAGAATTTGGAAGAGATGAGAAAGAAATCCTGAAGGCAAGTTCAAAAATAGAATTAAAAAAAATTATATACAGTGTGGTTAAAATTGCCTGCCTGCCCCAGAGTCAAATCCTTTCACTCTTCAAAGTAAACCTAAGAAGCTAGTTTTGCTAACCTGGGTTGTAATTCTGTACACACTTACCTGAGAGTAAGCATACTGAATGGAGTGAAACTTACTTTTGAGTAAACATGCCCAGGTTTGAGCTGTTGTCATTTGATTTTCAGAGCCTGTATGAGGCAGAAATTTGAAAAGTAAAAAGCCTTTCATACTGCAAGATCTACTGAGGCTGTTCTGGCTAGTTTCAGACCCTTATGTCATAATATGCCTTACTTACTTCTGGCATGTGAGAAGTGTCAATGATGCAATTTGATTTACAGCAGTAGTTTTATTGGGGCAACCTGACTTTGTATGTTAACTTCTGTTCAAAAGCAAGTATTTTATGGGTAATGTTCCTGCACAAAAGCAGAAGGGCACCTTAGCCTTGGTGGACTGACTTCAGCAGGGACATAGGCTATGAAAGCTTGTGCCATAATTATGTGGAACCTTATTTGTCATTTTATTGTTTTGCATTGGATAGCTTTCCACATCCTGCCAAGCCCCACAGATGATCTGCTGTGAGCCTTTCTTTTAATTAATCTGTGTTTTTATTGTTTGTTGCAACGTAGACGTTATTGTTTTAAATAATTTGGAAACTGCCTTGAGCGTTTATTTAAAGGGCAAAGTGTAAGGGAGGGGAAAAGACAAAGTTAATAAAACAGAGGTCCAGGACTTGAGAGGCTGGAACAGCGTATGCAGAATGAGGTGCTTGAGATGTGGGAAGGATGTGCCCAGGAGGTTACAGGAGGCAAGCAATTCCAAGACAATTCATTACGTTGCGGTTTCCAGATTTAAGGGTTGCAGAGTGGGGGAACTCCAGAACCTGAGATAGAGAGAAGCAGGACCCGTAACAAACCGTTGCGGTACAACCTCTCTCCCCATAGGAGTACTGCACTTCAACGTTCCATGACTACTGAAGTTGATCGGTCTTCATCGGGCTGGGTTTGTTTTGGAGTTTCATGTGCTCACTTAAGTGCCTCCTCCCCCCCCCCCAAAAAAAGACTTCTTGTACTTCTGCAACTCTGAATTCTACCAAGCATCATGATACCTACCTCTTCTCTCCCAGTGGCCCCATTTGGGCTCCATTTCTGCTGGTGATGGGTGGCATGGGGCTGCAGCCCGAGAGTTGCTTGACTTGCTCGGTCACCTATCAGCTCCTGACTCCATGGAAGTAACTCCAGTTTCTGCTTTTTGGCTAGAAGTCATAATAACTCAGGAAACTGGTACCCATTCCTTGAATATTCCCATCACTCAAGATTTAGGGTTCTCCTTTGGTCCTGAAACGTATCCCTATGAGCGCATCTGCTGAAAAGGTGTTAAAAGGGTACAGCAGCCTGAGTCTCATTTGCATCTGGCCACCTACACCAGACCTAAGGAATCTGTGGTCCTTCAGGTATTGCTAGATGACACCTCCCATCTTCCCTAACCATTGCCCTACTGGCTAGGGCTGATGGGAACAGGAGTTGAGCAACATTTAGAGGGCCAAAGGTAACTTAGCCCTGACCTCTCTGTGTTACAGGCTTCTGATGTCAACATATAGCCTCATTCTGACCTGGTATGGTAACTTCCTATTTCATCCATCTAGCCTAGTTTCTTTTATTTTGATTGGCAGTAGTTCTGGGGTTTTTTTTGCCTGCCATCTGGAACACTTTTTACTGGAGATACTAGGGATTGAGCCTGAAATGTGTCCTCTTCCCATAACCACATCTTTTAAAAATAATAATATTAATAGAATTTTATTTATATCCCGCCCTCCCCAGCCGAAGCCGGGCTCAGAGCGGCTAACAGCAGTAAAATGATATAACATTTTCAGTGTTCTTTAAACACAGTGTGCAAATTCTAATTCTGAAAATGTTCACCTGGAGTCTGAGGCACTTGAATTAGCCTTAACAATACTATTTTTCAAGAATGTGCATTGCATCTAGGAAATAGTCGTTCACTGGACATCAGGGCTTATATTTCAACAAGGAAATGCTATTTAGTAAAAGTGCTTCAGCTGCTTGCATGAGACTCTGTGGGCCAATTTCTGGACCTGGAATATCCAAGTCAGAGCATCAACATACTTCACCTCCAAAGCTCCTTGACCTATGACCTATGAGGTGGCAGGCATAAAGTCAACAGGCACATCCTTTCCCGCCATGGGAGGGGGTGTGGTAGAGATGAGAAACTTCACCTGTTGATTTTCTGCCTGTCAACAGCCCTGAAAAACACAGGAATAGAAGTGTCAGTTGTTAAACGCAAAAGGAGGCAGACAGGCACACACCCCGACCCCGCAAAGCTGTAGAGCAAGAAAATAGATCCTGCCTGGATCTCTCCAACCGCCTGTCGGTTGCAGGGAAAAAAAAAGCGCAAGCACTTTATACCTTTCAACTTGTTCTTCCCTGCCTGCAAGGCGCATTACAAATAAATGACAAAGCGTTTGGGGAGGGAAGGCTCATGCAGGCACCCGGAGCATGCCAGCGAGCCAGTTTATACTTGCTGCTGGAGTGTAATAAAGTCAGCTTGCTTGAATGCACAAGCAGCTCCTGAGGACCAAACGACGGTGTGGGAAGGCAGCAAGGAGGGGGGCGTGTCGGAGAATGCTCCAGTATGGTGGCTTCCGATGACAAGCGAACTGTGCGAAGAGACCGCAAGCTGAAAGGGAAACGGGACTGCCTGGCACGGCCACCGGCAAACCCAGCCAACTCCGGCAAGGAGAGTGAGGCAGTGTGGTAAGCAAAACTCCTTCCAACCTCGAGAGAGAGCCTTCGGAAAGACCGTGCGGAGCTGCCCTAAGTGGCTTAGCACTCGCCCTGCTTGTGTGCTCAGCCGAGTTCCACTGCTGTTGTTTGTTTGATGTAGAAAGTTGGATTAATCATCAAACAGTTTTATGGAAAGAGAAGGCCTACCCTATGCTCTGGAATGCTGAAGGGTGGCTAACTCTGCCCACCTCCAGTTCTTTGGAATAGCTGCTGGGCCTCTCTTAACAGGTTATATGTCAGGCAGGAGCTGAGCAGGTGATTTCCCCCCCCCCCTCATAAGAAGCTTCCTTATATTGGCTCTGACTCCCTAGCTCATTAAGGTCTACAGGTTTCTCTGCCAGTCTTCCCTGGAGATGCCCAGGTTTGAAACTGGAATGTTGTGCAGGTCCGGGACAGGGAAAGTATTGGTTTGTTTCTTTTCTGCTTATGGTGATAAAACCCCAGTATCTCTGCCGGGGGAAGAGATGCCAACCCTAGTAAGTCATGTTGTGTGGTGTTTTTTTTTTTTTTTAAACTGTACAGTAGTTAAGGGAAGTGTTGGATTTACCACAGCAACATCGTGGGTGTTTTTTGATTGGCGCTTAATGCATGTCGGTAACTCGGCAGGGTAAATTCAGACTAATAATGTCTATAAAGATGCTTGTCAGTCCAGCCTCTCCCTCTCTCTCCTGCTCCTCCCCTTTAACAAATGACAGGTTGTTGCTCTGAAAAATGTGACAGGTGGAAACTTGCGGATTGTAAGGAATGATATTTTAAAGCCGGGAGTGATCTGCTGACCCTGTTGGTGCATTGCTTTCATTTCACACTTCTTTAAGTAGATGGATAACTCTAACCTGAAGCAAAATTTGAGGCAAACTGATTTGCCTCGATATTTTGGACTTCAATAGCCTGACACTTAAGTCAGTTAATACGCTATACTTAAATTTGAACTGATTTAATCCCATTGGGGACGGAAATGTTTTCAGCCCATGCACTTTGCCAGGATTGGTTAGGACCAGGCTACCTAGTAAGCTTTTTGGTTTAAAGTCTGTAGTTTAAGAGGCTGCAGGGGCAGGATTTATCCGCAGTTCAGAATTAGGCCATTCAACGAGAGGCTCCCCTATATTAGGGGAATCTAAATCATAGAATCAAAGAATTGAAGGAACCCTGAGGGTTATATGGATACACTTTTTGTTAAAAGAAAAAGAAAATAAAAACATATAAAAAATAATAATCAAGAATTAGCAAGTCTGTCGAGCAAAGAAGCACCAGACATCATACTTCCTTCTGTGGTGGACAAGAGAGTCACCATACTCAAGTTCGTATCCCAGCTATGTATTTATAATTTCCCCTTTTGAAAGAAGGGGAAACAGAGGCAAAGAAGTGAGTTGTCTGGCATAAGGCGAGCCTTGAAGGGGCTTGTATTATTCCTTTTACTTCTGACGATGACGCTGCGTGGGCCTTTCCTTTGTAACCAAAATGGCACTATCCATGCACAAGGAACCCAAATGTACAAAAGTGTAAAAGATATTTAGAGGGAAAACTCGGATCCAAATGTTACCTTTTTTGAAGGGGGGAAAACAGGGGTGGGTGAGGAAAGGACTAGAGTGTTTGTTGTCCTGAACACTGCAATGGCATGTCCCACCTGTACTGATTATATGATACAAAAATTCATTCGTATGGTAAGTGTTGTGTATAGGCATATAAATGTAATATTTTATTCCTCGGCCTCCTCCCTGCTGCCCGCCTATTCTGACCTAGGCAGTGCAATCTGATGCATGCCTATGCAGAAGTAAGTGCCCCTGGATGCAGCAGGACTGGCTTTCAAGGTGACATGCAGAGGCTTGTGCCATCAGAGCTGAGTGCGCCTGGAAAAGCATTAGAAAACCAGCTAGAGAAATGAAAGATGCAAGGAGGAATACTTAACTGGGAACGCTTTCCAAAAGTGTAAGGTTTAAGCAACAGCTCTAAAGCCTTACTAGGGACTAAGGCCTATTGAGACTTACTTCTCTGAGTAAACATGCTTAGAACTACAGTGTTAAAGAAGCAGAAGGATTTTTGAAAAAATTATTGTTTTGCTTTCTGTTCTGAATGTACAAGGCTCTAATGAGCACAGGCAGTGTAAATCTACTCTACTAATTGTTTCGTGTGGTACCTGTTTTGGGAGTTTCTTTCGTGAATTCTGTACAGTGGTACCTCGGGTTACAAACTTAATTCGTTCTGGAGGTCCGTTCTTAACCTGAAACTGTTCTTAACCTGAGGTACTACTAATGGGGCCTGCTGCTGTGCTGCCGCCGCACAATTTCTGTTCTCATCCTGAAGCAAAGTTCTTAACCCTAGGTACTACTTCTGGGTTAACGGAGTCTGTAACCTAAAGTGTCTGTAACCCAAGGTACCACTGTATACTGAGACTTGCTCAGTGCTTGACAGTCGCCACATGCATATGTCTGTATGTGTTTTGTAGGTTCGCTCAAGGTACGTAGAAGCAGCAGGAGGTTTACTGAATAGAAGTGGGTGACTTACCATACATGACTGATGGGCTGAGATTCAGTTATGTGCAGTGTAGGCCTGCCCTAATTCAAGATTCCTCCTCTAAGCTAGTTAATTGATCCGTTAATCTCCCCATTCACAAAGCAAGTAATTAGAATTGATAGCACAGTGGGTGTGATGTCGTGAGACTCTTGAGGAAAGGTAACTGGTTCCTCATTGCGCAATTAATATAATTTTGTATTGTCTGAGGGAGGGGAAATCTTACGCATTTGGCCTGATCCACGGAACTATGGGACCTGAAGAAGAGTGTACACGCCTGGCTGTGGGAAAACAGTGACACTTGCAGATCCCTTTGGGGTATCCCGTGGCATTATATGTAGTACGCTCAGTGTTCTGTGCCCACCTGTTATGGACTGGCTAGTGCAGAGGAGGTCCCAGCCGAGGAGCCCCCAAGGGAACCCCCAGGGGAAAGAAGCTCAGAGCCAGGGTGTTGGTGGTGGGACGACGGAGTGGTTGAAGGGAGAAGAGGGAACAGACTGGGAGGAGGCGGTGTCGGAAGCTGAAGAGGCAACAGGGTTTAGTGAGCAGGAAGAAGCTGAGGCAGACAGCAGTCCTCATTCCGAGGTTGGAGAGGAGGGGGACCAGCTCCCCTCCCCATTGGTCTCCCAGAACATGCAGAGAAATGACAAGAGCAGAGCAGAGATTGGTAGCACGCAGACACAATCTATGATTGCTTTGGGGGGGGGGACCCTGTAGAAGAGGGAAGTTGGGCAACTGGAAAGGTGAGGACCTTCATTCCTCACAACAGCCTCATTGGGGCAAGAGCTACTGGGAAGAGTTGCTGGGATCGGTAGCAACTGTTTTGGTTTCTTTGAATAAAGAGCTAACTTCACAGACATCGGTGTTTTTATATCACTGACCTTCAGGTGATTCCAGCTCCTGACACCACCCTGGATCAAGCAGTGATGTGCTTGGGGCAGGACATTGGGGGCAGAAGTCAGGGGCCTCATTCTGCAGAATGAGCAGGAGACCACCAGCACCCAACCCAGCGGGGCTGACTTACTGCATTTTTTTATTATTGTCATTATTTTTATTATTATTGTCATTATTGTCATTCCATTCATGAACTGCTTCCTAGGAAACCTCTTGAAGCAATTTAACCGGAAAAGCATGCATGTGTTGTGCATAAATTCATTTTAATTGTTTATTCTAAGGGTAGTCAGTGTGCTGAACCAGGGAGCTGGACTGAAGTATGGAAGGGACCACAAGGATCACCTAGTCTAACCCTTTGCAATGCAGGATCTCTCCCCCCCCCCCAACATGGAGCTCAAACCCATCACCCTGAGATTAAGAATCTCATGCTCTACCGACTGAGTTATTCAGCAAGCAGCCTAAATGTTTTAATGGTGCTGTCTTCCCCAGAAATACCGAATTCTGAGCAGAGCACTTAGTAATCACAGCCCAAGATGTATAGGAAGAAATAGATGGAGGAGGCTTTTAAAGCAAAAGCAGCCCAATCCTGGGCATGTTTACTCCAAAGTAAATTCCATTATGTGTGGTCGGTCTGACTCCGGAGAAATGTGCCCAGGATTGCAGCTGAATTTTTCCTTCTTCCCCATCAGCTGTACCTTCCTAGGAAGCTTTTAATAGGATATTAAGGCAAAATAATCAAGTGCTGATTCCTTGTAATCCTCCCCCCCCCCCCCGTTTTATCTTCAGAGCAACCATTTAAATTCTTTCTTGTAGATATGACCCCTTTGCTGCGGGCTCCCACATGTCTTCCAAGGTGGAGGAAATGGCAACGGTGAGTCACTTAACTATTTTATTAACCTATAAATGTCCATTTAATTAACACTTGCTTTGCTGTGAGTTTTCTTGCTCTCCACACCATCTTCCTTGCTGTCACTGGTGGGGAGCTGCACATTTTAATGGCACAGGGGCATTATACTTTGACTTGGGCTTTGGAGATGATGTCCTGGGCTCCTCCTTGTACTCATGGCTCCGTGTTTATTTTTGTCTCGTGATTATGCCACAGGTGTGACTCTGCCAGTGACTGTTGCCATTGCATCACACATCACTGTGTGTGATTTTGTCATTATTGGCTGTTGCCACTTTGCCAAAATAATAATTATTTTCACAAAGGTATCCAAAACAGAGCAAAAATCCTTTTTTAGGCACATTTAAAGGTGACCAAATGCAGGTTTAAATACACACAAGGTGATATTAGTTGGAAGTGAAATGCAGAAAGAGCAGATAGGGGCAATCATGTTGCCAATAACGATTGTTCACGATGACCGTGCGGGTGATAACACAAACATCCTGGCATCGGTAAGCTAATTAACACACATAGTGTAATAAAAAACCCGCTATCCCAATTAAAGCCACATTTGATAGACTGGAACCTCTTGATAAATTGTAGTTCATCGGATTCCCATTGCATCCTGCCTTTTTGAAGTTCCTCTGTTTGAGAACATCCACCTTAAAAGTCAGCCACAGAGAGGCTGAAATGTTCCCGCACTAGTTTTTTAATATTGCCATTTCAAATGTCAGATTTGTGACTGATTGTTCATTCGCTTAGAGACTGCCCTGTGAAGAAAAGAAAAAAGAGACTGCCCTGTGTATATTGTCTGTCTGTCCGTCTCTCTGCTACATAAGGGCAGCTACTGGCAGGTGATATAGCATATCTCGGTAGTGTCGCCTGCCCTGTGGAACGCCCTCCCAGCAGATGTCAAGGCAATAAACAACTATTTTACTTTTAAAAGACAACTGAAGGTGTCCCTGTTTAGGGAAGTTTTAAAAGTCTGACGCTGTATTGTTTTTAATATTAGGTTGGAAGCCGCCCAGAGTGGCTGACTTATTATTATTATTATTATTATTATTATTATTATTATTATTATTATATTATACATTATTGGAATATGGGCAGAGGAATGAACCCTAGGTGTTGTGGCTGACTTCATTAGGGTTTGTTGCCTGAGTAGATATGGGTCATAACAGAGTCATAATAGTTGCCAATTCTGTCATTGACTACATTGCCTATGTCACAAGTGGAAGGCATGCAAGCCCGGTGGCCATGGTTTTTATTATTAATTCTTTTGACTTGGGCTGCTCAGCCAACTATTTTGTTCCTTGCTTTATGCCGGCTTGTTATGACCTCCTTCACCCCCTCGGGAAATGCAGAAATCATCGACAAAGTTGGTTCAGTGTCCTGCCATTTAATCTAACACAGTGATTCCTGACAGAGACGGGAGTATTGGGATTTTGGTTTTTGGAAAAATTAGGCTGCAGTGTTAGATGCATTCATCACTTCATGCCTGTTGGAGCAGGAACGGCCCAGTCAGCAATGACTCTTCGCGTAGGGTCTCTGCCAGTGTGTGGGTGGTGACATCATCTTCAGAACACCCTGGGAATTCCCATTTCATGCTGCAGCCAGTGGCGTAGCGTGGGGGGCGCTCACACTTGCAGCTCTCTGCCCCTGCTAAAATCCACGGGTTAGGGGGCGCAAATTACTTGCCTTCCCCCGGGTGATGACAACCCACGCTACGCCACTGGCTGCAGCCCAGGTCTAAGAGGCATCACTATTGCCTAGTAAAGATAGTGTCTTCCCAGATCTCTGGCTGGTTAAACAGGGAAAAGGGAAGGGCACTAAAAGGCAAAAATAATGAGCTGCGTTGTCCTTCAGTTGCAAGGAAGATGCCCACCCATTGTGCTGGGAGCAGATCAGCAAGATGTGTGTGTATGTGTATCTTCAGGTATCTTCTTTGTGTGTCCATGACATGCCTCCAGCTTTAATCCAGAGGAGCACTGTTCCCAAGGCATCAGAAGTTTAGTACACTTTTATTTGATCCAGCAATGAGTGGAGGAACTCAGGACCTTTGACTCCTGTGACTTATTAAGCCTTCAAGGCCTTCCCATTTGTATATAGCCAGGGTAGCCAATGTAGTGACCAACAGGTGATGTTGGACTCCAGTTCCCATCAGCCTCAGCCAGCATGTTGAATGGTCAGGCATGATGGGAGTTGTAGTCCAGCAACATTAGCTGCCCCGGCATATAGTATATACAAATAGTGAACTTCTTCTCTGAGTGTGGATTCTTATGTGCACCAAAAGGAGATAACTGCAGGCGCTGGGGAAAATCCCTGGTTAGTAGGGGTGCCAAAAAAGAAAGAAAGAAAGAAAGAAAGAAAGAAAGAAAGAAAGAAAGAGAAGCAAACAGTTGGGTTTTGAAGTAATGCAAAGCAATGTCGCTTTTATAGCCAGGCTGCTATTAAAATTATCAGTACAGTATGGTTCCTTCAGATAAGCAGGCGTTTCTTCATTTTCTTTTTTCAAATTGGCCAGTAATAAGCTGGCTTTGATCTGTTGCAGAGGTGAGGGAGGGGAACATAACTATTCATTTCCTTGATTTTGTCTTCACCACCACAGATTGAAACATGCGACAGCCCTTTGCCCTCTGAACTGGCAAAGAAGGGTCTGGATGCAAACCAAGCTGAGATGACAGATGACAACACGTGTACATGGAACGAGCAGCTGGAAAATGAGCTCTTACGAGGTAAGCTCATATTTTCCCTTGCCATTTTTCTTAGATCAGGGGTCCACAAATTCAAACGGAGGGTTCTGGCACTAGGTCAATATGTCTACCTTTGTCTTCTGGCTTGATAATAACAATTTGAATTTTCTTCATGTTCTTATTGTTATCATCATTATTAATTACCCACCCTTCACCCTAAGCTTCTAGGGCAAGTTACAACATGAAAACAAGTTTAAAACAAATAGCAATCGCAAAAATAAGGCAGGAACTAAAAACATAGAAGGTCGATGTCTTTGATTTCCCCTTTCTCAAGGTGGATTGTTCCAGCGGTTATGGTGTTTTCTTGCAGACACTGGCACCATCTGTCTGGACAAGAGCATAATATATTGATTCAGGTTCAGACAATCTTCTAAAGCAGGCACAGGGAACCTCAGGACTGGGGTGCAAATGCAGCCCTCCAAGCCTTTCTTATCGGTCCATGGGTATCTCTTGAGGCCGCTCCCCTTAGCAGCCCTGCTTTGAACCTTCCTTGAGTGATGATGCCCAGCAGGAATGAGCCCTTGAACTCTGACGATGCTTCTGGCTTGTGTGGGTAGAAGATAAGCCCCTCAGGACTGCAGTATCTCAAGGACTGCCTCTCTCCATATAAGCCATCCCGGACCCTGAGATCGTCCTCTGAGGCCCTTCTTGGTGTGCTGCTTCCATGAGAGGCAACACAAGAACGGGCCTTTTCTGCAGTGGCTCCCCATTTGTAGAATGCTCTCCCCAGGGAGGCTTGCCTCGTGCCTTCATTATCCACATTATCCTAGGCAGCAGGCAAAAACATTCCTCTTCAACCAGGCCTTTGGCTGTTGTAACATCCTGTACTCTGTGGGAGGAGAGATTATTGGTTGGTTTTTGTTCCTATTTTTAATATGCATTTTGTATTTTTATGCTGTGAACTGCCCTGACATCTATGGATGAAGGGCAGTGTACAAATTTAATGAATAATTATTATAATATAATATAATATAATATAATATAATATAATATAATATAATATAATATAATATAATATAATATGAGAAGGGCATGTAAGTGTGTGTGGAAACTAGCCTATTGTACACAATAGCAATGCTAACAGTTGCTCTGCCCACTTTTGCCTCTGTCCCCTCCCACCACTGCCATGTGCCCCCTGAAAAGGTGTCCGGAGGGGAACACAGCCCCCAGGCTACAAAAGGTTCCTACCCCTGGTTTAAAGAGTATTGAGGCTGAGCCCTCCTCCACCCCTCCTCCTGTCACATGCTGTCAAAACTCCCAGGCTCGCTGCCTAGTGAAATCAGAGATGTAGAGAGCTTCTTCCAGTTCTTTTATTTAAATCAACAGAATACACAGAGAGACCATGAATTATGCTCCCCTCAGTCTCGAGAGTGCCCGCTCCACCCCCACCCCCCTTTACGGTACTTGCTAGCTTCCAAACCTCTCCTCGCTGCCTATAGTGGCCGGCAACAGAATCTTCCTGTCTCTGGTCTTCTGCTCTAAGATGCGAAGGGATCACCTGGTCCTTGGAGAAGGAGGAGGTTCTACCAGGCTTTCAAGTGACATAGTGTCCACTGTCTGCTGTACTGTTTCTCCCACTTCTGAATCCTGTCTCTGTTCCCAGGACTAGAGCATCTGCTAGCTTGCTTCTGTTTCTCATCCTCCATTATTTCCCAGCTTCTTTGCTGCTGCTTCTGGGGTGTGTCTTGTCCGTTACCACCACCACCAACTTGCTTTCTTACTTGCATTCATCTTCCTCCTGCCCGAAAGCCTCTTGGGCTGGAGATCTCTACCAGTCCTCCTCCTCTGCCCAGTCCCTGACACATGCCAGCTTTGGTGCAAAGATCCTAGCTAGTATTAACCTGGAGTTATGTCCGAACCAGAGACTTTTAATGTCTGTTAAGAAGGCAGGAAAATAAACCTGCGTAGCTCTCTAGACTTGGGCTGTGCAGGTGGGTACAAGTAGCTCATTATCCTTGGCATCCCTGAGGGTGAAAGTATCCTCTGTAAATTGCTCTCGCTGTATTCTTGGCAGGTAGAATGCCTGGGTGACCTGGAATCAAATTTAATGTTTAACCCCAGTTAAAGGAGGCTAATGTACGACTGCTTGTTGACGGGGCAACTGAGCTCTCAAGTTCTTAAGAGATTTACAGTACTGTTGCTATAGTTCATTAGCCCAGAATTGGGGATCCAGATCCAGCCACCCTGTGCAGGCCAATTTTGACAGATGGGTAGGGCTGCACACCCATACACACACACACACAAGCAGCAGTCCAGACAGTCAGAGAGCATTTTTAGCTCTTCCACTCCAATGCTGGGCATGGATCAGATTGGGAGATAAAGTTGGTGGGTCACTTTCTGTGGTTTGGCGGGCCGGTTTCAGCCTTCGAGTTGTCCACTTCTCTTCTAGGGAGCGTGAAAGTAAAAGGAGGTCAGCTTTACCCAAAACACTTGTAATTGGATAAAGATTAAGTGTGAAAGCACACTTTAAATGAGTGTAGATTTTTGAACAAAGATTTAAATGTATTTTATATGCTGTAACCCTTCATAAAAGACACATGTTCCCAATTCCAACATTCCCAGATTTGTCCAGAATGATACTTGTTCAGTGTGATTTAACTTTGCTTGTTGTTCAGCTGCAGTTTTCTTCGAATATCTAGAATAATCTGATAATCTGGGATGTGTTTGACAAGGATTTTATGGTACAAGTAACGAGTTGACTTTGTATATATTAATCAATCTCTTTCTTTCTTTCTCTCTCTCTCTCCCTAGTCCTGGGGAGTCTGGATGACCAGCTTGCGCAGGAACAATCCCGAGGAGAAGCAGGGAACAGGAGGACCCCAGCCGAATCTGGTTCCAGAGCACCAAACATCGATCCCTATTCAACTCTTACTCGACCGGGTTTCCTTGGAGGGGTGCAGAGAAATGAACGGAGCATGTTTTTGTCAGATGGGGCAAGGACGCTGCGAGCCACCGATGATCACAAAGCTTTATTCAAGCCGAGGGTGCCGTGTGATACATATACAAAAAGGCAGTGTGCGAAGGACGGCATATACGGGGATGTTTATGGCAGAAGCTCCCCTGTCTTGAAGAGAGGGAATTCTACTCGCTCTCTTGGACATTCCTCAGAAGGCAGTTTGCATCTCCCTCTGGGACAATGCAGCAGTGGATTCGGACACAGGGACTTCACGCCCAGAGATTCGGTTGGCAGGAGTTACTCTCTGTCTTGCCTTGCAAGGCGCCCGTCTTTGACGTCGGTGGACCAGCTTCCCCCAGCAAGCCCACAGCACCCTCTGGAAGGCAACAGAGTCTTCGCACCAAGGAACTATCGCCAGCATCCCAGGCGGACCCCCCTGTCATCTATTGTATGGAATACACCGCCGCCTTCAGAGCATCCGGTATACCCCGACGGGCTTCTTAGGACGCAGTCATTAATGGAGTTTGGCCCAGTGTTTGAAGACACGTACCCTTGTTCTCTGCAGAAGGACACGAGATACGAATTTTACAGAACAAAAGTAAATTACAGAAGAGCAGTGCCAGTTATGGGCAATCCCGTTTTTGCGGAGAAACATACAGACCCGCTGGGGTTTGACAACCGGGAGAATTTTCTGTTGCATCAGCTGGGAATGAGTGCTTCAAAGCCCCGCTATAGATACCCATCTTTTCATGGCAGGATGAGCCTCCCCCGCAAGAGTTTTCCTTCCGGAAGAGTAGAGGAGAGGCTTCTTATGCCCACTGACCACCCTTACTATAACGACGAAGTCTTTGTCGGCCCTGATGCTGACGTGGAAAGGATTCCGCCGAATCCCAGAAATTGGCAAGGGGCCTATGCGAAAAAAATGGGTGAGAGGGATGCTCAGAGCCGCGTATCGGATTACATCAGGAGGCACATGGATCGTTCAGAAGGTATACGAAACAAACCGTTTGCAAAGTATGCAGAGGGCATGCAGAGCTGTCCAGCACTTGATTTATCTGTCCGAAATGGCCAGACGGAATATGCATCGCAAAGACAAAATCCTTTTGTTAGAGCTGGACAAGCTTCCTCAAAGGCTTTGGCCAAACACTTTGAAACCAAGAGAAACTTCAAAGCAGAAGAGGAGAGGGGTGCTGACCGGATGGACAAAAGGGACAGTGAAGCGACATTAAGACTAATTTCTGATCCAGTGGACACACATAGTCCCGCTGATTCTTTGATGCCTTCTTGTAAGAACTCTTCTGCAGTTGACCCACAAAGCTGCACATCTCTTAAACCACCTCACTTACTGTGTTCAAAGTCAGATTCCATAACAGATACCGGAAACAGTTATTTATCAAACATTCACAACAGAACTGGACGAAGAAACGAAGGTGATTGTGCCATAAATAGTGATCTCGATCAAACTACTCCCCCTCAGTTAACTGCCAACAACCCAAGGACATCCATTCTTCATCTCTTGGAGCGAGAGGGGCGTGCTATGGAAAACTTGGGAGCTCTCACACCCAACAAAACGCCTGGGAATATTTGTTTGTCTGCTTTGAGCAGAGGCCCCAAAATGCTTGTCGACGATGAATTGCCACATTCTTGCACTGACAATTTCAACAAGTGCAATAGGTTTGTTAAACACACAACTAGCAATAGCGTCACTGGCTCTCCCAGTAACAGCCCTCCCAAATCTCCTGTAACTTATTGCACCTTACCTAGAAAATCTGCCAGTATTGATGGTAGTCTTATATCGGAGAAACCTATTTCTTCTGCTGCAAGGCAAATCTTTTTTAAAAACAACAGAGCTGTGGGAGATAATTTAGAAACCATTGCATCGAATAGAATGGGGGGGAAATTTCCAAATCAGAGAGCTAAAAGCTTCTTGCTAAATTCAGCCCATTCTTCCTTAAGTCCATCACCGAAAGATGTCTCCTGTAATCTTTCACCAGCTAAAGGCAATCCTTCACTGATAACCCAAGAGCCTAGCAAATCTGTCAGTTCTAATAATACCAAGGGGAGAAGCACCATCATACAGAGTCCAGACAAAACTGAAATTTCTGTGCTTTCTGAATGTGAGGGAACTGATGCAGGAAATCCCTTAAAGCAGTACAAAACCACCAGCACACTTACAGTTAGCATTGAGGAAGATAATGTAAAATATCACGAGTTGATTTCGGTTTACTACACCTTACCACGGAAACAGTCCAGAACGTTGAGCAACCTCTTTCTAGATGATAACCAGAGCACAGACTCTTCCCCGCCCAAAGGCAAATCTGAGCTTCCGCAGAAGAAATATGAAGTCCGCATTGGTTTAGGAAGAGTGGCTTTTCCTTCCAGCTTAGAAAAAGAAGGAAAAGCCGATTCTCCTGGCAAAATGGCTGCCACACCTGATTTGTCGCAGAACGCAAAAACCTCTGGTGATGCTAATAAAGAAGACTGCTGTGTCACGGAAAGAGAAGGTGCTTCTCCAAGTTTGCTGCATAATAGGGAAGGAGTGTTAGGCTCTCCAGCAGAAACGCCAGACCTTGCATTTTCCAAGAGGGTAGTCTCACATGGACCTTCAGGTGACCCGAAACCCAGTGAAACCACGAATGAATCTGTTAGTGCAACTACTACCAGCAGACAGTGCAAGGTGCATATTTTAAAGTTTCCCTCTCGACAGCAGGAAGAGTCAAAAGTTGACTCACCATTAAGCCACAGCTCATCAAATACCACAGACATTAGACAAGATATAGAGGTCAAAGAAAGGGCATGTTATAGAGGCCCTAGTGTTTCCAAAAAGGGCAATGGATTACAGTCGAGAAGTGAAAACATTGGGAGCAGCACAGATGAAGCATTCATTTCAGAGGCCAAGGTGCAT
Source organism: Podarcis gaigeae (assembly GCF_964106915.1). Taxonomy (NCBI): domain Eukaryota; kingdom Metazoa; phylum Chordata; class Lepidosauria; order Squamata; family Lacertidae; genus Podarcis; species Podarcis gaigeae. Next base: position 85,382,866 of record NC_139677.1, read on the forward strand.
TCTCAGTTCCAGAACCAAACATTACAAGTCGATGCAACTTCCACAGCTGATCCAGCAGTCCGACCAAACCAGAGTTCTTTAGAGTATGCAAAGAAACAGAAGGAGATGCTTCGGAATTCTCTGCTACACAAAGATTGCACAAATGCACAGAGATTGGTGAGAAACTCTGCAGAGAACTCTAAAGATCAAGCTGCAGGGACTGCACAAGATCTGCCTGACTCTTCAGAGACTGAAAATAAGCTTATCTTGGATTCCACTAAAGATAAAGCTAGCGACATAGAAAAAAGGAAAAACAGGCCTTCCATTAAGAACAAGCTGGCAGCCATGTACAAAACAAGTCGAAAGTTTTCCAGCAAGAAAACCTCAAGTCCCAAGCCACACATAGGTAACATCTTTTCACAGAACAATGCTCCGTTGGAGATCAGCCACCCTCATAGTATGTTGATTTCACCTGATGGTCCTCCATCACTTCTCCAAGCAGGAAACGAGAACCAGAATAGGAACCCTCTGGCAGATGAATTCGACAACATGGTGCTGGACAAGCCTGACAGTAAGAAACCTCAAACGAACGAGGGTCCCCCATTGCTTACCAATGAGGTTAGGAGACCTTTTACAAACTTGTGCAACCAAAAAAGAGAGAGCCCCAGAATTGAGACCCCGCAGAATCCTACAGCCTTCTTTCCAAAAGGAAGTATGTCCACAACATGTAGTAATTCCCAAACAGATGATGGGCTGGAAAATATTAGTTGTTCCGTCCCCTCCAAAATTATATTTGCAGATTCAAAGCAAATGAAAAAGGATGTTGTTAATGTTGGCGAGCATTTGCTTTTCCCACTTTCATCTGATAATACCTCAAACATTCTTAACAAAAGTTATTCAAAGATCTGTCCGCCACAAAAGATGACCTCCCCTACAGAATATGACCACCATCCAAACATCAAGGAGCCAAACAGGTTGAGAAAGCTAAGCCGACCTTACATTGAACCAGTCCTCAATCCCAGCAAAGCTCAACGCGAACGGCATTTTTCTGAAAGTTCCTATACTCGGGCGCCCTGTGATCGCCTGGCCTCCAGGAGCAACTTGATAAGCCACGGCAGTAGGTACAATCGGAAGTTCAAATCCCACTCTGAACTGTTGTCTTGCGATGAAAATGAGAACTGGGAGACAGACAATGAAAGCTACAAGACCTTTGGTTCCAGGCGTGTGTTGTACCCATCAATTGAGTTTGGCATTTTTGGGAAAGAGCAGCAGCAGGCTTTCTTGGATAACATAAAGAGGTCGCTCACAGAGGGACGGTTGTGGAGTCCGTGTCTTCTGAAGAACTCTAGTTCTCTGAGGAAGGAAGAGGATTGTTCTTTGAACAGATCCCAGTTGCTGAGCTCCGGTTCCGCTGAGAAAAACACATCAGCGGGAGTCTCGCGCCCAAATGAGCCGGTTGATGTCCACGGAGAAGACCCTACAGATTATTCAGATTCAGACTCCAGCACCACCACAGATGATGAATACTACCTGGATGAGAACGACAAGGAGTCAGAACTTTGAGGGGCTATGAGGCACAATGAAGGGGGGTGGGGGAACTTTACCAAAAGGCTGGCTTGTCTGTTCCTTGGGTAGTTTATAAAATATTTGGGTGTGAACACCTGAGTCAGATCCTGTAGATGTGCTGATTAGATCTCCAACCCTAATACACACATTACCTTGACCACCTCACAAATCAGAGCTTTTTCTGCAGTGCCCAAGTTTCAATCCCTCATGACAGTGTAAAGTAGTAGTAGTAGTAGTAATGAAAATGTTGCTAAAGGGTCTCAAATAGGGTTGCTAGCTCTCTCTTCCCAGCTCCAAATTAGGCCTCTGTGCCACTAATAATTGCATATGGAGCAGTTGTGAAACTTTTCCAGGTATGGAGATTCAGCAATGGGAAATTTGTATGCTGAATTTAATGGCAAGAAAATACCCAGAATATAGAGGGTGGATGTATCAGTGGTCTATGAATCAAGGATGCACTTGGCACAGTTTCTGTGGCCTATTGTACATTCATGTTTCCTTCTCCATCCATCCTACCTCTTTTTCTCCAGTAAGGAGTTGGGTAACTTCTATGTGTGTATTTAATATCTGATGTGAATATATTTTCTTTAGATTGTGCGAGAAAATTAATGTTTAATATATTTAAACATTGGAGCACTGCTTGGTGGATTGTTACCCAAGAACTCATTGACCCAGCCAAAGTTAAAAGAATGTCAAATCCCACTCATCCTGGTGCAAAAAACTCTCCCATGGGAAAAAAGTATGACTTAAAAGTGCACTTGCCCAATTTTTGCCTTATGTGTTGTTGTTGTTTTAAACAGCAAGTATGAACACTTCAGAAATGGTCCCAAGGTGGTTATTTTTAAATCACAGAATATACTTCGTTAAAAAAAGTATATAGACAAGTTGAGTGTGTGCCTTTAAAATATTATTTTCTCGCGTGGTATTGCTGTTGAAATTATGACTTGAAATAATGAATGAACTACATATTTATCGTCAGTGGTTTGTACACTGTTCTGGTAGAATTTTAAAGTACAAGGTGTATATCTGTATTGTTTAAATATGAATTATTTTGACAAGAAATATTCTGTGTGCATTGGGCATGTGTCTCTTAATTTAATATGTATATAGCATTTTGTACCCTAAAGTGACAAGAAGTTCAGCATGTATCATAAGTGGTGCACAAGTGTTTACATTGAGCGGTTCTAGAATTGTGTGTGCTCCTTTTTGTGCTTTGTACAATATTTGTAAGTATTGTAAATGTTTTGAGATTAATTTGGAAGCAAATCTCAACCCCTTTTAATATTCTCACTCATCTTTCTGAAGTATGCAATATATGCAAAGAAGATGATAACTTTGATTTAGATTAATTTTGTTCTTTATTTATTTAATGTTGGCTTTGGTTTGCACTGTTGCTGATGCAAGCAGATGCATCTTCCTATACAGTGCAATTATATACATGTCTACTTAAGAAGTAAGGCCCACTGAGTTCAGGGGACTTATTCCCAGAAAAATTATAGGATTGCACCCTTAAGTCTGTCGTAAACGTCAGTCCATGTGCTAACTTCACTGGTTATCTTGCACACCATGGTTTACTCGTGAGCATTGTAACACCAGAGAAGAAGTGTGAAACGCCACGGACCAGCTTCTGTATAAGCAGGAAAAGCTCCAAAAGTAATAATAAAATAATAAGAAAACACTCCAAAGGTGGTGATTTTATTTATTTATTTTGCAAGATTCTTCTATACCACTTGATTGTAACAAAACATCAAAAGTGGTTTGCAAAAATAATAAAACCAAGGGTATTGACAGTCATAAAAACAGTTAAAAGCAACTATTTAAAACATTCAAAAAGTATTTAAAATCTAACATGAACTAAGAACCAGATTTAAATATATGTCAACATTCTACCTGTCTGGATAGGCTAACAGTTCAGATCTCTGAGCAGAGATGTGACATGCTGACAGGTTCTCTTGCAGCAGTTGTGCTGCAGTATTCTGCACTAATAGCAGCTTCTGGGTCAAGCACAAGGGTCAAGCCCCACATAGAGCACATTGTGGTAAGCCAGTCCAGAAGTAAACAATGCACGGACTACTGTGGCCAAGCTTTCTTGGTCTAGGGATGGTTGTAGCTGTTGTACCAGTTAGAGATGGTAAAAGGTGCTTTTAGCCACTAAGGTTATTTGGGCCTGCAGTGACAAAGCTGCATTCTCCAGAATGCATTCTCCAGAAGCAAAGCTGCTCTTTCAGGAGGAGTGCAACCCCATCCAGGGTAGGCAATGGACCAGTTTCTCAGAAATCCCTGACGGAAGCTGACCTACCAAATTCTGAGAGTCCCCCTGCTCTGCTGTTCCGTCGCTCATGCAAGCAGGCTATCGAGTGCCAGCAAAGCTAAAGTGTGACACTCAGTGCTAGACTTGATCCATTTGCTTCTGTAATTCAAGCTCCAAAGCACACACAGAATATGCCTTTCCTGCAAGGCTTGCTCTGCTCATTTAACCAAGGTAGGTCATCGCTATATCCATGGCCAGCCCATCCATGAAGCAAGGTGAGGTAGCTGCCTCAGGTGGCAGCATCCACAGGGGCAGCAGATCTGGTCTTCAAGAAATGCATCACCCACTGCTGCTTGCTGAGGTAGCAGTAACCTCTACAGCAGCATCTTGGTGAGTGGGAGACACTGGTGGTCTCCTACCCTTGTTTCCAATGTAGATATTTATCCCACCCCCCTCATGTACATCATCCCTTTGCTCTTCTTAGCAAGGGATGGGGCGCCATTTTGTGGCTCGCTTCAGGTGCCATAGCATATTGGGCCAGCCCTGGCTGTATGTATATTGCCTTGACCTCTCACATCTGCTGCCTTCACTGAAATGAGCAGTGCAACACACAATACAGTGATACCTTGGGTTAAGTACTTAATTCGTTCTGGAGGTCTGTTCTTAACCTGAAACTGTTCTTAACCTGAAGCACCACTTTAGCTAATGGGGCCTCCTACTGGAGCACGATTTCTGCTCTGGAGCACGATTTCTGTTCTCATCCTGAAGCAAAGTTCTTAACCCGAGGTAATATTTCTGGGTTAGCGGAGTCTGTTACCTGAAGCGTATGTAACCCGAGGTACCACTGTATACGCAAATTTTATGTGTGTTTTGAAGCACAAGAGAGATAGCTGCAACCCTTTAATAGACGTCTATCAGACAGGGCTGTTTTCTCGAGTTTTCAGGCCTCCCAACATCCCGTCTTGCTCAGTGGTGGCCAGTCATTTTGGCAGCTCAGTCTGAAGTTAAGTCCAGAGTATGAAGAGTATTATATGCAGCTTCCTGTGCACCTTGATGTGGTTTTGCCTCTGGCATACAAACGTAGGAGCAGTGCAATACCAAAAAGGCAGACAGGAGTGTGACTCTGGCTGTGGGGAACCTCCAGCTGGCGTGTTTAATTACACCCAGCAGACATCCCCGTTTTGCCTCTGAAGCTGTTTCAACCAAGCCACGTCCACCTGCTCTTCACCTGGCGTCATATTATGACTAAAGGCTTGGAGCAGGTGAAGGTGCAGCTCCCAACCGAAAGCAGGATTTGCAGGCCCTGCTGGGCTGGCAGCACCTGCGAAGAGCCCTGTTTGAGAAACTGTTTGCCTGATAGACAGGCGGGCTGCCCGCTTTAGCTGCCAAAATGGCCCCATGATGGTTGGGAAATCCAAGGATCTGTCTCACAATCTAGAAATGGCTCCCAGCTACATCAGTTCAGGGATAGGGAATCTGTGGCACTCGCAGATGCTATTGGAGTCCCTACTCTCATCAGCACCAACAAGCACTGCCATTTGGATGATGGGAGTTGTAGTCACAGCGACAGCTGGAAGGCCACAGGTTCCCCACTCCTGATTTAGTCCTGCAGACCCTTCTCCCTCTCTCGCTCTCTCTCTCTCTCTCTCTCTCTCTCTCACACACACACACACACTTTCTCTGGCTCTCCCATGATCTTCCGGCTTGTGGCTCCTGTAATGCAGGTTGGCCACTCTCATTTTATGCAGAAAAAACTTTCGATTTAAAAATAAGCCATTAGTATGGACTACCACTATTTTTAAATAAAGGGAGTGTATTTCTTCTGAAATCACAGTTCATTTTGTCTTATTCATGTCTTTTGTATCCATTCTTACAAATGTTTTTTTTAATTTTCAAAGGCACACACTGTTTTCACAACAGTGGTGGCAAATACGCATACAGAAATTCCTATGTGAATGGTTTCTTCCTCTTTAATCATTGTGGGATATGTTTCAAGTGGAGTAGGCCTAGCGCCTGAAGGAAACATGAACCACATAGCTAAGCAAGGACTGGCCAGAGCTTGGGTGGGGGATAACTCTGTTTTGCCCTGAATTTTATTAGAGAAAGGGAGGTTATTACTGTAAAATAATATTAAGGAATAACTGGCTTTACTGATGACCTGCTTGCAGGGATGTAACTAGATATTTCCTGAGCCTCACACAAATGTCCAAAAGCTATTCCCCCCTCCCCCATGCAAAAGCACGGTTCTAGAACACTGCTTATTAGTTCTGTCCCACAAACTTTTAAATACATCTCAAAAATCCTGTTTCAAGCCATACATAAATACTCCCCTGCAGTATAAATACTGAAAACTGCAGAGTAAGGCAAACTCCTCTCAACAGCCTGAACACAAATAACTCTTGCTTTTCCAGCACTACCCTGATGAGACTCAGCGAAGAGCTGCATCCTAGCTAACTCCCCATGCATTAATGGCATATTCTGTTCAAAGGATTATAGGCAGCGCAGCCTGAGACCTTAGAGACAGTACTGTGCCGGGTGGACAAATATTCTTGCCTGAGGCAAAACAGCTTCTTAAGTAAAAGGCTAGTTGGTTGGACACTCATGCATGTCTGGAGCTCCTGAATAAAATGACCCGCATTCACTCTCGAGAAGAAGGAGCACAGGAGCTTCCTTTGTTGAAGTGAACGGTGGGTGTAATGTGTTGTATTCTGTTCCTTGCCAGCTTTTTAACTGGCAGTGCCTTCCAGGGGCAGCTTGCCTGATGCACTGCAGACATGAGCAAGGGATAATTAGCTGCCTCGGAGTGCCCAAAGGCAGGATATGCGGAACACTTCACAATCAGATCTGAAGATCAAGCTGGTGTTCAAAACCGATTTGCATTTAAGCGGGAGCCTGCTGGCACGTCAATGAGGAGGAAGCTGCACGTAGACTGCTAAAGGAGGCTGGATGCTGAGGGTTGAACAGCTCTGTGGCCAGCATGCAAATGCAGTGAGCTGCTGCAAAGGGGCAGGGTTCTCCTTTCCCCCTTATGCCACCCCCCAGAAAAAGGTGGAAGAGCCATACATAAGATAGCTCAGTCGCAGAGCAACTGCTTTGAATACGGAAGGTCCCAGGTTTAATCCTTGGCATCTCTAGAGAAGGCAGTCTCCTGTGGTTAATAATAATAATAATAATAATAATAATAACAACAACAACAACAACAGACAAATAGCAACTTTTGTGGGCTTATTTACAAGGCTGGCTTAAAAGGAGCAAGGTGGGCTGTTTTATTCTTCACGGCCAATACTGGTAATCTCAAAGTCCTGAGAATCTAAAGGGTCGAGGTGTTTGAGAATCCTCACTAGTTACCAAAATGTCATTGAACAGTGGTGCTGGCACTGAATGACAACTCCCATGCTCTTGGCTTTTAATATAGTATATGTGTGCTTATGCTTATACATATACCTATGCGCTTGGCTTCAATACCAAGCCAGCGTTTTTCCCCCTCATCCCACCTTCTGCTTTGTTTATCATCAAATTTGAGGAAGAATTCTGGTAGACTCCACTCCACACCTTGTTGACGACTGTGAGGCATTTCGGTGAGTTAAAGCGGCTTTGCGATTTTTTTTTAAGTGTAGCAGTTCAATCCAGAGCATCAACGTTTCCCTTTTTTCAAAAGGGAAATTCCCTTATTCCGAATAGGATTCCTCGCATGAAAAGGGGAAACTTGACAGCTATGATCCAGAGCTGCGCATTCTAATACAAACCCCTCTTCCTCTATTTGCTGTATTTTTCTCGGGAGAAATTCCGCACGCTTCGGATTGGCAAGTAGCACTCGCCCTGCGTAAATTGATCACATGATGGGGTGCACCCACGCAACTTGAATGGCAGTGCCCATCAACTTTTTTGGGGGGGGGTCCGCCCCTTCCAACATTTTATCGGGGAGCCAAAGGGGACTCGGCCCCTAAGAATAAAGACCCACCTCCGCTCCCCCGGGACCAATTTGGATTTCTGCCTGGGCGCCGCGCTTTGGAGAGGAAAAGGGATGTTGCCACCCCTCGTGACTGGCCATCAAACGTCCCAATCAAATCAAGCCACTCGATATTTCTCCCCCCCCCCCTCAAAAGAAGCAGCAAAGTTTGCAAAAACTTCAGAGGGGAACCAGGAGGGGCGTCGGAGTGGACCTTCCCTCCCTCCTCCCATCGCTTAGGCCCCGTCAATGCTGCGCACACGTCGAGGCGGCGGGAGGCCCAGGGGCGCGCGCGGCTGTTTGCAAACCGCGCTGCTGCTCGGGGCTGCCGTCTGGTGGGCTTCCCGGCAGAGCTTCTCGGAAGCGGCTGCTGCGGAGCCTCCGCCGGCGGTGAGCGCGGAAAGGAGCCTGGTTTGGGGGCCCGGCTTGCGGGCCGAGGCCACCCTCCCCGTCCGGTATTTCTGGCTGCAGGCAGTCGGCAGCGACGGGCGCAACTTCACGCGCTCCCCGCCAGGTATTGCGCCGCGCGGGCGGGCGTCGGAGCAGCTTCTCCTGAGTCTCCTTCTGGGCCGGCCAAGGCGCCTCCGAGCGAGGTTTGGAGACCCGCCTCGCACGGGAGACGCCCAGCGCCGCGGCGTCTGGCGGACAGGAGGGCTCCCTGCTGCCCGACAGGTCCGGCTGCGCCCCGGAAGCCGCGCCTGCTTTGCAGGGCAAGGGGCAGCAGGCCCTCGTGAGGCGGGAAAGACGGCCAGGCGGGGCGGAAGGGTTGAGCATCTTCATGGAGAGTTTGGGGTTATTAGGATCCCCTGTGCGAAACCGTGAAGAGCTGCTGCTGCCGGTCAGTGTGGGCATTAGCGAGCTAGGTGGACTAGTAGCCCGGTTTGGCGTCGGGCAGCTTCCTGGGCATTCTTAGTACAGGCTCATATTTAAAACAAACAACCGGAAGAACAAGAAGAACCTTTTTCAGTGCTGTGCTAAATTTTTATTTTTTTAATCTACAGTAAGTAAAGGTAAAGGGACCCCTGACCATTAGAGGTCCAGTCGTGGCCGACTCTGGGGCTGCAGCGCTCATCTCGCTTTGTTGACCGAGGGAGCCGGCATACAGCTTCCGGGTCATGTGGCCAGCATGACTAAGCAGCTTCTGGCGAACCAGAGCAGCGCACAGAAACACCGTTTACCTTCCCGTCGGAGTGGTACCTATTTATCTACTTGCACTTTGACGTGCTTTCGAAGTGCTAGGTTGGCAGGAGCAGGGACCGAGCAACGGGAGCTCACCCCGTCGCGGGGATTCGAACCGCCGACCTTCTGATTGGCAAGTCCTAGGCTCTGTGGTTTAACCCACAGCGCCATCCGTGTCCCTGAATCTACACAGTGGGTGTGCGTTATTTTTGACGTGACACCCGGGCCTTGCCACCATCTCTGCTTGTGGAAGGTAGGCCGAAGTTGCAGGATGGAGGACACCTGCTCTTGGATCATATTCCTTGCAGAGGTTTCTTAGGTGCCGTTTGAGTCCAGCGTTAAGTCATGTTAAAAGCTGTGTGCAAGAGCTGGTCATAGGCATAGACGTAGCAATGATCCCATTCCCAGATTTAGACTCTTTCATTAGGAAAGGTTTCCTCCCCTTATTTATTTATTATTACATTTACATTTATATTCTGTCTTTCCTACAAGATATTCAAAAAATCCTCCCACTTTTACTCTTGCCACAGCCCTGTGAGGTAGGCTCGTCTGAGAGATAATGACTTCCACATGGCTCAATACAGATTTTAACTTGGGACCCCTTAGTCCTAGCTCAATACTCTTCATTGCTACACTGGCTCTACATATGGTAATAATAATACTTTATTATTTATACCCCGTCCATCTGGCTGGGTTTCCCCAGCCACTCTGGGCAGCTCCCAACAGAATATTAAAAACACGATAAAAACATCAAACATTAAAAACTTCCCTAAACAGGGCTGCTTTCAGATGTCTTCTAAAAGTCAGGTAGTTGTTTATTTCCTTGACATCTGATGGGAGGGCGTTCCACAGGGCGGGTGCCACTACCAAGAAGCTGAACATTGCCACCTGCAAACTGCTGGAAATCAAATGTTTAAAAAAAGAGATGGTCGCAGAGTCTGGCTCAAACAGGCTCATGTTGTTCCATGAGTTGGGAGTCCAATGATATTTGAAAGACCACAGATATTTGTTGTCCTTCCCCTCCTTTTAATCTCAAAATAAAGACTCCCCGACACCCAGCTTTGTATGTGAATGATGGATCTATTCCACAATCTAGTATGTTCCTTATCCCTGGTTCTGCCAGCAAGCTTTTCCTGCAAAGTCTGTTTTGGGATCGTGGGCCTGGGCAAAGCTATTTTCAGGGTCACAGGGCAGGCGTCATAGTTGACATATATGCGCCAGCAAGTAAGGACGGCAAGAAGAAATTTAAAGGCAAGAAGGAAGGTGGTTGCGCAAGAGTGATATACTTTCACACCCTTTCAAATGGAAGTTCAAGGTGAAAATGACAAGCAAGCTAATAGCCTGCCAACATCCTGAGGAGGTAGGATGCATCATCAAAGTGGCGGGAGCAAAACAGGCCCAACTTGCCTGCAACAGGGTTTGAGTATATTGCTAGGTCATCCGTAAAATAAGCTGCAAGAGGATATGGTTATTTCTGGTGAGCTGTAAGAAGAGCGGCTCATTTTGTACAATAGCAAAAAAATGTGTACATTAGGCAGGATCGTGCTTTCGTGCACTTGGCATTGGAACAACATGGTTGGCACGCTGTTCTGAAATGGCACACTCGCCAGACTTTTGCACAGGTATAAAGTTGACTGAGTAGTTGATCACAGTGGCGTAGCGTGGGGGGTGCAGGGGGGCCAGGCGCAACATCTGGGGGTTAGGGTTAGGGGGTGCAAATCCACGGGTTAGGGGGTGCAAATTACTTGCCTTGCCCCGGGTGCTGACAACCCACGCTACGCCACTGGTTGATCAACTTTCATTCTGTCCACAGTGCCAGGATTCAGACTGCTTCGCCTGCAAGCGCTCTTAACTCCTCTTCATATTTCTGTTTGTATTACTTGGCTTTGTTTACGTTGAGATGATAGCATAGCCTAAGGTAGCATCTTCTGTTTTCATCCTTTTTTAAATTGTCAGTTTACATTAAGGCTGATTCACTCGTGATGTGGGTACAAGTTGTGGCTGTATTTGCCAGCCTGTATCAAATTCTGTGACTTTCCTGCTCTTGCATGGGATCAAAGAATTGCACACGGCTGTGTTTTCGTAAGGAAGAATAGCTAATGCTGAGAGACATGAAAACAAGGTTATTAATTCTGCTACTGAAGTGGCATTGTAATTGGAGAGTTTCCGAGTCACAAAATACGATAGAGGTGCCTAACATTATGCCTGATGTTGAGAGAGTGAATAGGGATATACGGTATATAAAAAGTTTTCCCTCTTGTAATACTAAAACTCGGGCGCTTCCATTGAAGTTGAATGGTAGAAGATGCAGGAGAGACAAAAGAAAGTACTTCTTTACACAGCACATAGTTAAGATATGTGTTCCCACAAGAGGTAGTGATGCCCAACAACTTGGATGGCTTTTAGAATGAGATTAGATAAATTCACAGGGATGTGGGTGGCGCTGTGGATTAAACCACAGAGCCTAGGACTTGCCGACCGGGGGGGAGCTCCCGTTGCTCGGTCCCTGCTCCTGCCAACCTAGCAGTTTGAAAGCACGTCAGAGTGCAAGTAGAGTGCGGGAAGGTAAACGGCGTTTCCATGCGCTGCTCTGGTTCGCCAGAAGCGGCTTCGTCATGCTGGCCACATGACCCAGAAGCTGTATGCCGGCTCCCTCGGTCAGTAAAGCAAGATGAGCGCCACAACCCCAGAGTCGGTCACGACTGGACCTAATGGTCAGGGGTCCCTTTACCTTTACCTTTACCTTTAGATAAATTGACAGCAGTTAAGTTTATCATTGGTTTCGAACCATGATAGCTTTCAGCCCCTCCATTGTTGGAGAAGGTGCCTCTGGATACCAGTTGCTTGGAATGAAAACTGGGGAGAGTACAGGTAGAATATAGTCATTGTGGCTATCAGCTGTTGATCTGATTCAGCAGGGCTTATCTTATACATACATACATACATACATACATACATACATACATTGTTTTATTTGTGTGCCGCATTTCTATAGCCAAAACCATACTCAAGGCCACTTACAGCATGAAAAAACTACATAAGTACAAACGTAACGAAAGTAGTCCTCAACAATAAATTAAAACATCAAAAAGTAGACAAATCAAATCAAACAATTTTTGCATAAATCACAATTAGGTCCAAAACAAAGATACAAAAAGTTAACAGCAACAACAACCCTCCCCAGCAAACCTCTTAAACAATGCCCTAGGCCAAGAGTCTGTTCAGCAGCCTCAACTTTTGTAGCTGGAGTCAGTCCGGGCCCTGCCCTCCCAGGTCAGGTGGGTGGGGGACCTCACAGCCAAGGTGTTATTAACTTAAAGCAAGTAACACAGAATGTCTAAAGTTATATCTGTTTTCTTCTTCTTTAGGAAATGTACAGTTTGAAGTGAAAATCAAACCCATCTCCCCCAAAGAAGTCGTCCAGATCCATGTCCCTAAGTTTCTGGACAGGAATGATGGCTCCTTTCTCATGCGATATCGGTTGTACGGAAGTATCAAGGAAGGCTTAAAGGTGGAGATTCAGCACATGTTGCTGAATCTCCCTATATCCTGAAGGGTAACGTGGTTGAGTTTTTTCTCCTGAATTTCAAGGGCTCTGACCCGCTGGGCATGCTCAGTTGATCGGCAGCGTAGGGGAGAACACCTGTAAAACCGAACTGGCATGTATGTGTAGACAACCAGAAACTTAACAGACCTTATGCAGGCAATTAACTGCCTCCAAAAGAAAAAAAGTTCTCTTGAAAATGGCTCCCTTTTTGCATTGCAGAGACCTGGATAAGAAAGATTGGTTTAAACCAGGGTTTCCCAAACTTGGGTCTCCAGCTGTTTTTGGACTACAACTCCCACCATCCCTAGCTAACAGGACCAATGGTCAGGGATGGTGGGAACTGTAGTCCAAAAACAGCTGAACAGTCAAGCTTGGGAAACCTTGGTTTGAACCAAAAGAAAGTCATATGTACTGGGGCTGATGGGAGTTGTATTCCAAAACAGCTGGAAGGCACAAGGTTAGTAAAGGCTGGTAAAAAACATTGATGCTGATGCTTATGAGAGTAGATGTGTTGGAACACCTTGCAGAAGGGCCATCTTGAATTCATGGAATATTTTATAAAGGTCATCCTCTGTCTTTTTCAGGTCCAGTTTATCATGAATATTGCGAATGCCCGGAAGAAGATGCTCAGATTTGGGAGAAAAGTCTTTCATGTCCTTCAGAGCACCCTCAGATTACCAAAGATTTCGCTGTGTTTCCCAGCATTGATCTTCAGCGGATGTTTGATGAGGTTCCACGAAGATTTGCCCAAAAGATGGGAGCCATTGTTCATTTACTGTCATCAGCAATCACATCTATCGCCGGTCCTTGGGGAAGTATACAGACTTCAAAATGTTCTCGGATGAAATGTTGCTGTCACTGGCAAGGAAGGTATATTTCCACAGATACTCGCTTAGTACACACTGGCCATGTTTGCACATAATGCGAGGATGGCTAACCTGTGGCTCTTGCAGGTGTTCTTGAACTACAACTCCAATCATTGCTGAGCCTTGGCCGGTTGGGGATGATGGGAATAGTAGCTCAGCAAGTTCTGAAGACCACAGCTTAGCCACCCTGACCCTAAACAATGTTCTTTTTAGCACATTTGCAAGCCTTTGCCTCATATACTCCCATTCTGCCTTCACCTCCTCCCACATAGCTGCATTGTTAAGTAAAACAGAAAGTGCGGTCTTCCAAAGTTGCCCTCCTACCTGCGCAGTAAGAGGGGAGCACACACTCCATCTCATCCATGTTGCACTAAGCCATGGCATAGTGTGGTGTGCAAAATGCAGCAGTATATAACAGACATCCACCAGAGGGGTCTGCACACCAGCAATATCCTTTGATCAGAGTCCTGGTGCTCAGCTACATTAGTAAAAAAAAGCAATTTGGATGCGCTATAAACATGCAACACCAGATGGCAACAGAGAGCAGGAAATTTTAAAATGCAATTTTCCATAGAGATTTTTTTCTTTTGTTAAAACTATCTAATTTCTGACTTATTTATAGCGTTCCCCCCTGCCCTGGGTTTAGATCCATCCCAAGGCTCTCAATTGAGACTTGCTTCTGAGTAGATATGTGTAGAATTGTGCGGGAAGTCTCAAATTTGCAGGTGCGCTCACCTCTCTCAAGCTTTTCAGTGTGTATTGAGTGATAGCATGCAAGTTGGCAGCTTCAAATAAACGATTTGCCCTATGTTGGGAGCCACTATCAGCAGAGGGGGAGTAAATCAGATGTGCATCGAAATGTGCTTCCCCATCTATATTGGGATGCACACTTGAATGCACAACCAAAGGTTCCGCTGAAAGCTTCTCACTCGGATGGACATCCAATTTTGCCTGTGGTTTCTGAACCAGCGAATCACACAGACGAGGATTTTCTATCTCTGGTTGGATTGGGACAAGGTAGGATAGATGGGGCCCAGCTATGAGAACATAGGAAGAGCTCTTCTACTGAGCCAGACCCATTGGTCAATCTAGTTCAATATTGTCTACACTGGCAGGCAGTAGCTCTTTGAGTTTCAGGCAGGAGACATTACCAGTCCCAACTGGAGACCCTGCAGATGCTCCAAGTTCATTCATAAAAAAGAGGAAACATTTGGGGGGTGGGATGTAACCGAAACAACAACGAAAATGGTAGGACAAAATACAGAGACTAAAACATTTTTTTATAGGGGACCACCAAATTTGGCTTTTTAATCTATAACAGCTTGTTGATCCATAACACTGGGTTAATTGTTACATCATGTGGAAGCTAAAGGAACTTGAACTACTACTGATTTATTACTTATACACTGCCCATCTGGCCAGGCCTCCCCAGCCACTCTGGGCGGCTTCCAACAGGATATTAAAAACACAGCAAAACATCAAACATTAAAAACTTCCCTAAACAGGGGCTGCCTTCAGGTGTCTTCTAAAAGTCAGGTGGTTGTTTATTTCCTTGACATCTGATGGGAGGGCGTTCCACAGAGTGGGCCCCACCACCAAGAAGGCCCTCTGCCTGGTTCCCTGTAACCTCACTTCTCGCAGGGAGGGAACCGCCAGAAGGCCCTTGGAGCTGAACGATGGAGATGGAGACGCTCCTTCAGGTATACTATAAAGGTGTTTTGGCTTGTTTTAGGTTCACCTTCCTGATGTGGAATTTTACCTCAATGTTGCGGATTGGCCTGTTGAGCATCGGAAAGCAAACGACACCCCTGGCCCCCTGCCTATCCTTTCCTGGTGTGGCTCTCTGGATTCAGCAGACCTGGTGCTTCCAACCTACGATGTCACCCATTCAACCCTAGAAACTCTGCAAGGCGTCACAAATGACCTCCTGTCTATTCAAGGAAACACAGGTAACATGGGAATCTGTGTGTGGGTTTTTTTCCAGACAGAGATAAGCATGTAAGAAGTGTCTGCTGGATCAGGACATCTGCTCCAGCATCCTGTTCTCACATGGCCAATCAGATGCCAACAGGCAGCCCTGTTTAGGGACGTTTTTAATGTTTAATAGGTTATTGTATTTTAATATTCTGTTGGAAGGTGCCCAGAGTGTCTGGGGAAACCCAGCCGGAAGGGCGGGGTATAAATAAATTATTAATAATAATAATAATAATAATAATACTTGAAGCCCCAAAGCAGAGCCTGTGTACAATAGCATCCCCCACACCTGTGATCGCAGAATCTGGCATTTCAGAGTGGATAAAAATCATTTTTTTAAAAAAAAGGATTTTTTAAATTTTAAATCAGATTTTTTAAATTTAAATTGGATTTAAAAAAAAATAATTTGGTTTTTTAAAATAAAATGCTTTCGGAGGGAAAAATGTTTCTAAAGATCGTTTTCTATTTAAGTTACATTATAGTCCAAAGGCTATTCATCAGGAAATAAGGATTTGTTTTAAGTTTTTCATGTGTACAAAGTTGTTGTTCTTATTTAAATGTTTAACCACATCAGTTAACAAACATGGATACATATGCTATAATGTTATTGTTTTAGTTAAATATTTTTTTTAAATTGTTATTAAGGAAATGTTTGTTTTGCTCCGTCCAATAAGGTACAGCAAAAAAGTTGTCCAAATTATAAACAGTTAATAAACAGCCAGTGTTAAGAGCGGTAGTCTTGTAATCTGGGGAACCGGGTTCGTGTCTCCGCTCCTCCACATGCAGCTGCTGGGTGACCTTGGGCCAGCCACACTTCTCTGAAGTCTCTCAGCCCCACTCACCTCACAGAGTGTTTGTTGTGGGGGAGGAAGGGAAAGGAGATTGATAGCCGCTTTGAGACTCCTGAAGGGGAGTGAAAGGCGGGATATCAAATCCAAACTCTTCTTATTATTATTATTATTAAACCTCACAATAATTTCATAATTATCTGTCTATGTATTTCTAATAGTATAACCAAATCAGTAATTTTTGATATAACTGTAAAAACTACTCTGAAAATTTATTATTCCAAAAATGAAACCTTCATTCTATGCCAGCAAGAATGAGTCTTTCTATAAAAAAATGATTTAAATCAAGTCTTACTGACTAGTGATTTAAATCGTGATTTAAATCGATTTGATTTAAATCAAATCCACCCTGCGGTATTCAGAGACATAGTGCCTCCCGTGGCAGAGGAAGAATAGTATTTTGAACATTGATAATGGGTGGGGTGGGGGTGTCCTTAGCAAATCTGCCTCGTTGAAGAAAAATAATACTGATCGCAAATTGTAATCTCTGGAGGACAAATATTAGGCCTCCCAAGTTGCTTAGGGCATTTTGGTGTGCTGGCTGGGGCTGATGGGAGTTGTAGTCCAAAACATCTGGAAGGCACCAGGTTGGCAAAAGCCGCATTAGGACTTCCAAGATTTCTGTTCTCCCTCCTCCTTTATTCTATCACCCGTTAATTCCAGGACCTGCCTGGGACAACAAAACGGAACAAGGATTCTTCAGAGATCGAGACAGCCGGGAAGAACGGCTTCAGCTGGTGCAACTCTCCAGGGAAAACCCAGAACTGCTGGATGCTGGAATAACAGGTTACTTCTTCTTCCGAGAAAAGGAGGTGGAGTTGGGGAAGGCTCCCTTGATGGGGTTCTTTGACTTCTTTAAGGTATACCGCCTATCTTGCTAACACCGAGAGGAGACAGACAAATGTCCTTGTTTTTCATTTTCTCTTGAAGCTCTGATTTAAGAGCCAGTTTCAGTGTTAAGGAACATCCTGCTTGGAAACTAGTGCCTCATTTAAACATGCAATATTGCATACTTGTTTTTTTTTTATAATACTTTTTATTGATTTTAACATATAAATTATAATACATACCACAAAACTTTATCACTTATACAATCTTTTTGGACTTCCATCAGCACCTCTGATGATCCACCGTTTTAATCACTTCTTATGCATTTCTTAACTTTATATTACCTTTAAATTTCTTAACTAATCATCCTCCCCCTTATCCATTTTTGCAATAATTCCAATAATACTCCTCACAAAACTTCTTGCAAACCTACAAACATCGTCTGATCTTCACAAATACTTTTCAAATAATCCGTAAATTTACTCCACTCTTCTGTGAATCTCTGGTCCCGCCGATTTCAAATCCTTCCTGTTAGTTTGTCCAGTTCTGCATAGTCCATTAATTTCGTCCTCCATTCTTCTTTCGTCGGTAATTCTTCTTGCATTCATTTTTGGGCCAATAATATTCTTGCTGCCATTGTTGCATATAAAAAGAGCTTGCATTCCTTTCTATTTATATCACTTCCTACAATGCCCAGTAAAAATGCTTCTGGTTTCTTTATAAATGTATATTTCAACATTTTTTTCATTTCATTATATATCATCTCCCAGAAGCTTTTTACCTTTTTACATTCCCTCAATATTGCATACTTGTGTGTTTTACTACGAGCGTATACCCATTGCCTATCATTTCCTCCAGCTTCAATGCATCCAAAATACATGCCTGTGTGATCATCACACCTGAGATTGCGTATGTGGGTTGTGATCTGAACAGCAGCAGAGGTAGGAATTTTGGAGACTTTGAAGCAGCCTCCGTTTCAAAATGGACAAAAAAGATAAGGATGGCGATAAGTCATGTTGACGGCATATTGCCGCCGGGATCACAGAGTCAGTAGGTCTAGGAATACCAGTTGCTGGAGAGAGGTATTGCACTCATATCCTGCTTATGGGCTTTCCATAGACATCTAGTTGGTGACTTTAGAAGCAGGCTGCTGAATTAGATGGTTGTTTGGTCTGCTCGCAGCGGCGCTTTTATGTACTCTTTGAAACATGAGATTTTTTCCTTTATACCACTTCAGGCTTATTTGTACACCCAACACAGTGTACAGTGGTACCTCAGGTTACATACAGTTCAGGTTACATACGCTTCAAGTTACAGACTCCGCCAACCCAGAAATAGTACCTCAGGTTAAGAACTTTGCTTCAGGATGAGAACAGAAATCGTGCTCCGGCGATTCACTATTCACGAAGGACTATTTCTGGGTTAGCGGAGTCTGTAACCTGAAGCATATGTAACCTGAAGAGTATGTAACCTGAGGTACCACTGTACTGGGTCTCCTTTGATGTCAAGTTCTGGTTGTCATTTAACTCATGTTGCATCAGCAGACCCCCAGAGTTTTAGGTAGGGCTTATCCGATGGGTTGCTTTCTGTGGTTTGAAGGAGAGCTCACAAAACCCTCTTGGACGTGGCTGGAGTTTCCTATCAGGTACTTCGGATTGCAGCCTCAGGCTGAAAGGTGACCAGAAAACAGATAGGGTTTGTTGCTGTTACCCAAACTGTGAAACGATTTAACTTAGCCAAGGGTGCAGTGCTTGATCCCAATGCATGCTTGGTTCATGCTGCTTTCCTCCTCCTCCTCCTCTCCCCTCAGTACAAATACCAAGTGAGTCTAGATGGCACAGTTGCAGCCTACAGGTTTCCCTACCTCATGCTGGGGGAAAGCCTT
Source organism: Podarcis gaigeae (assembly GCF_964106915.1). Lineage (NCBI taxonomy): Eukaryota > Metazoa > Chordata > Lepidosauria > Squamata > Lacertidae > Podarcis > Podarcis gaigeae. The sequence continues at coordinate 85,401,738 of NC_139677.1, forward strand.
GTGATCAAGCAGGCTTCACAGTACTACGAGCACTTCTATAAGGAGCTGGCGCCGTGGACCCACTACGTTCCTGTTAAAAGAAACTTGGAAGACTTGCTGGAAAGAATAAAGTGGGCCAAGGTAATCATCCTTGCCGCAGAAGAAAAACTGGGTACAGTGGTACCTCAGGTTACATACGCTTAAGGTTACATACGCTTCAGGTTACAGACTCCACTAACCCAGAAATAGTGCTTCAGGTTAAGAACTTTGCTTCAGGATAAGAACAGAAATTGGGCTCCAGTGGCACAGCAGCAGCAGGAGGCCCCATTAGCTAAAATGGTGCTTCAGTTTCAGGTTAAGAACAGACCTCTGGAACGAATTAAATACTTAACCTGAGGTACCACTGTATTATAGATTGCAGCACCATTTCCCAGCTGTAGTCTGTTTTAAAGAAAACATGAGGATAGATAAGCCATGTTCCTGCTATCCTTATAGGAATAACAACAACAACAATAATAATAATAATAATTTTTTATTCATACCCCGCCCTCCCTGGCCAGAGCTGGGCTCAGGGCGGCTAACACCAGTAAAATTACAATAAAAACATAATAGGGGAAAAAGGGGGGGAAACCAATTTAAAATACGGGTTAAAATACAATTTAAAATGCACCCTCATTTTAATAGTAGCCCATGTGCATCAGCACCTAAGCTCAGCACCTTTCAGCTTCTCCGGATGTGATAGGATGAGCGTCCAGCAGAAGTTATAGTTTGGTTCTCATAGCTTTGAAAACCTCCCTAGGTTGGAATCACAAGCCACAGCTGGCAAGTTGTAACTGCCAGCCCACGGTGGAGTGTGTTCAGACTCTTTGTGGTTTAGGTTGGAACTGAGAACTTAATAGATGAAGAGACAAGTGTAGTTGTTTAAAAAATACCAACCTTCCAAAAGTTCTACTCTGGAGAAGAGGGAGGAAAACACTAGGAACTTTGAAACATAGCCCCAGAACTACAAAGTACAAATTCGCAATTGTGTTCTTCTGTATCTTCAATCTAAGCCGCATTTTCTTGTATTAACAGGGATGGGTCTATTCTTCAGCTCCGCGGCACATAAATGCGTAATGATTATATGGGTGGAAGAAGACAATTACTGCTCTGTGTTCTGAGTAACCAAATCCATGTGAGAGATGTCAAACCTGTCTGTACACTTAGCTGTTGCTTGGGCAATAAGGGTAGCTTTCCTGAAATTAAGAAATCCCTCTCCCTAACTGTGCCAAGCTGCTACTGCTGCTTGGGGGAGGATAATATCATTAAAGCTTTGGATAAAGTGTGGGTAAAAGTATGAAAAGACTGGAATTAACTTTGGAGGTTCTTTCTTTGTGTAGGCTTGTACAATACAGTAGCTGTCCATAGCTTAGCATTTCTGCAGCTGCTGAAAATCTGAGCGCTCCTTCTTGCTGAACACAATCGCATAAGACTCCTTAGTATATCCTACCTTACTAACGGAAGTTCTCAAGGTGGCTTAGGATAGGATAGGATAGGATAGGATAGGATAGGATAGGATAGGATAGGATAGGATAGAATAGAATAGAATAGACAGTTACAATACAGTAGTTACTACAACAGCTGAGACTCCAGGCCAAGTATTGATGCTTGAACACAGTTCGTTTCTAATCCTTAGGAAAATGATGAAGAAGTCAGAAAAATTGCCAAGGAAGGGCAGGCAGCTGCAAGAGAACTACTGCAGCCTCATCGGTTTTATTGCTACTATTTCAAAGTGTTCCAAGTTAGTCCGGATTTCAGTCTATGCTTATGCTGTTCCAAACCATACCGTCCACTCTCTCATGAAACTTGACCGTGGTGGTCTTAAAATGGTCTGGTTTCACAGCAAAGCAGGATCTGGAACCATGGTTTGCTCCTGCCTCACTAACCATAGTTTAAACCAGGGACAGGCCACATATCCTGCTGAGAGGTGGTTGAGGAGCCAGCCACACATGTGTAATCGCACAATCATTTCTCTCGCTAAATTGAAGTTGTACAATTAAAGTGGATTTGACCCTCTTGCAGCACAAGAAATCCACTTCCAGGAATTTTGGGGGACTTCTTGCAGTAGGGAAAGTGATAAGAAAATGCTTCGGAAAGTGCAGGATAACCTTTGCTTGACAAAACATTGTATAAACTTCCTGCAAAAAATAAATCACTCATTAAGGAGTGATGTTGTATAATGTCCCCACAAACGTTTAAGCTCAATAAACAGGGTAAACATGCTGGAAATGACCAGGGTTGTGAAAGGGAGAGATGTTTTTGTTTTGAATAGTCTGCTGTTGTTTCAGTTTCTTTCCAACCTGTTTTACATATTTCAGAAATATGCTGAACGCCAAGCTGGTAGACCTGAAATACGGGATGGGATGGAATTTGTACCTCAGCCTCATGACAGGACTTCAGTCTGCAGCTGCCACAGGAAAAAGCCTTCAAAGGAAGAGTTATAAGTAACCCTGCCAAATGAGATCAAATATATAGCCTGTTGCAAGAATGAGGCAGGACCTAAAATCACATTTAACACTGTGGAATGTGGAACTAGCTTGTTCATGGAGAAATATTCACGATTCAGTCCTACAGCGTCTGTTCAGAAGTAAGCACCATTCAGTTTGATGGGGCTTGCTTTTCGCTAAGTGTGTGTTGGAGTGTTGTCTTGGATACCTTCCTTTGCTCTCTGTTTCCTCTACAAGTTGCCATGTGTGCCTTTTAAAAATCTGAACAGGGAATATATAATGGTGAGGAAAGCTCTCAGACAGACTGTGTCCTTCCCTTGCATGAAGTGTTTATGGGGCTAGTTTTCTAGATCACTTTCAAAGCACTCCATATAATTTGTCTCCTTAATCTTCGCAGCAGCCAGTTAAGGCAGGTCAGTGTTATTTGCTGTGTAATACAACTAAGGCTTGAGGGCACCCTAGATTAGCGAGTTTACACCTAGAGTGTGATTATGAACAGGGTCTCCGCAGTTCACACACCCTCCCTTAGCGACTTTACCAGCTGCCTTGGCATAGATGCTTAATTTTTATTAGCGATGGGGAGAAATTGGTCTGTTTCTTCATATTCCTTGTCTAAATCGGATCCTGCTGTTTAATGACTGAAACTCATTTTAAGAGCAGTTCTGCACATTGTATAGAATGAAGTGGTAGAATTATGGGCTGTTTTGTTAATTATTTGTTGGGTTTAGATACCACCCTTCCTCTCAAAGGAAGGCTAGGGCAGCATTTGTGTGTAGGGGGGGTGTACCACATTTCCCCATGTAAAAACGGAATAACTCTCTTGTTCAAATATCACTTCAGCTACAAATTCTGTAAGCAGCTACTAACCCTGAGTCTCAATTCCCATCTGAATCGGCGGCTTTGCATGTAAAAAGGTCATAGGTTCAGTCCCAAATTAAAGGATGCCACATAGCAGGGCTTGAGCAAGACTTTAACCTAGACTTGGGGCAGCTGTTAGCTGATTTTTAGCATAGTCCAGGGATAGATAGCCTGTCCCCTCCTGATGTTGTTGGGGACCAACTCCCATTATATCTGATAATCAGCCATGCTGGGTGAAGGCTCAAGAGAGTTGGGAGTTCAACAGCTGGAAGACCACGGGTTCCTCATCCCTGATACAGTCAGTGCTGAGCCTGAATAATTGATCTAATGATGCAAGGCAACTTGTTCTGAAGGAGCGTCTCCACCCCCATTGTTCAGCCCCAGACACTGAGGTCCCGCTCCGAGGGCCTTCTGGTGGTTCCCTCGCTGTGAGAAGTAAGGTTCCAAGGACCCAAGCAGTGGGCCTTCTCGGTAGTCGTGCCCGCCATGTGGAACGCCTTCCTGTCAAATGTCAAGGAAATAAACATGTATCTGTCTTTTAGAAGACATCTGAAGGCAGCCCTGTACAGGGACGTTTTTAATGGTTGATGTTTTATTGTGTTTTTAATATCCTGTTGGAAGCTGCCCAGAGTGGCTGGGGAAACCCAGTCAGGGGGCGGCAAAGAAATAATAAATTATTATTATTATTATTATTATTATTATTATTATTATTATTATTATTTGTAGGAAGTATACAGAGGGGACACTTATCTCCCCTGAATTTCTTACTATTCTAACCTCTGGCGTGTTTTCCAGGCCATTTAGACAAATGAAATGTAGGTGTGCCATAAACGGCTTTGCAGACAGGTGAACTCTTAATGTTGTTGAGCAAGTGTTGTACATGTATGAATCTGTCAATTGAGTTAGTGTTGTTATCATTAATACAAGTTGCATCTTGTATTTCAGAATAGGCACCTACCAAAAAGCTGCCTCCCGGATCTTTAAATTAGGTCACTGTGTAAAAGCACTGGAGTATTTTTTGAAGTTGCTGTGTAACAAGACTCCACCCCCCATTAACAGGAAAGGAAAGCTTGCAAAAATCTGCCAACGGAGCTCTGTCGTGGAATTGAACCACATCACCTATGAAGTTAACTGTTCATGATTCCCTGCCACCAGAAAGGCTTTGCTTGGGGTATCATTTAATCAAAATATCTGCTGAACCTAAAAAAGAAGAAACGTAAGTTGATGGAAGGCAAATGTTGGGTAGTATCTCTTCTAGGTGCACAGAAATTATGTATAGTGAGAATCAGGCAAGCACAGAGCTACCTACCCCAGCTTTTTCTAGAGCAAACCTTAATTCATATTTATCAATCCACCACAAAGCCCCGTTTGTCACACATGGAGCCAATGAACTGGTGTGAGATTAATCCTATTCCTTGATGGTATTTGCTACATATGGATATATTTTAATTTTACACCAGGAATGTTGTGAACCTGTGGCCCTCCAGATGTTTTTGGACTCTCAGCTCCCATCAGGCCCAGAATACATGGCCAATGGTCAGCGATATTGGGAGTTGTTCTCCAAAACTTCTGAAGAGCACCATCTTCAGGTTCATCGTCTCCGATATACACCATGCCCAGATTTATAAACGAACTCCTTTTTGTAAGCAGTAGGTGACTCTGGTAAAGTGCTGTTTTGGTGACACTTTCATCTGGATTCCAGATGCCCAAAGCAAAAAATTAAATTAGGGGAGCTGCTTTATTTAAAAGGTGCTGAAAGCATACTCAGCAAATAATCCTGTGGATGGAGGTTTGAGGAGAAAATGAATCATAGCTGCAGTCCAGCCCAATATTATGTTCTGTGCAATCCTCTACACATCTATTTAGAAGCAAGTCCCACAGAGTTCAGCAGGGTTGAAGTCCACACACAAGTGCCGCAGCTGTTTAAAACAGCACATAAGCCTGGATGTAAGCCTCAGTAAACTACTTGCAAAGGATTGGGCTGCATGTCCCATTGATTCCAATGAGAAAATGTAACACGTTTTACAATGCAATCCTTTTCACATTCATCACTTTTTTTTGTTGCTGACCTAATACAGCATTAGCCAAATCTACAACATCAGCAGTAGCATCCGTAAATCAGGGTTGGTTGTTTTAAAGCAACATGGACTCATTTCAAACAACTGCTTTTGTTTGTGGTGTTATTACTAACCACAATAGTTTACATTCCTTATGTGTTTATAGCATTCAGTCCATTTATGACTGATTCAAAGGTCCTTCAGATCTGTATAGCAAATCAAGATCTTCATCTAAAACTTCAGCTTTTTCTGGTTACTTGAGTTTATGTTTCTGGTTTCTCATTCTTGAAAAATTTGGATTCTCTGGAATAAATCATGTGGAAGAGGGTTTTTCAACCTACGCTGCAGTTTTGTTCCTTGTGTTTCGTAAAAGGGCACTACCGCAATATAAAGCACAGGGCAGAAAGCAGGAGACCTGCCTACAGGCCTCGTCTTGACCAGGCCTGCACAGCTTGTGACTCACCAAGCCAAACAGAACATGCCAGACATGGATTGTTGATGTCTAGTTCCTTGACAGCCCCATTTTTGTGCTCTGTGATCTATGTAGTTACGCCAGGGGGCACCTGTAGGCACTGGTGTAGCTCCCTGTGCCTTTTATGGTGTCTGCAAGAGTCAGCAAATCTCTTCTCCAGAATCCACAATGACAGAGAGGCTGTTTGCAACTAATAAAACAGAACAAACCCACCACCAATGCACTGTTATTGCATCAAGGTTATTTGCAATCTGTTATTGCAGAGTACAGCCGCAATAAAACCTTTTGCAGGTGTAAAACCGTATTGAAAGCTGGAATATGCAGGTCTGCCCCAATGGCATCAGGAGCGCAAGTACTCGTGAATTAACAAAAAGAATCTATGGAAGGGCCCAAATAGTCACATATAAGGAAAGGGAAGAGATTGAATGACAAGATCAACATTTATCTTAATGTTATTTGTGTATATGATTCATGCTTTCATATGAAATAAGCTAAGGTCAGTGTGAACACTTCCACTACTTTTCATGGAAGCGGGCTTCCGAGTGACTCGGCAACAAAACACTTCAGTTTCCTTGAATGATTTGTTCTATCCAAGTAAGAACATACCCTAGACAGGGACTGCTTGAACTTCTGCTTGAATATTGAAACGGGCGCTGAACATTAACCTTTCCACCTATTTTGTGTGCTTCAGTCCTTGTGAACAAGACAAAGCAAGAGCTGAACTCTGATCTTCAGTACTGTTCTTTGGTTTGTCTGCGTGTTTTTCCCTCCCCAGCTGCTGAGAACAGTTTGACTAGTTTCATTTTATTTTGGGAACATGCAACCTCTGCCCTTACCAAGATTGCTGGGATGCAAGACACTTTTGTTGCTAAGGGCTATACCTAAGATCAAACAGAGCTTCAAATAGGTAGTTTGGCTCAAATCTCAGTAGCTACTTCATATGCAGGTGAAGAGCATATTTGTCGCGCTTGTCTGTGATTTATCTTTGGCTAGAGAAAGCTGTAGAGACCAACATGGGAGAGACATGTTTTATTGCAGCTTGGACAGATGAAGGTGTCTGGTTTCACTGTTACAGATGTACCATGGCATTTCTTCTCTTTGCACTCCTCTCTGCAGTCATTACTGCTCTGGTGACTGTTGCGGACACACAACCTGACTGTCTCCAGGCACTGCGGTCGTCTGCAAGGGATTCCCATGTGGCAGGGTTAATGTTGCCAGTCTTCATATCACATTTGCAGACATCTTTATAACGCAATTGGTCTGCCAACAGGCCTGGTATCTGAAGCCAACTCTCTGTAGCACATCCTTGGGGATCGTGCCGTGTTCAATTCTTTGTACATGACCAAGCCATTGTATAAATCTCTAAGACATAAGTGTGAACATGCCGGGAAGGTAGGCTTGGAAGAGCACATCTTTGAGACTCTGTCCTGCCATATGATGCTCCAAATCTTCCTGATACAACACATATGGAAGTCACTGAGAATTTGCTTCTGGCAGGTGTAAGTTGCCCGTGACTCACTTCCATAAAGCAGAATGCTCAACACGCAAGCCTGGTAGATCTTCATCTTTGTATTGTTTGTTAGCGTCACATTCTCTCATATCCTTTTGGAGGGGTGTGCCGTTGTCATAGCTACATTACCAAAACTCCTATCCAATCAAGTGTCGACTGGGAGGTTGCTATTTATGGTGGAGCCCATCTACCACCACAAGCATGTGGTCACCAGTGCTGGTGCATGGAGTGCTGGTGACATCCTGACCCAAGATTTATTTCAGACAATTTACTGGAATTCAACCACAGAATTAAGTATCCAGAAAACCTCTTTAAGTGAAGATATTACTTGTTCTTGTGGCTGTGAAAATGTCTTGGAAATTGGAGAGGTGGGGATGGCTAGTGAGATGGAAGCTATATATAAATTAATGAAACCATAAATATGAGCAGCAGAAGCATATTAAATGGCAAATTTTGTACAGTTTATTCAGACTACAGTGGAGATGGTGAGGGTTTTATAATGTGCAGTATTGGTTACCTTAATCAGGATGTAACACTGCGTATTCACAGCTGTGGTTATAAGGAGAAGTCCTTTAACCAGGACAGTCGTTCCCAAAATCCCCCGCTCCCCATGTACACACATACACCCCCCACATGAAAACTTGTTGGCTCACTTAATGACATTTTCTACCTGTTGTAGCAATTGTAATGCACTGTGCTAGACACTGTTTCTGAACTGTATTTTTATTGTGTCTTTTACTTCTTACAACAAATTGAATTCCACAGAATTCAAAACATAGATGAATACAATAAAATAAAGTATAAGAAACAAAAGTAACATTTAAAAAAAATCAGTATAAATATTTAGTGTGATGGATATGTCATCTCCAAATCCACAGGCATGTTGCAAACCAGCTGAATGAAGCTCTGGGCTGCTGGTAGCCTGTTGACCAATTTGGGAACCTTTGAACTTAATTAACTAAGAATTAATGCCTCTTAATTATTCCCTATTGGAACTAGCTAGGAGTAATTACAATTGACCTGGGATAGACATGCTAGATCTTGTGGTTTCGAAGGTGTGTTATTTATGGCGTGGCTTAATATTCCACCTTTTTCTGAGGGCTGAGGATAACTCTTCGCAATATAATTTCATGGGTTATTATTTATTAAATGTATATACTGCCCTATACCCACAGGTCTTGGCGGGGGGGGGGGGGGCAGTTCGCAAGATAAAATTGCAATATAAAAACATGAAATACACAACCAAAATAAAACAAAAACAAAAGCAACGCCCTCCCAAGTCCTTAAAGGATCAGTTAAAAAAAGAATGACTCCCCGGGATAAGTGCTAATAATAATAATAATAATAATAATAATAATAATAATAATAATAATATTTTTTGCAGTTGCCTCTTTTAGAGCCTTTGCTCTGTTGCCATTCACAGGTGATTGCAAAAAAACCGACAAAACAACTTCACCTGCTACTAATTTCTGATAATAAATTAGCTCTTGTTAACATGGGCAGAAACAAGGTTGCTAATTACTTTTTATGTATTTATCGCGCCCGTTTTCGAAGACGGATGGACCTTCCCAACGGCAATGAAGCTAGACCGGGCCGAAGCTGCGCTGCTCCGCCTGCCTTCCCCTCTTCCACCCGGGGCTCCTCTTCATGCCCCTCCCTGGCTCGCCTCAGGCCGGGGAAGGGACTAGGCCGAGAAGCCTCCGGGGGTTCCTATGGCAACCGGAAAACACCCCGCGAGCGGGACGCGAGAGACGAAGGCCGCTTCCTTATGGGCGCGAGGGTAAAAAGGGACCCGGGGGTGGGACGAGGGGAAGGGAGGCTCCGAGGAGGGGAAAGCCGCCACCACTGCACTCGGGGGGCGCAGAAACGCGGAAGGGAATATGGTAGAACCTGTGCATGCATTTCTTGGAGCATTCACACGTGCGCGCACACACAGGTTCTGTTTGTGTGGTGACGCTTCCTAACTTTCAGGTGGGGCTTCTTTGGCCTTTTCCTTGGGGACGAAGGGCTCTTCCAGACGGGTGGTTTATTTGGCATTCGCCCTTATTTGTTTGCTGTTGAAGGCGCATTCCCCGTTTGTGGGGAAGTTAGATTACTTGGCATATCAGCAAATGTTATATGCACCACACCCACCCTGCTTTCCAGTTTAAATTTCCATCACTTTCCTTACGGCAAAAAAACCCAGTTCTTTGGGGGAAGTGCAGGGTATTTGTGTGTGCGTGCGCGCAAAACTGCCAAACAAACTCGACAATTACACAACCAGAATCCCACCTTAAATAGCAGCAGTCTGGAAGCACCCATGACTCGCTTTTAAATCCTGATTTACTCTTCCCTGGGAAAGTCCCTTTGAAGTTTTGAAGAAACCTATAGTCTTCGCCAGCTGCCTAAAAGTCCTTAAAGAGGGAGCCACTAGGCGCCTCTCATAAAATGTTTTAAAAGTCTTGGCACCACCAGTGAAAAGACACCACCCCCCCCCCCCACTGTTTGTGTTTTGCTACCTAGTGTCAGAGAAAAATACAGAGCAGGTGCTCTGAAGCTAATCTTAATGTTTGAGCAGATACATTTGGGGAGGTATCATGTACAAATGCTATTCCAACCCTTATGCCCCAAAAGAGAGAACTTTGAATGGAGGTCAGAAGTACACTGGTTGCAAATGGAGACGGCTTAATATTGAACTAGTATGACCTGATCTATTGCCCCTGGATAATAATCTGTCAGATTCCTTTTAGCCAGTTGAAGTTTCCAAACCACCTGCAAAGGCAGCTCCACAGATAGAGTACATTGCTGCAATCCAATCTAAATGCGACTGTTATTAAGCATTTACAATGCAATCTAGAAGACGTGTCGATGAAGCCACTTTTATCTTCATTTAAACAAATTACTGCTGGCTTGCTATTTTTTTTATTCAAATCCAGTTTTGTTTACTTTGTAAATTAGGGCAGCAGTTTGTAAACTACATCCTCTGAAACGTTCTTAAGGCCGGCGCACCTGTGACCAAGGTGGTGTGACTGCCTCAGGTGGCAGGATGTATTGGGGCAGCAGATCCGTCCTCCAAGGAATGCAATGGACGCTGCTGCTGGTGCACTCCTTGGAGGTCAGATCTGCCACCTCCTCGGCTGTCCCACCCCTCCTCCCAACCTTGGCAGGAAATGGTGGGGGCTACCCTCTGTTTTCTCCTGGGTACTGCACCTGCCTGGTTCAAAATGGGCCCATTTCTCCCCACCACAACTGCTTTTGATACCCACTTCAACCATCGAGTAAGGTTTATTTGATTCCCCCACCCTACCCTAGTTCCCGATGTAGATCCTTATTTCACCCTTGTTCCTGATGTAGATCTTCACTCGCCCCTTCTGCCCTGGCACCATTTTGTGGTTCACCTCAGGTGCCGAAGTGTCTTGGGCCAGCCCTGCTCTTTAAATCTTTGAAGAAACACCAAGGATCCTATTAGATAGAGAATGAGGTTTGTGCAATACCGTTTCTGTCCATCTTTTTGAAAAGTTCTATTTTGCTGCTCCAACAATGTACTTATATGTTTGTGAATGAAAATTGGTACTGTATAGAAGGCAACCACTATTTTGCCGATGTCGTTCTTCATTTAGTGCACATAATTAGTTTTCATAAAGTCAGGAAAATGAGCGATAAACTCTTGTTCTGGTCCATTGGTTCTTTGTATAGGATAATCCAGGTTCAAGCATTTTTCTGCAATGGAAATTAAACCCTCCAGAAGCCAACAAAAGCGTGGGTAAGTCTGTAAACTGAAAGATACAAGTATATACAAGTAGCAGCCATTTTGCGCACTTTCAATTGGCATGCAACCACCAATGCACATGTCATTTTCAGACCCAGAAGAGGGTGGAAAGGGGCAGGGGTGTAATGGGATGGGCTGGACTTGTGTGTCTGGAGCACAGGTGGGAAGTCGCCTGTACCTAAAAGATAACAACAAACAGCCTGATTCTATGCATTTTTACTCAGAGGTAAGCTCTGTTGTATTCTGTGGGTCTTACTCCTCGGTAAGCGTGTAAGCCCCATTGAATTTACCAGAAATTACTCCTGAGTAAATACCCAGAGAATGAAATACCCAGAGAATGTATGAAAGCCTTTAACTTCCAGTGCATCACTTCTGCATGATATAGTGGAAGCAAGCCATTTTTAAGTTGAGTGTATGTTGTTATCATTGTGGATCGTAAAATAATAAACTTGTAAGTTCAAAGAGTTTAGATTATGTTACTATCTATTATTGAAACCATTGTAAAAAATGCTTTTCTTTATCAAAGCCACCAGCATTTATTACCTCCTGGTTTCCCTCCTTGCAGGGGGCATTCTACTTTTGCTTTTATTTTTTTCTCTGTTTTCTGCAGAAACTATATATGTCTTGTGTGATAGTTTTGTTTGTCAATATCTCACCTAAATTATGAAATGTAAAATAGTAAGTCCAGTTCTGGTTATAGACAAAATTATCTTGTATATTTTTTTTAATGAGGGAAGTTCAAAAAAATGCAAAACTAATGAATTGCTAATTGTTTGAATGATATATCTTAAAATGTATTATTTGAAGGAAACATTCAAGACATTCAGCATCCAAAACGGATGCTGTCGTAGAATTGTACCTCAGTGAGGAACATGAAAAAGAAAGTAGAGCAGCAACGGTTATTCAAAGAGCCTGGAAAAGATGGCTGGTAAGTTGGAAGTGCTACTTCTCTATACATTTCCTCAGAATAATCTGCTTCTGGGGTTTCTCTAGTATGAGTTAGGTTTTTTGGTTTCGGTTTTAATTTTCTGTGGTTTTCTAGATCATAGCTTATAACTATAATCAATGTTGTAACTTCAAGGAACAATGGTAAATGTTTATCTGTGTTTTTGTATTTTTATCTGTAAGTCCCAGTCTGAGGAAAAGGCAGGATATAACAAATAAATTAATTAAAATGAAATAATAACCTTATTGGTGATGTAGCACATGGACTGTACTTTAGCTTGTCAGCCTGGTATTCCTGAATCTGAGGGTCAAATTATTACCATATACTGTACCAGGTGTGGAGAAACTTTGGCCCTCCAGATGCTGCTGAACTAGAACTCCTTTCAGCCGCTAGAAGCATGGCCAGTCTTCAGGAGTGATGGGAGTCTGAGGCAACCCATCCCATTTTGCCACCTGAGGCGAAATGGGAATGTGCTCCTCCCTGCCCCACCTCACTGCTGCCCCTCCACCACTTCTCGGCAATAGCAAGAGCTTCCCACTGCTGAGCAGCAGTGTTTTGCTAGGTGTGGCTGCTCGTCTTCTCTACTCCATGGGTGGAGAAGACAAGTGGCAATGATGTGCTCTTCCGCTTACACCACCTGAAGCGGATGCTTCACGCTGCCTCTTGGGTGGGCTGGCTCTGATGGAAGTTCGAAGTTCAGTGACATCTGGAGGGCCAAAGGTTTCCCGTGCCTGCCTTATTTTATAGCCTACTATATGAAAGCAATTAACATGTCATTTTTGAAATAGAAATAGCACCCAATGGGCTTTTTGAGGAGAATTAGAGCTGCGGGGAGGGAGAAGAGTCTTAGTCCTTCCTCTCCTATCATGATCCCAGAGACATCAAATAAGAACCCCAGCAGATCTTAGTTCCAGAAAGGAAGCTCCCATTCCTCTGTAGTGACCCCCCAAATCGTACAAAAATGTTACAAAACTGGCTGGGATAGGGCAGGGCAGAATGGGGTGTTTGCAGAAGTTTTCAATGGTGTTTCAAATATACACGATTTCACTTAAACGCACAGTGCCTTGGAATGTCACCCCCACATAAATTGTGTATTGCGTATCACTGCAACTCAGGAGAAAAACCCTCTAGAGCAAAGCATAAGGTGGGGAGAAACCACAAAAGGAAAGGAGCAAGCCACAAAAATTGGGGCAAGATGAAGCATTGAGAAGGGAAAGCCAAACATGATTACAAGTTCCTCCAAATAAAAGTCATATACAGTACTTGGATGAGAGTGTCTGTGTGACTGCCTATAAATATATGTCACAAAGAGGCACTAGTCAGTGGTAAAGTACCCTGGGTTGCCATTGCCTCTTGTAACCTGAAGTTCATGCATGATCTTTTCAGAAAAAGCATTAAACAAGGTCTTCTTGAACCAGTTGTCCAGTGTGAAACTTGCGACCATGTACACCAGTCTTGTCTGCTCTAGCTAGCAGCAGTTCTCCAGGGGCGCAGGTGGATTCCCCCCCCCCATCATCTGCAACGTAGGAGACTGCCTTATATTGAATCAGACCATCTATCTCAGTGTTAAATCCACACAGCAGCTCCCCAGGGGCATTCAGACAATGATCTTTCTCAGTCTTACCTGGAAATGCCAGCGATTGAATTTGAGACTATCTGCATGCAGAGTGTGTGCTCTGCTAAGGAGTCACAGCCCTTCCTTAAGCTGTTTGGAACAGAGAAAGCTACTTGATTCTTTTAAAGCAAGGGGATAAGAAGAGTTCACAATTTCTTGCCAGGATGTATTGGCCTTTGAACTTTTTTTTTTTTAATTATTCACAAACTATAATGGTGGTGGTAATGATGATGATGATGATGAATTTCTTGTATCCCGCCCATCTGACTGGGTTGCCACAGTTACTCTGGGTAGCTTCCGACAATAACAACTGTTATTTATCTCTTGTGGCCAGGATATCGGTGTGTTTGACTACTATAAAGACCTAATTTCCTTTAGAATATGCGGAGAACCTTATCATCTGATGAGGTTCATTGATCCTAAAGAGGTAAGGGTTAGATTGAAGAGGATCATTGTTTTAACTTCACTGTTTCACTACTATCTATCAACTATTATTTATTTATCTATTATTCATGCATAATAGTATTTATACACTACCCTCTTGCAAAACTTTGGGGGGGTGTACAACAACATAAAAATACTTAAAAGCAATACATAGCAATTATTAAAATGGCTGACTACTCAAGAGACGTTTCAGAGAGCTACATACTGTAGACTTGTTGACAGTAAATTATAATACCAATAATTAACTGTGTCTGTTGCTGTGAAACACCCAGTTTTGACTCCAGTAGACACATTTAATGTGCTTTGACATCACAATCCTATATGTATTGCTATATGTATCCTATATGTATTCCTGCACTGCAGGGGGTTGGACTGGATGCCCTTCTCTTCCAGCTCAACAATTCTCTGATTCTCTGAATCTTTGTATGTTCAGTAGAGCTTACCTTCAGGTATGTAGGTACAGAATTGCAGCCTTAGTGTGCTGAAAGTGAGTTTTGCAAATCAATATTTTAAAACCTGTTTGCCTACCTGCCTGTCCTCCTTTTTTCCCTGCCTCATCTTGCTAGCCATAGTTTTGAGATCTCCATGAAGAAGTTAGTTTATATAATTTTAGATTAATTGTTCCAGCCAAATTTCTGCAGGTAATTAGGTACAGGATTGCAGCTCCTTAATGCGCTATAAACTAGGTTTGCAAATAATTATTGGTAACTGGCTAGAACAGCAACAACAACAACAAAGCAAAGCAGTAATCAAGATTTAAGAGAAATAGGCAGGTAAACAATAATCTACAACCCAAAAAGCTTAGATATATCTGTTCTCCAAGGGTCTCATAACAAACAAGATGCCATAATTATTTTCCTTTGGTTACAGGCAGGATTTATAGATGCTGCAGCAGGGATTCATATAAGATTCAGACTAGGTGGGGTAAGTATAACTTAGATTAGGGGTGGGGCATCTGAGGCCCAGGAACCAAATGTGGTCTTCCAGACCTCTCTGCCTGTCAATCTCCCTGGGTCACTCCATTTCTCCCCAGGCTTGGTTTGCATGACACCTCCAGTGTTTTCACCTGCCTGGAATGTATTCTTGAACTCTGCTAATGCCCCTTGCTTGTCTGGATGGAGAATAGTATGGCAGTATGTATGGCAATTAGTCTCCTGCACAAAGATAAGATTGTGGTTCATTGCTCTGCCCACAGCTGGCATGTGGCCCTAGGAAGATTGCTGTGAATGGAATGAGGCCCCCAGGCTGAAAAGCATTCCTCACCCTTGGTTTAGATGAATGTCAAAAGTGCAAATGATACCTAAACATCTTAAGGTAAAGGTAAAGGGACCCCTGACCATTAGGTCCAGTCGTGACCGACTCTGGGGTTGTGGCGCTCATCTTGCTTTAGTGGCCAAGGGAGCCGGAGTACAGCTTCCGGGTCATGTGGCCAGCATGACTAAGCCACTTCTGGCGAGCCAGAGCAGCGCACAGAAACACCGTTTACCTTCCTGCTGGAGGGTACCTATTTATCTACTTGCACTTTTGAACTGCTAGGTGGGCAGGAGCAGGGACCGAGCAACGGGAGCTCACCCCGTCACAGGGATTCGAACGGCCAACCTTCTGATCGGCAAGTCCTAGGCTCTGTGGTTTAACCCACAGCGCCACCCGCGTCCCTAAACATCTTACATACTTTATATTGCATATTTTGAAGTCTGTTAAATGTAAATTAATAAAATTGAGATTTTGCAGGCTCTAATACTCTCCCTAGAAAAGTAATCTTCATCTACATGGAAAGCTAATACATCAGGGAGAAGGATTTTATCTTAGCAATTAAATGGTCGACCTGGGAAGACGAGTCCTACATGTTATTTCTGCTCATTTGAATTAAATACCCGTAAAAATTGCTTTCCGTTCTCTAGTCTGTCAAATGCAAATGATAATGAGTTCCATCATAGGCCCTAAATGTAAGTTTTAGGGAAATGCAGGATCCAGTCTGCTTCCAGTTCTGAGAGGAACTAAAATTAAGGGCCATTTACGACAACCAACAGAGAATTAAAAAAATAACAATAACACTTTTTTTAAAAAGTGCAGTAGTCAATAATCAAGTTTCTCATTTTAAAATTGTATATATCTCTGCAGGTGAAGTTTCCTCCATGTGTATATTACAAGATATTTACCCACAGACCTGTTGTGGATCTATGTGCAAACAGTCCCAAAGACTACGCAAAGCTAGCAGCCAAGTCAAGGCAACAACGAAGTTTCCAGGAAGCAAGCTTTGACGATCACAGGGATTGGTACCAACGCATAGAGAATAATGGCTGGAGACTCCTTTCCAACAGAGTAATAAAATAAAAGCATTTTCATCTGCTGCGTCATTCTCAAATACCAGCAAAGCTAATTTATATGACATGACAAGGTGCCTGGTGGTGCTAATATACCTGTAGGAGCCTCTCCACCCCCATCGTTCAGCCCGGACACTGAGGTCCAGCTCCGAGGGCCTTCTGGCGGTTCCCTCCCTGCGAGAAGTGAGGTTACAGGAACCAGGCAGAGGGCCTTCTCGGTAGCAACGCCCACCCTGTGGAATGCCCTCCCATCAGATGTCAGGGAGAAACAACTATCTGACTTTTAGAAGGCATCTGAAGGCAGTCCTGTTTAGGGAAGTTTTTAATGTTTGATGTTTTATTGAATTTTAAAGATTTTGTTGGGAGCTGCCCAGATTGTCTGGGGAAACCCAGCCACAAGGGCGGGGTATTATTAATAATAACAATTATTATTATTATTATCATCACTAATCAGGCTGCAACATTCAGGCTCTGATTGTGGGCTTCCCATGGTCTTCCCTGGTTGTCCCCTATGAAATCAGGATGTTGGACAGATGGGCTCTTCTCGTGTTCTGAAAAGTCCAGTTAGCTAAAATTACTGTTCTAATTGGGGATGGGGTTTTAACTTGGGTTTGTGTTGTTTTATTTATTTTATTTAAATTGTTTTAAAATGTCAATTTGGATTTTTGTATTTGTGGGCTGGGGGTTGTTTTGGGGCTTTTGTTGGGGAGTGTATTTTTTATTAGTTTGTATACATTAGAATTGCTTATTGTTTTAATTATTTTTATTATGTATTTTGTGCTTTTGTATTGAAACTTTTATGTTGTGAACCCACCTGAGACCGGTGGGTATATATACAATTTTAATGAGAATAAAGGGAGAAAGCTCTAGGAGAGTGTCCTAGAGTATCACAAGGAAGTACAAGTGAGTATACCATTCGGATTTGAGTTTTCTGCAGCCAGTAGCAAGTTCAACAGATTGTGGAGTACAAATAGGGTACCACATGTATACCTCTGGTACGCTAACAGATTCTAATGTGGCAGTGGCGGCAGCAGTGCTTTTATTTATAAATATATTTACATACTGCCAACCCATACAAAACATCAAAGCGATGTACAACCGTATATAAAAGTATAATGAAACATAAAACACCATAGAAACAATTAGGGGAAAACCATCATTAAAATGACTGGCTAACCAAGAACCGGCTGCATAGACATGTCAGCATAAAAAGATCTTCAAAGAGATGCTTGAAAGTCAGTGGCGAGGCTGCTATTAGTTAGCTGCTTCCTTCCTGGGAACTCGTAAGAGCACCAAATTAGGAAGTGCCTGGGATCGCTTAATTAAGTTATAGGCAAGAGCAGGAGGGGGAAAAAATTCCATGTATTGGTGTTCTTGCATACCTGAGGAGGATGTCAGTATGAATCGATGTCAGCAAATGCCAACTGTTTTTGCCCTGCATGTCTGAGGCCTTGGTTCCCATGTTTTACCAGGCAGCATGGATCTTTCTGGAGTTAAGAGACTACCAGAACACCTAAGATGACAGCAAGGCTAAACTCTGTGGTAGCATCCTCTATCCTCTGTATTACAACAAACACAACCATTCTCTGATGTTCCTCTGCCCTGGCAAGCAACTGTCAGTTAAGCGGAACATGGGCAAGAAGAACTGAAGCTCATTGATTTTATTTTTATTTTGCTTCACTAGAAAACGAGGGGGAGAGGCAAGGAAGTTACATTTCGGTGGCTGTACAGGAACAGCAATATCCTCTGCAGAGCTGTGTGTGACCAGGAAATTCATATATAGTGGTACTTCAGGTTACATATGCTTCAGGTTACAGACTCCGCTAACCCAGAAATATTACCTTGGGTTAAGAACTTTGCTTTAAGATGAGAACAGAAATCGTGCGGCGGCGCGGCGGCAGCAGGAGGCCCCATTAGCTAAAGTGGTGCTTCAGGTTAATAATGGACCTCTGGAACAAATTAAGTACTTAACCCGAGGTACCAATGTAGAGACAATGGCATAAATGGAGAAGGAAGGAGGTTAGCATTGACAAGGGTCAGAAAATTATTACGCATTTGTAACAGTTTGTGAAAAAATGTGTTTCAGTTTTGGAAGGGCATGGACCCCTTAACTGCTAAAGACAACATCCGAATAAAGGAATTCCACTACTGCAAGGTGCAGAAGAAACAAGCTGTAGAAAGAAAAAGAAAAAGAAGAAAAATAGAGTGGCTGAAAAAAATGTGAGCTTCTGCAGGTTTGAAGTGCTGTACATAACAGTGAACTGTTTTAATGTTGTCTTCTGAATAATTTTATTACCATTCATACAGTTGTCATGATAAAGGCCTCCTCCTTCAGGCACTATATTCATTGGCCAACTAGACACAGTTTGCTATAAATCATAGGTTAAAAAGTTCCATTGCTTTTGCTGGCTCATTTCGGCCCCTCCAAGCCCAAAGCATCCTGCCAGCCAAGTATGGTGGCCTTCTGGGATCTTAATAAAACACCTGTTTACTGTGTTGGAAAATGCCTGAAATGGAAAAACTGACAGCAGGTGATGCACTTTGAAGCAACAATTGTGCTGCTGATTAAACTTCTGAAAACCAGTGATTTAAAGCAGTGTTTCCCAACCTTGTGCCTCCAGCTGTTTTTGAACTACAACTCCCATAATCCCTGACTAGCAAGACCAGTGGCAAGGGATGATGGGAATTGTAGTCCAAAAACAGCTGGAGGCACAAGGTTGGGAAACACTGATTTAAAGAACAGCAAGGGGATTTTACAACACAGAGGTTTCACAACACAGCCCTGTTTGGCTCTTGGAACCTCTGCTTTTTGGAGGTTTGAAAAGCAGAGATGGAGAGGGAGAAGGGCTTTCCATCCAATGGAAACTGCTTCAGCCTCCCACTGCCAATGGGCTGGCACAAGAATGTCTTGCTCTCCAGCCAGCTGTCCGTACTGTAAGGGAAATGAGCTCAGAGGGAGACTACATGCAAAAAGAAGAGACACTGGTTTATCAAAAGGTGATCAGTTGACAAGACAGTCCTGGTGATAACACAATCCCCCGGCCTTGGTGTCACATGTAGTGTGAGAAAATCTGCGCTTTCCATTCAAGCAACAGGTGAAAGAATTGAATTGCCTGATAAATTTTAATTCAGCAGTTTCATCCTGGAACTTCCTTTTAAAGTTCCTTTGTTCAAGGATGGCCGTCTTAGGATCTGATATAGAGGTGTCCTAAGAAGTTTAAACTTGTTACTTTCTAGGTATTAACACGAACTTGCAGTGTTCAGAAAGTAGCAGAAAACTAGCAACCTCCTAGGGTGTTTACATTGTCATGAACACTGCCTTGTTGGTGGTCCACTGTTAATTATTATTTTGCTTTTAGGCAGTTGTCACTGTCTGCTCTTTTTGCATTAAATCTCCATCTAACCCCCTCTCCCTTTCATGTATGATAGCCAGTTTAGGATTGCTTTTCATGCATATGAAGATTTGATGCCATAGTTAATGCATTAGCCTTTAAGGTACCTAGCCTTTAAGGTACCACAGGACACAGTTATTTTTGCTACCCCTTTGTAAAATGAAACGTCTGCTCCTGTTTCCTAGGTACTTTGGCGAAAGCCTGCAAACTAAAACTGAGGACACAAATGCAACAGTATTAATTCAAAGAGCAGCAGAAGGGTTAATCAACACTCTGAAGGATGAGGGGATAGATAACGTAATGGAATGGGAAGTGGATGAATTGCTGAAATGGACAAATGCACTCAACTACGAAGAGTAATTTGACTTTTTATTCTTCTTCCAAGTCTTAATTACTTATTGTCAAAAAGGCTGCTCTTATTTTTAAATATCCAGGTTATGTGTTAATGGCAGCATAGTGCCATATTACCATATTACCTATATTTCAAAGCATTAAGCCATTGGGGGGCGGGGGGAGAGTGTTTCTGCTAACCTCTGTTCCATTTTACTGAATGGACTTTGTTGTCCCTAGGTATGTTAAGGAATGGAAAGAAATTGGAACAAGCAGGATTTCCAGCTGCATCCAAGGTAAAGGACCTCTGCCTCTTTCTGGCAAAATCTCCATGTAATTTTCCAGCATGGGAGACCCAATTGACACACAGTGCTGGCAGAATAGCTGTGTTGCAGCTACCTGCATGCTGGTAACATGATTCCTGTTAATTTACAACCAAAGCAGAGTCTTTCTCTAAAGTGAATGGCTGTGGATAGAAGTAGCATGAATTGTGTGAGCAGATCTAGTTATCAGCTTACCAACCTAATTGTTTGGGTTGAGAGCTAAGTGATAGCCACATGGACTGTATAATGCATTATGTGGATCTGTTTTGCATTTTTCTTCAAGAATCTTCACTTCATTAAGTGTTTGCACAGTAGAAGTTGCTGCATGCATCTGCATTTCAGTGTAGCAGGAAACCCCCCCCCCCATCATTCAGTTTGTACAAACTTCACACACACTCACACTCACACACTACATACGCTACGCTTCTGTTATAAATTCATAGAAAATCAACCATACATCGGATTTGCACTGTTCCACTTTTATTTTACTCCATGAAGGAAGGACTACAAAATGGGGAAGGTTTGATACAGGCCAGCCATAATCCCTTGAACATCCCAGCACATCCACAGGAGCCCTGCCCAGTTGCTATGCCAACCCTGATGGTCCTAGACAGAAGTCAATCAAGATCACAAAGAACTTCCATATGGGAGTGGATTCAGCATGGACTGGAACAAAGGACAATGATCAGATCTTCCCTCAGGGGGCAGGAAACCTCGACTACCTTTTGTCTTCTGAAAATGACTCATGGGGAGGGGGGAGAAGGGAATCAGCCAGGTGACAGGACACTCAGGTTACCACCACAACTCCTCCCTCAACCCCTCCTTTCTGTAATGTATGCATTATGTTTCTGGGGGTGGGCTTGACCTACAGGATGGGAATTTCAAAAGTTTTTATAAGGTCTTGCACACCATTTTTCTGTGTCTTTCCTCTCCTGCAAGTGAGGGGAATACCCTGTTGCAACAGTTCAATAAAGGCCAAGCCTACAGGCTGCTGTTTTGCTCCAAGTTATACTGGTTGGTGTCTTTGTTTTTGTCCAAGGGAGCCCTCGGATTTTTCCGGTAACAACAGCTGGCTCTAAAATTCATTCTCTGAATTTCATGAAACATGTTAATGCCTAAATTTCAGAGGTATTGAAGAATGTGTGTAAAGAACATTGCTTAGAGAATTTTTGCTTAGATTTATTGCATCTTCAGTAACCTCACTGTTGTCATATGGTAAAGAGAAAACAGTTCTGTCCCAGTTAAGAAGTGAAGTATGGAATTTGAGGGAATTCTGTGGCATTGTACCAATTAAGGGTGTTAACTAGTTCAAACGGCATGTTTTTTCTAGTTATGTTTGCTGTTTGGTTTGGTTATATTATTCAAAATGTAATAACTGACATTATTGTCAACATATTACTACTGACACAGAGTGACTGTTCTGCAATTCTGTATAAATGCAGAAAAAGTGCAGAGCTTGGCAGCAGGCAAGGAATCTTAACAGCATGTAAAACCTCAAGTAATTCTATGAGACTACTCAGAATTTCATAGCAGAGTTGAAATTTGAATGGAGTGCATCCCAACTAATAGCTCTTACTACTGTAACTGCTGTTTAACATCATCTACGAATAAACTTCTGAACACAACGTTCCATTTGAAATAGTCATTTAAAATGCATTTCTTAAATTTCAATTCTAATCTTTAGGTTTCCAGTTTACTGACAAACCAATCATCTCTTTGGAATCGAATGAGATACCAAACACCATCAAGCAACTAGTAGAGTCACAAATGCATTCGGATAAAAAGAGTCAGCGCAAGGTAAACACTTCGTACAGTTCAGTGGCAAAACTCACCTGACAACTCTACAGTCAGCAGCTACAGCAGCAGCAAAACAAAGCTTCAGAAGACAGATAAGCAACAAACAACCTGGATGTTGAAAGATAAGTAGCTATCTCTGTGTACTTGTGTATTTCGCAGCCTTATTTGTCCTGGCACATTAACACAAAATCCAAAAGTATTTTAAGTCAAACCTTATTCCAGTATTGTGGTAAAGCACATTGAATAAAGGAGCTGCTTCTGGAAATGCAGATACTGTTTTAAACTTGTATGTCTACTAGCTGAAAGTGCCTGGTGTTGCCCAGACATTCCAAGGACCCTCAAAATTGTGAGATGTATGAACAGGTAGTCAGTCGTTTTAGAGCTGACCGTAGCAGACGCCCCCCCACTCCCTGCAATCCAGGGGACCTAACCCAGATCTGTGTCAGGTCTGCTTGGTCCCCCGCATTGTCATCTCAACCCGCCCCCCAGCAACATCACTGCCCATGTCCCCACTGGGCGTGGCTCATGCCCCAGATGTACCCACCAACAATGCCATCTTGTCCTACCCTATGGCTGCCGTTGCTGCATTGTTGGAAACTTGCCTCACTTGCCACTGCCACCTTGCCAAAAGAAATCCCAACTCCTGCATCAACGGTTGCCATTGCTTCTTGGGCCATTAACTGATGACGAGAAACTGTCCAACCACTGGCATTGAGATAACATGGGTGGGAGGTAACTAGTCCTGCCCCCCCCCCAAGTCCCTGGGGATCTCTGTGGCCTCAGACACACTCTTTTCAGTTCTGCTACCCTACCAAGCATTTGTTCTTGGTTAGCAGTTCGTGGTTTGTCTGGAGGAGACCAGCCCCATGCTCCCATATGGATGACACTGTTGCTCAGCTCACAGCAGTAGGACTAAAGGAGTAAAGTAGTCACAATCTCCCTCTGCTCTGGGAGTACTGTTCTAAACCTCTGGGCTTGCTGCTCAGTTTTTCTATACTACTATATTTATTCTCTTACGGGACAAATGTAAAAAAAGGTTTTGGAGACAATACTTGTCTGTAACAGCAAAGTTTTATTTCACATACAAGAGTTTTGTCACTAGCTTTTGAGCTCTACAGGATTTTTGTCAGGATCCGGTGTATGTTATTACCCATTTTGTAGAGAATCAATACTTCAATAGCACAGAATCCAATACCAAGTACATATACAAATTGTTTCCTTCCATGGCATGAACATGGCAAACACATGCCAGAAACTATTACTGAAAGGTAAATACATGTTTTCATATATCTTAAACTTACTTAGTAAGTTTATATTCATTTATAGTGCCCCTTTTCCCTCCCAAGGATTACATAATCAGTGGTGGGGATAAAAGAGCAATTTACATTTTTAAAATAGTAACACAACCATTAGAAATTGAATGCATGTTGTTTAAACACAAAATATTGGACAAAGCCACTATTTCCATGATAGAAAACAGGTTAAAAAAAATATCATTTTTCACATGGTAAGATTTTGCTAGCTAAGAGTAACAAAAATAATATATTTTTGAAAACTGAAAATTCAGCTATCAAAAACCAAAAGGGTACCCAGATTATTACAATGACTAGTTAATAGATCTATTTTCTTAAGGCAAATAATTGCAGCCATCAGTAACAGTAATCTATTGTGAGTTTACACTGTGCATATGATTTTTAATTCTTCTACGTATTTTTCTTCCCAGTTTTGATATGGAGCCTTGTTTTGGGCAATGTACTTGTCAGCTTTAAGTCTGATGTATCATTTCATAACACTTCAGTTTCTTGTCTCCCAGGTTTAAAGCCATGGAAAACTTTGTGCACCTTCCATATGCCATAGATCAGGGACTTCTAAATGTTAGTTATCTAGCATGGATAGTGATCATGGTTGGCACACACTTGTAGCCTCCTGCCAGTGTTGTGGTGCCCTCTTGGTGAAGTACATTGCATAGCAGCAAAACAAGGACCACTGTGCGCATTCCACCATCAGTTCTGATGATTTTAAATACAGCAGGAACAAAGTTCTCTTGCGTTGCAGCAACATTTTCTACTCATTAAGACTAACCCCACATTTTCACACCCAGGCTTTCCAGCCTGGAAAGAGGCGGCTGAGATTCTTTGGGTCCATGGCTTGCTGTATGAGAAGGTTCACCTGACCTCCTACACTGAGCACTGTCCCCTCTTCCACACCTTTAAGCTTCTCCTGAAGTCGCATCAGAACACGCTCTGCCACTTTATTAAACGTCTGGTTATCACTGTTGAGAATTAAAAAAAAGGCAAGAAAATATAAATTGCAGAGCCTCGCAGATGTTCATGTTAGTCATAACCCCCATCCCCGGTAGTGATTTCTTACTTTGATTTTTTGTTACATCCCCGATCAGCACCATTGAGACTTGAGTTAATGTCTGTTTCATCCTCTGGCCTTTGCTGCAAATACAAAGCTTTCAAGGGATTCATGGTCCAGTCAAAAAGTGGGTCATACAGAAGCACCTGTAAAACAAGGCAAAAATATGCATCTAAATGAAGCTAGCTCAATGCCCTAAAAAGGCAGGCAAATAAAGATTCCATGTTTGTAGGAGAATCTTTAGACTGGCAATGTTGTTCAGCATGTGAATTAAATGTTACGATTTGGTCCCATCTTGGTAATAAAACATTTCAATTATTTTAGCAATTGGGCAGTTATAAATGTTCTGTCAACAGCAAATACAGCTACAGTGAATCTGCTTTTTGAAATACAGAAACTCCTTGTAGAGTTTCCGCTAAGCTGTTTGTGGCCACCTGATAAATGGTAACCTCTAGGTTGAACTACCATAGTGTGTCATTTGTAAGACTGTCTTCACAAAGTGTGAATACCAACTGTTCAAGACAGCAGTGGCTAGGTTGCTAATGGAAACTGGGTAGAAAACATCCTACAACTGTGTTAAAATATTTACTAAGGGTGGGACAGAATTCAGGGCCCTTAATGCTGATCTCAGGATTCTGGTTGGTTCATATATGATACATGGACATTCCCTGAGAAAATAAGGTTCTAGGCTGCTTAGGGTTTTAAAGGTTAAATGCACCACTTCAAAACAAACTGGTAACCAGTGTAATTTGTGTTGTACTACATGCTGGGAGTCTTGATCCCAAGCCATCCTTCATGTGCAGATGTGTGTGCATGCATGCCACATGCTGGGGCTTGATCATGCCCTCAAATTTAAATAATTTCAGTTGTGTGTTCAAATGGGCTCATATGTCAGTCTAACATCTTTTCCTTCCTTAAAACATTCTGCTCCCTTGAAACAGAAAAGGTTCAGAGCTGCATTACAATATTTCAGTAAATCTCCTGTGACAAGTTATAAGTGCTTAAAATATTTATAAACTTTTTGTGTGCCTAACAGTTTAGAATGTTGAAGCAAACTTTTGCACTAGGAGCTGCCACAGTTTAAATGCCAAAGAAGTTTATGAAAGTTTTTAAATACAACCAATACCTTTCAGCTTTTCATCGACAGCCACAAAAAAAAAAAAAAAAAAAAAGGCTTACCTCTACAATAGTAAGCAAAGCTTCTTGGGAATTTCTCATAACCACCATAGTTTTTTCACAGCATCTAGAAGATATTTTCAGAACAGTTTTCTAAATTATTTTCCACTAATAGTTTCAACATACGACAGCATTTTGTTTTTTATAGCTAATGGCAGTGTTTCTTACTGGGTCTCATTAGACCAAAAATAAAAATGTAACGAGCATGGTTTTCACTGGTTTACACTACAAGCTTGTTCAAAAAGCTGAGCTGGTGGAATTCTATTGTAACTTTAACAGTGAAATGCTTAAGAAGCAACTGCAGTTATATACTATACCTCCTGAAGACTCCTTCTACACCAGTGATGCCCATTCCATCCACTATATCTCTTGTTAGCCTGAAAGGTATGATCTCTGGGGTAGGAAGGATTTTGCCCTGCTCAAAAGCAACACCTGGCAGAGGAAAAGAGAAAGGCAACGTTTTTAAAAGGGTTATATATACACAAAAGGATAATATATGATCCTTTGTGTTTATACATACCTAGATCAATGTGCACGAGTTCTGCGGTTTGCTCATCTAACAGAATATTCTGTACATGTCTGTCTCCAAGACCAAGTATGTAGCCAACTGAAAGAAGGAAGTCTAAAAATGAACCCAGAAGCACTTGCCTACATTTCATTTTCCCCCTTTATACATATAACTCACAGCTTCTCTCTGCATTTATTTATTCCCCGCCCAACAGGTTTTCCTTGCTTGTAAGGTTCTGAGAAGGTCTATTCTCCTTTTCCAACCACAGTCTACCATGTTGCATTAAGTGCTATTCTGGAAGGTCCCCTAATCTTCAGCAGTGGTTTTTCAAGAGGAACAAAGAACTGGTGGGAGGATTGAAATGCTTGGGAACATGCCTAAGGATAGAAAATACACCTGAGTGCGGCTCCCTCTCTTTCTCCCATTCACAAAATAAATTCATCCCATGTAGTGCTATGTCACAGTGCCAGTACACTCATGCTGCCATCTTATATTTAAAGCAGCTACTGTACACTTTTTAATGATAAACCATACCATTTTTAATGATAGTTTACTTTTTAATTATTAAATGGATTAAAGCTCAGTAAACTTTCACACATGGGTGCATTTTGAAGATGCCAAAACAAGTGGGAGGTGATTCACAGTTAAGTCAACAAAGCAAATGAGTAACACTGGCATTTCATTCCCAGTCAGCTATACACCTGAATGAAAATACCTATAGAAAAGAAAGCAGCCCTCTAACTGCGCCAAAACTATCAGCCCCAACAATTAAAACTTGTCCCCTGTGATCAAAATCTATGTACTATCAACTAAAGCTCATGGAGCACCTTGGAAGAGGAGGACAAAACAGCAAGAGTCATTACATTTTAGTTATTAAATAGATTAAGACCTTTAGCTCTTGTTGAAACAAAACACTATTTTCAATTTGTCTTTATAGTTAGAAAATTATTATTGAAGTGTGCCAAAAACCAGCCATATTTTTAAAGTACCTATTGATGAAGTAGCAACACTGCGAGTATATGCCAGCCGTTTCTCAAACCATACTGCTGGATCAAGAAATTTTTCCATGCAGAAATAACGAAATACAGGTTGAAAATTCTGACATACATCCATAAAGACGTTACATTTCTCCTCAGGATTTTTCCTTTGGGCCTCCTTCAAAGTAAACCATAAACAATTTAAAGATGGGTGTGAAAAATACTTTTGTTGCTTATGTACAGCCATACTTGCAGTGAGAACACAACACATAACATTTATGAAACACCTGCCCTTCAAAATACCAATAGATGTGCAACAATTGGGCAAAACTGAAGTGAAGTGTAGCAAAGTGGACAGTGTGCTGGCTTAAGGGTGGGGGAGATAAAGGCTCAAATCCCTGCCTAACCTATAAAGTTCACCAGTTAACTCTGGGTCAGATATTATCTCTCACCTGAACTGACAATGGAAGAAGGGAAGCCTGGATGGTTTACTATGAATGCACTTCCTCTGGAGGAATGAATGGGGGATCCATCCATGAATGGGTGAAGCCCTTCTTCCACCAGGAGAGGCACATGCAACTCTGTGATAAGCTTCTGAAGATCTACGCTCAAGCGAGTATAGAAAAATCTGAGGAGTTGAAATGTCCCCTGATGTAGGGGTCTAGGCTTGTGAAACCGAAGTCAGTCCCTTGGAACAAGGTCCGATACGGACTAAGAAAATTGAAGCTCTGGCTGTCTCTCGAGTGTATGTGTATGAAGGTTGAATGCTGGCACCAGGGAAAGGTCTCTTTCACCCCTTTCACATAAAGTTCCCAAGCTTCCTTTCTCTGGATGGCATTAAGGAGGATACGACCCATGGATGGGATGCTCTCTATCTAGCTAGGTCATGTAGGGTGGGTAGTGCCAGACCTGGAATATAGAAGGAGGATAGAATCTGTAGAATTCTCCTGTCAAAGGTTGCTTCTGTTGAACCTAAAGTATCTAACCTGTAGTTTTGGTGAAGGTAGATGGAGACTTCCAAGTGGCTGTCCTGCAAATTTTGGACAGTGGGGCATTAGCCCCACTGTGTTTGGGAGGGCAGTTACTGGTTTGTGGGTGTTTTGTTTTTGATTTCTTAAAATGTATTTTGTGCTTTTTTATTTATGTTCAAGGGCGGTATACAAATTTGATAAATGAACAGATAAAGCGAAGTAGACAAAAGACCTGGTGAAATGTGCTGTGACGTAGCTAGGCCATAAAATCTTGTAATAATTTTATCCTCTTTCTTGTGGCAGCTGTGAAGTTGGCAATAGCCTTTCACTGGCAGGCCCACTCCCCATTCATGATGAAAGGTTATTGGGGAAATAACACATCAAAACAGATTGTATGGGTGGGAATATACCGCTAGACACAGCTTATCATGGTTGGGAAGGATTTGCTTCTGACTCACCATCATTTTCCTTTGGCAATCTACGCTACTATAGTCCTTTGGCCTATATCGTTTGTGAGCACTGCTGTCAGTATTGATGAGGAATTCACCCAGAGGAATCGTTCCTGTGCACCACTCTAAGACACCGCTCCTCTGTGAAAGGGGAACCACCTTAAGGGATAAGAAGACGTATTAACTGTCATGATTAACCAGTGCTAATTCAAATCAGATTCCTTTGTAACCTTAGTTTGAAAACCCATTTTGGAATCATGGGTACAATCTCTAGTTTACATTGGAAAATGCCCTGTGGAAAGTGAAATAAAATCCCGAGAGAGAGAGAGAGAGCGCACACACATGTATTTATAACACTAGCTCCCAGTTTTCAAACTAGTTTGGCAAGGAGAGGAGATGTTGTGAGAGCAACAAGGTTTGTGTGCAGAAGCTCCAACATTCAGCAGAATCTCAGGTAGTAGCTGCTGTGGAAAAACTTTGCCCGAGTCCCTAGAGAGTCACTGCCATACTGAGCTAGATGAAGCAATGTTCTGTCTTGATATAAAACAATTTTTTTATGTTGGAGATGAAGGATGGGAGCTCAGTGGCAGAGCATGTGAGGTGCATGTAGAAGGTCCTAGATTCAATTCCTGTCACCTCCAGCTTAAAAGATCTCGAGTAGTAAGTCCTAAGTGCCACTTTCAGAGCTAAATTCAGTAATTATCAGAGCCTATATAAAGGAAGCTTCTTTGGCTGGTGAACCCACATCATGTCTGCAACAGGCTACTTTGATGGAACAAGAGCAAAACTTGCCTTATATCTGCGGATAGTCAATTTTCTCTTTCTGGTTTCAGTATTTTGCTGAAGCAGAGCATTGCACATCTGGAAAACCTGCTGCATGACAGCATCCTGTCTCAGGTCATCACGGCCCTTTAAGAGATACAAAAAAGGCAATGGTATAGAAATGGTATCTGCTGAACACTACAACAACTTTATGTTATTTATATTTATTTGGAAGTGAGGGAAACTTTTATTCAAAACAAGTATGCAAAGTACTGTAGACTTAAGCAACAGGAAAAGTATCCAGACAATTGAGCAGTACTGTCACGTTATACTTTGTCTTCTGGGATCACTCAGAAGTTTTGAAATACATTGTACATTTAGTAAATAAGTAAATATATACTTAGAAATGTGTAAGAACGTATTTCCATTCATCCCTGCATCAGGCGCATATAAATTTCCCACGGTTTTACTTTACAGCAGCTCAGAGAAATAAAACATATCAACTTCCACCAAAGGCAAGGTTCACACCACAGAACATGGCACAAGTTAAAAACCCAATATTCTACATTCAATTTACAGGTCTCATGGTTTTTAAATCAAAAAAGACACCTCTCTAGCACGTGCAACACACAGAACTTACCTTGACAAGTTGCCTCCTCTCTTTCCCATCTGATCCAACACAGTCTATTATTTTCGGTAGATTAAGGCCTCCTGCTAAGCGAAATTCTGGCTTGAATGACCTTATTGTAACCAAATTTTCATACTTCCCACTTGGATCCACCTAAAATCATAAATATATTTAGGCGCTGCTGTATCATGTTCACCACAATATTACATGTTCACTACAGTACTGATAGCCATTTCTCTGTCTGCTAGAATGAAACACGTGCAGGTTACAGACTCTGCTAACCCAGAAATAGTACCTTGAGTTAAGAACTTTGCTTCAGGATGAGAACATAAATCTTGCTCCGGCGGTGCGGCAGCAGCGGGAGGCCCCATTAGCTAAAGTGGTACCTCAGGTTAAGAACAGTTTCAGCTTAAGCACGGACCTCCAGAACGAATTAAGTACTTAACCCGAGGTACCACTGTAATCCCCGCTAATATGACTATGTAAGGATTATTACTGAGATAAACCAGTTTCATTTACCTTGATTTCCATGGTGGGTACAACAACATCATCTAGATTCTTTAGCTTGGTGATAGGTTGATCAGAAGGGATATTTATGCCTCCTGCATAAACAACACACAAATTACCTTAAATGCCATTACTAACATTTGTTGCTATAGGAACTCCTGCACACTGGACTTCAAACAATGATGAAACTGTTTCTAACATGTCTCTGATATTACAGAAATTATTCTAGATTTTCTAGTGTGGTGCCATCTACCCCTTTGCCTTTCCACTGTGTATCAGACATTCTCTACTATTTTAACTCTTTTTAATATATCTAATTGTACTATAAATATTACATTGTAAATTGGCCCGTGCCCAAATACCAAAATAACCAGAGTACTGCCGATTTGCTCTGAGGCAAAGGCTGTTACAGATACCTGCACAAATTGGATACAGTTCACTGGCTAACAAATATCATTACAGTGGTACCTCGGGTTACATAGGCTTTAGATTACAGACTCTGCTAACCCAGAAATAGTACCTCAGGTTAAGAACTTTGCTTCAGGATGATAAAAGAAATCGCACGGCGGCAGCGTGGCGACAGCGGGAGGCCCCATTAGCTAAAGTGGTGCTTCAGGTTAAGAACAGTTTTAGGTTAAGAATGGACCTCCAGAACGAATTAAGTACTTAACCCGAGGTACCACAGTATAGCCTATAAATTGCACAGTTAATTTACTTTCAACAAAACATCCTGGAGAAGCAAAACAATATTTTTCAGCTATTTATTACACAGTATGAAACTGAAGGATTATTGTTGATTTTCAACTCCCACCGCAATTATCCCCATTTTCCATATTCTTACTTCTCTCTGACTTCCAGGGAGTCGCGTCCATGTTTGCTAAAGTGATATAAGCATTGCAGAGGGCTTCAACATTTGCCACCATATCAGCTCTTTCATGCTTGATGATGTTAATTATATTGCTAGCAGCTTCCATCCGTTCCTATCGGTTGAAAAAAGAATACTGGTAAAAGCGAGTGTTTTACTTACAGTCTGTTGTTGTTTAGTTGTATCCGACTCTTCGTGACCCCATGGACCAGGCACGCCAATCTACAATCTACTTTAGATTACAATCTACAATCTACTTCAGATTAAAACAATTCAGAGCTCTGACAACAAAGGAAGCATTAGGAAACTGGGCCAACTGCTGGTGGATAACTTTACTGCACAGCCCTGACATTATGAAAAACAGGCCCCAACTACAATACTGTCCATGCAAACACAAGACACTTCCCGCTCCCCCAGCCTAAAGCACCCCAGAAGCAGGTGAATGAAAGTACCTTGTCAAGTTGAGAAGTTTCTTTTGGTGTGTTTTTTGTTTGCCTGCTTCTTGCTTCTTCCGGCTTTGCGAAGAGTTCATCCTTGTTGGCATTCACCAATGCCAAGATTATAAACAAAGTGTGATGTGGATGGTCCAGAGAAATTCTAGCTATAAGCTGTGAAGAAATATATTTATTTAAAGAAAAGTTATACAACTAGCATTCTTACTCTGTGATCTGCATATTAAAGCAAGCATCAAAGGTTCAGCAGCAATGCTCAATGATTCAGTTCTATACTGGACTTCATATTTCTATACTGGACTTCATCTTTCAAATGCTATTTCTATTTGAATGCGACAATAAACCATGTTTCAGCACCATGTGAATGAGCTTCAATGAATTAATCTGGGTTGAAGCCTGGCCATGGGACAGAATTTTCTTGCAGGCCCTAATGGATGACCTACAGAGAGTAGGATAGAGGGAATGTGACTTTACTGCTGTTTTTAAAAAATCTCTCTTCTCTGCAGCTTTCAGTACCACTGACCATGGTCTCCTTCTGGACTGCCTCCATACATTTTTGCCTTTAAACTACCCTCTGACCCTCAAATAAAGGGTGGTATATAAAATAAATAAAATGGAATGGTAATTGGGATGCCAGTGCTATAGATTCTAGTCCTACCTATGAGACAAAATCCAGCATTGGGACAGTGCTTTTGCCCCCCTTGCAGATATCCCCAATGCTATTTAATATCTATATAAAGCTACTGGCGGTTGGCATTAAGAGTATTGGGGGCAACGTGCCATTAATACACCGAGACTCAGCTCTATTTCTACATAACATCTGAATAAAGAGAGGCTGTGTGGGTGCCAAACTAGTTCCTGGATGCAGGAAAAATTCAGCCCTGTCAAAGGGACAAAACCTCTGAACTAGTTACTGAGGACTGCACATGCGTGTCCTCAGGCTCCTTGACCATGCAGCACTAGGCAGGGGCATTTTATTTTATTTTTCTCCGATGCTGGGCAAAGGTGTATGAGACCAGGGAGCCATGAGCAATTACAGAGAAGAAGGGAAAAGCTGGACAAAGGACAAAGGAGCTGGGGATGGGAAGAGATGGCACAAAGCTCAATGATCAGAAGGAAGGAATCAGGAAGTTTCGTTTCATTATACAGTAGTCCATTTCTGAGCTGCAAAACTGGCTGCAAAAAATGAAATAGCTAAAATCTAACATTGCAACACTGTAAAATCCTTAACACCCAAACTATTTACATGCAAATAAAGTTTGTTTTTGTATTTTGTTTCTGTGTTTGTTTTGTATTTGCATGTTAAATGAATACAGGGCATCATGGTTGAAGATCAATTACATTAATCAGAATCTGATGAAATCCTTCTGCCTTGCTTTCCATTCGAGCTGCTAGTTGATACATCAGTGGCAAGAATTTGTAAGAGGGTATTTTCTTTGCCTCCTTCTGTTAAAATACAATCAGCAAACAAAAGTAGAAGGTGAGACTGCTTAATAATATAACACAAATTGCATGTATGCTCAGATATCAGTACATCACAATATTTTTTTCTACTTGCTATCAGTGCAAGACATTCTTTTTCACAGCAGCACTTTTATCATCCATTTCTCACACATTTTCTCACCAGGTTTTACAAGCAGTACTGTACAAGCTGGGGAATAATCTATAGTATTTTAAGATGCAAGCACTGTTTATGACACTGGAGAGTCAGGACCGAGTGCTTCTTCATCCCCTCATTGTGAACTGGCTTTGGCACAAAGATTTTGGCGTGTATTAAGCCAAAGTTCCTTGTTACATCTAAACCGGGGAATTCTGACTTAATGTCAGTTAAGAAACTAGGGAAATAAACCAGGGAGGAGGAGAGGGGGGCTTGGCTCTGATGCCTGTTTGCATTTTCACAAACAAACCATCAAGCCTGAACTGATTGTCTGAACAAGGCCACTGCCTGGCAGTATTTTGCATGGATTGTGACTGTGAGGAACCTCAATTCCTATGTATTTATTACAGTGGACGATGAAACCACTAGATTAGGTAGTTTTGTGGTGTATCCATTACATTACTCCTGTTACTTATAAAAATCCTGACATAAGTAAGGAATGATAAGGTAAAAGAGGACTCTGGGAAAAAGAAGCAGAAAGCAGTAATGAAAGATACTACTTCAAAGAGAGACTGATGGTGGGTTGATTCACTACATGTTGCACCTACTCCATGAACCCAGAGTCCTGGCTGTGGCGGGTGGGGGAGAAAGCGAGAAAACAAGAAAACTTTCCACTCACTCGCCTCTGTGCCTGCTAGATATGTATGTATGGAACAGGTATGCATAGGGCCTAATCATGTAAAATCCAAGGTACATGAGTATGAACTGTACAACTGATAACCCACACGATCTGAGACTTAAATGTTTTAGATTTTACATGTGGAAAAATGCACCCACGCATAGACATCCAGTGCAATTTGCTCCCCAACCTTATATTTTACTTCACTGCAAAGAGGGAATGTATACACAGATGTAATAAAGTTGCATCTTTGTATACACAGATGCAGTAAAGTTACGGTGAGACTAACCTGAATCATCACATTGACTTCATAAACACCAGAGTTCTCAAGCCAGAGAGAACAGAGTCGAAAGATCCACATGTCATGCTCTTCCCCACTCAGTAAACAGTTAATGTAGTTCTCAACAGCTTTGCATAAGAAACGTTTGCGATCCTCTCTCAGTGCGCGAATTGCACCTTCATCAAGTTGTAGTTCCCGCTGAACTCTGACTGTGTATCTTAACAACAGAAATTTAGAAATAAGACTACAAATCTAAAATTCATTTACTTATATGCTGACAGACATTGACTTTATAAAAAAGAGAGAGCCTGGGTAGTCCTCATTCTCAGTACTTGACCCAATGATTACTTCTATTGGTTTACACAATAAAATGACAGAAGCAGGAAAACTCCTAAGATAATGCTTCATTACTAAGAACATGCTCATTGTTCCCCAAGAATATACATGCCAAAATACAGCTAGATGAACCCCAACCAGCTGACAGACCTGCCTTAACTTACTACGAATTGGTGGCATAACATACCTCAGTTAGAGAGGCCTACCTGTTTGTAGGAACTTTGTGCTGCTTTAAGAGCCCAACTTCTTCCTTGGCCTTCCTCAACAAAGCTTGCTTGTTTTCAAACTCTGATGATTTCATGTAGTTCTCAATTCTTTGATACTGAGTGTCCGAAAAACGAGCAAGGGACAGAAAAGCCTTCATCTTTCCACTTTTGAGTTCGATGCTACTATCATCGTTTTGGTTCCCAACAGCTGTTACTGCCTAGAACCAAATGTTATAAAAACGATAAAACAACAGCCTGGCCATTAAACAACCACCATTTAATGAGTAAGCACGCAAATAAGATTTCAAAAATATGTGCAGAAGTTGTTTACCTTTTCCAAGTAATTCTGCATAATGACTGTCGGGTTTTCTAAGCATGTCTCTGCTAACCAGCTTCCACACAACCTCAGACATTCTGTGTAAATCAGTCGCAGGCTTGGGTCTTCTTTAACCTTAGAAGAATATAAACATGCAGGTCAGACATACTCACTTGTATATAAAGTGACCTCTCCCCAAGCACTCTTTTATTTTGAATTCCCCTTTCAGTTAAGGTTTTCTGCATATGTTCTGGCCCTTCACAAATACAAGTATGTCACATATGTTGCCCTTGTGTTTCTTCAAAACAAAACAGGAATTTAAACAACGCTGCTACTGTCAAGCTGACATAGGACAAAATGTACCATGTCATCTTCATCCAGTTTCTTAATCATCTCCTTTAGGATACTCAGCGCTAAGCTTTCTTCCTTTTTAGCCCAGAACACTTGTGCTTCCTCCAGCTGCCACACACATACCCCATGTCCAGCCGGACTGAACTGTTTGATTTGAAACACTGCTCTTTCTGGAAGCTGGAAAACAAAATGAAGCAAAAAAAAATTATCTTAAGTTTTGAGATATCATCCATTTCTTCATATTTCTAGAATCCAGTGAAATCTGATACCAATTGTACCTTGTTACAAGTACATCCCATCCCTGATCTAACTGCATGTTCATGTACTTAAATCTTCCAAGAAGGATTCAGTATGCAAATCCTATTGCTGGAATGAAATGAAAATTCATTTCCTTTACACCCACGTTAAAATCTGCACCACTTATAAGCCACAAATAGTTTGTCCTACATTATATGGCTGCAATTTAAGATATGGGATCAGAGTACAGGGGAATCTAGATCTAGTACTATCAATCAGATAATTGCATATGGAAGACTGAGCCCAAGATAACAGTATTTAGAGTTAAAGGATCTATTAATTTTATGGCTCATGTAGTGAATTTATGGCTGTGCTCAAATTCTTACACCAGAAACAGTGTACTGCAAATCACTGATCACAGATTAGTATATTTTGAACCTTCCCTTTTACGCCTCATAACCAGAGGGGCTATAGAATGATAAATGGAATGATTTCCACTCACTTTCACTCCTAAATATACTTTCAATCTGTACAGCACAATTAATGAATAACACACTAAGGCTGGAAGCTATTTAGGTGAATTAATCCAGAATAGGAACCTGTGGGCATGTGCAAGTGGTGTCCAGCTTTGAGTAAATAGAAATATATTCAGGCCTATAATTGTATGCTATATTATTTCACAGAAAGGACAACTTATTGATCCACTAGAAAGTTTTAAACTACCAAAAAAGGAAAGAGAATTTGCAACTGATGCAATAACAACAACAAAACTATGCACTTCTTTTGGGGAATTCAAGAAGGTGACTATATCATGCTGCTGCTCCATAGCTCTTAATATTGTTAAGGTGCCTAATTGCCAATCAGGCATACTGCAGAAAATGAGAAAATGCACTTGCCAAAATACAATGGCTTGACTTTCACATTTAAATATTTTTTGTTTGTTTCCAGGCTAGCAAATGTGACTATAGGACACAGGTAGTGTGTCCTCGAAGCTACAAACATGAGTCTGACCAAACTGCGGGAGGCAGTGGAAGACAGGAGGGCCTGGCGTGCTCTGGTCCATGGGGTCATGAAGAGTCGGAAATGACTAAACGACTAAACAGCAACAGCGTGGTAACAAGACTAGAGAATTATAATTTCCTAATACATCTTGGAGAACCCCTGGAGTACCTCTTTAAAAATAATAACATCAATCTATACTTAATATAGCAAATCCGTAAGGGAGAACATCTAGACTAAATTTTAAGGATTTATTTACCTGTGTGTTTTTTGCCACTCGAGCCAATCTGGACAGCTCCACCAGGTGTTTTGTGAGGATGTCTTTGATGCATTCCCTTTTGGCATTCTCAGTTTCCTTCTCCAGAAGGATCTTCAGGATTACTGTGCGGAGAGCCATGATAGGTTCCTGAAAACTAAAGTCACTGTCTTGGAGAAGCTGGGACTGTTTCTGCCACTTCAGATATGTACAATTCAGCTGGCTGACAGTAAAAGATCTGAAAAAAAGAAAGCATATGGAAGTGTGTGAGGAATTCTGACTGAATTTTAATAAAGCTGCTTCACGTTGAGTCAGATCACTGAGTCTATTTAGTCCAGTATTGTCTACACTGGCTTGCAGTGGCTCTTTGGGATTGCACACTGGTGTTTCTCCCAGCCCTAACTGGAGATCCCAGGGATGTAAGCTGGGACTTTATGCATGCAAATTAGGTTTGCAGTGAAGAAATGCAGATTCTGATTACCCCATAGGAAAAAAATAATTTCCATGGGTGAAATGTGAAAATACATCCAGGGTCATAAGGAAGGAAAAAGTAAAGCATTGGTTGGAAAAGAAAAGTACCCAGAGAAAAGTTGTCCTATGCATTCCAACTCTCCAATGGTCTGCAATCTGCAGAGTGTAGGCAGCAATGAATATACAGACTCAAGGCTGCCTTTAGACAGCTCTTCTACTTCCTTGACTCTGCAAATATAAGAAAAAGATCACTGTAACTTCTGATACCTGCCAAAGCAATTTCAAATCCCACTACACAGTGAGCAGAAGTCAGAAAGGATATCTTGTCAAGCAGCACTTAATAGAAACAGACATTACATATAACTTCAACTGAAAATAAATCTGACTGTAACACATGCCTACAATTAAAAAATGTCTTGACTCCATCAAAAGATACGAGAATTTTCTGATCTACAAAATAAGGGGCATATCACACTACATGTAAAAAGGCAAGTAGCTCCTCTGCAGCATCCAACCTTCTTATCTGCTTAAGCCTTATCTCTAATCTTCAAAATGCACTTCTTTCAAAAGTTTCAAATTGCTATGTTATGCCTTACATAAATTGCATTAAAATCCATGGAAGCTGCATACATTTTACACAAATGAAGCACTGATGTATACATCTCTTATAACATAAACTGCAATGTGTTAGGAAAGCTACAGTTTATTGGCATTTTTTTTTGTTAATAACATACACAGACACCTGTATGCAAAGCTTGCTTCTTACCTGGCACACTTCAGTCTTTCATAAAAAGTAGAGAATTCATTGTCCCTTAAACACTGTAGAGCATCATACAATGATTCATGGTAGCCTTGTCCTCCAATTTCATCTCTTAAAAGAGAATTAACAAAATTTCTATTTGAATGCAAACACTTTATTAAACTGTCCTTTATAACAGTAATCCTTTATCAGCTTATCAACTGCTACTAAGGCTCCCTCCGTAGCAGTTTTAGGTAAGGGACAAACATTTAAAAAGTGATAGTTTGCATTACTTGACGGAAGAGATTTGATCCCATTGCATGTTCCTCCAAGCTGCCTGATAACGAATCTCTTGCAATTCCATAGAACATTCTTTGTTCTCTTGTTCCAGTCCTTTAAGGTAGATGGAGAGTGTGTCACACAGCCCGAAATTCTGCAAGGCCTGCCCATCAGTGAGATAAAAAGTTAACATGAAAATGATCAGATTTCTGAAAATGCTTTCCAGGACTGGAAGTGAAGCATTTTTACTACACCCAAGTCCCACTTACTTCTAGTCCTAGTAGCACTTCAGGCTGCCATGTTCAAGGTCAAAGCATAATCTTAGATTATTATTTTTTTACAGAATTAAACTGTTACAGTCAAAATTATGGACATTGTCATCTAACATCTGGGGGGACCATACTGACTACCCCTGTGAATGTGAGCATTTGGGGGGGGGAAGGGGGGGAGATATGCATTGCTTTAAAAATTACCTCTATTATTCCTGCCTGCCGAGTTGATGGTGGAAGAGTCGTTTCAAGGTCATAGGTTACTAGGGCTTTCTCCCATCTTGCTTCATGCTCATATGTTCTTATCCTATCACGGATAAGAGAATAATATTAAAACTGATAACACTTTGCCTACAGTTAAAATTGCTAATTTCCCCAATAAAATTATTACCTAGTTAAAGGCTGCAGCATTCTTCCACCACCACAGCCATAGAGACTATCGGGTTCTCCTATGCTTTTGTATATTTCCATGAGAAGGTCCTAGGTACAAGTGAAAATAGTTACTTGACATTCTTCCATCCTACAGAACAAAAAATATTGCAATCTTCTATGGAATATGTTACATCTGACCAATACTTGTCTTTGCCTCTGTTATAAACTTTTAGCACACTTTGATAGACCTCCCACATCCAAACAGAAAGCCCTGTGGGCTACGCTCAGAGAAATTAATATGTTTTCCTTTACACAAAATACATAGAGGCCAGGAGCTAGAGAACCATGGCTCATATCTATTGATAGCAACAACACACGACACATAGCAATTTACTTTTGAAATGGATGGGTACTGGAACATTGGTTCATTTACCATGAATGGACCTTCTAGGCTGCCTTAGTGAGACATCCACGGATGGGCTGTGTCTCCCAATTCATCCTGGACCCACAACCACACACCAGTCTAAGAATCAAAAGCAGCTTGGGCCTGCTGCTCAAGTAACTAAAGCCCAAAATTTCACTGAGAGCACCTAAATACCCTTTTGGATCCTAGTTGTATTTTCTATCATACTGGATAAATAAGGCCAAAAGCAAGCTGCATCATACATGAAGCTGAAAGTTAAAATACAGCCTCAGCTCCCATCCCAGAAAAAGCAATATCTGTGAAGCGAATGGGAATGCAGCCCAACACCGCGCTTTCAAATAGAAGTCGACACAG
The DNA here is from genome assembly GCF_964106915.1 of Podarcis gaigeae. Lineage (NCBI taxonomy): Eukaryota > Metazoa > Chordata > Lepidosauria > Squamata > Lacertidae > Podarcis > Podarcis gaigeae. Next base: position 85,441,840 of record NC_139677.1, read on the forward strand.
TATTTTAAGTCAACAGTATAGTTTATGGAGGCTAGTGGGGCCACACAATTGTCAAGTCGCCTGGTAACCATAACTTACTTGTTAGCAGTCTTAGAAACATATCTATGAGTGAACTAGTTGAAACATTCTCAAAAACAAGAAAAAGTACTTTGTGCCAAAAATGTACCATACCTGCAAACTTATTCCAGTTTCCTCTTTGCTCTTCTTGCTCAAGGAAGTTAGTGTTAAATTCTGACTTCCTTCTTCAAATATTAGCTGCTTAGCTGCTTTGAAAGTAGACCTGCAGAAAACAAGTTTAAAAATTGGTCTTCAAGTTGGATATGAATTCTTTTAAAACGACTAGATATACCAGTAAATCTAAGCCATGAGTAGCTCCTAGAGATACTCTGTTACTTAACTAAGCTGAGTCCATTTCCTTGGTCAGACCTGTTCAATCAACGCCTTAAATGGAAAATTGGATAACTATAAGTAGGTGCTTTGGGAGGCAGCAAAGGTCTCCCCTTAACAAAACTGTGTTGTTTTCATTTTATTTAAACTACAAAACCCACAGAATTTCAACAAACCAAGACATGGCACACTGCCTCTCGCCACTGAGATAGTCTCTAGATTAAGGCAGGGATGGACTTTACTGAAGCCAATGGGCCAAAACCATCTGGTTGGTGGAAGTTAATGACTTTTGTTTGAAAGCAGTATTGATTTTTAACATGAAGAACTCATGCTGAAACAAAATAAGCAGTTCAATTTATCCAAGAGGAGAACCCTTTGAATCAGACTTATACCACATGCACGTATATCAATGTATTTTAGTTTAACATAAATGAGAATAGGCTGTATTTAACACTAGTACCTTGCTTGCTGTTTGTCTGAATTTATCTTGTCTGCATAGATTTCTGTGTAGAGCAAAGCTGTGAAGTGAGCAGCACAAGACTGAGCTGCCATGGCAACCTGAAGGTAGTCGAGTTCCAGCCAAAAGCTGTCACTGAAGACTGTACTTGAAGGACTCCTGAACAAAATATTAAGCACAAGTGCATTCATCTCACTTTATAAAACGGCTTTAAACTGAAAGCAGCACATGTTCTATAAATCTATAACCTATTCCCCATTATTTTGTCAGGACTATAACAGTCGTTTTAAGAAATAACATAGAATTATTTGACATCTTTAGAAAGATTTTAGAAGTTGCTTCAACTTAATCGACAAACACAATTCTGGGCAAAATACAAAACCACTTTCAATGGCTGTTTTGTTATTGACAACTGAAACAGGTCTTCTAAATATATAACAATATATAACAGGTCTTCTAAATGCAATTGACTGGAAGGGCCCAGGCCCTTTGGTAAAACTGCTGGGATTTGGTTTTTTTGCAGGTATACTTTGCAACAGGTCATTGACACAAAAATTATGCATTAGTGGTGGATTTATAATGGACCACCCACACAATATTCTGCTTTATTAGTTGCTCTAAAATGGTAACCTAACGTTACGGCATTATTGCCATTTGGAGGGGAAAGACAACACAGAACATTTGTGGGGTATGCTACAGGACATTTACTATTTGGAAATGAAACAGTGCCACTGCCCCCAAATGTTTGAAGGCACAAACAGTATTGAAAGAGGCAACATGTGTAACCACCCCATATCATCATGAGCACAAATCATTGTGAGTGCAAAAATAACAAAGAAATCTGAGAGCCCTCCCCTCAATGTCCAAATAGACCGCTGTTGTAAAATTAAAAATACAATAACATAAAGGCTAACACAGCAACTTAATCCACCTCTTTTGCCGTCTTAAGAAGTCAACAACAGCGAGCATTGTCCGTCGAGATATTTTATCCAAACTTCCATGAACAAAGGTTTGTGAGTCTGCATTGAAGAAAAACTTTAGTCAGAAGGCTACTGATCTGATGTACAATAACAACTCTGAATTAGGGAAGTTAATAACAACGAAAACCAAAATAGAGGGATGTTATGCTTAAGTTTTCAATATTCTTTTGAATCACCCTGATAAGTAACTCCTCCGGTAAGTCATGAATACATATACAGTGGTGCCCCGCAAGACGAACACCTCGCAAGACGGAAAACCCGCTAGACGAAAGGGTTTTCCGTTTTGGAGGTGCTTCGCAAAACGAATTTCCCTATGGGCTTGCTTCGCAAGACGAAAATTGTCTTGCGAGTTCCTGCGGGTTTTTTTCCCCTCCCCCCCTTTTTCTAAGCAGCTAAGCCGCTTATCAGCTGATCCGCTAAAAGCCGCTAATAGCACTAATCCGCTAAGCTGTCAATGGGCTTGCTTCGCAAGACGAAAAAACCGCTATACGAAGAGACTCACGGAACGGATTAATTTCGTCTTGCGAGGCACCACTGTATTTTAAATGAGAAAATGGTGTGTGAAATACAGAAGTACCCCCACAGCTATTAAGAAAGTGGTTTATAGCAAAGCAGAAATCTGAACCATCTATTAAGCTATGCTGTCTCTGCTATTTAACAAAAAGAAATAGCTTTGACTCTTCTGTTATTTCTTAACAATGTTCTCCATTGGCTTAGCTGACAAACTAGCAATATTTCGCTCTTCCTCTTCTTAAAACTCTTTCCATTCTAGCTGATCATTACCAGAGCCCTATAACTAAGAACCAATGCTTGAGTTGGGTTTCCCCCCATCCTCTTTCTCAATCTCTTGCATGCCATATCTTTAAATTATTAGTCTTTATTTTTAAGGATGGGGGGAAATGCTTTAAATGGAGCAGCAATTTTGCCTCAAACCACTAGAAGGAGCTCAAATCCCACCTAAGCTCACCCTTACATGCATAATATCTTAGTTGAGGCATAGGAAAAGCTCTATGGCGTTACCTGGATCAGAATTTGCAGGTGTAGATGGCCTACTGGGAGATAGTGCATATTTGCAACAGGTGGTAAAAAACATCTGAATGTGTGTTGATAAAAGAGATTGCGCAGATTCATCTAAGTCATGAAGTAAAATGTCATGAATCAAATATGGAAGGACAGCCTGACAAAAAGCAGTTTGAACCTAGAACACAAAGAAAGAAATTGCTTGAACACATTATTAGTTTCAGTTTGCCTTTAGCAGTGACCTTTATTCTTATACTAAGTTATAACAAAGCATTCCATATATTGTTCATTCAAAAAGTTCACACACCTCTAAATGACATGGTCAAAGATAAAAAAATGTAGTAAGATGAAACTTTAAAATAGGAAGGTGACAGGGCAATAGAATATAATCCTACCAACAAACTTATTTTACCTTGCACAGTGGCTTCAGAAAAAGAAGGGGTTCACTTTTTATCCTTCCACTATCCAACAAGGCACAAGTCAAGGTCTTAATCCAAACATCGTGGCTTTCACCTTGAGGAATCCACAGGTTTGTATTATCCAGATCTTCGGAAAGAGTGTCTCTTGCTTGTTCGGGCACTTCCAAGAACTAAATATCATTTTGTGTTGTTTTTTAAGAAAAGAAACCAAGAGTCTGTTAAAATTCCTTAAGCAGCATTACATAGCCTTCTCTCCTGAACCACCACCTCCAGCCTCTATTAAGGCAGCTCACAATCCCTTTATCTCACTATGCAGAACTGCTGGGACAAAGAGAATTGTATTTTAAAAGCTCTGGAAAATCCAGGAGTCAGTCAAACTACTTCAGATATTTGGACACGCCTCTGGAAATGTCTGGGAGCAGCTACTGATCCAAGATAGTCTTATCAATTAAGACAGGAGAGTTAGGGTTCTGCATCTAGTTTTATAATACAGTACAAAACACAATACCTTTTTCTTAGACACCCTGAAAGGATGGAGGTATACCAGCATGGGATCAGTCTCAGTTTTGTAAATATCCCAAAATCGATGTCCAGTTTCAGTGGCTAGAATGTTTTTCAAACATGCAACAGCAGCAGATCGAACGTCAATACTGAAAAAAATGTAACGCTTTAGAAATTGGATATTGTCATCTCAGATTTACTTAAAGGCAACATTTATACACCATGTTAAATTTTCTCCTGTATACTTACCATTGATCTATTAAAGTATTATTTATGAGAGTTAACATTATGAAGACCCATTGAAGTTCTCGGTCTTCAAACAGATCAACCGCACTTGAGGATGAAGCGCTTTTAGTGTGCTGCAACGCTGTGGTGGAAAAATTGATAGGGCCAATTTCTCCCAAACAACTTCCAACTGCATCTGCAAATGTAGACATTCATATGATGCTTTTCATATTTCACTGATGCTTTTCACATTTCACTGCTTTTCATATTTATGTACAAAATATACATAATACAACTGGACCCTTCAATATGAAAATTAAGAATAAAGATAGTATTCTACTGTTTTAATATGTTGCGTTTTCTGTGTGATTTCCACTACAGGGACTCTAATTTGTATAGAATTCAAGGGCTAGGCCTAAGCATTGCAGTGATAGCAACAGTGTGTATAAACAGGGCAGGGAAAACTGTCTCCATCACATATGTTCCCTGAATTCCTATTGCTTAATAGCAGCAATAGCTTACAAAACAAGAGAAAGGATGAAAAAAAGGGAGGGAGATCTCCCCCCAAATTTCTTTGCACTTAGAATTTCAATTGGTGCTGTTATACTGTTGAGGGGCTTACTGAGCTTGGAGAACTAGAACCAGTACTATTTTGAGAAAACATTTTGAAAAGCCAATACATTCCAGTTTTAGAAATACTCAAATGGCAAGGATTAGTTAGCAATTTAGGAAAGCAGATACTTTTTACAGGAGACAAAGGAAGTAATGCAAAGATGAAGTATTATTAACTAAATCTTGTTTTTTAAGCTTTAATAAAAGTAACTATTTAGTAAATAATACTTTTTTAAAAAGCTAACAGAGCAATATCAGGTTTTTTAAACAGGTTTCTAGGTGCTATCTTTCAACATTCAAATCAAAATTTCTCTGAAGTTATTAACTGGTATAAAAATATTAAATGTTGTATGACCATGCAACATAATCTAATTTTTACTAATTCTCTTCAAAAGAACTCTACTCATTTGAATAGCTAAATTTCTTACCCAAGGCTCTATTGGTAGAATTAACAGCTGTTTTTGAAAGTTGTAAGAAACACGCTATCAGCTTCACTATTATACAGTCCTTTGGGTTTTCTACAGTTGGGTGTAAAAAGTAATAAAAGCAGTATTAAGTGAATGAATTATTTATTATGATCACAGACCAATAAAATTAAATATACAATTAAAATTATATGATTAAAAACAGACATTAAATATACAGATTACACATGTAAGATTTACAAATTCTACTAATTTAAACATTTTTCATTTGAAGACTCAACCCCCCCCAAAAACAAACCCCAACTACCCCACAATATCCATATCAACCATGTGTGTAAAGTTGTAACCAAACAAATTTAAAAAATTCTTCTTAAATGCCAGTGCTTTGAAGTACACAGAACCTGTTAAAAGGCAAATGGAATTATATTTACAGAAACTCACAGGACTTGCCAAACTGCATTTCAAACATCATATTAATTAGTCTTTAGTATGATATGCCAACGGGGACGTGGGTGGCGCTGTGGGTAAAAGCCTCAGCGCCTAGGGCTTGCCGATCGAAACGTCGGCGGTTCGAATCCCCGCAGCGGGGTGCGCTCCCGTTGTTCGGTCCCAGCGCCTGCCAACCTAGCAGTTCGAAAGCACCCCCGGGTGCAAGTAGATAAATAGGGACCGCTTACCGGCGGGAAGGTAAACGGCGTTTCCGTGTGCTGCGCTGGCTCGCCAGATGCAGCTTTGTCACGCTGGCCACGTGACCCGGAAGTGTCTGCGGACAGCACTGGCCCCCGGCCTCTTGAGTGAGATGGGCGCACCAACCCCAGAGTCTGTCAAGACTGGCCCGCACGGGCAGGGGTACCTTTAAAAAGGTAAAGGTACCCCTGCCCGTATGGGCCAGTCTTGACAGACTCTGGGGTTGTGCGCCCATCTCACTCAAGAGGCCAGGGGCCAGCGCTGTCCGGAGACACTTCCGGGTCACGTGGCCAGCGTGACATCGCTGCTCTGGCGAGCCAGAGCCGCACACGGAAACGCTGTTTACCTTCCCGCTGGTAAGCGGTCCCTATTTATCTACTTGCACCCGGAGGTGCTTTCGAACTGCTAGGTTGGCAGGCGCTGGGACCGAGCAGCGGGAGCGCACCCCGCCGCAGGGATTCGAACTGCCGACCTTTCGATCGGCAAGTCCTAGGTGCTGAGGCTTTAACCCACAGCGCCACCTGCGTCCCAAAAGGGGTACCTTTACCTTTACCTTTATGATATGCCAACACTGTCCCCAATGACACAAGGCAAATCATCAGTGAAAGAGGAAGAGAGTCTCTAGAAAGTAAGGAGATCAGCCAGAGCAGATTTATTTCTATCTTTGCTTTCTCCAGTGCTATTTTCTGAAGTGTGTCGTGAACAAACAAACAAAAAAAAAAAGGACAGCACTTTTAAAATTGTGGTACCCACTGTGAAATGCATTCTCAATGTTATGTTTCGCCTAGTGCCTTCCTCAACATCCTCTAGATAAGAAACAGTTTCTCCCTAATCCTTCGACTGATATTTATTTTTGCTTATTGCATAGTTCATTGTATACAAAACAGAAACTGTACTGGTATCTGGTTTAGTTCGTTTTCAGGTTGATCATGCATCCCTGCTGCCCTTAGGTTAGTCATCCCCCCGCAATATGCAGTACTCCCAGGAATTTAAAAAGCAGTCTCAAACCCATACCGTGAAATTCTTTCATAAGGTCCTTCATTTGTTCTTTATGCTCCTTAAGTTGCTTACGCAAATCATTTAAACCTTCAAGTCTCGTTAACAGTAGCGAATCAGAGGTATTTATGGACAGAAAATGGTTAATTTCCTGCAAACAACAAACAGATTTTATAATAAGGATACGCACAATTATTAGGTACTGTTTTTCATAAATCTCTACAGTTAGATATAATCAAAAAGAGTTCTACATGTTCATTATCCTAAAAAAAAATGTAGAGACTCTTAATGGCTGAGTAATGTGTCAAATCTTATCTGGAAATTAACATCACTAAGATCAATGAGACTTACTCATGAGTAGATTATGAATAGGAAGACCTAACCCGCTATGATTTCAAAGGATTGAAAACTGATTGTATTACCTCCAGGAGAGAAAATCCACCATTACTGTATTTTATTTTTTGCTGAATAGCACGCAGGTCTTTAAAAGCAGGGTGATCTGGAAAAGGATCCAGATATTTGATTGCCTGGTATAGGTTTTCATTGTCTTTGTTATCTATCACTAGGTATCTCAGTAAGCCCAAGACCTAAACGAAAAGGAAAACAAAAGTGGAGGAACAAAGAAATGAAACCACTCTAGAAAGTCTTCACGTTTTTGCATGGAAAAACAGCAATCACAATACTCTGATCCATGATCTGCAGACTAGCTGCTCAGCAGTTACTTCCCTCAATGCTTGTGTATTTTCTTTCCTTACTGCACAGAAACCCATACCCAAACAGAAGATCCTGCACTTATTTGAATGCAAAATACTCCCCACTTCCACCCAATCCTTTGACGCTGAGCCTGTTTATCAGGCTCAATATCCAATGTCAGGGAAAACCCTACATTTAAACTATAATCCCAAACTGGTTTATTAGGCAATAAGGCCCACTGAAGACAATGGGACTTACTTCTGTGCAACCATACCAAGGACTGTGCTGTTAATTCCTCAGTTCCCATGTGCATTTCAATATGCTATGGGCACAACAGAGGAAAGAGTGAAGATGATGTGCACGAGCCCAAGGCCTGCTTTTGATTTCACGGTGCATAAAGCGGAAAGGCAGAAGTAGCATCTAAATATCCACAGTGGCCACATGTGCACATTACAGTAAGACAGGGTTGCTGGCTTACTGTGATTTAAAGGAAATGAGCAGAATGCTAGTGTATGCTGTCTGACCACTCCTACTTTACTCTTTTAAATGTAGATGTTAGTGACAAAGGTTATGTATGGACCTTCTCAGACTGACTGCAAACTAACTATTCTGACATCACAAATTCTTCTACATACTACGTACGGCCTTTCACAGCCTGCAGCTTTTACACTGAAATATATCAGCAGGCTGCAAAAAAATAGCAAAACTATTTAACAGAATTTTATAACATTAGTGATATAATTATATGCAGTAGATTAGCATAACACATATCAGTTCTTGCCTTTAAATATATCTAAATGCAAATACTGAAGCCCACAGCTCACAGCTTTAATGACACAGACACGCTAAGACTCATAATTAAGATGAGCAAGCATAGAGCCCTGATTGTATAATTTACTTCTTCATTGGCAAGCATTTTGAGCATAATTATCCATATTCGCCTAAAAAGAAAAAATGAAGCATTTAAATAATGCAGATAGTTAAGTTGTTCAGCTTTCCTACCAATTAAGTAGACATTTAAGGCAATTTAAGGCAGACATTTAGTTACGCTTGGGAAAGAAACAGGAATTCATCCCTGATCTCACACTGAGTGTCTCAGATGCAGCACAGACCAAGGACAAGATCTTACTCCTTCCAGAGGAGTGAGGAAGAGAACTGTGACCAAAATTTGTGGGCATACACATGTAATGGCAATGGGATCCAAAAAACTGTGCAATTAGTTGTGCGTTTCTTAAAACAGCAGCTGCTAAACCTCAAGATTTTGAGATTGAGGGGATCTCAGAAGTTTGGAATATTGCCTGGGGCTTTTAAAATACTCTTGTGCATACCTTGTTACAGTAATCCTGCAACTTACACACACACAGTTAACTTATGTGTATTCAGCTTTACATGCTTGGGTTTTTTTTAAAGGAGAGGTAAAAAGGGCAGGCACCCAGGGGGAAAAACTTCAGCAATCTCACCTGCTATTGCTCCCTACATTGTTTTGACTATGCACGGTTTTTGTTCCATGCACTATCCTTGGAACATAACCCCTGAATAAGTTGTGGGTTCACAGTAATTGCCTTTTAAAACTGTTACTAATTGATTCTTGCATTTATATTGGTTGCTTCGTTAGGTGTTCTCAGGTGGAAAGGCGGAGTACACATATTCTAAACTGACCCAAGTAAACCTAAATCAAGCAAACATAAAATGCCTAGCAAGTGCAGCTGATTAAAACTTACTTCTTCTTGGGTTTCAGGTTGTTCTGCAACTATGGGAATCAGGGTCCCCACAACAACATGGAGGTGACTCCCTAGGGCATCTCCACAATATATTACTGCTGTGTGGCAAACACGACTGAGAAGGTCACAACATAGCAAGAAGCTCCGGAGGGATATCCCTTTGAGAGGAACAGGCCTAAAACACATTTTTTAAAAAATTAAGCAGCTTAGCGGAGCTAAAATACACACAGTATATCCAAACAAGGTGGTGATGTACAAATGATTTTTACAACAGGAGAAAGTGTCCTATGCTCCCCTGTCTTAACACTTCCCTCTCCCTCAAATGAAAGCAATGCCACTTTTTCTCAGGATGATGAGGAACTATTAGTGTTCCTCATCATCCTCTTTGAGTCCGCTCAGCCAACCAGCTTCAAATCCACCTAACAGTTACCTCATCCAGCTCACATTTTACCAGCTGCTCCACAAGAATATCATGGATGCAGTGTATCTTGATTTCATTAAGGCTTTTGACAAAGTCCCTCACAATATCATTGAAGGTCTTTGAAAGCTTAATACCTTAAACCACCAATCAACTTCATGGCTTACTGGCATCGGACAAGGTTCAATCTCCATTTATAGGATTCTTGAACAGTAAGGCCTGAGCTTGAGCTCTTTAAATACCAGTCACAGCTGATAGCCATAGATGAGATGGGCTGTACCAGGGTAAGGCAACTCCATAAATGCTATGATGCCCAATCCCAGTTGCTGAAGTATTTTCACACTGGACATGTGTATAAATAATAGTACATAATACTCATACCTGTTGCTGATGTGGTAAATTGTAGTATAAATCACATCCCGGAGTACAAAAGCCCATGCTCCTCCTAAACCATCCTTTATTTTTTCCAGTAATAGTTGAACAAAAAAATGATATATCATAATAATTCTATGTTTTTTGTATATATTATTTGTTTCAGATGCTTGCTTACATATGGCAAATAAGATTTTTTGGAATGACTCCTGCAGAAAAAAAAGATAGGACATTAGATAGTAATCTCTGGGGATTTTCTGTTTTACATTGTCTGGAATTAGATCTGATGAATAAAAAAAAATGACAGCCAGCTATCTAACTAACTAACTCTACGCTTCCCTCCCTTGCCCCCAGCATCTTATCCCTGTCCTGAAGTCATGATGTCTAGTATTTCCCCACCACCTGACATTACAGGCGAACATTTAAAGGAGACAAGGAAATGAACCATATTATGACATTAGGGTAAACTAGCTGGCATTACAGAAGAGGAAGGAGCAAACAGACAAGATATTGCAGATTTATTACAGTGGACGATGAAGTCTTCGGAATGGGCTAATAAATCTACTATTCAGGTAAGACCAGTAGTTCTTTTTTAAGCAGCACCTGCATGTAGGTCACAATACTGAAATCAGTTACTTACAGGGTGCTTGGAAAGAATTGCTACAAGACCTTTTGACTTTGTTTTATGACAACTGCTGATGTAATCCAATGTTGCTTTGATGACACGTGATGGAAAATGAGGAGGATTAGGAGTGGGATCCAGATCCCTGAAAAAAAAAATGCAAACCTTTCAAAGCCTTGATGAGTCCCCAAACAAAAATCTTCTGTGAAAAGAAATATGAACAGATTGGACTGAAATACGGATTCATTTCTCAGCTGGGAGGAAACAAACTAACTTATACAGGGTGAGTCCTTTAAAAGAGGCCCCGTGGATACAAAGTACACATGTTCCACGGGGCCTCTTTTAAAAGACTCATGCTGTATTTAAATAGGTGATTTAATATTACCTATTCTATATCTTATATTCTATATTCAGATATATCTTATATTCTATATTCTACATTCAGATATATTCTATATCTGAGACTCCAATATTTTGGCCACCTCATGAGAAAAGAAGACTCCCTGGAAAAGACCCTGATGTTGGGAAAGATAGAGGGCACAAGGAGAAGGGGACGACAGAGGACGAGATGGTTGGACAGTGTTCTCGAAGCTACAAGCATGAGTCTGACCAAACCGTGGGAGGCAGTGGAAGACAGGAGTGCCTGGCGTGCTCTGGTCCATGGGGTCACGAAGAGTCAGACATGGCTAAACAACAACAACAATTCTATATCTCCTCTCTTTTTCTCTCTCTCTACTGCTGATCTAATCTGGATAACAGTTTATTGTCTAGGGACAATTTGCTGACTCATCACTGGGCTGAAAGTATAAAGACAGACTCCAGTTTTATTTCAAACATATGAGTGTGTACACCAAGTGCACACTGGGGAAATATGACTGCTTGCCTTTCTGTGTCCACATGCTGTAATGTGTGCATGAATATATTTCTATACACTGTGAACTAGAGAAAAGGAACTGAAGAATCATACTGTGCTAACACCCATAGAAATATCTATAAGCAAGACATTATTCACTGATAGACCACAAACTCTTGTGGAACCACATGGTGCATTTTGTCACTGGTGAACAGACCTCAAAAGTTGCAAAGTAGGATCACAATTGCAGGGCAACGTTTGCTTCAAGTAAACATAAGAAATAAAATGACTCCAAGAGAGAGAAATCCATCAACTTTCTTTGCAGCATCAACAGTTCCTGCCTTCAAGCAGTTGGAGGAACACAGTCCTACCCGGAGGTAGCCTAGTGCCCAACAGGGAAGGCTTACTTTGGGGAAAATGGGCAGTTGAGACAAGAGCACTAACATAATTTCCTTCTGTACATACAAATATCAATATGATAAAGGTCATGCCATGACCCTGGACCCAGACTCCTTAGAGGCAGAGTCCTCTGGCACCTGCAGTTCTCAGGAGATATATCTACTCTCTGGTTCTTCTCTTGTGGTTCTGTAGACACAGGAGGCTACCCTGATTCCCCCCATGAGAGACCTCTGCCACTAGATTCTTAAGGCTGATCCACAAAATCTTTGGGTCATCCACAGAGATCCCCACAGCTGGAAACCCAATTACTCTGAAGGAGCTACAGTGGAAGGCACCTGCCATTCAATCAGCCAGGAGGCAGCACTAAGTGGGTGGGCATCCAGTTGCTCTGCACTGAAACAACTTGAATGTTTGGAGTCACCTACAGGAGCACTATCCATGGTTCTGAACCCACACCCTGGTCTCCTTCCAAGTTGCAACCAGGAGCTTCTAGCCCCTGCTTCTTTGAGCCATCACCTTCCTCAGTGGTGGGCATCCCCATTAACTACAAGTGAATTTTATGACCTATTGCTATGTGTAGGTTCATGAGATTAACAGATTTTCCTGTTCTTAAGGTACTATTACTAACTCACCACTTTCTCAAATAGAAAACAGTTTGTCAGACCATCAAACAACTACATACCATCCCCATTTCTTAAATATTTGCTTACAAAGGTTAAATAACCAACATGTGTTATAATCGGCAGAGGATGGGAAACTGTACCCTGTAAATCTCGTTAGAGCAGAATCTTCTTGTGCTGCGATACCAGCTGACTCATGCAGTGTCATCAATACCTCCACAACAATCTCTGGTAAATTACTATGAAATAAACTGTCAATTAGCTGTAAAAACAAAACAACACAACACAGGTTTAGTTTTATTTTAAATGTGAAATACAATACAAGGCTGGTTATTACACAGCCTGTCAGTCTCCATGCTGATGTTATATTCAAAAGTATTAAACTCAGAAACTGGATAGTTTACCTATTTGCCCACCACCGTGTGTATGATGATCTCCTCCTCATTATTACTATTATTTTGTTTATTAATTGCTTCCTATGAAGGAGGAGGTTCTTTAAAGCAATACTCTGTCTGATGCACGAACAGGGGGCACCTTCCATTTCTCCCCAAGAGCAACAACCTACCCCAGCAAAGCATCCTTCAAACAAACTGGGAGGAAAGTTCATTTAAGGCAACTTTCCCACTGGGGGTGGATGGCACAGATTAACATTTATCCCAAATTCCAACAATCATCTCTTTAAGCGCCTCCTTTTCAAAAAGGCAAAAGCCCTTAAAACCAAGAGGTGAGGATGCCCTTAGATTGTTCTCCTGCACCATCTGGTGGCTAATCAGCAAATTGCTTTTGGTTCCGACAGACAGCACCACATTTGTTGCTTTCTCCCATTTTACAGGGGTTGCACATCAATTAAGCTCCTTGGGGTGATTCAGACCTCAGCCATCTAAAATTGGGGGTGGGTGGAATCAGTATGAGAATATGCCTGCCCTCATCTCAACTACAGCCAGGATTAACAGGGTTTAGAGCTGCACGGTTACTGCAATCCAAGATGGGTATTCTTGGCTGCTCATGAAAGCTGGTTCAGAGTCAGAGCTGCTTGCTACTGAATAGCACACTGCTGCATGGCTTCTAAACAGTCTCACATGCTTTTACATCTTTGTTGGTAGCATGTTTCCCTGAAGGAGCCATTGAGGAGAGGCATTGAGGGGAGGGGAAGAGTTAGAAAAACTAAGTTGGGGAAGGAAGGCCTGAGCTATGAAGTAGAAAAATGAGAAGAGGAATGTATCTTCTGCTCTCCTCTTCTGCAAGGCAGGAAGTGAATACAAAAGAGCTAGCAGAGCTAACGGGAAGAGGGGGCTTAGTCAAAAGGCTTATTGGCTTCTGTGCAATGGGAAGGGACACAAACCCCAGTAAGCGCTGGATGCCTCTTTAACCAAACAGCAGAACACAGAACATTTTAGAAGAATCGTCTAGGAATTCCAACAAGTTTATAAAAAAGTACCTGTTTTCCTAACCAGTTGTCATCTTTCAGCCTCTCATAGACTTCATGAGCTGTCTTTTTCTTTTGCGCAAACTCACCATCTTCATGATTTTCATAGGCAAAATAAGGGAGGATGTTGACAAGTATTTTGGGGAAACAATGTGCCAAGAGCTGTTGCTCCCCTCTTTCAATCTTGTTAGCAATGGATGTAACCTCTTCAAACTGTTGCTTAACAACCAGTTGTGGAATAAAAACTTTGTAGCAGGATCTGAAATTAAGGATTTTCTTTAATTATGGCAAAACAATTGAGGGGGAAATTACACTTTAAGTATAGTATACAGTGAAAGCTACAACAGAATCCAACAACTGCATTCTTATGACAAATTATTATTGAAAAGTTCATTTGATCACCTATTTCTAATTAGCTACTGACCAGTTAATTGCAGCAGGAGCATAGTTTAATGTATGAAGGGTATTCCAAAATATTGGTATTGTAACTCAAAAACTATGCACCTTTCTGAGAATATGCTGCTTCAACCAAAGAAACACAAAATGTGGCACCTGGCATATCGCTGCAAAATATTTTGAGTGTTTCCAGATAAATAGTGGGGGAATCACAAAAACGTAAGCATACCTGTAGAACTCGTCCAAAGTACGGTAATTCAATAATATATATGGAAAATCTGGAAGGCTGTAGCTGCAGTTCAGCCATTGGTGAACAAGATAATCTAAGTGTGTATTCATGAAATCTTCGACACTTCTGTATCCAAGAGTACCAGGAATTCTTTCCAATACCTACATTCGAAAAAAGGGCAATTCCAAATGAGACTACCACTGGTAGTAACTGTAACAAGTGGCTTCATTCACATATCCCTAGTTTGGGTGTAATGCTAAGCCAAGGAATGTGGTTTGTTTCCCCCACACAGTAGGAGGAAAGAGTAAAAGATGTGATCATAATAAACCATTAACTATTATTCACTGTGATGTGCGAATGACGGCTGTGTCTATGAACTAAAGCTCCTATCAGGAATTAACACTATGGAGAAAAACGAGTAGTGGCTCAGACCTATTTATTACAACCATTTTATACAGAACCACAAAACCATGGACCTTTTAATGGGTTCAAATCTAAGTAATACGGAAATTCTTTGAAAACTGTTTGAAGTTTTTTAAAGCCCTGCACGTTCATTTAGAGTTTTTAACTGTGTGCTTTCCCATACCTTCCTTACAAGGTGAGGCTCTAATCCATTCTCTTTTACACACTGGAAAATTGCAAACAGTGCTTGCTTTTCACACACAGGACTGCAGCGTAAAATCATCGTTATTAACATGAGAAGAACTGATTTTCTATTAAACTCTTCATCAGGAAGGTTCTCTTGGTTCACAGAACCATGTGCCTGTAAGAAGAAAATATTGAATGAAGATGAACTTTTAATATATTTAAGTGATAGATGTAATTTAAATTCCCTCAACCATTTATATTTTATTAAAATATGATCCTGAAATTGAGATGTAAGAAATAATCCAATAGGTCTACTTTGCAGCAATCATTTTTAAGTTTTCCTACTGGGCGTTTACAGGCCTCATGCAAAACCTAAGCATGACTTCCCCCTTACACTTAACCCACACATACCAATTAAATGAGATAAGAGCACCATTGTTTTTGAGTGAAGCAAACACTCAAGACCCCTATTCCAGGACAGCTTGCAGAGTGAAGCTGTGTTAAGATTGCAGAGATAATACAATAGTTTATCTGATGAAATTAAAGGCCACAGTGAAAAGGAACATTTAATCAAAGAAAAAATGTACAAGAGGGGTTCAGCACAAAAAATCTGAAATGTTTAATACAAAGTAGACTAATAATAATAATAAAAAAAATAAAAAAAATAAACATTAGCATTACTCTTAAACATGATAGCTCTTTTGCAGTAACAGCACAACTACTGTGCCCCCATGTCATCAATTAAACAACCTCATTTAAGTCACGATGTAGCTTGTGCACCTGGTAAGTGAATGGAAATATGTTCATTTTCTTGTATTACCTAGCTGGAAGACTAATCAGAAGCAAAGACTTAAAAACAGGCAAATCCAACTAAACTTCAGTGGATTTGGGGAAAAACGGTTAAAAAGGACACCCAACAACAACTTCCAATGAATAAGAGAAAATGTTACAGTGGAAGTGTGTATGTGTGCTGGGGGGGTGTATTACCAATTTCTTTGTTCCTTCTTGAACTGTGAGATACAAGTTCTCAAAAGCCCTTTGCTGGAGCTTCAATGGAAGAGCATTCAGTAAGCCAGTTGAATCTCTCAGCTTCACATCTTGAAACAAACTTAGGATCAAGCAGGGAGAAAAATCAAATTAGAATAATTTACAACATTCTCTGTTTTCTAAAATAAAGCCTTAAATGCATTTAATTTTGAGAGCCCTTCTGTGGTTCTTGGGGGTGCCCCCCTATGTTTGTGATTAAGCAACCGTCACTTTGAATCCCTTTCCCAGAGGGTGTGAGTTTGCATAGCAAAAAGGAAAAGACAAAGGGCCTCCATCAAAGATATACACTTCATAAGAGCTATCTCCCATCATTTTCTTTAAAGGTTTCTTGTAAACTTCTGAACTAGATATTTGGCATTTTGTCAGTAGTATCTATTTCTCTTGCAGTTAGGAACAAAATTAGAAGAGAGGTAGAAGCTGGATATCCAGTCCTACCATAAATCTTTGACAATATCCCTAACTAAAGAAAGATACGAGAAACAGCGAGCATGGTTTTGAAGCGGTGCCTAGGCTGTTTAACTTCTACTTGTATGTCTTTCTGGGAGATGGTAAAGAAAGAACACTAAGCAATTCTGAATGTGTAACTTTTGTATGCTACCTTTATGTCAAATAATTAAACTACAAGGGCATACCTGCTTATTGATTTAGCTGCAATCATGCAAACTTGAAAACTGCTATCTGCAAGGAAGTGGGGGAAAGCATCACTCACAGGGATTTCTTCACCATTAACATCAAGCACAGCCCACTTTGAATGAGGATCAACCTGGTGGGGGGGAAATAGAGAAAATGTTAACACTACATTTCTATGGAACTTGGGAAAGCCAACAAAAACCTTTTGTTTAAATATTTCTAGCCACTGACTTACCTGAAGTAAGGCTTTCATACAATTCACTAAGGCAATTCTTACGGGAGCTGTGTATTTTCCTTTATTTGCTAATTGCCTGGAACAAACAATATTTTATGATAAATTTCAAAGAGGCAAAAAAGTCTATACTTTTGGCAGGTCACTCAGAATAAGAAAAAAAGTATTTCTTTCCATGCTTCAAAACTTCTTGGCTAGTTTTTAATTTATGCAGAGTTCAAGAACAGATAATATGAACAACTTTCTGATCAAGCTACTGTTGACTGCTGCTTCCTTCCTGGAAGCAAAGTGTTTTTGTCTAAACTAAACATTCATTCCTTACACCATTCACAACTAAAACACATTACGCTGAGGGCACTTAAGACTAGTATACTTTCAGAAATGTTATAAAATGTTATAAATATAAATACAGTTTTAAAAAAATAGAGCATATCCTTGGAAACCAGATTGGAGGCACTGGAAGAACAAACATAAGTATTTCATACAGAAATAACATACATACATCATAAAAAATATGGAAGAGTCTGCTCAATCAATAAGACCGTTGATACTTACCATGAACAGGATTTATTGAGCCTATATGAGCTGATGCCAAGGATAGTATTTAGCTCCCTCTAGCAGTCACAGGCAAAATTGCAAGTTGGAAGAATTTAACTGAACTCTTCCCTCCCTTGCAAGTCTGTTTTTTTTAATTGCAACAAACCAAAGAAGGAAAGGAAAATCAGGCACAAAACAGCAAAAGGAAACAAAAAGACTCTGAAATCAGACCAAAAAATGTATATACAAGCTAGAACCCCAGCTACAGGCAGCAAAAAACAGTAAGACAGGGCAAGGCATCAGTTTGTATAGGTCCAAGAAATCCCTTTCATGATAAATACACTTACTGACCCAAGAAGGGTGGTGGGAAGGAGCAAATGCAAAAGACCATGTGATCCAACACTTGGCAATTGCTACAGCTGCCAAGTTTATGACCATGAAATTAACTGCATGTGAAAATATGCTTATCATACCAAAATGCTGCAACAACAGTTAAAAGTGGACCCAGGGCTTCAGTATTTGTTCTGGCAGCACCCAAGGCGGTCACCATAGGAAGGAGATTATATAAAATTGCTGAGCAAACTTCTTGATCTCGACGATAAAAGGGACATATATCCCTGTAGGAAAAAAGAGAAACGTTGAGAAAATGTATCTGCAAAATATTAATGTCACAGTTTTTTCATTAAAAACAAGATTCTCTTACGAAAGAGGCTTGAGAAGGGAGACAAGGTAGTCATCTGGCAAGGGGTTTTCTTCACTGGGGAGTTCCTTCAACAAGACCAAGTACTAGAACGAAACACATTTTTAAAAAGCTTTTCTAATGCTTTCATTTATATCAAACATTTTAAATTCCATATATATTAGACTGCATACTGGTATATTCATGCTTGGTTTATAGGTTTTGTATATATTTTAACGTAGAACAAAGCTTATCACAGGCTAAAATCACACAGCAGCAGAATTGTTTATAAAATGCCTACATGATGTTAAAGTTTCAAGATCCTAGAACAGTTAGCCAAAGACTACTTAACACACAGCAGAGTGACTTTTCATAATCATACTCACTACATGCAGATGCTGCGGCTTAATATAATCAAACATGTTTTCCTCAATTAGCATCAAGAGTTTCTTCCAAATTTCAGATGCTCTAAAGCAAACAGTTTGCACTGGGGTTGCTGTGGCAGCTATACACAAGAACTTTAAAGTATCAAGGAGCAACAAGTCCTGCTTTGCCAAGTGTTCTTCTGACAATGGGCTTATGGCACCTGTACATAAAATGGTGTAGTGTTAAATAAAAAAATGTAAGACATGAACTTCCAAACATTTAGCAGATATATGCCAGGAAGCCATAACTACTAGTTTCCTGGCAGACATACCCAAGTATCTGAAGGCACACGTAGACATATACAGCAGTAAATTAGTGTTCCTGGACTAGGGATGGACAACTCAGTCAAAATCGTATCTCTATAAATTTTACATGTGCTCGGTGGTAAATCCATTGTGACACATTTATGCACTAATCGTAGATTATATTTTTAATTCCTTGTGAAAAACCATGTTTAAATCAGCATTTTATCAAAAAACCTAATTAAATGCATATGTTTAGAAATAAATTCATTGAGAAAATGTATCTTACCAACACACAGAGAGACAAACACACTTTTTGAGCTGAGAACTATATTGTAGACCAAACTAAGTTGTTCTCTATTCCTAACCTGGGCAGCTACATAGAGATTAAAGGAATTCTAAAGCAGTTATACCAGCAACCAGGTCAAAAAGGAAGCTGTAGTATCAGCATTTGCTAAAGCATGAGCACATCGTGCAAGTCTGGTAGGGCTAGGAAACTTAGTGTTTAATACCAGCCTTGACACAGATTGTGTGTCTTTGAGAAAAAGGACAAATTCTGTCCTAGTTGTCTGTGTACTGTGATTACATTGGAAGGGCAGGGTTTAAGTCCTTCCCCAGTCACCTCTATATTCTGAAAATAAATAAATCAGTCAGCACATTTAGAAAAACAACAACTTTGAAGGTGGCTTTTGAACTTCTGGTGTATTTATAGAGGAAGTCTGGTGTATTTCTAGAGGAAGGCAATTAAAATACAGGAACACACACACACACATTTCCACATTACCTGCCACTTCTATGTTTGCAGTGATGCACACGAGCAAAGTTGCACAGGCTTTGAACATGTGTAAAATGGTTGTTGGAATGGTACCCTCAAAAACTTTTAAAACCATTTAGTTATCACAAAACGATACAGAAAGCAATTTCAAGATACCTGTCAAAGTTTGCAGCTCTCCACCCTCATTTACATCACCAGCTTCAGCAGAGTGATCATCAAAAAGATCTGACGTGGTCGGATTTTCTCCTTCCATCCTACTCTCTTCTGGATCATCTTCCATTAAATCCACTTCGCCAGCTTCACTTATCCTCCCAGTAGAAAACATCTAAGAGAAGTTATTTATTTGGAATTCTTTCATCGCATCTTTCTTACAATAAACTCAAGATACTTTATGAAAAAAAGCTTAAAATTTTCTTAACTGAGAGTTCTGTGTACGTTTCAGTATATAAAAACTGTACCACCTGTATACAAACCAGAAAAATGTGACTTCTGATTGCTTCGTTAAATGCGGCATCACTTTCCTGTGGAAGACCACTGTTTGATACTGCTTACTATGGGACTGGGACTTTTACTGAGGACCTCCATTTCACTTTGTAATTTAAGTAAAACAGAGAGACAAAACTCACAGCTGAGGAGTCCAGATTGACCTCAACTGGCAGAGAAATTTATTCAAGAGAAATACTCCCTCGGCTACACAAATCTCAAGCTATTCAGAGATTAGAGATCCACACCAATGTCTCTAACTGATCCAGAAACCCACTGTACAGTATTATCCTTAATGTGAGAGTTGCAGTCATGGAAGATAATGGACAATATCACATTTGTCAAACCTAATGGTATACAACACTCATTCAGCCTTAATTTCTACTGTCTCTTTAGAAGAAATAGAGAGATTCAAGCGATAACCCCAAGATGGTGCAGCTTAGCCAGAAGGGAGCATAGCAGTGCAGCACTAGCAGTGGCTTGGCCCCCACCATTACTAACAAGGGTGCTAAAGGTAGGGTAGAGTTGAAAGAGAAGGAAGATAAACTAGTAAGGGGAAAGAGAAACAACAGAGAAAGTAAGTGTGAAGCAGGATACATGCAACACCGGTGTTTAATGGCGGAGCGGGGGGAGCATTGCAATGTACATAGAGCAAATTGGTCTGGCTATATTCTTCACTCTCAATAGGCATAAGAAAAGGTCAAACCCAGCATGTTTTGTCTGTCTTTCAAGTGAAATATCTGCTTACGTTATACACTTTTTGTTGTCCAAAATAAACTGTGATGGGGAACTCATACCATACACTGTAACTACTCACCAGATGTTTGCAAATGTCTACAAGATCATTCATCAGTTTTGAGGTTAACAAATGCAAGAAAATTCCAGACATGATCTTTCTTAGGCTGTTCTGTCAAAACAAACCCAATATATACTAATTATTGAACACATCCCCCAAAACAGGATTTAATCACTTTAACTAGGCATGGAAACATAACCAAATCACTTTAAAACTAAGTATAATTAGCTACTGCTGTATTCATTTGAAACTGAACTAATAAACATTCTGTGTGCATACATAACACCTGTACATGATTACAAATTATTAAACTGATTGGAGAAATAGGTTTGCTGCAAAAGGGACCTAACTAGCTTAAAGTACAAGGATTTCAGCATTTCTTAATTGTGGCATGGACTGAAAGATCGACAAGTGTCTTACCTGCTTACAATTACATGCGCAACTAATACACTGTCCTATTAACGTCCTTAACGAAACGATCCTAGAATCTTCATTTAGCTTGTTTTTTGACTGATAAATAGTTTCTCCCACATAATGAATAAGAGACTGTGCAAATTAAAAAAAAATGCAAATAATTAAGAAACTGTCTCAGATATATATTGCTTTTATTGCATTCCATCCATATTCAAGTCTAATCATGCTAAAGAAACTTTCAGCTTTTGCTAAGGCAATCAACCATACAAAGATGAGTAACTTTGTCTCTACTAACATTTCCTGACATCATTTATTTTCCTGTTCCTTATATTTCTCGCTTTTTTCACAAAAGTGCCTCAAAGCTACCAATAATGTAAAAATAAGCATTAAACAATTTGTAAAATAAGTGACAAGGAACTTAAATGTAAAAAATAAAAAGATATGCTTCCACCACTGTTAAGATATTTCTCTTGCTTGGAAACCAGAAATTTAGTGTATTCCTTAAAACACAAAAAAGCCTTACCTTGGCTTTATGAAACAGCTTTGATTTGCGTGCTTCTTCTTCCGTCAGTATGCCAGCATAGCAGTAGCAGCCAAGAACACCAGTCAGGAGGCTGACACAACGTACTAGGATTATTGCAGATGCAACCTTCAAGTCAAACACAAAAATACATGCTAAACTTTGCATCTGAATAGTTATTAATACTTATATAAAGTTCAGAATACAGTGGTACCTTGGGTTACAAACACTTCGGGTTACAGACTCCGCTAACCCAGAAGTAGTACCTCAGGTTAAGAACTTTGTCCAGGATGAGAACAGAAATCGCGTCGCGGCGGCGTGGTAGGCCCCATTGCTAAAGTGGTACCTCAGGTTAAGAACAGTTTCAGGTTAAGAACGGGCCTCCGGAATGAATTAAGTTCATAACTAGAGGTACCACTGTACCTTCATGAATTGCAGGCTGCTAAGATGAAGCTGGTAAACAGAGCGCACTTACTCTGCCTATGTGTGATTTTAGACTCACAAGGACAGAGCAACCCTACCTGACAGGGAGCAGTGGGGCAGAGTGACCACAGCATCTGAGGCCCCGCTACTTCTGCTGGCCAAGGCAGAAGGTGAGGTTGAAGTTTTTTGTGGTAGCTCCAGGCTGCTGCAGCTGATGATCAAGACTGATGCTGCTTGGGAGCTCCAAGGCCACTGGCAACCCACCCCAAATTGTCCCATTTTAGGGTTTTCTTCTGGCTATCACCAGCAACAGCTTCCCACCTGCCAGGGCAAAGATGTTGCCCCAGAGGTGCTCTTCTGAGCTGATTCAGGCACAGAAAGAAACTTACGCCATCCAAGAGCAGAAAAGAGGAACTCCTCCCACTTCATTGCAGCAGCCATGTTTAGATGAATGTCTAAACATGCCATGTTTAGATGAATGTCATGTAGTATGAGCCACCAGGGACTGGTCCATCAACAGGCATGGGCCACTGTCCCATTAACCTCAGCTTGCCCTCAGCCAGACCCCACCTGCCCACCTTCTTAATTACAATCAGTCCAGGGAGTGGCACCACCTATCAACTTTCTTTTTCCTGCTTTCTGTTTCCCCTCCTAAAAATCACAGGGAGGATGGGGACAAAGCTGGGGATAGGCTTTGCCTGTCCTTGGCTCTGACTCTCCATAATGTTGGGTCTCCCTGCCTTCTGTCCTACCATTCCCAATGGGCACCAGCCACCATAGCAAGCCACCATTTGTCTGTTTTATTAATTATGTGACGTATATCAAAAGCTGCTCACAAATATTCTTGATGAGGATGTACTTTGAGATACCTTTCTTTTCCAACTTACCTCAGGCATAAAGTTACTCAGAAGTTGTTCTGATATCTCCAACAAGTTCTGTTCTAAGGCTTCTCTGTGTTTTTGACTGACTGTTAATCTGGAACTGAGCAATTTGCTTTCAAATGTATCATTTGCCACATTTGTAAACATGCCTATTTCATCGAAAGTTGTTTGCATGTAGAATGTTTCAATTTCTGAACGGCTGGCTTCTTCTGTGTCTTGTGCATGTTGTGTACTTAAAAAAAAAGATGACAAATATTATCTATCACTGATATTTCACTACAGTATTTGAAACCTTTAAAACCAAACACAGAATAATGAAAATTTAATTGTATTTGATTTCCAAAATACTCTAATAGATGAGTTGAAACCAAAGGCATGTCTTCATATAATAACATCTGTACACCGTCTAATGAATTATGAACAGTCTCCCCTTTCCCACTGAATGTACAACCAGCTCTATTCATCTCTTGAAGAGCAGGAAGATAAGGCACCATAAACCCAGCAGCAACAACACAGCCTTATGCAAAAACTGTACCTCTTTGAAGAGAGGCAGTAATACATGCACAGGTTTCTGAGGAGAGTGCTAAGAATTCCTCCTGCCATTTACATGTTACATGGGCAGTGAGGGCAATCCACTTATAGAAACCTACTTCACAGACAGATGGTTTTTAACTGTATAAGGCAGCATTGGGGAATATCAGCCCAGGAGCCACATGCAGTCTTCAGGAAGCTTAAGCTATCATGACTGTATTTAACGAAAGCAGGAAACAAGCTGGATTTTTGGGAGCAGCCTACTTCCCAAGTGTTCGTTCCTGCCTTTGACCAGTTGGTTGAGCCAAAACCCAACCTACCAACCCTGCTAACCAAAGGGAAATCGTAGCCTAAATGTACTATGGTAAGAGCCACATCAATTGCTCTGGAAGACTGTATAATAATGACTGCTTAAAAACCTTATGTTTACCCAAGCTTGCCTGAACCCTCTTTTTTAGTTCTCTCTTGCTCAGCCTCTTTGCGACACTGAGTTTTATTTTGCTTTCATCTAGTTTTTAAGTAGTTTCCATTGAATGTCGTTGCCCCACTTTTATTATTTTTCTGGAAACTACTTAGATTTTTGTTACACACACACACACAGAGAGAGAGAGAGAGAGAGAGAGAGAAGGAAGGAATGAATTCTTTGGGCTGAGAAAGGTTCTTCATCCTGGTATAGGGTCCATGAAACAAATTTCTAAATTCTGCCCATAAAACAGAATAATTTTTTAAAATGAAACCAATTCTTAAAGATAATACCTCCAAGTGACAGAAATACTTATGTTGATCTTTAAAACATACCATTCTGAAGCATTGTGAAAAAATTCCATTGCTGCCCTACTATTTTTCATAGTCAGACTTACAAGGATTTTTTGCAACTCTAATTTGGGAAAGTCACTGCAAAAGAATCAAAAGCATGTTTTAGACTTGACAGTCCCCAACACAGCATATCTGTTTATCTCTATGAGACCTCAAATAGAAACTTGATTAATTTTTTGAATACAGAATTTTGAATAAAGGATACAGAAAAAATGTATATCAGATATACTGGAACAAATAAATCTAAATTAATATTAAAAGAAATGAAAATGTTTAACTCTTGTTTAACTCTCTAACAACGTATTCTACTGCCAGTTTTATTTAATTGGTAATCAAATCCATTCCGAGGGTTCAGGCAAATACAATGTGTTATCTACGTCTGAAACCAAGCTGGTCAAATAAAACCTAACAATATTAAAGTTTTATTTTCCTTTGATGTAAGACTAATTCTGTTTTAAGCCACTTTATTTCTCAAGCTGTTACCTGCGTAGGATAGGTGGCGGCTCTGTCCTGTGTTCCATCTCCTCCTCTAAGTGGCAGAACAGAAGCCACTTCATAATGGTTTCTTTTAATGTAGAAGCCGCACTTCCTTCCCAATCATTCTGTACTGCCTCCGTTTTCGAAGTCTCTGGCACTTCCAAAGATGTCATCGCTAATGCCAAGCACTTTGCTGCAGAACTACAAGACATTATTTGCACAAGATTACCATCTGAATTTACAGCTCCAGTGCAGACCTGCATTTTAAATTTACAAAAATAACAGTGCCTTTTTGCAGGGAGGCGAGACTGTAATATGTCTGTTCTGATCTAAATCTGTTTTAAATATGACAAGTCTTGTGGCTGAGTCACATATGCCCCTCCACCAAAATATCTTCAGATTTTTAACTGAAATCTCTCTCTCTCTCTGTGTAGGTTAACAGTTCTATCCCATACATGTGTACTTTAAAGTAAGTCACATGAAGTTAAAGGAGCTTATTCCTAGGTAAAGTATATAAGTTTTCATTCTAAACTACATTAGTTAATCTATTATAAAACACCCCAAACAGAATTTGTAATAGATAAGAGCGTTCTTATATTAGTTACAAAAATTAAATAGAAAAAAAGTAAAAGCACAGCAAAAGTTTGACAAATACAATTCTGGATATTAATTGGATTTGTACTAGTATAGGACAGAGCACTTGAAACCCCCTTTGCTTGCCTTGCAGGGAAGACTGTTGATTAAGGCAGTTATCCTTCTGCTGGCCACCATCTGTGTAGTGATGCTAGGCGTCACTACATCCTTGTGGAGTTCCCCATTCTGTCAATTCAAAGGGTGGGAATGGGAAGGGTTGAGTCAACATGTTTGCCATCAAGTGATGGCATTGGTCCCAATTGTTGTGGCAGGTCCAAGCTACCACAGCAACCTGCCTATGCACCTCACCTTGCTTCATAAAATCCCACTAGTCTGTGGAGGGGAAAGTGTCGGAAATGTCTTAAGGAGCAATCCTACTAATCTTACTAATGCAGCAGAAACAGTTGGTGCTTACAAAAGGATCCAAGTTACCTTGAAGGTTTGCATGCAGATAGTGAAAATATCTTCCAAATTTCTCTATCCATTGCTATTAAGCCTCCTTGAATCATGACTTGAAGTAATCCAAAGCATTCCACTTCAGTTTGCTGAAGACTTAGGCTACGAATGACCAGAGACCAAACTTTTGACCAGATTCGCTGCAGTTCTGAGTTCTGCACAGGTTTCAGATCTAACTGTTGGCTTTGACACCATGCAACCTCTTTAAGACAACGTAACACATAAGGCATCCGTTCTCTTCGACGCTGTTGAGACAGCAGCTGGTAAAGTATACTAAGCAAATGAGGACGTTCACAGTGAGGAAAGCTCATAGGGTACTTCGATATCAATCTGGTCGTAATCTGCAGCCTTGAGGGTAGAAAAAGCAGAGAGATCTTGGAAAAAATGGAACTTGGAAAATTGGGGGGGGGACGGGGACGGACGGACAAGAATGAATGTTTGTTTGTTTTTACCAGGGTATGACATAAAAGTCATTCTGTGAACTTTGCAGGTTGCTCCACACCACCTCCCAACCTGATTCAATTCTCCTACGCTTGGATGGTACATCTCCACATTCTCTCTGTGTAGCAACATACGACTGAGTTATCTCCAAGACTTTGGTGTCTTCAGTAAAGACCTTTGCAAACAATAAGTGCATATTATAACATAACATTTTACATTAAAACATGCATTAAGAAAGAATGATGTAAGGCCAAAGCACTGTAGCTCCCAGCTCAAAATAGTGGACCAAACAGAAAAGGCCCTCTAGATGGGGATACAGAATCTGCACCCAAGCCTCCCAAGCCCATCTTAGATTGTCAATGTGGTACCCAAGTACACACCTGTGCATGTGCACAGGGAAGTAGGGGGAAAACATGGTACTTTTAGGTCATACTGGAGTGTCTCCGTGCTGTACTGCAATAGGAAAGGATTTACTCCTTTTTACAAGAAACAGTTTCTGAAAGCAGAACAATTTACCTGATGACAAATGTCAGCCATTAACTCAACCAGGCTTTCCTTCACAGCAATACTGCGGGACCCTGCAGAATACTTTCCTCTGCTGCCTATGAGGTTTATCTCGTTCACTAATAGTTCATACAGGTTGTATACAATACTTTGCCATTTTGTCGGGTCACATACTCCTGTTTGCACAAGAACAGGACAAATTTAGCTCTGTGTAACTTATAATATGTGAACCAACCCCCAAACAATCTGTTCAAATATTTTAAAAGTTCACCAGCTATTAAGAATACCTAATATAACAATGCAAAAAAGTAACAGCTAAATCAAACAAGTATTTGAAGACTCAAACATGAATAGACACTATGAAAAACAATGATAGTATACTAGCCAATTAAAAAATATCTGAATACTTTCCACAGAAGAATGCAGAAGTTTAGTCACCCTCCAACAGTGCCAACTGTTCCTGTAATATCTCTTCACAATTGGGCATGAAGTAACTTATGCATACCTTTTTCTTTGGCTTTCGCTCCATTTGGGTGATGAACACGAACCTGCAGCTGAATGAACTGAATGATCTGCTCCTTTAGGAAATCTTTCGGCTTATACTGAGCCCATATATAGAGCACAGTTGGCAGAATTTCCTCTCCTAGCTTACAAACCCGCATACGGTAGTTGACTGCAAATACACTCAAATATACATTAATGGCCGCAAAAATATGATCGAGGCCTGCGAGGTTCCTTTCTTGCCTGCAACAGAAAAAAGTCATGGTTTGTTATAGTAAACTAATTTAATGAGCATGCAAATACTAACCTCTACTGGGTATAGAGACCCAAGCTATGCTATGCTATTTTATTTTAATTCTGCCTTTTCTCCAAAGTACTCAAGGTACGCAAACCATCAGGAGGAGAAAAAATGTAGTTCAGTTCCAGTGAGAGAGAGAAGAAAACTGTACCATAAAGGCTTTGGAAGAGAGGACAGTTATAGGACCCTGTAACTGATAGGCTGACAGTTTTTGGTAACACATGGCAGTGATAAAGGTAACTATTGTCATACATAAGGAAGAACTAGAAAGTTGACCGTATTGAGCTGACCCGAAGAGCAATAATTTCTGCTGCAGCCAAGCCTTGCAGAAAGGATTATACAAAGATTGGAAAATATGGTGGCAGCTGACTTACAGAGAAGTTTTTTTCTAAACCTTTTTATTATAAGAAGGAGTTCTCAAAACTAAAAAAAATACACATTTTGGAAGAAAGATATCATTTCTGCTCTTGTGCTGTTATCCCCAAGAAATGGCAAATGTTTTTGAAGCAAGGAAAGTGCAATGCTTTAATTTTAAAATTGGCTCCAAATACCGTACTTGAAAGTAATTCAAAGATATGAAAGCAAGATGTAGAAAAGATTTAGATTAGTTCAATGAGACTGAAAAGCAAGTGAACTTAAAATACATTAGAATAGTGGAAGTTTAAGTTTAGAAGAGTAACCATGTTAAACTTAAAATTGATACACCAAAAGAAAAGGAAATTTACCTTGCAAGCTGCATAGCTCTAGAGAAGAAGCTTAAAATTGTAGAATTTAACCCATCAGTTTGGAGGCACAGTCCTCTGGTCAATGTATAAATTATTCTAGCCACCAATACTTTGTTAATATCTCTACAAGGTTTGAGAAACAATTTGAAGTACAGGTTTTGGAGATCTAGGAGAAGAAAATCAAATTCATATTACTGTATGAATTACATTTTTACTGTATTTTTGGTTTTTATGGAAGCCGCCCAGAGTGGCTGGGGAGGCCCAGCCAGATGGGCGAGGTATAAATAATAAATTATTATTATTATTATTATTATTCCTTAACTAAGTCACAAAAACATGTGTGTGTTTACTAAATATTTCCAGTCCTTTCCACTGATCATTCCTATGTTAAGAATAGTTGCAAAGCAAACAGGTAGCTCCCCAATGGGTTCATTTATGTTAAGATGTCACACATTTGAAAAAGGTGTTTCTCATTATCCCAGCCTTGTACAGTGGAACCTCAGTTTTCAAACGTAATCTATTCCGGAAGACCGTTTGACTTCTGAAACATTCGAAAACCAAAAACTGCAAGTGGAAGCCTCAATTCAATAGGGAAACTCAAAACGGAAGCAGTGTCGGACGCTCGGGTTCCAAAAAACATTTGAAAACCGGAGCATTTATTTCCGGGTTTCCTGAGATTTGACTGTATTTAAAAACTTGCCTGCTATCACATCCAACAAGGAATTGTATGCAGGCAACTGAGCTGCCTGGTGGAGAAAGGATGGAGCACCAGCTATCTTTTGTGCTCAGTATAGAATTGGGCAGGCTACCAGACAATGGAAGCACTCAGTATAGAAATACAGCATGTTGTTGCAAGAGAATGGAGTTCTTAACGCTTCCTCTACTAGTCCCTAGAAGGCTAGTAACAAATTTGCAGGTCTATGTAGAAGGACATTTTAGCTGAGAGTACCAGCTCTTCCACTTTGTCTCAACTTTATGCAGCGAACACAAATACTGCATACATGCAGATATTTTCTTCAGCAGATATATAAACTGTGGGAGCCACAATGAGCATGGTTTTGCTACAGAGCAAAACCCGTTAGGCCAGCTTTCCCAGGTACATAGGTTTTTAAAGATGTGTGTATGGTTCTACTGTTGTAAATCGCTTTACTTTTGTAAACCACTTTGAGGTTTTTCATAATCAAGCGGTGTACAGTTGTACCCTGAGTTGCATAACCTCCAGGTTACGGAATCTTTAGGTTACGGCCGCGGCAAACCCAGAGTGGGTTTGCCCTGCGTGCATGGACAGAAACACTCTGTGGCACCACACATGTGTGCAGAAGCAGCCCTCCAGTTACTTAATTTTCGGGATAGAGCTGGGCCTCAAGAATGGATCCCGTTCATAACCGGAGGTACCACTGTATACCTTTTATGAAATAAGTAAATAAATAAATGCTTTTACATGTTTCTGGCAGGAAATATCAATATGTATGAAGCAATTGTATTTTCAATGTGTCTGAGCTACTCTCAATTGCCTCTGAAGAAAAATTCAAAAGAGGGCTGCATCCATGTAAGCAATTTAGTTAAATACAGTAAATTCACAAAATGAAGTCCAACTACAGCCACATTTCATGAAAAGTGAATAATCAATGATGCAGTTCAGGCACATAAATATCAATACAGACAGAAACTGTGGGAAGCAGGGTATTCTATACTCATGCAGCCCCCCACAAAACAGCTTCCTTGTTCTTTGTAAACTAAGAAGGGAACTCTGCACAAGCATACCTTTGTACAAACTGGCCTCATGACTACCCAGATCAACAATAAAATATTGTTGACATGATGAAATTGTTTGGTTTGTAATTTCAATATGAGTATGTAATTTGAGAAAATCCCTATAAAATTAATGAAGTCAATATTAAATAATAAATCAAGCGAGGCAAGGATATTAGAAAAGCCAAAATCTGATATTCAATGACAGAGGAAGAAAAACCAAGAATAGAAAAACCACAGTTATTCTATGGTTCATTATGGGAACTTCGATTATTGGAGCTATATAGCACACATCTTCAAAGAAAATAAGTTATGCTGTATAAAATGTCTCTTGACGTCACTTCCAAGCAGTTCATGGGATTTCAAGCATAGGAATAATATCTACAAACCTGACCACTGTTGTGAAGGGATAGCACACCAATACATCCTCACTGTAAGAATATCCTTTAACAATATGCTGCTACAATCAGTTCCATAAATGGCACAACTTGATGGATCATTTACTGTGTCCATGACAAAAATCAGAAGCTCTTGGCATTTTAACCTGGGTGCTCCTGTGAAAAGCAGAATATAAAAGTGAGTTTTTAACTTTTATGAGTGATCTCAAACCAGGTCAAATTCAGGGAGAAGCTGTTGAAATACAACCAAAAATTGTAACATTTATTAGAAAACAAGTTACCTGATACATGGTAGAGTTAATGAAATGAACTGTAATATTTTCCCCCGAAAATATATCTTAATTATGTCTGTACTGAGTCACTCACTTTTATTGGCACATCTGATGAAATATTTGACCAAAGAGCTGATCTCTTGCATCTTTTTATGTCGTGTTGCTTGGGTTGATGCAGACACATTTGGTTTTGCTAATCTTGCACTTTCAGTTTCCTTCTTAATGTACTTCTGAAGAAAACTTAAAAGGCAAAAAATAAACACTATTTATAGGCACATCATCTAATTAAAATAAACAAAATGCTCAGCAGCAACAACAATTTATTCTTTTAAATAGTGAATTTTCAGTGCAAGCTCTTCTATGATATTCTACTAGATCCTTCTGCTCCACAGGGATATTAAAAAACATATGCTATGCAATGTGTGACTTGCTTACCTTGAGAAAATACAGGCTGTCTCTGGACAATCAGGGCAAACTACACATGATCACAGTCACAACATTTCTCAGGCTGGAAAAGCAAAGTACAACCCTGCGGCTGCTGTGCTCACTACTCTGACAAGCGGGATGGAAAGGAAAAAATAAACACTAGGTGCGCTGATGAGATATATAATAGCCATAAGGAAGAGGTACAATAGCTGGATGAACTGATACAGAGGGTGGCCAAGCAACCTCTGAACATTCACTTGATTGGGTAAAATAATGATATATTGCTTCCTTTCTAGTAATCAAACCACAACAAATAATGTAGCATAGCAGTAAAGAGACTGATAGGTGAACCAGAAGTCCTATGTTCAATTCATGGGTTCCTGAACTGTTTCAGATATTTGATGTCCTCCTTTTCAACTTAAATTTCTAGAGTGATTTCTAACACAAAATAAAGTAATAATTAATCACAGTTATAGCAAAACAGCAATCAGATAAAATGTGAGATGAAAAAGAGATCTAAAAGAAACGGAAAATAAAATAATAATAATAATACCCTGCCCATCTGGCTGTTTCCAACAAAATATAAAAAATAAAACATCAAACATTAAAAACTTCCCTAAAAAGGGCTGCCTTCAGATGTCTTCTAAAAGGCAGATAGTTGTTTATTTCCTTGACATCTGATGGGAGGGCGTTCCACAGGGCAGGCGCCACTACCGAGAAGGACCCCTGCCTCTTTCTCTGTAACCTTGCTTCTCACATGTGATGGAACCGCCAAAAGGTCCTCAGAGCTGGATCTCAGGCTGAACGATGGGGGTGGAGACGCTCCTTGAAAAGTTTTCTCCTGGTGCCGAAAAGACAACAGACTCCCTAGATGGCCTTAGCTCTTACCCAGAACCCCTCTCCCAAATTTACAATTTGGGGGCAAGTACAGACTTTGCTGTGTTTTTGTAAGAATTACTGAGATGTTTGTCGAATGCTTGATATTCAACAAAGTTTAACACACATCAAAATATTGTACCTGAATACAGTATCCCAGTTCATCTGTTTGCCATTTTTGGAATCAGAATTTCGATCCAGCTGTTGAATTGTTTCAGAATCCCTGATGAGACGCTTGAACTTCTCAATTTCCTTCTAAAAAAGTAATCCAGAATAAAGAATAACACTATCATGTTATTGTACTGTTGCATATTAGAAGTGCAGGAATGGTGGTTTATTATTACCTTTCGGTCTGTGGCCTTGTCACTTTCAAGATGGCGGCAGCAAGCCAACAGGTCTTGGAGTGCAAAGTTCATGGCTCAGCTAAGTTGTAGATGCACTCACAGCATGAACCTGAAAAGGGAAATAACAATCGGTTTTTCAATAGAGCCGGTGTGGCACAATGGTTAGCGTTTGGCTCTGGAGACCAGGGTTCAAATCCCCACTCAGACATGAAGCTCACTGGGCGTACAGTCACCATCTCTTAGCCCAACCTACCTCACAGGGTTGTTATGATAATTTAGTGTGGCAGCACCTACTCTCTGGAACTTCCTGCATATTGACATCAGGCAGGAGCCTTGACTACCCTTTTTGACACCTGCTTAAAACATTGTTTAGGCAAGCCAATGCAGGCATGTATAAATTACATGTTTTTTACTTTTTAGCTACTGCTGGTTTTAATCATTGTCTATTTCTAAATATAGTACCTGTTTTTAACTAATACTGTACTGTAGTAACTTTTAACTGTACTGTAATTTGAATGTTTTGTTTTATATTTTTGTAAA
Organism: Podarcis gaigeae; assembly: GCF_964106915.1. NCBI lineage: Eukaryota > Metazoa > Chordata > Lepidosauria > Squamata > Lacertidae > Podarcis > Podarcis gaigeae. The sequence continues at coordinate 85,474,961 of NC_139677.1, forward strand.
CCATTCAGAGGTTTTCTTACAATTGAAAAGAGTGAAGCAGCTTCCAGATCAGCCCCACTGCTGTAAATGTATTACATTTGTTCAATAAGATTATCATATGCCTCAATTTTATTGCATTGTAGTCTGCAGAACTAGGTTAAAGGTAAAGGTAAAGGTACCCCTGCCCGTACGGGCCAGTCTTGACAGACTCTGGGTTTGTGCGCCCATCTCACTCAAGAGGCCGGGGGCCAGCGCTGTCCGGAGACACTTCCGGGTCACGTGGCCAGCGTGACAAAGCTGCATCTGGCGAGCCAGCGCAGCACACGGAAACGCCGTTTACCTTCCCGCCAGTAAGTAGTCCCTATTTATCTACTTGCACCCGGGGGTGCTTTCGAACTGCTAGGTTGGCAGGCGCTGGGACCGAGCAACGGGAGCGCACCCCGCCGCGGGGATTCGAACCGCCGACCTTTCGATCGGCAAGCCCTAGGCACTGAGGCTTTTACCCACAGCGCCACCCGTGTCCCTGCAGAACTAGGTTAGACAGCATCTAATCAATCAAATACTAATAGAACAACCTGGAATTGCTGACTCATTTCATGTCAAGGTTCTCCTTCAGGATAAGTTTGATACTTTTACACTGGCTGTAGCAAAATTTCTCTCAGAGGCAGTAAACATTATTGGAGGGTGCAATAATGAGCATGCCTAAGGCAACGTGTGTGTATAAGCTTGCCTGCAAGCCACATCCTGTGTATCAGCTCTGCTTTTATCTTCAGATGGGTGTGTTAGTCAGCATTTAGGAAAATGGAACTAGGCGCATCCTTTCTTTAAATATTTTAAAATATGTTCCATAAAGGAATTATGAATTCCCAGTTAAGAAGTTACAACTAAGCTTTGAATTCCCAGTTAATGTCCAAACATTTGAGGCAGTTATGTATCACTTAGGCTTTTTCTGATGCGTGGTTCAGGTATGTTGATGTAATAACCTGATCTATTGATTTATAGGTTGGCAATGTGGCACCCTGTTGTCTTTGTCCATGGAGTTTTCTTGGCAGGGATACTGGAGTGGCTTGCCGGTTCCTGCTCCAGCCCTGAGTGCTCACTGGAAGGACAGATCACTGGAAGGACAGATCCTGAAGCTGAGGCTCCAGTACTTTGGCCACTTCATGAGAAGAGAAGACTCCCTGGAAAAGACCCTGATGTTGGGAAAGATTGAGGTCACAAGGAGAAGGGGGCGACAGAGGACAAGATTGTTGGATAGTGTTCTCGAAGCTACCAGCATGAGATTGACCAAACTGCGGGAGGCAGTGGAAGACAGGAGTGCTTGGCAGGAGTGCCGTGTCCTTGGGGTCTCGAAGAGTCAGACACGACTAAACAACTTAACAACCACGTGGCACCCGCAGAGGTCTTCTCTGAAACATGCTGGCTGCTATTCCCCTAGCTCCTCCCCTGGATAAGAATTGAAGGAGGGGGGGTTACAGCAAGGAAGGGGACCACTAACTTGGAGGGGAAAGTGAAAACACTTTTCCAATCCTAATTGCTTTTAGAAAGGAGTGGGGGAGAAGAGCAAGTCTGCTGTTGCAGTGCATGCACGGTACCCACGGCAGCTTCTCTACAGGTCCAAAGGTTAAAAAAAAGAAGTCTGGCAACCTCTGATTTATGATGCATTCCGCATTTGTTTTAATCAACGCGATTTCATTGTTGATCTGATGTTATTCGCCACTACTTTGGTGAGTAACAAAGAAATTTTAAAGTACATAGTAATGAATGTTATTCATTTGAAAGTAGTAAATGAATAACATACATTACTGCTTTAAAAGTTACTTTGCTACTCACCAAAGTAGTGAGGAATAACATCAGATCTACAATGTTATTCATTACCACTTTAAAATGTTATTGACAGAACACTAAATTTTGCAGCTAAACAAATTCAGGTTCAGCCGTTCCCTTCCGACGCTTACCATTTTGCGCTAAAGGGCAAGGATGCCACACAAGCGAGACTCCAGAAGGGGCACCTGAGGGGATCAGGGCAGCGGCCCGCGTGGCAGAGCCCCCTGTTCTCACAGCTCCGCGAATTGCGTGACCCCGCCCCAAACCCCCACTTACACGACGACTTCGCAACGCCGCCACGGCAGCTGGGACGTCCAAGGCCGCCGTGACGAGACCGAGGCGGGTCGTGAGGGAGGGAGGACACCGGCCACCCCGGTCCCGCCTCAGAGGCCACGCGGGCAAGACGGCGGCATTCTTGCCAAAGGGGTGGGAAAGAGAGGAAGCGGCCGGAGGAGAACGAACGGAGACAACGAGAGGGATGCGAGGGAAAACGAAACCGAAAAGATGAATGGGGGCGGGGGGGGGAGCGAAGTGAGGCGAAGAGGCGGAGCGGCGAGGGCTCGCGCCAGGAACGAGCGGTGGGCGGGGCCTGAAGGGACCCGCAGCGCGGGCTTCTTGCTCCTTGCGCGCGCAGCCGCCCTCGCGCTCCGACGAACGCGGGGAGGCGTGGCTGCTCCACGCTCATCACCAATCGACGTGGTGTTTTCCATCCCCCTCGCGTTCTAATCCCGCCCCTCCTAACTCCTACTCCTACCCCCGTCCCCGCCGGAAGCGGAAAAGCTCCTGTTTTCTCTCCTGCTGCCGGAAGTCGGTGGGCGGGACGGAGGCTGACGGCTGCTGATGCTGTTGTGGAGAGGTTTTGGGCGCGGAGAGAAAGGGGAGCGCGGATAACCGCCTTTTCTGGGAGTTGCTGCCGCCGCTGCCCCGCTGGGGCGGGAAGGGCGCGGACCCCTCCCCGTCCCTCCCTCAGCCCCCCTCACCATGTTACTGCCGTCCGACGTGGCCCGCCTGGTGCTAGGTAAGCGCGAGCAAAGACTTCCTCTCCTGAGGGGGCTTCCGGGGAAAACGGGCCCTTCTTTTTGCTCCTGGACCCGCGGTGTCTCTGTGTGTGTTTCTGGGGGCCTCCGAGAAGGACAAGCCAAGGGCGCCCCTCGCATCTTCCGTCGTTTCCAAAGCAGAAGAGGGACACGCCCGCGATCCCCAACTCCTAATTCATCGCCCCCGCCGCCACACTGTTGTGTTATGTTGTGAGAAGCTTTGCTCCCTCTCCTTTGCATGTTGCTGTTCTTTATTTACTGTTCCATAGCCTGCCCTAAAAGCAGAAATATTGTCGATCGTTATTTTTGTAATTCACCCTGGCCGTCCTCCGCGGATCTAAAAGCTAAAGCGCGGTTAATTTTGTTTATTGCTTTACTCCACCGTAGCCCGTCTTCTTCCACTGGGATCAGGGGCTAAGGAGTTGCTTATTATTTTGTTACATATATATATGATGCTCTCCCAGCCGCCCACCTTTTATTCCCCCCTTTCTTTTCTTGCTAACATGGCTCCCAAAATGGCTTAGAATCACAAGATGGCTGTATGTGTGTTGTGGGGAGAGAAGGAAGAAGGGTGATTTTTGTAGCTTGCTGTTTTGGCTTTTCCTACTCTGTGGTTCTTTGTAGCTGTCATAAGTGAAATGTCAGACTATGCACAGCATTGTGAGCCTAGAGCTTGCTGATCAGAAGGTAGGCAGTTTGAATCCCTGCGACGGGGTGAGCTCCTGCTGCTCGGTCCCAGCTCCTGCCAACCTAGCAGTTCGAAAGCACATCAAGTGCAAGTAGATAAATAGGCACCGCTCCAGCAGGAAGGTAAACAGGTTCGCCAGAAGCTTAGTCATGCTGGCCACATGACCCGGAAGCTGTCTGTGGACAAACGCTGGCTCCCTCAGCCTATAGAGCGAGATGAGTGCCGCAACCCCAGAGTCGTCCACGACTGGACCTAATGGTCAGGGGTACCTTTACCTTTATTCTTATATATACGTGTACAAGGACTGCTCCCATCCAAACTGGACTACAATCTTATGCATGGTTAGCTGGAAATACTCAACTGAATAAGATGCACATGCTCCACCAAATAAGGTAGAACTTACTTCCTAGCAAGCATGAGTAGAATTTGAGTGGCACCCTGGATTTAATGTCTAGTTCCGGGAGAAGGGAGTTGAATCATTGAATTGTAAAGTTGAAAGAAATGCTGAGGCTCAACAAGTCCAATGGGTGCAATGCAGGAATCTCATCTAAAGCTTCCATGACAGATGGCCATCCAACCTCTGCTTAAAAACATCCAAGGAAAGCGGGTCCACCATCTTCCAAGAGAGTCTGTTCCACTTTTGAACAGCTCTAACCACCAGAAAGTTCTTCCTGATGCTTAGTTGGAATCACCTTTCTTTAGTTGGAATCCTCTTCCTCTCAGGAACTGGCAGTGATGCTTTGGGTTCAGCAGGCAGATGAGCAGTGTTGCACTATGTGTGCCGCTCCACCAACTGCTATTGCTCATAGGGGGGAGGCTATTTTATTTGCATAAATTCAATTTATAGCAAGCAAGAGAGGAACTGCTATCAGTAGTTTTTACAAACAAGAAAATATAACCAGCTGCTATTAACTTTGTTGTCAGTTAAATTCTTGTTTATATTCCCATTAAATTTAAATTTAATTATTAAAAATAGACAAAGCTATTTACATAATTGTTTAATAGCAGATGGTTTTGTTTTCTTTCATCATACCATACAGAGTGATTCTCTGAAGTCTACATGAAGACAAAAACACAGGAAAAAGTCACAATTGCTCTCAGTAAGGGAGCACTTGCACACATCTTGCTATAGATTTCACATCACCCCAAAGAGGAGTTCTGGTTTTGTCAAATCCTAAATCTTGAATGCATTGCATTGTAATTAGGGTTCCCCACTACAAACCAAGCTTTGATGCAGATTGGGATCAATCTTCTCCTTGTCCACCCACCTGTGTTTGCTTGAGTGAAATCATGCTTTGCTACCCACGAGTTGCATGTGTCCCATCTTCAACATCACCAGACACCTACACATACTTTAATAAGGTGCATAATGGGCTGGCATCACATGGTTGTTTTCCACATTGTAAGTTGTATATCAGTTCAGGCCACATGTGTTTAAATGTATCCTTTTATGTGTATACATTCAAATGTTACGTTTGTGTGTGGCTGCCAAGTGGATCAGACATGTAAAGTGGAGCTGCACATATTTGTTCCCACCACCACCGTGCATAAACAGAACAACAGGAAAAGCAATGTCCACACTGTTTCTTTGGTACATGGTTCATGTTTCCAGTTTGGTAATAAAGGCACAGATAGCAATATAAATATATATATTAGCAGTCTTATCATGGGTTGCATCCTCGTTCATACCATATTTATGTGAATCTATAGGGACGCAGGTGGCGCTGTGGGTTAAAGCCTCAGCGCCTAGGACTTGCCGATCGAAAGGTCGGCGGTTCGAATCCCTGCGGCGGGGTGCGCTCCTGCTGCTCGGTCCCAGCGCCTGCCAACCTAGCAGTTCGAAAGCACCTCCGGGTGCAAGTAGATAAATAGGGACCGCTTACCAGCGGGAAGGTAAACGGCGTTTCCGTGTGCGACTCTGGCTCGCCAGATGCAGCTTTGTCACGCTGGCCACGTGACCCGGAAGTGTCTCCGGACAGCGCTGGCCCCTGGCCTCTTAAGTGAGATGGGCGCACAACCCCAGAGTCTGTCAAGACTGGCCCGTACGGGCAGGGGTACCTTTACCTTTTTATTGCGCACCTCAATTTTTGAAACCTTGAAACCAAAAAAGGATTTGCTGGCGCCATCAAATCTAATGTGCTCCCTAATTTTCGTGAAGTGATTTGGCCAAAAAACGTGCACATTACATTCAAGTAAATATGGCATTTTATAACTCTGAACTTTAAATCACTGAATTTCTGAAAATATTTATTGGCTTTCTTCAGAAAGTGTTTCTAGCTGTTGTTGTTGCTGGTTTTGAAATGGTATCGTAATACGGCAATCCTAAATTTATCTGCTCAGAAAAAAGTCCCACTGTATTCAATGAGATTTTCTCGCAAGTAAGTGTGTGCAGGATTGCCTTGTAAAAGAACATTCCATATAAACCAGACTAGACTCCTTTTCACAGTGGAATGATCATTTTTAAAACTCATGATAAATATATGAGTTTAAGTATAATATCGTTGGCTTTAACTTCTTTCCTTGTTCATAGTGGCACAAAGGGTCAGAAAATATTTTGTCTGTTACAGGTTATTTACAACAAGAAAAGCTTTTAGCCACATGTCGGGCATTTATACTAGAAAGCTCAGATTTAAAAGAATACGCAGAGCACTGTACTGGGGAAGGCTTTGTTCCAGCTTGTTTACTGGTGAGTACATATTTGTGAGAAAGGTGGCTGTACGTTTTGATCAGCCCCTGAGCTTTCTACTTTACAAGATAGTTCTGCATAATGAATATTTCAACTTAAGGTTGATTCAGGTAATAAATGTTAGGAGCTCAGCCTACACTCGAGAAGGACCCTGGTAGAAACACATGCCTGACTGGCATGTTCCCTCCCTCCTGGTCGATCATTCGGGAGCTTCAAAAGCTTTCTTCTGCCCGAACATCACAGCGACCGATGCCAACAGACACCAGCATGCTTAGGGATCTGCAGAGCCTGCACAGTTCACATGACAGACCCCAGCAACTCAGCATGTTGGCTAATCTACTTTATTTACATATAAACACACACGGAGCACTGCAACATGGCTCCCTCTCTCTCTAGCATCAGACAGCAAAGAGAAAGAACAAAGGACAACAGTCGCACTTCACAGAATACAGTAACACAAACATCCTGTCTCCGTCGCTTCCCACTCTGTGGAGTCAAAACATATACCGTCATGTGAAAGACAACAGTCCCATAACTGCAAATCATTTATCTAACAATAAATACCCCTCCACTGCATGGTGAGCTTTGGAGTCCACATGAAAATTGCTTGCTTGAGTCCAAATGGCATCCATAACCATTGTGCTTTGGATAGTCAAGACATTTCCAGTATGTTGTTGCTGGAAGTTGTGTAGTTGAATGCTGTTCTTTTCCTTTTTTTTCTTTAGTCTCTCTTTGGGAAGAACTTAATCACCATCCTGAATGAGTATATCACAATGAAATCGAAAGGTAAGAAGGGGTGTTGGGACTGGAAGATACAAGATATAGATTTGGCTATTTTCTCCATTAGTGGGGGGTATATTGTGCAATATGTTTTCTTTAGATTTATAATCCACACTCTACTCGGTGACGTCAGGACAGAGTACATAAATTATTAAACACAATTATCTTTTTAAATAAAATAAATTCAAGGTGGCTTAAAATTAGTTTAGAATTTTTAAAAAAGTCACCAATGAAAACAAAAGAGCAGGAGCAATAGACAAAAAACTTAACACCAGCCAGCCACTCAACAGCAGAAAGAAGGGACCAAGAAACTGCAAAGGAAGAGGAAAAACAAAACTAGCCCAGTGGGGACTGAGCAGAGTCAGAGCTGAGTGGCTGTTGCTGGGGGAAGGAGGAATGGAATAGAATATACTTGAAGTTTGCATGGCTGGCTGGAACCCTTAGCAGAATTTTTCAACAGTGTGACATTTTCTTACATACCTCACTTGTACATCTAGACTCCAAAAATGATCCTCTTTATGCTAAAGCAGCAGCGCCATTTTTAAAGAAATTAGAATCATGATCTCTTTATTGTGTAGTCTTTCCAGTTGATTCATAGATTAACCAGTCCTTTTCACATTTGACACAAGTTTTGTCTGATGTGTTTATTTAAAGAAGCAACAAATGATGTTCCAGCAATGATGTCATCTTTATGGAAGAAGTTGGACTACACACTTTCTCAAATCAGGTAATTTGTATTGAAAGCAAATACTAGTCTGCATGTCACAGGGAACCTTTGTCATCTTATTATAGGGCTACAATTCTCCTATATGCTTACTACGGTTGCATTTTGGTGACGTCTTGATGTTTTCGTACTGATTTTATCTCACTGATGCTTGTAAGTTATTAGACGCAGCATGCTGATGTTTTAAAGCTTTGTCTGATCAGAATGATAAAAGTGGTGCCAAGGAAAGCTTCAGCCGCCCTTTATGGGCTGGGAGTGGACCACAGTGAAAACTGCTGCAGTCAGGTCTGCTCCCAAAGCCCCACCCTGCAGGCCCAGCCAGATTGGCTGAATTCAAATAGGGGGTTTGGTGGGAACTCCTAAAGTGCTTTGTGCTCGGCCCAATGATTTGCAGCTACTGGTTGCACAATGGAATCACCCACCCCAAACTCTGTAAGCAGCCATTTCTGCAACCAACCAACCCCAAAGCACATATATAACACTTCCAAAATAAAACCAAGCTTATTTACTACAAAATGTTAATCAGGGTGATGGTGTTTTTGAAAATTGTTCATCTTACCATAGAAATATGTTACTGATAACAAAATTTTAATTATGTTTAATTTTGATCCCCACCCCCCGTTGCTTTAATCCCTAATCTAAATGTCCATGTAACTATTGTCTCACTGGTCCATATGAAGCCAAGTTTCCCTTACACTTGTATATTGAATTCTAATTTCACTTGGCAATTTGATTGTTGCAGGAGCATGCAGAATTCTGGTGCATTTTGTGCTCATCAACGGGGTATGTATCTGAAAACATCTATTTTACATAATCTGAATTCACCCCTCTAATACCTTTAAACTTTTCCCAGTCCAAGAGGAAATCAACTGAAAATCAGTCGAATTCATTTCAGTATGACTTGTACATCATAGTATACTTAGAATTGCAATCTTATTGTAATAAGAAATTTTCTGAAATATTTATGGTAGAACTGTTAACATTTGACAGTGTAAATGTGATGGATTTGGCCCATAGAGGCAGAGCTTAATATTTTCGTGTTGCATTAAAGCTGGAAATGCTTTATCTTGTATCTCTGAAGTAAGCATTGAGAGTTTTGTTTTCTTCATCACCCACCCAACAGACTGGCAAGTTCAGCTTGTCACTGTACTAGTTCAGAGTGATTGGAAGTAGGGAAACAACAGTTGTCCTGATCTGGAAGTGATCCAGGAAAATACCATGTGTTATTTCTGCCGTTTAAATCAGCTCTTGGACTCCATAATCCTGGAATGTGGACAAACTCTTTTCCCTTGTAGCATGTGTCAACACTCCTGAATCTTGTGTGTGATTCCATAGTAGTGCCAGCAAGCAGCTGGCTGCCTCTTTCAGTAGTTGACACCAAATATATTTAGCAACAAAACTACCTGCATTCCTGATTTGGTTCAAAATTACTTCAGGGGTGAAGGAACATTTGGTTTTACTGCAGTGCCACAATTCAGCTCTCAAAGTAGTAAAGGCACAGCTTAAGAAACTAACAGTCTGTTGAGATGGGCTCCTATCTCCTTTTATTTTATGTCTTTTTCTAGGCCGCACAAGAAGTGCAATTGCAGATATGAAAAAGCAAAGATGTATTCCACAATCACTTCCCTCAAATTCAGGGTCCTCTGTAGCTCACCAGCCAGGACAACTGACCTCTGCTCCGATGGCAGCCACACAAGTTATTCTTAAACCAACTGTAATCCCAGTTATGGCCCAGACAAGATCAGGTTCTTCATCGGCACCCCAGTTCCAAGTACAAGAAAACAATATTAACAGTAAGTTTGAATACTCAATTCTGTGGTCCTTGGGAGGGTGTCCCAGGGGTTGCACAGTTTAGCATAGTGTTGGGGAACCTCACGCTTGACCTCCAGGCCTCCCTATCTGGCCTATGGGACTCTCCCCAATCCACACACCATCCTGATCCACAACCCAGCTTCACAGCCTCTTTAGGTGTTTATTCCTGTCTGGAATAGGTCCTTGAACTCTGCTAATGTCTTTAGTTTATCTAGATGAAAGATAGAGAGGGATGTGTGAGTGTGAAGAAACTAGCTTACTGTACAAAGGAATAAAATTCACATGTGTTGCTCCACTTACTTTTGCCTCTGGCCCTGCCCACTACTGAAATGTGGCCACCTGAATGTTGCCCAGAAGGGAACATGGCCTTGGGTTGAAAATGGCTCCCCACCTCTTGTTTAGCAGATCTCCCTCCCCACTTTCAGATACCTTTCAGGTGAAGCAGGAGGTTCTGCCTAAAAAGGAGTTCTCCTATCAGTTGCAGAAACCTCTGCAACTATTCCTGTCCCAACAATGAAGAAGACAAAAAAGATGTCTTCTGGGGATGAATCGGAGGATACGCATTATCCCTATAAGCTAGCATACTTCTTTTCTTTTTCGTTGAGACCAGTGGAAAAGAAAACCATTTAAAAACAATACCGCCACCCCACCCCACTTTCTACTCTAGCAGTGTGAAGCTGGCAGGGCTTTGATTTTTTCCCCCTGCTCCTCCAACCTGGGTTGTTCCTCCTTTGCCCCCCAGTTGTTATTGGTCCTTTGTTTTTCCATTTGTGTATGTTTGTGAGAGAGTGGTTAGAATGGATATGCTGAAAGAGCCAGGTGAACTGAAAGCAATGAAACTGGCTTTCTGGCACTAAACATGGGAAATGTGTTAGAATCTATAGTTTCCCCTGAAAACACATCAAAACATCCTCATGACCTGGTTATTTGAGAGATCATCTTATTGATTTTACACCCAGTAGGTCACTATGTTCTTCTACATGAGAGTTTCTCCTTGACATTCCTAAAATAACTGAATCCCACTCCACAGTAACCCCTAGCAGGGTTTTCAGTGCAGCTGCTCCTTTGTTGTGTGGAATACCATTACTGCTGAGATAAGACAGGCACCCACTGCTTGTACCTGCTGATCAGTTAAATATATTTTTGTTTCAACAAGCTTTTCCACTCAGATGAAAAGGTCTGTCTTAGGTGTTCATTATCAGTAGTTTTAAAACCCATCTTTACTTGTTTTTTGTACTGCTTAAAAAACCTTTTCAGGTATTGTTTCTGTAAATTGCCTTGAAACACATGTGGAGGATGATAAAGAAATAAAATGGGGAAAATATTTTGTTTAAAAAGAGAGAAGAGGGAAATGTCTACCGTATTTCAATTGCCTGTTGTCATTTGTCATTGCCTTTCCTATTGGCAACAGAAAATGTTTGGTAGCCTAAAAAATCTTAATCAGAAGCAACATTTGTCTCACTCATTTTTTCTTTTTAAAGCAGGAGACACTGCAAACTTGGTTTCTGCACCCCAAGAACGGAAGCTTCACTCGAGCATGGTGTCTCCCGGAAAAAGAAAAGGGTAACTGCTAATTTTTGGCTAATGTGTTTTATAATTTATGAATCTTGTTTATATTTTGAAGGGCACCTAATCCTCTATTTACAACAGTGTATTCACCCTGCTCCTTTTTACTATTCCCTTTTGTATAAATTCATTTGAAGTCACTTCCCTCATTTCTGCCCTCAACCACAGGGCTGCATAGTTGTGCTCACTTACCTTGGAGTAAGCCCCATTGAACTCAATGGGAATTACTTCTGCATAGACATGTATAGGATTGCATAGTTAACCTTGTGTCTACAGATTATAAACCATTAGGTTATGCGGCAAGTACTCTTAACAGGTGTTGATCTCGTTTAAGGCCACTAGGTTCCTCTGAGCAAAGAGCCGGAGGAATGAATAGATAAGATTTACAACATGAGTTGCAGTAAATTTCCTCAATTTATGCCTTTCTCATTTCTTTAAACTTCTGAAATACTTCAGTGACTTCCAGAAGAAAAAAAGCATTGTATCATCAGGATCACAATTATCCAATTGTGATTTACGGGACACCGCAATGGTGGAAGAAGAAAGCTCACCCATGGAAGAAGGAAGTGAACAGCTAGAACTTATAGAGGGTGACCTTCCAGTAAGCCTTTTAAAAAAAAATGCAGAACAGCATTTACTTTCTTTTTTCTATTCGCCTTTTGTTTCTCCTTCCCCACACCCTTGCAGTTTGTTATTGCAATTCCAGCTTCATTTATTGCTATGAAAAATTCAGGTAATAAGGCATTTTTAAAGACTTTCCAGAGTGTGTCCCTTTTTGGTATAGCTTATAGTGGTGTTTCTGGGCCAACTTTTAAATTTAATCCAGAAAGGTTTAGATGTATGACATGTAGTCGCTATGTCTGTGCACACATATGAATGTATAAGGGCCAGCCCAAGAGATTTTGGCACCTGAGGCTGACACCAAAATGGTACCTCCCTCCTCACCAGAGAAGAAGAGGTCAGGGAAGAATTATATCAGGAACAAGGGGTGGAAGAAAGATTGACATTGGGATCTGCTGTTCCAGTGGACCCTGCTGCCTGAGGCGGTCACCTTACCTTGCCTCATGGGTAGGCTGGCCCTGAATACGTATAGTAAATGTGCATAAAGTATATAACAGTATATAAAGTATAAATAGGACTTAAATCTTGCTTCTCTTAAGATTGGTTTGGAGACGTGAGAGCAATTTAGAATTGGTGTACTAAAAGAATCACAAAGACCCTGAGGATTATCTAGTCCAACCCCCTGCAATGCAGGAATTTTAACTAAACATTCAATGAAGGAGGCACCTCTGGATAAGGGGGTGGGGTGTTACTTAATAGTGCTGGTAGAATCAGTTTTTCTTATCTTTTTTAGTAATTTTGGACTGCTTCAAATTTGTTTTCTAGCAAATGATTATTGAAAATGCCAGAGAGAAAATTCTGAGCAACAAATGTCTTCAGGAGAAGCTAGCTGAAAACATCAACAAATTCTTGGGCAGGTAAAATAACTTTCTTGACACCTCCTGTTCCAAATCTGTAAATTATTTTGGAAGTCTGCTAATTATTTGTAACTATCTGTTCCAGTGATGGCAATATTTCTCAGACAGCAAAACAGGCAGACAGTGGCCCAACAATACAAGAGTCCTCAATTGATGAATTCCTTGGTCTTCAGGTAAGATTCCAAGAACTAATGCACACTCATATATAAAATGTATTTGATGCCTGGCATGCATTTGTAAGTGAAAAAGCACACCAAATAGTTAAAGAATCAGCCCACATTTCTTACTTTAAAGCAGACTGCATTACTTGTCACTCACTTAGCCAAGCTGCAGACCACCAGCTGTGTATGACAGCCATCAGTGCTTGATAAACCACCTTCTTTTGCTTTCTTCATGGGACTGCAAACCCAGGGGTGTTAGCAAGGCCAAAGCAGGCCACAGTATGTTGCTGATGCTCCACATTTCACCTTGGTGGCTTGCAAGTTGTGCAGACCTTACAAGTAACTGAGGCACAGTTAACTGGGAATATTATTACCCTGAACCTTATTGAAATTAATGAGAGCTGTACGATAGCACAGTTACTATCCTTTGTGACTATCAATCAGTAGGACTTCTCCTAAAGAAGTTCTTGGTTGTGCTTAAAATCATGGTTTTGGTTGCTATGTCTACACCAGGCATCCCCAACCTTTGGCCCTCCAGATGTTGTGGACTACAATTCCCATCATCCCTGACCATTGGTCCTGTTGGCTAGGGATCATGGGAGTTGTAGGCCCAAACATCTGGAGGGCCGCAGGTTGGGGATGCCTGGTCTACATGATCTGTTAAGTGAATTTTATTTACAAACTGAGTGGTACCCAACTACATTCTACTCAAGAGTAGACTGTTTGAAATTAATGCCTATAAATTAGTAATACACATTAATTTCAGCTGTCCTACTCAGTATGACTAATGTCGGATACAGAAACTGAGGTTGATGTAGTTTTGTAATGAAAATTATTTCAAATATTTTTATACGTTTCCAACTACTGAGCCACTGTATTTTGTACTGACTGAAGTTTCAGAACCACCTTAAAGGGAAGTAACACAAAGGACAGTTAAGCAGTCTAGCATACGAATCTTGTGCACTAATAGCAAGCTTGATTGTCTGAATATGGATATGTTTGTAGCCAAAACACTACCATCTGCACACATATGGGGCAATATCTTTGGGCTTAGAGAAACTCCATGGTTTCCAAAAATTGAAAAACTTGGGGAAGAAGAACCCAAACAGCCCAGTGAGGACTGAGCATTCTTTGAGTGCACTGAGAGCTTGCTGGCTATCAGTTGAGGCAGAGTGAATGGGAAAACTATATTTAAGAGTGGGGCAGATGGGAATGGAGTACCCAGGGAAAGAGTATGGCTGGCTGGGTAGAACCCTGAATTGGGAGTATTCTGCACTACTGATTTGTTGCTGATCCCAATTTATGTGTATATATTTCCCTTGACACCTTTTGGAACTATAGTAGAAACAAGTGCAGTCAAGATGGTTGGTGTCACTTCAGCTTCTACCATTGAGGTCAGGTTTATTTTATAAATTCCTTCTGATTTTTCAAGGAGGTTTTCTTCCTATGTTACCTTTCAACATACATTTTACATCTAGAGAGAACAGTTTACATCTTCTAACTTATTTGTGGATTATTTTTATATCACCTACATAGCAGGGTGAGATTCACATGACCGAAGAAGCCATCCAGGAGATTCTGGAGCAAACAGAGTCAGATCCAGCATTTCAAGGACTCTTCGATATATTTGATTTTGGTGCGGGTTAGTTATCACTTTGAATACTTTGCAATGAAAGGCTAAGGGGTGGTCTGGTTTAATTTCAGTGGGTCTATTCTGAGTAGAGCGAGCATTGGCTACAGTCCTATGTTCTGGCCAATTTCATATGTTGAGAAGTCAGTTATCACCCCTTATGAGTTTTGTAGGAACTTGGCATATTATGCCTCATATTGTTGTAAAGTATTTATGGGTATAGCACTTCAGCATTTATGTAGCTGTCTGTAACTGATGCACACCAAGTGCCACACATGCTCACAGAGGACTCCCTAAATGTGTGGTCTACAGTTTATATCTAGTTTGTTAAATGTCAAGTAGTACAAATATTTGGAATCAATATTTATAACTTTTGCTCTTCCACGATTGCCCAAAATACTTTTATGGATGATTGATTTAGTGGAAACAGAAAAACATACCTGATTAAGGAATATATGTTAGGTATAATTTGTGCATTGAATCAAATATTAGTACCCTTTCAGTTTATTTTTTCCATTTCTTTTAAAACAGGTAAAGCTAAGGGTGGAAGAAATGCTTCTCACAGTATTTCCACTCAGAATGGAGGACTAGAGAATGCAATCTTAGTGGACGAAGAAAGCCTAGGAGCACTTGAAAGTTTTATTGCAACAAAGGAAATCAGTAAGCACTTCTTCAAAGCTTTCCAGTTATCTTCAATACTTGTAGAATGTCCTTTTGTTCCAGGGCCTAGAATATTAATTGTTAACCCTGCACAAATGATAAAACACTATTAAAGACTGGGAAATTTGAGATGTGCAATTGTGGACATGTTAAAATTACTGTTACTGCAGTCCTGTGTACACAAAGTAGGAAGTGAATCCTATTGAAATGGATGGGACTAACTTCTAGATAAACATCCAAAGGGCTGGGCTGCAAGTTGCTTAA
The DNA here is from genome assembly GCF_964106915.1 of Podarcis gaigeae. NCBI lineage: Eukaryota > Metazoa > Chordata > Lepidosauria > Squamata > Lacertidae > Podarcis > Podarcis gaigeae. The sequence goes on from NC_139677.1 coordinate 85,490,253, forward strand.
TTGACATTTGAGTTTCTTTGAGACTTCAGTCTTCTTTTGAAAAGGTGAGCCTTGTTGTTCTTTATATAGCCTAATGATAACAGCTGCTTGGACTTCTAACCAAGGTAACTTTGTCCCCTTCTCTCCTTTCCGTAAATCAGCTTAGAATGACAGCTAATGCCAACTGTTGGCTTTGGAGCTCAAATGCCATTCTGATTACAAGTCAGTAGCACAAAACTAGATTTAAGAGCATGTGCTAAAGTAACTCCCCAATACTAGCCTGAATTAGTGGAGATTATTCAGACCACAGGTCCTACATTGTGATGTGCAGAGTCCAGTCCACTCTTTAGTTTAGAGAGTATGCTTGTTCCACTATAGCCATCTCTCTTTCAGCCCAATAAGTCTTTCTCCAGCACCCCATGGGTCGTGGATGGAGTCCCGTCATGCTCTTTGTGGGATACGTAAGTGGTAAAGCAATGCTACAGCCTGAATGAGTGAAAATAGAGGTGGAGGGGTACTAACCTGTTTCTAGAATTCACCTTTCTTGGAGGCGAAAGACCAGGGTGGGCTTAATGAACTTATTTCATATGGCACTTGTGTGTGTTAAGTCCCAAATATTTTTATAGCACCATGGATTTCAGTGAAGCTGATGACCTTCATAGTACTATGATAATGTAAATGGATTACAAATTGTTTCCCTGTCTTTAAACTAGACTCATATATTGTATTAGACAAAATCAGCTTCATAGCTGTTATCATAGAAGCATAGAGTTGGAAGGGAGCCTGAGGGTCATCTAGCCCAACCCCCTGCAATGTAGGAATCCCAACTAGATCATACATGACTGATGACCATCCAACCTCTGCTTAAAAATCTCCGAGGTAGTGGAGTCCACCACCTCTTGAGGGAGTCTCTTCCATAGTCAAACATCTCTTACTGTCAGAAAGTTCTTTAGTTGAAATCTCCTTTCTTATAACTTGAATCCATTAAATACAGCTTTGTAAATTCAGAGTGCAAGATATCCCCAAACAATAATAGCCACCCCAAACAATAACTACCATTACTACTGCACTGAGAAATTAGAAAAAAAAATAGATGAGAAACTTTAAAACCAGATGGTTCTATTACTCCTTGAACTTATGCTTATGATATTTTAAACGACTTCCAATCACTTAAGACACAACAATCAAATATTTTCTAATAAAATACTCATCTGTACATAGAAGGGTGGGGTTGCTGGGGATTTTCTTCTAAAGGGGAGAGTTTCAGATGCTGGATAATGGTCCTCCCTGGATAAAGGGAGGGCAAAACAATGACATGGTTCTTAAGAGGCCAGTGCAAATTTTTTAGTATCTCCATGGAGGTTTTACAATGTGTTTTACACAAAAGTGGTGTAATCTATTTTTGTAACATTATTCTGGCATGGGGTGTCCTACAACACTAGATTGTAGTGAAACTGTATTGATCTGTTGCAGGTGATAATTCCCAAGTAACTCTGTCATACACAGAAGATCATTCAAAAGAAGCACATATTCGAAAGACTGGTTGCAGTGGTAGTGAAGTCACCTTGGAAGAACACCTGGAGATGCAAAATGTAGGAGTTGAAAAATTTCCCAGGGACTCTAAAGTGAGGAGTGAAAGTGACCCTGTAGAAATGGGAATGGTTAGCCAAAGAACCAAGCACAATACAGTCTTTGAATCTGAGCAGAATCATGTCTCTGACCCAGAGTTCAGTGGACACAGTGTAGGCTCTTGCAGCAAACAAGGAACAGCAGCAAGAGACGGTAGAACTGATAAAGACCTCTTATGTCAAGATCTTCAAAACTTGCCTCATTTGCAGTATGATCAGTTGGGTGTGATGCATATCTCACTGTCTGGAGGAGCAGAGAGTTGTTCATTGTCTAATAATATACTAGCGGAAAGGACAAATGCAAAATTGCTATCCCCTCTGAGAGCTGCCCGAAATGAAATGCTGAAAGGAACTATTGCAGCCAACTCTAGCCATTCAGCAGAAACAAATAAAAATCTAGAGCACATAATGGGACAGCCAGCTGAACTTCCTGTACTTGGCCAGCAAAACCCAGACAGTCATGCTGCCTCTGATTGTCAAAACCAGGATAAAATTGAGTCTGATTCTGCTGCAGCATTTGTAGCGAATGCATCTGATCCAAATGCTGTAGAGCTCCAGCTTGAAGTTGTGGATACTTCCAACAGCCTCCTTTCAGATGATCAGCCTGTGCACCAAGAACTTTGTTCAAAACCTCAAAACCAGAAATTGGAAGGCTCTGAAACCTCACAGATAGAAATGCAAGAGCCATCATCTTCCACAAAATCAGATGCAGATAGCTTATTTCGGTCTTCTGATAATGAGGGGCGTTCAGAGAGATCTACTGATAGCAATCCCACCACATCTGCTGCGTGTTGCTCTCCTCCTCCAGAACCAGTGGCAGAATCAAGTCCAGGGAAGAAAGAATCAGGCAGTGTTTCCTCTAGTAGTCAAGCCACAGATGTAGATCCCTCCAGCGTAGTTTCCTTAAAGATCATTATCAGCGATGACACATTCATTTCAGCAGATGCCGAGCTGAACAATGCAGTTTCCAGCATCGCTGGAGAAAACTTGCCGACTATAATCCTGTCCTCACCAGCTAAGTCACCAGCCAAGCTAACGGGACCAGCCAGATGCATAACTTCGGAAGAGGTTGAAAGAACTGGGGATTCAGCTTTGGTAGAACAGAATCTTCTTGTGCTCAGACCTCAAGACTCTGTCGCGAGTACACTCAACATATCAAATGAGGAGTGTGCTGTTTTTTCCATTGCTGGGACGTCCAGCGTTGCCAAGGATGGGGGATTTATACAGCTGATGCCAGCCACAAACACATCTTTCAGCAACTCCAATGGTGTCTATATTGCCACCTGTATGACTGAGCCAGCTTTAAATACAAACGTTACTCCCTCAAACTTGGTTATGTTGCCTGGCAGTTCAGCATCTCTTGCACCGCAGGTTCCAACACCACAGCAGTTACGGACTCCTCCTAGAACAAGCAACTTGTTTGCCATGAACCCGCCAATGTCGCCAAACTTTTCACAGGGTAACTATTGGTTTAAAACCGTAACTGAAGTTTATACTGGTTTTGGTCATAAGTCTGTTGCTTTACTATTTAAATGAGTTAGAACTTACATATTACATTGCTCTTCACTTGTAGGTAACTTATAAAATGTGTTTATGGTAGCCAGATGCAAAAATCATGCAGCTGATTTCAGAATAATCCAGTTTCCCATAATAGAAGCAGAAGAGTTTCATTGTATGGTTTACTTTCAAATGGTTCCTGTGGCCAGTAATATCTAAACCTTGATTCCATGGATTTAATACCCATTTAGCACTATGGAATTTGTGCTTAACTTGTGACAAGTCAAAAACCAGTGGGTGGCAAGTAAATTGACATATTTGCTTCTTTAGAATTAAGTACCAAGGATTTTGAGTGGTATGCGCATGCATTCAAATACGAAGAAAAGTTGATTTAAGAAAGCTACCCCTTTGGGTTAGAGGCTGAGATTTCTTTGTTTCTGGATCTCACTATTTGTTTCTGGAGCTCATATAACTAGTCTGGAGGGAAAGCTGTATTCTGGCTTGAAGTTTGTTCTAAAAATGGAATGAGAACTAAGAGCAATATACTAACAGTTGCCTCACCCTTAGGATACCTACTTGGTTGCATGATCAGTGATCATGGATGATGAGAGCTCCAGGCCACAACATCTGGAGGGCACTACACTGGTTATCTCTGCTATAAGACATTAAGTTGATGGTTGCCTTGCAAATCCCCCCGAGTTATTGTTTGAAGCTCTAGACTGGAGCACCTAACCAATATGTTGAGATGGGAGAAAGCAAAACAAAGGAGCCCTTCCTGGAATTGAAATGCATTGGAGAAGCCTGGTTTCTTAGGAACACATACACAGTCGCAGGGGTTTCTTTGCTTCTTTTCTTGCCTTATTGTTCATCTGCCACACAAATAGTTGCTAAAATAGATGTGAATGCAGGCAACGTGTCAGACATTATTTCCTCCCTATAGCTGTGTACCTAGCAAAGGCTGGGTCACTCCCATGCAGAACAACATATTTCTATTTTAGCCCTTTGTTTTAGAGAACTTGCTGTCTGCAACCTGCTGTATATATAGGATGGTGTTCTTCATAGCAAGATATCTCAGCTTAGTAGCAATAATGTGGTTAGAGCTATTTACTGCTCTTTCTTTAAAGAGCTTATAGCTGCTTATATAGGGTTCCCAGGGAGTCTGCCTTCCAGGTAGCTTACGGGGTCATACACACTTAGGCTTACTGGTAGAACAGTGCCATTTGCCTTTGGATCATTCTCTGACATTGGATCATTGGCACAGAGAGTGAGAGAGACTCTCTGAGTAAGTACTAACAGCTTGCTCACATGAGTCCTTTGATTTTCAGGTTCTGCCATCATAATCGCATCTCCAGTACAACCTGTGTTGCAAGGAATGGTGGGAATGATTCCTGTATCTTTAATGGGGCAAAATGGACATACATTCTCAGATCCTTCCCGTCAGGTAAAACGCTGCCGCTAAATTTCCATACTGTCATTCTTGAGTTGGAAAATCTTGTGAGAAACCTTCATTGTGCTGCTTTCACTTTCTCCAAGGTTCTGCACATGCCAGTACAGACTTCTTTGGGTGGTGGTGTTCCTAAACTACCTCTCCCTCCCAAATCTCAGAGGATCCCAAGAAACAAGACAAATACAGGTGAGCTAGTGATGTGGCTGAAGGAAGGGAAGTCTGTTTCTAGCATGGGAAGAATTCATAGGTTGCCAGCTCAAATCTGATTCCTTCCTCAGCAGCCCAAGATACTCAGTTCTGCAGGTAGAAACTATTGTAGCAGACTGTATATAATGTTGGACTTGTCTTTTTCTTCCATATGAAACCTAGAGTATGCTTCTTTAGATGCTGTTAATTTTTTTTTAAAAATCCAGACTTGTTTCTTTTAATTAACAGTTTGATTTTTAAACAAATGTTTTAGGAAAGTTGGTACCCAGTGGATCTGAGCCTATAAATCGTCCTGCTTCTCATGCACAAAGGTCAGTTAAGTTGCATTCCATAAAATGTGGGTGTTTTTTTTCTCAGTTCTCAACATTTCTGGGAAGGCACTCGCATGGTAAAATATATGAGCGGTCCATAGTTATTTCTGCCATTTGCAGTGATAATGTTTAGGCATTGCAATCATGGGAGCTGCTGGCAAATATAATAGTGATCACTAACTTCACACATTATATTTTTTCACTTGAGTGGTTTGGACTGTTTTCTACATTGTTCCTTAGTAGCCTTTGAAATTTTGGCTTATAGCAACTGATAGGGAGTATAAACTTTCTTGTAGCTGTTACTTTCCATTTGTTCAAAGAATTTTGTTTTAAAAATAGTGGCAAACGTGTATTTTAACATGAATGTTTAAATGAGGGTTCAGAAACTTTATTGGGTAGTTAAATTAAAGTGGGTATCTCTTCTCCCTATTAGTTGCCTTCAAGGCCTTGTTCTTTAGAAGAAAAAGGATTTGGACAAGGAAGCACCTCTAGAGCTTAGCCTTCCTTTGCAATGAAACGGTCCTATGTTTTTCAGGCCTGAGGTGGTTTTGTGTATATTCAGCAAATTTTACATGTTTTGTGAAGGGTAAAGTTCACAACAGGGAAACCTTTAAAATTAATTCTGTACTTTTCCCTTTATTTTTATATGCATGGAGGGTGTTCTGCTTCTCTTCACCCTTTTGTTATTTCAGTAAATCAAAAGTTGAGCTATTAAAGATTTTTAAACTGAAGGTGGGGATGTCCCCTTAAACCAACTTGTTTGGTACTCTCTGCTACTAACATGGCTGAGTTTATAGCCTTCAGCAATAGTTTTTAAAAAGATACCAAAATAATTTAAAATAGAAATTTCATGACAGAATTGTCAGATAATCCCTACCCTTTTCCCCCATTCAGAAATGCAAACTCAGACAAGAATGTTTGTGCAGAATTGAAAAAGAAGCTGGAGACAGTTGCTCTTGACACCCTAAGTTCCGCTTCCAAACAGAATGAAAGCCATAGGAGAGTGCTTTGCTTTGACAACACTCTGGCTGCTCCAGTAGGAAGTATTCCAGCATCACAGAAAGAAAGGAGTGAAAACCCTTTATGCTCTGGGAATTCTCCCAGCGCTGTGCTTTCAACTGCTAAAACTCAGTCCTGCAAGAGGGAACGAGAGAGAACTTTGCCTAGGATTTTATGTAAGCCTGATATTACTAGCAGAAACTTGACTGCAAAGGACACCCAATCTGAGAAGAGACATTCAGGTCCAGGATTGGCATCGGATGTGTTAAGAAAACAGACTGCAAATAAAGAGAACGAATTGGAAAGGACTGTTGACAAACCCCCCAAAAACCAGGAGGTGGCGACTCTCTCAAACGGCCAACAGAACGTTAGCCTTCATAATGAGAAGAACACCTCCTCTGCTCAGGAACTGACTAAAAAGCAGGGGCTGCAGCCAAATGCAAATTGCAAAATTTCAGCAGCTTTACCTTCAAAGGAGCCAAAAAAAGACCAGAACAGGTCTGCCAACCAAGCCCATTGTTTGACCAGTCCATTAACTAAACAAGCTGTGGAAATGCTGCATGACATTCAGAGGCAAAGCCCCGCTAGTAAACTTCCTGAAAATGTGGATTTGCCAGTACCACGCACACCTTCAGGAACTGGCGATAGACACTCTGAGGATACCTTTGATATAATAAGGACGCCCGCATGTAGACGGTATAGTGAAGACAGTACAACACCAAGGATCATGGTCCCTCCAGCTACTCCTGACTTGCCAGCTTGTAGCCCAGCTAGTGAAACAGGCAGTGAAAACAGTGTTAGTATGGCTGCCCACACTTTAATGATACTTTCACGAGCAGCCATTGCAAGGACTAGTACCACTACACCTCTTAAAGACAATACGCAACAGTTTAGGTCTTTGAGAAGTGCAAAAAAAAGGAAACCAGAAGACATGGTTGAATGTGAGAGGAATGCCCGGACTGCCAGTAAAAAAGATATGCAGAACTTTACAGTGCCAATAAAAAAGAAGAAAGTGAAGGTAAGTAAACTAGTCCTTTCAAACATAATTGCATGGTACTGTTTCTTTTCCAGCACAGTACCTACAGGCAGAAGAAGAGTTAACAGCTTTTAATCCCATTGTCTAGCTAAATGGCCCAGAATGGGAAACATCATAATGTATCCTGTAATATGCCTTTTCTCAAGCTCACATTGGCATTCCTAACCTAATGGAAACGGTTCCTTCATTTTTTTACTTGTCACAACTTTTCAGAAGAAATATTTGGCTGAGGAGACATCTCCCCATCTTTAGAGCTTGTCTTAATGAATCTTTAGAATCACAGTTGCTTGCTTAACCAATGTTTGCAAGCTAGCCTGTATTGGCCTGCTGAAGTTGTAAGAGACTGCAGGTATTGCAACCTTTATGATTATTTTTTTAATAGCTATGAAGTTTTGGTACACTTACCAGTTGACCATTTAAGCCTATGTCCACTGTTGGACTACATATACTTATATATAGACTTGAGAAGTAAACAAAATTAGATTGGGGAAGAATCTCAATAGCAGTTGATGCAGAACATTTAAATGTCATGGGTCAGGGATGGTTTGTTCCAAAGGTTGATTTTGCCTTTTGGGCAGGATGAGACGTGATCCTGGTTTTTAATTTATTTAATGCCCCAAAAGTGGTGGGTGGAAAGCAGCCCAATTCTATAAGTGTAGGCCTGCATAATCCCAAAGAACTGTACAAGCTACTTTTGAAAAAGACAGGAGATCCCACTCATTGGTTTATACAGATAAACATGTTTTTGTGTTGAGTTCTGTGAAACTAAGCAATTTTTAAGCACCTAGATCTTGTTTGCCTCAATGGTTGTGTGTTTTTTTTTCCTTTTTCAGCAGAAGAAGCTACCAATCGCATTTCCTGCTGGAATGGATGTGGATAAATTTTTGTTATCTTTGCATTATGATGAATAAAAACTGAACTGTTCATTGGTCTTTTGCAACTTTGAGGTGAAATAACAAAATGGGAGTGCAGTTGATGCATTCAAGTGTCACTGCATATTTAAAAAGACACGCTGGTTCTGAAGAAAGTTGCTAGCTTATAAATAACTTGGCAGATCAACTTCTGAGGAAGCACTTAATGTACAACCAGTTACGTTTGCACAGTTATACTTGTGGGGATAATGTAAATATTGTACAGCTGTTGGAGTTGTAAAACAACAAGGTACTACTTTTATTAACACTGGGGGTTGGATGTGTTTTGCAAAATGTGCACATTAACTGCTCAGACATTTTCAGTGTCATACATTGTTGAGCCAAATTACGCTTAGAAGCAGGTTCTGTTGAACTGTGGAACTTGCTTTTCAGTCATTGTGCTTGGGGTTATAGCCCAGGACAGATAGCTGGCTCAAGTTGGAAAACATAAGGTAATGGTTAGCCAAGTCTTAAATTGGATAGCTAGCCAACTTCTAACAATAACAATTCAGCTTGTCCTACAGTGGGAATTTCCCCAACCTGGTTCCCTTGTGCCTGTCTTTTCCTCTAGTTGCAAATCTGTTACAATAAAGGCTTTTTCAACTTTCTTACTATATTTACGAATATTAAGAGGCAATTTATTTTTATTTCATTTAACTTTAAAATACACCTGTAAATGACACTAACCCAGTGTGGTGTGTTTTCGAACATTTCCTAAAAGTTGTTGTATTTAACACACACCCTTAATAGGAATTCCTCTTCCCAAAGAGATGTTTGAACCATGACTGCCATGAATTGGGATTTTTAACCGAAGCCGTTGACAATGGAGGAGGGGGGAATCTGTTGTCTCCTTTTTCTGGTACAGCTCCTCAGGAGGACAGGATCCATGTGGATCCGTGCTTTGTAACCACGTTTTAAGTGGGGAGGGAAGGAAAAACACAGAAGGGACAAGGAGCACGAGAGGGGTGTGCGGAGAAGCAGCTGGCTAACAGTGCAGGAGAGGGGTTTAACGGGAGGGAGGAAAGGAAGGCAAAAGTTTTCCCCCACCCACCCACCGAAGCCAGCCAGCCCTCCCTCCCTCCCTCCCCCCCTCTCCCACCTGCATGTTTTCCAGCTGCCTGTGAGTCCCTAGAATGCTGGACGCAGCAGCACTGGAGCACGGAGAGGAGGAGGTGGTGGTGGCTGTCGGCTGCGCTCCTAGACTACGGAACCTGAGCCGGTTGGGCTGGAGCCTGCACGCAGTGTGACTTTCCTTTCCCCTCTGCTTGCCATGAGGGCAGGGGATTTCCCTGCTCTTTGTTGCGTTTGAGCAAACACAGCAACCAAAAACAGAAGAGGGTGGGCAGTAAGACCCTGAGGCAGAATGCAGGAAAGCAGCAGCTTCCTCTCTCCAGCCTTCCCGCCTCCGCGCAATCTGATTTTTGCCCCTGCACTCGGGCCAGTCGGCTCCAGGGACCACACATTCTCTCAATAACACGCACAGACATTTCCCCTTACTTTTTAGGGGAAAATGTGTGTGTTATAGAGAGAAAAATACGGTATCTTGTTCCCCAACCCTTTGCAGATTTGGAAGGATGTGCAAACAACTGTTCATGCTATGCTAGATCTCACCCCAGCTTTTGAAAGTTACTTCAAGTATACTTTCTAAATTGTCAATTTAAGTAGACCAACTTGCTGCTTTTGCTGTCATCCTTTGTAGAACCAACTAGTAACTAGTAGTATCAGCTTTTGAATACAGCAACCCAGTCCTCACATGCCATTAAGAGCCCTCTGTGAATTCATATTAGAGCTATGCTGGGAGAAACCACACCAGAGAGATAGCATACTATAGCAGGGGTAGGTAACTTTCAGCCGATGGGCATAGTTACCAGCTGCTAGGCTATATCCACCTGACAATATATATGGTAGGGGGCAGGTAAAGGAGGGGCTTGAACAAGGGCTGTGCAGGCCCTGTCTTATCCAAGCCAAAAGACACAAAAACTTCTTTCATGACTTGGAGGACTGCACGTTCCCTAGGGCACAGGGAAATAGTCTGAATGCCAAGGTAAGTGTGAGCAGGGATTTGTGACAGCCATTTTTTAAAAAAATTATAAAACATAATGAAACTTCCACAGTAGCCAGCCACTATACTTAGTCTTTATTGTCTTTGATTGAAGTTTAACCCACATTTTATAGCCCCTATGGTATAAAAAAACCACTTGCACTGGATATATAGTAAAAAAAAAATTAGTTGTGTTTTTTTAAAAACAATGATAGACTGAGCTTGGGCAGGGGAGTCTGCGCTGCAATTCCATAAATAGTTGTAACAGCCATTTGACAGTTGAGCCTTAAGGCTTGCCATTCGAGTCTACAGTTTCTGGATTAGTATCGCAGATGCGCCTCCACCTCCATTACAGATTCCAGCAAGGCCATACTCTCCTTGCTTCAATGCATGAGCCATGTGAACAACAATTCTTGCTCCAGACATCCTAAAACAGAAAAAGCACCCTAGTTAAGTTTTGAGTTCTATAGATTGGCAAAAATGTTAGCGCTTAACCTCATTAATCAGCTTTTCAGCCCATGCCTTAGAATCAGCATAGTGCTAAATAATATCTAGCTGAAGCATAAGAGTAGTACTAGAGGTAAGTAGTTTGTGACAGACCTGTCTCATGCATGTGCTAATCTATGACAACCACGCACCACTGAGCATCCTGGAGGATGAGTTAGGATGAAACTATGCCAAGAGGGAAGGGAGGCAAGAGATGTGGGAAAAGAGGACGTGGGAATGGAATCAATAGGGAAGAAGTATCCAAAATAAACTTTTCTATGGGTCTGTCTAATGCAGAACTGGCCAGCTTAGCAACAACTCTTCATTGTCTTAGGTCTTTCCCAGCCGCCCTGTTCCCAAACTAGATGAACTGATCTGTGGTCCCAAGACTCTGAGACAACTTTTTCAGTTATCATGGTTGAGATTTTCCACTACCAAACACAATAAATGTTAAGGAGGGTGTTGATGGTTTGAAGTTGGATTTTTTACAGGGCTAATACTTCCTCTGCACCATTGCATAATCTTATTTCCTAGTGGATTATGAAGCAGGGCACTTAGAATATTGCAAACTATTAATAATTTTAGTTTAAATAAGAGTAGGCATGTTTAAAAGTACCAAGAGCAAGCACTTAAAATGCACCATGTCAAGTAAATTTACACATCAGAACTAGGAATGCTTTCTGCCTTCTTACATTTAAATACTGTTACCGAAGCTATAATAACTAACTATTTGCCTTTGCTGTGGAGGGGAGGGTCAGATACAAATTTCTTCTTGTTGTGCAAACAAATGTATTACTTCACTTACCCAATTGGATGTCCCAAAGAGACTGCTCCTCCATGAATGTTCACCTTTTGCGGATCAACATCTAGCATTTTAATGTTGGCTAGGACAACAACACTGAATGCTTCATTAATTTCCCACATTTTAATATCTTCCTTTTTTAGACCTGTCTGATTAAGTATCTGAAAAAAGACAGAAACACATAGATAAAAGATAATATTTATCACCAACAGGGTCTGATGGTTCTTCCCCTTCTGTTTTAATTGAGATATAAAATGGGTCACTGGCACAATTGGGACTGTAGTTCAAGAGACATCCAACCATAAAGATAAACATTTCAACTGACTTGAAGCCACAAGTCATGTGAAAAAAAATTCTAACAATTACTACTGCCTACAGCAGTCAGGATTCAAGCAAACTTTCTCTAGAAAAAAATAAGCCCAGTCCCTGTATTACGAAATCCATGTGTACCAGTTTCTGATCAAATCTAAGGTCTGAGATACTTCAGAATTCAGTATTAACAAATTAAATAGTTCAGTGTTTCACAATGCTAAAATACCAGCATTAACCTAAGAGTGAAATGTAGATTTCAAGCAATAAAGCAACTGGAGTAACACCTATTTAATTGTCTACTTAAATTACTTACAGTGCTGCTGAGAAATGTCAGCTAACATTTATGTTTTACTCAAATATATTTTGCTTTTCAGGTCCATTTTAAAAAACCACTTTGTTATCAGTAGGTAGTGAACACCAAAACGGAAAATAAAAGTACAAAGGCCAACAGAAATAAAAACCTAATGAGAAGATTCAGAGGCAAGTTGCATTATGATTTTGGCAGAAGTTTTCTAAGAAACCTTCCATGTTTGATTGGCATTAAGTCTTATTATCCAATATTCTGAATACTTCTGAAGTATAAGTATTACTGTTTGACGTACTGTGATAAATATGAGAGAGCCTGCCTTGAGGAAGATTTTAATTTGAAGGTAGGGGAATGCTATAAAATGATTACCTTAGGAACTGCATGTGCTGGTGCAATTGGAAAGTCAATAGGATCAACAGCAGCATCTGCAAAACCTGCAAAAGAGCAAATGTGAAGCAGAAAGGGAAAATGTCATTATTGGTATACATAGCAGCATTTAGAGTACCTGCAATAGTTGCTTACAGCCTCTGGCAAAATTCAGGATATTATTGCTTTTAAAAGATGTAAGCATGGCAGTGTTAGAGGAACAGCTGTGACATCCCAAAGGCCCCTGAATTCTCTCGAGTTTGACAAATTGTCAAGCTATGACTGCACCATTCAGTTAAAAAGCAGTCCTTTCAACCTAACCCGCTGATAAAAGGCAAAGTAAAACAAAGGGCGGGTGGCGCTATGGGTTAAACCACAGAGCCTAGGACTTGCCGATCAGGAGGTTAGCAGTTCGAATCCCCGCAACGGGGTGAGCTCCCACTTGGTCCCAGCTCCTGCCCACATAGCAGTTCGAAAGCACGTCGAAGTGCAAGTAGCGGGAAGTACCTTCCCAGCGGGAAGGTAAACAGCATTTCCGTGCGCTGCTCTGGTTCGCCAGAAGCGGCTTAGTCATGCTGGCCACATGACCCGGAAGCTCCCTTGGCCAATAAAGTGAGATGAGCGCTGCAACCCCAGAGTCTGTCACAACTGGACCTAATGGTCAGGGGTCCCTTTACCTTACCTAAAACAAAGTCAGTCTAACCCATTATCTGTCAGGATCAAGCATTTCTCAACATTTCACTAGAAAGTCAAGAAGATTCTTACCTACTATTTTAGCCAATGGTTTAGCATTCAGCCTTTTGGCTGCTTCTGAAGTCATCAGTACTAATGCAGCTGCTCCATCATTCAATGTACTGGCATTGGCAGCAGTTACTGTTCCTGAAAGAGGCAGCAATGTGAATATAGTGCATTCCTCAGTAACATCCTAAATTCCAGCCTACATCAATCCATATTCAAAACACTGGCTACACAACATACAGCAACTCAAATTCAACAAGGCTGGCATTATATCAAAACACACATCCATATAAACCATTTCACCGAAGGAAGTGCAGGTATGTTTAAATAAAAAATGCAATCTGGCCAGCTTTTACTACATTAAAAACCAGGCATCACTTTTTCCGAGCTTACCATTTTCTTTCTGAAAAACGGCCTTCAGTTTTGGAACTTTACTGAAATCAACACGCTTGTACTCCTCGTCTTCTTTAATCTCTGTGTCTGGTTTCCCTAAAGTAAGACTTTATTTAGTTAAACAATTTCAGACTTCTTTGTGGCTAGACAGCTGGCACTCCCTAATTTCACAAGGAACAGCAGAACATGCAAAGGCTGCAGTTAAGCATGCTTCAAATCATTGTCTCATTTCTTGCTCCATCACTGCCCTAAGCCTCCTGTGAAAGTGAAGAAAGGCAGATAGGCTTCCCAGCAGGCCACAAACTTTTTTTTTTGGGGGGGGGGGACAGAAAGAAAACTCAAACCTCAGCTTGGAAGATCAAAAAACACAAAAAGCTTAATATGGGGATAGGGGTGTAAACAGAAATGGTCTCTATTTCAGCAAAAAGAAAATATGTTCAGTCTTCATTTCATAGACAAGTTACGTTTGCCAGAATGCATACAACATTTTATACCATTTCTGTACATAGTTTATCACAAAACAGAAGGTGGGGAGGTATTATATATGAAATTATACTACCTTTCTGAGAAATAGTAACTGGGACAATTTCATTTGCAAAAACTCCCGACTCCCAACCTTCCTTGCTTTTGGTGTAAGATTTTATGGCATAGGCGTCTTGATCTTCCCGTGATATAGTAAACTTCTTTGCAGTATTCTCTGCGCAATTACCCTGGGGAGGCAGACAGGAAATCACTGAAAGTCATTTTAAAAACTGGACAGGTTTGTGTAGATCAGCTGTGCCATCGCCAAAATCCCCACTTTTGAGTTTAATGGACTCAAGTATGAATGAATAAATTTAAACCAACTGAAATGAAACTGCCCATTTCATTTGTGACTCTGTTAGACATTGAGAACAAACAAAAAACCATGCAACTCACAAGCTTCTTGGTTTGTTTGCTGCCTGAAACAATCTGTGCTAGCTTTTCCAATGAAACAGCATGAAGCAAGGCCGTTTGTGGTTTCTGAGTGTTAAGCAAAGGTCATGGGATAACTAGGGATGGGGGAGAAATTTGATTCTATTCACATTTAAAGGTGAACCTACCATTGCGCTAAATGGAACTTACTTCCAAGTAGGGCTGCAGCCTAAGTGACATAACTGTTCAGGGCTGCAGCCTTAGGAAACTGATCAAATCATTTTGCATGTACATGTGGAGATTCCTGTATCATCCTGTTTTCCCCGACTTCACACTCTGAATGCAAATGAAACACCAGAGATGGACCAGATCATCTCTTAATTTACTTAGACTGCCAGCCTGAACACACCACAGTGCCAATCGCACTAAATTCAACAGCATTGCTGAAATCCTAGGCATAAGATTTTGGTATGTATTCACAAATTCTGAATCCCATTAGATTCAGTAGCGTCGTCTCCAGACTATTGGTAGTTTACAAAAGGGTATTCAACTGCTTACCGGGAAGTTTAGGTTTGAACAACTGAAGTGGATTAAATCTGCTTAAATCTTTTTTTAAAAAAAGAAATAGACCTGAATGAATTTATCATTTCGGTCACAGACTAGTTCCAGTCCACATACAATATCAAGGAAGTCATAAAACAGATAGGGATACATTTGAATTTGCAATTAGGTATAACAGGGACAATACAGTTACAGCAACAGTTAAAATATATATAAATTAAAACTTAGTCACTAAAATATAACCTAAAATTATCATTTAAGGCCTTAATCATTATGATAGCACAGTTTGTTCCCTACGTTTTATGGCAATCACACAGAATTTGGCTACCCTTAATGTGATCTCAGGATTCCTGTCCTCTACCAGGGATTTTAGATTTTGAAGTTCGGATTCATTTGGAGATTTTTGCATAGCAGGGGTAATATATACCGAGCGTATTTCCCCGTAGAAATGGCAGTGTAACAAGGCATGAGATGGACTCAAGTAAGTTTGAAACAGGAATGTAGTCCTGATTTCCCAACAGTTCGCTGCTCATGGCTCAGGGTTCCCATACCTTATATTCAGCAACTGAACTACGTAAGCAGACTTTTATATGTGTGTAATTTTTACCACAAACAGTCACAGAATGTTTAAGGCTGTTAATACTAGCTGTTATCAAATACTAATTTGGGGGTGGGGTGGGTGAACTTGGAAAAAAACCTCTAGATTCCTCTCTGGGTCAAAGTTCTCGACCTTTCAGATAACCTTCACAAGATTGTAAACTCTGTCCAGAATCCTATGGTCTGTATGGACTAGATAAGCTTGTACAGTCAGCGTTTTATCCAGAATCTCCTAGCAACAGTTTCTAGCTGATCAAAAGCAGTTCACCTATTGAGCATTTTTAAGTTTTGCCCAAGGTGGTTGAGCAAAAATAAAGTGGACATTTCTGAGCCATTTCTGAGGGAAAAAATGGCTTGATAACACTGTCAGCATGGGCTGCCATAAGTCTGGATTTTCCAGGACATTTCGCCGGAAAATTCTATGAACAAAACCCTAATATTGTGCAATTGCACACACAGTGTTTTCAGTTCCTTTCCTTTCTCAGTTGCAGATATCTTATAGATTGGGTGGAGACTTTTATTTTTTATTTTTATTTTGCATATCCATGAGTTCACTATCCAGGGACAGATGGTGTTTAAACAAATAAAAGATCTCCTGGAATGGCCATTGCATTGGTGGCAGGGGTAGCTCCTAAACTCAACAATTGTAGGCTTTTGATCAGGAAAGTATCTGAACATCCTATTTGCCAAGAGAACTTTTAAAAAAAACAACAGAACAACAAAAATAGGCTGCCACGAAACTTGCAAGACATTAAAAGCTGTATTTACCATGTGAATTTTGTTGTAAACATCTGTCAAGCCATCTTTTACAATCAAGTCTTCAAGCTTTACTCCTCCATAAGGCGTTGCTCCTCTGACCATTGTGTAGGGTACATTAGACATGCTCTCCATTCCACCAGCTACCATCACGTCCTGTTTCAACAAATTATATACAGCTTTTTCCAAATTACAAGGAGGATGAAAACAAAATACTGAAGAGTGCAATACTACTGTCCCTGGGAAGGCCTAGGATACAGCAAATTTCCCCCTCTCTCAACAGAATCTCCATTCTCCCAGAACGCCCCCCCCCCCAAAAAAGGGGGGAAATATGCCAGGCCCGGAGTTGGCATACTGATTTTCCTGCCCACTATGACCTCTGCAAGAAAAATAAAAACCCTGAAAAAGGTTCCTTCATCTTTCACTTTCTCTCCCACACCTTTGAATTGCTTGGCTCAGATCTAAATGATGTTTTGAGTCTCCCATTAGGCAAAACGTTGCAATGCAATTCGTCATACAATCAAAAGGGTACATACACAATAACAAACACTGGAATGGGAAACCTGTAGCCCTTCAAATATTGTTGGACTACAACTCCCATCATTCCTGACCACTGGCCATGCTGCCTGGGCTACTGGGAATTTTAGTCTGACATAATCTGGAGGGCCATGGAGTCTCCTTTCCTTTGAGGGTTTTTTTTTAATATATTGAATAACAAGCAGTGTATACATTTTATTAAATAAATAAATAAAATAATTTATAAAAATCCTCAGATAGTCACACAGCGTTATTACTTTTCCACCCACTGGTTATGCTAATCTTCATGTTGCATATCCTTTTGATGTCCCCCCCAAAATTGTGTAGATTTAATATAAAATGTTAATAGTTTGTATTGGGAGAGAATGGAAGAGTGTGCCTTCGGGGCTGAAGTCAAACTGTTGGAAAGTTACAGGAAATAACATAGACAAGTCAGATACTGAAGCCATACCAGCACAACAATCAAAGCAGTGTGGTTTGGTACAGTTGGCAAGAAATCTCTCTGACACACTTCCTTTTTAAAGGAAGAAGATCTTGCAAGAGCAGAAACTCTCAGAGGCATACAAAAGGATTCCAGCAAATTTGCTCTTATAAACAGTTGCTTTTAGCCTATTTAAGAGATTATACATTTCCACGTATTTACAAGTCTTCTGAATATACTGACTCTCCTACCTGGCTCCCACATGCCAGACTCTGTGCTGCCAGCATAATAGATTTCATTCCAGAGGCACAAACTTTGTTGACAGTCGTGCAAGGAGTAGAAACTGGTAAACCTGAGCCAAGTTAAAATAAAAATAAACTTCAAAGAATTGTCAGCCAGCTGCATATATGGAATATATCAAGTTGCTTTAATCAATTAAAATGGAACTCATGCCAAAGAATCCCACTGACTTCCTGATACCATGTGTTTTTCAGACCAGTAGTGTCCTCTCATACTAGTCTCAGTTCTATAAAATGAAAGACCATTCCTGACATCTCCGGTAGTTCCTTCCATTCATAACATTTTATCTTTGGGATTCAACCCTTTGACTTCACCACATCAGAAAACTAGCAGCGTGTTATTAGGCAACATATTACCTCCCCACCACAATATATGCTAAGGACTCTAGGCTGAAGTGAAAGTACAGAAGGAGAAAAAGAAGAAAAGGTAACTCAAAAAATGTTCCAGTTCTGATTATGGCAGTTTGAAGAAAACAGAAGGCCGATTCAGATTAAAATTCAAACTCAGATTAATTTGTTGAGTATTATGTGAATCATACTTCTCAGTTATTTACCTGTTTTATAATTTAGCGGTGAATCTTACTCATTGAGGGTTGTATCCAATGTCATCTCTGTGCTAGTGAAAAAGGCTTCACCTTCTCCCTCACTGTAGCTCCCTGCACACCCTCAGAATCTACTCTAGAGGTTTGGGAGACCCACTGGACCTGATTCAGGGGGCTCTGAAGGAGCTGTGGGTGTGGGGAGAAGAAGTCCCACTGCATGAAAGGAAATCTACTCATGCCTTGTTGGATTTACGACTTGTGCCCTAAGAAGTCATGAGCCATAAAACAGTTTTGGTACCTGCACCAAGGGTCGCTTGTCTTGCAGGAGCTTGTCCTTGTCCAGCCTGAATAACATTGCCCATGTAGACTTCTTTCACTTCTTGTGCAGGGATACCTAATGGCAAAAATCAGAGAAGGCATTTTCCAAGCATAAAGTGTTAATATGCTCATAGAATGAGAGAGAAAAGAAACATCTGGGTAAGAAGAATGAAATAGATGCTGAAGCTGCCACTTCGCTTTTGTTTATGGACAAAACTGAGGAGCAAAGTTAAGTCCTTAAAAAGCTCATCTAGATTGCAGCTCTCCCTGCTTTTAGCTCAGAACTTCTACGCAAAACCACTTGTGAAGTGGTGCAGAGCAGGTACTTTTTTGCAAGCTTAGCACAATGTTTGCTGTACAAATTTGATCACCATTGCTTTAGTCCCTGGCACAGGTTTGCAATAAAACATCCTTGAACCATGTCAGAACTGAGAATAAACCAGGGGAGAGGGTAGCAGAGTAATGACAAGAGGACCAATAATTGCTCAAAAGCAGACCGAGTGTGACATGCTTTAAAAAGGATGATGTACTTTACAGATACACCTTAGGCACATGCATTTCTTTAAAGAGCAGCATGAATACTTAGTGGCTAACTTGTTCCAGCATAATAGCAAAGTGGCAAGGGGTGATTACAACAAACACTAGCTGCTATTTAACCTGGATCAGAATAGATGGTGAATATTTTCCGAACAATCCATCACCATCCCACCCTGTTCCACAAAACCTTCTGAAGAGAGTCTGGACTTACCTGCTCTTTCAATTGCGCCTTTAATTGCAATGGAACCAAGTTTAGTGGCTGGCTGTGATGAAAGGGATCCTTGGAAAGAGCCAATGGGTGTCCGGACAGCACTTACAATTACTACTTCCTAACAAACAAAACCATTGCAACGATTATGAGTTACCCACAGAAAGGTATATTCTCAAGTCTTAAGTTCTGTTTTAATTAGTAAGGTGAGACTTAGCAGTTATCAAAGTGTATGCTCCAGAAACATCTGGTTACTCCTGTATGATGGGTTGTGTAGTGGTTAGAGTATCAGACTAGGACCTGGGAGACCAGGGTTCTAGTCCCCTTAACCATGAAACTTGATGGGTGAACTTGGGCCACAGTCTCTCAGCCTAACCTACTCCACAGGGTTATTGCAAGGATGAAACTGACGGAGAACCACCTTGAACTCCTTGGAGGAAAGCTAGGATATAAATGTATAAATAAATAAATAAATAAGTTAATTGGTATGTCTCTTTACTCAAAGATAATATGTTGCTATATCTTAGCAAGAAGGCTGTACAACTGCTGATAATTAAAGGAAATAAGACATACAGATGGGAGAACTTTCTACTTATTCTTTTTTTGCCAGGGAGTGAGTAGGTGGATCAGACAGCATGATAATAGAAATAATATTATCTAGTGCTGGAAAACATTGAGAGAGGGGGAAGCTACATTGCAGGTTCTGTAACAACCCATGTAGGCCAAATTATAGGCAGTCTACTTAGACAATTTCAAAAGAGAACACAAGTTATTTGCAGCAGTGAGACAACAAAATTTTATGGCATCCTAGAATCTATTTATTATGGCACACACTTTGACAACAACAACTTTTTGGATAGGAACCCACTTTATCAGATGCATGCAGCAAGGTAACCTTTTCAAGTATGCACATAGATAGACATGTATCATTCTTAGGGCCAGACTAGGTAGGATGCTGAATGCACTGCTTTTTAATTCCTAATCGAAGTGTGGAATGGTAGAGTGTTTTGTCAGGCTGTGGTGTGCAGCAAATCCAATTTAACCCTTAGCCTCTAGGCCAGAGCTTTCCAAACTATATGTAGAGACATGTTAGTGTGTCAGCTGCAGTGTGTAGGTGTGTCGCACGAATGCTGGGAAGGGGTTAGTTTAACCTCTGGTTTGCTAGTAAAACTGAATTACTGTGTTGTGAAATGATACATGTCTAAAAAGTGTGTCACCAACATGAAGTTCGGAAAACTCTGCCCTAGGCTGTGGTCCCAGTGAAAATTCTCCTCCCTTGGCCACTATCAGCCCCATCAGGAGAGCTTACATTGGTACCAATAAAAAGGTAAAGGTAAAGGTACCCCTGCCCGTACGGGCCAGTCTTGACAGACTCTGGGGTTGTGCGCCCATCTCACTCAAGAGGCCAGGGGCCAGCGCTGCCCGGAGACACTTCCGGGTCACGTGGCCAGCGTGACAAAGCTGCATCTGGCGAGCCAGAGCCGCACACGGAAACGCTGTTTACCTTCCCGCTGGTAAGCGGTCCCTATTTATCTACTTGCACCCGGAGGTGCTTTCGAACTGCTAGGTTGGCAGGCGCTGGGACCAAGCAGCGGGAGCGCACCCCGCCGCAGGGATTCGAACCGCCGACCTTTCGATCGGCAAGTCCTAGGCGCCACCTGTGTCCCACATTGGTACTAATAGTTCTTCCTAAAACGAAAATGCATCTATGTGGGCAAGGCATCTTTTGTCAGGACCACAGCAGATGAGGAACGAGTTAGAAAACCCTGCACACCATAGTCCTGGCAAAAATCCCCCCACCCCTAATATGTTTCATTTGCAATTTAAAACCAAAGGAACATCAGGAAGTGATATGTTTGGCATCACACCTAATCCATTTAATATATCTCAACTCGCTGCTGGAAAGAACATGGTCTTGTAGAGCTGGTCAAAGTATGGTATTGCCATCGCAAATACCTGAAGTCCTATTACAATTGATACTTACATTTAAGCCATGTTGTGATGAGTAGCCTCTGCTTGCATAAGTTAACATCTGAAAAAAGCGTTTATTTTTCAGTAAGTGTAAAAACATCTGGTTTACTGATTCAAAAATATTGTGTTTTTCCATTTAACATATTTTAAACAAGCTACTTAAATACACTTGTTTGCTTTTCTTAATACTTTGAAGCTTTAGAATTATTCTTATTTGCAGCAGCAGCAGCAGCATTTGCTACTCTTTGAAATACTTCCAGAAGTGAATAGGCAGAAAAGGGCAACAACTGTCATAACTTTGTGAAGAATTTTCAAGCAATATACCTTTACAAAAATCCTGATGCTTATAATAACTGTCAGTTACACAAGATTGCAATATTGTACAATCCCACTGGAAAACAAGTCAGTGATGCTGAGCTATGTTATTTGGTAATTTACCCTTTTGATCCTATAACCTTTAGCCCATTTAGGTTAACAAACTCTGACAGACACACAGCAGTTTTTAATCTCTGTTTTAGCCTCTTTATTTAGATAACTTTTGCCACAGTAAGCAGTCGCACATAAAGATGAGGATCCAGGTTTATTGTTTTTAGCAGCTTCCATGGGCGCTCCAGAGGAGTGCTGTTTTAAAAGGGGCCATTGCTCCTTGATACAAACATAACTTATGAATGATATTAGATGGATAAACACCATGAGACAACCACCATAGCAGCAGATTTTGAGCATCATTGAGGACAGCAGAATGGAAGGAAGGTTTTATCCAAAAAAGGCAAACTCCATCAGGAGGTTCTCCTGTAGATGACCCTTTTCACAGGAGATCTTCTGATGCACCATGTTCATTTGCAGAAAGAGGAAAGTAGATCTGCTGATTGGCTTTTTTGTTTCAAGCAACCAAGTATATTGGGCTGTCTCTGCTCCAAAGAGCTCCTTTACCTTTAAGAGGGGAACCACAGAGCAAGAATTAGGCCCTGCCTACAGATACAGTAGCATGTAAATTGCAGGTCTAGCTTCAGATTATTGGGGGTGCTGGGCAGGCTGTCTTCCGTGGGCCTCCCATCTCCAGCACCTGTGGCCACTTGAGTCCCCATACAATGATACTGCTGCAGTCATTAGCTTCTGCCTCCCACAAGTGAACTTGCAGAGTCTGCTTGTGCAAGGACTGGAGTTGTTGTTGCTGTTTAGTCATTTAGTCGTGTCCCACTCTTCCTGACCCCATGGAGCACACCAGGCACTCCTGTCTTCCACCGCCTCCCGCAGTTTGGTCAAACTTATGCTGGTAGTTTCGAGAACACTGTCCAACCACCTCATCTTCCGTTGTCCCTTCTCCTTGTGCCCTCCATCTTTCCCAACATCAGAGTCTTTTCCAGGGAGTCTTCTCTTCTCATGAGGTGGCCAAAGTATTGGAGCCTCAGCTTCAGGATCTGTCCTTCCAGTGAGCACTCAGGGCTGATTTCCTTCAGAATGTATGCGTTTGATCTTCTTGCAGTCCATGGGACTCTCAAGTGGGCGCTGGCAAATGTCCATGACCCTAGGTGCCAATGCCACCACAAAATAAAACCCTATTTTTTATTTAAAATGCAACAGTTAACAACATTAAAGGTTTCAAGCAGGCAGTCACGGGGGAAGTGATGTGACCTTGCAGCAGCTTGATTCCCACTACACTCTGTGTGTGTGTGTTAGCATTGAAAGGTAGCAAGAGTTTGGGAGTTTACCACTTCAGTATAGGAGAAGACAATCCCCTTTGGAACATTATCCACAGAGACACATCCTTAAAAAACATTTTTTTTTAAAAAAAGGGCAGCAAAACTCGGGGGCCACAACAATAAGATCAGCGTTTCTCAGGAAGGATTTATTAGGAGAGAGAAAATACAGGAGAGCGCTCGAACATGGCTCGCTCCATGCAAGCAAGACTCTGCCACCTCAGGTGGGCTCGTCCTGGCGCATGCACGCAGGCCGGGCCTAAGAGGCACGCGGCGCTGACGCAGGGAAGGACGAAGGGAGGCGGGGCTCGCCGCTTAGCCGGCTGTGCCTCAGGGGGGCTCAGCCGTCCCTGAGGGGAAGCGCGGAGGACAAAGGAAGGCGGCCGGGTCGTCCGTTAGGGGAAAGCGGGACCTCCATAACCAAACCCGCCCTCCCCCCGGGCCTGGCCTAGTTTTTCCCTCCTCACCCGAAGCGTCCTCGGCACCTGCCGCCCGCCCAACATCTTCGCTCTTGCGCCGGCCTCCGCAGCACCAGCAGTCGCCCTCAGAACCCCTTCAGCTGCCTCAGCAACGGACCTCCGAGGCAGCGCGAGAGCCGCCGCCGTCACCTTCAGAAGGGCACGCCCACCCCTTGACCTAGCCAATAGGAGCCCAAGGGCGGACCCGCCCTGCCCTCGATTCCTGTGCCTCCGGTCTGAGGAGGGGAGGGCGCGTCAAAGTTGGGATAAAATCCTATTGGAGCCTGAAGAGGCGTGGGCGTGGCTATTAGAGAGCAGTGCTATTGGCGAGGGAGGGGGCGTGGGAATTAATAAGCGGCGCTCATTGGACAAGGGGTAGAGGTTGGGGAAAGGACAAGAGACACACTATCCTTGATTCAGAGGGAGGGGCTTCGCAGTTCCCAGCATCAAAGTGAACCGCTTGAAGGACATTCCTTCCCCCAGAGAATTCTGGGCACTGTAGTTTGTTAAGGGCGCTGGGCATTGTAGCTCTGGGAAGAGTAAACTGCAGTGCCCAGAATTCTTTGAGGGAAAGAATGTGCTTCGAATGTGCTTTGAACACAGTAGGCAGGGATGTTGACAGTTTAGGTTGGGATGGAATTGTAGAATTGGAAGGGACCACAAGGGCCATCTAGTCCAACCCCCTGCAACACAAGAATCTTTTAGGCAGCGTGGGACTCAAACTCACAACCCTGAAATTAGGAGTCTCGTGCTTCACCAACTGAGCTACCTTGTTTGAAGAGGAAGCATTCACTATTGCTCCCCACTGCCATAAATGTGCAATGGCAAAACAAGTTCTCAGCAGAACATGCACACAAAAGAGGCACCAAACGAGAAAAGCAATTTACCGGTACACAAAGTTGCTTTGCTTACCACTCTCTCCCCCAACTAGTCTGGTGAAGAGTTCTGGGGAACATGCAAGCTTGCACACTATTTTGTGAACTTTTTTTGGCCTAAGAAAGGTATTGCTCTAATCTGGATTTTTACAATGTGACAGTAAAGTGACTTTCAGCCTTATCAGTATACAAGCATACTCTGATGCCCCAGTTTTAGGCATACTTATTTGGGACTTAAATCTCATTAAGTCAAAAACACACATCTCACACTGCCTTGGATACCATCGAATTCCTGTTTTGTTTTGGGGGGGAAAAGATGTTCAGGAGTGTCAGGACCAGCCTTCTGGACCCAGCCTAAAGGCTTTGTTTTAAAAAACACTGAAATGATCCAATGTTTTATCGACATTTGCTGCAATACAGAAAACAGAAGAATACACTGTGGACTCCAATGAGTCGTAGTACAGGCTGTAAAAGAAGATTAGGCAATAAAACCGAAGTTTTTGTAAACTCTTTTTATATGACAGGTGTGGAGCTATGTAAATGTTATTTTAGCAAACTTCCAAGAATATAATAATGGAACAGGATGAAAAACGGCTAACGACCACTTCATGCATAGTAAATCCCTTTGTAAAAGCACTTGTGTGTCATATATGCATCATCATGTAAAAAATGGCTGTGATCCAAAGAGCTACTGGTTAAAATAAACTGCTTAAAGGACAAGCCATACATCAGTCTTCCATGTCTTGGCAGACTACTGCCTCCAAGTGCCTCAACCACAGCTGGAATTTCTTTCATCTCTTAACATGAAAGGGATTTTTTTCTCAACTTTTAAGTGTTCAGTCTACTAGTGCTGTACTGCTCAAATTTCTGAAAAAATAAAATGTCATTGAGTGTCACCAGATCAATTACAAATCCAAACTGTCCATGGGACTGAAGGCAATATAACCAAGTACTAAAGCGACATTAATTGAGTAAGCAGCACTAAATAGCGGTGGGAAAGTATTGATTTTTAATAGCAATTTGCAATCCAAATCTTCTAGTTTAAAATTTCAATTACTTTGCCCTACTATAAGGTTTACATAGAGAGCTTGTACTAAAATGGTAGTAAACTTCTGTTATATAGAAAGAACAGATAATTAGGTGCTGTGGATTTGGATCAGATTATATTGCTGCACTGCTGTCTGGCAAGGCAGTTGTATGTGCCATGCATATAGCCAATACAAATGCATATCCCTCTAACAATGCTCAGACAGGTCCCTTGGAACCTATGTGATGTTAAATGCTGATAAAAACACTTATTCATACCTTGGACTAGCTTGGGTTTGGATTTCAAAACAACTGATGGTAGTCTAGGAACCCTAATAGACTGTGTTTCATTCCCATTTTCAAAAGGTTCTGAAGATAACACCAAAAATGTTTTGTGGTTTTTTATAATATTTTATATTACATTTTTATTTTGCAAGAAAATAAATTATACAACTTAAAAAATAAAATCCAAAAATTAAGCAGTACATCAAAATAGTTCAGCCGGACTGCCATACAAGAAGAAACTGCTACCAGTCAAAATTGTACAGCATTATTTCAGTATGTAGTGGCACACATTCAAAACTGTAAATAACCATATGTAGATGGATATTACAACCTAGGAAACTCATGTTTGCGCTGCACTCCAGGCTACATATAGTCTATTAAAACAGGAAAGCTCTTGTGTATTGTTTTATTTCACAAATATGACCTTGAATTTACAAAGATAGGATCCCAGCCAGTTCCATGAAAATAGAAAATAGTTTTGCGCTTAAGATACCAAATCTTTCCGTGAAGCTATCAAATATTTCTCTCAGCTGCATTTTTAAAATTTGTACCTTTTACAACGGATACTGTAATGCAAATAAATCCAAAGTATTCAACTACCCGGGCCATGTTACTTTCTTTCCCCCCAAAAGGGGGAAGCCACCACTCAAACTTAAGTTAAACTTCACTATGCTCCAACAACAGCTTTGAACAAATGAATAGGTAGAAAACAAGGGACACCAGTAGGATAAAGGGGGGAAATGGAAGACTTCAAAATTAAGTATGAGCCTTATATGTTGTGACAAAAGTTTTTGTTTTTTTTAACAACTATGTTTAAAATCAATGCAACCTACATTATTTTTCACATCTAGAGTATTACTTAATACAAACCACAATGGCAGTGCTTGTGGCAACATACATTTTTCAGAAGCAGCACCTCTTTATGCTAGGTCTTTGGAGAAAAATATCCAAAGCTAAAAATCAAGCTTTAAAAGTGCCATGTTGCCATATTGCAATGACTACTGATGATTCAGTTCATTCTTAGATTTGGATGTTTTCCTATTTCTCCATACATTTTTAAACCAGTTTGTTTCTCTTCCTGATAAGCTTTAGCCTTAAGGGCATCTTGGTGAAAAGTGTCCTGACAAGAGAACGCTAAATGTGATTCTGCAGCTGTTAAGGAAATTGCTGGTGTGATTTTTCAGATTCAGTGTTTTACATGACATCCTGATCCAATGTACACAAAAAGAAAAGAAAAAAACTGAACAAAGTTATAGGCACATTGTCCGTTGTAATTCCCCTGGTCCTAGAAACATTTAGGTACCTTGTGTAAGAAATAACCGTAAGAGATGGAGACGCAAGGGCACTGTGAATTTTGCTGCTATGTAAATGAGCAAGACAGACTCTCACTGGCAAGATCCAAACAGCCTCATGTGATCCTTAAAGTGCTTCTGCATGTGGATGGGTTTTCTGAGGTTTTTTCTTTTCCTTTTTTCTTTTTGGCAATTTTCCTTTTGAAGTACAGGCCACTGTACCGCACTCTTTTTAGGGAGAACAAGGGGCTGATGGGAGGGCTTTATGAATAGTCACAAATGAAGTCCATGGTGGTCATTTACATCCTAGCCACTAATTCCAAAGTTCTAAAGTAGTTGCACTGCTAGGAATAAAAATAGGGAAAGGAATATTTTTTGACAATCAGGCTGCTAGTGTCTGAACGATACCAAGAAATTAAATATGAAGTTTAAAGCTGGTTTTATATTTAATGTGTCATGCCTACTGCCTCCAATACAAATTAATGGGAAGCATACAATTCAAAAGCACTCTCATCAAAGTATTCAAGAAATATGTACAAATATTTTAAAAAATTACTTGCCCTTTTCTACCCATTTCCAAACCAACTTCCAAACCAAATGCAGTTTTAGAAACCCTGTAGCATGTAGACTTCTGGGGGATCAATTTTAGTTGTCTTTCCCTTTAACAAGGAGTGCTTGACAAGTATGTAAAACCTTTTTTAAAAATTCTCGCCCATAAAATTTTGATGCTCAAATTCAACAATTCTATGTTAACTTGGAAGTTAACTTTATGTCAACTCTATGTTAATTTTTAAAAAATATTATCCTCTGATCCACAATAAAAATGCACACATTAAGTGCAGAAAGTGAGGTTTTTAAATCACTGCCTGTTTTCACCTGCCACTTTTGCATTTCCATGCACATTTGTCAGTCTCTGCCATTCCAAAGCACATACAGTTCCCCACCCACACTGGTATGTTATTTATGATCACTTAAGGGCGTCAGTACCAACCTCTGCCTGTGGATGGGTAGACTACCTTTGGAGCCCCGTTATAGGTAAAATACAGCAACCATTTCCAATTTCACTCTGCCCACACAGCTATCTGTTACTATTTCACTTTGCAACCTGTAAGCATAATCACTAACTTTAAGAAGGAAAGACAATTGCTCTAGACTGCTAAAAGTTTAAAGGCCGTTTTGCAACATTGCTTTCCCCAGGCATAACCTTTAGGAATAGGGTATGGTAAAAGCTGAACTGGCGTTAGGTAATTCCCCCCCCACACACACACACTAGTAATGCTGAGGCAGGAAGCTCGACTCTTCATGGACATTTTAAAGCAGCTGGAGACTTGGCAGTTAACTCTGAAAATGACTAGCATCTTGCTGTGGTGTGGCAGTTCTCTTGCCCTCAGTAAAGCACTCTTTAGCCCTAAGCCTTAATGTGCATTGCTTTAAGTCTCTGGAAGATTTTTATCAAGGGAAAGGGGGGGATGTGCACATTCCATCAGTGGGGGCTCACTGAAACAAATGGAAGCCGGGTGGCAGCATTTTTTCCTTTTTTGTAGAACAGTCAGATTTATGACAATCTGTCAGCATATATATGTGGAGCTGGTCTAGGAGGTCAAAGAATTATCATATTCCACACAGTTGATCCCCCCACCCCCCGCCAGAGTAGAACTGTATTAAAAAAAAAAGTAACATTTAGAGATTTTCAAATAAATAATCAAGGAAGAAATATATAGGGATTGTCAAAATGTTAATTCCTATTTTGGATAAGTTGTGCACTGGCTATTTTTAATGCATTCAGATTTACGCAAGCATACTATATTAAATGTACAAAGAGATACACTTAATATTTCATTTTGTTTCACCATAAACAGATCCATCCATGAAACACAGTTCTTAAGGGTGAAGCCATAATCAAGAGAAAGCAACACCTCTTATTTTAAAAAGGAGGGGAATGAAGTCATCTGTCCAAGAAACAAATGTTTACCCAAGTTTTGTAAAGAAAAGTGACAAACAGGATATATCCTGCTTAACATCACTTGTGTCTCAGTATCCAAATTCAGTTATACTGAAGCACTTTGCTTGAGCCCAAAGATAAATATGTATCTTCAGCTGTGATGCTATTTGTGTCTTGCTCAAATATCGTACATAAAAATGGATCAAAAGGAGACTGTTGATCCGAAACACAAAGTGTGAACTGCTACATCTAGTCCTACTCGCTGCTTTCTTAAAAATGTGACAACCCTCAGTGCATGGGTTTTGAAGATTATTTTCCTTGTGCAAGGTACTGTTCATCTAGAAACCCCAAATCTGTTCTCTTCCAGGTGGGTACAATGGAAATCTAAAAAAATATCACAACGGGCTCTCAATGAATGCAAAGTTTCCCCACAAAAACAGCATGCTGTTAAAAACCTGTGCAACATGAAGGGAACGCCATCATGCTAGCTGAAAAAAAAAAAAGGTTGGCAAAACAAAGTCCTCTGGTAAGGTAAGGCAGGGATTTGAATATGTAATGCAAGTCAAACAAGTCCTTTCTCAGCACAGTTCATTTTCTTGTAGTTGTCTGCTCAAGGCATCTCCAATGCACATTTCCTTGGCATCTTCCAGTAAGAGAGTCTTCAAGCTATGCCATGTATATAAAAGTGTTGATATCTGATTCATCTCTTCTGATATATTTGTGTTCTATAAGCCATTCAATCTGCTCTTTTATCATTTTCTTCTGTGGCAAGAACATGTTCTTTAATATCTCTACTAGTTCAGTCTGAAGCTGAGCATTAGTAATTTTCTTCCTCATTTTCATTATTTGGATGATAGCCTCCTAAGCAAGGGAAAAAGGTAAGAAAAAGCACTTTGGGTGTCTGTTGTACAAGGTTAACAAACCAAATCTATTTAACTGGTTGACAGAGAAGACAGTCAATTTCACAAGCATCACTTCGTAAATCACAGAATTTTGAAGACTAGGGCTACCTATTATACTAACTGAAAAGAACAGCCAACTTAGCTTAAGACGCACCCCTCATTTTAGATCTGTACTTACCAGCTTAGTTGAATTCACATGGACTGCTTTAGCAACATCGTAAGCAATTATTTATTTGTTTACCTTTATCTATTTATATTTAAAAGCATTCCTAATGTTAAGCAAATATTTAAAAATCTCTTAAGCAGCATACAAATATACATAAATGATAATAACAACAAAACAATGTAACAGAGATCTTCAGATATTGCCTTCAGAGTTGCTAGACACATAGTCACAGCAACCAAGAGAGGAAAACATTTTGTACTAACACAAGACAAAGTTGCAACTATGCTGGTAAAAGTGAAGGTCAAACAAGGTTCTACCATTTTATTTTAATATCATAAAAGCCTATTGCTTTCGAAAACTGCAGGGGTATGAGTACTGGCAGAGGGCAGTTTGTGAGAATAACACTTAGCCTCTCTAAACTAACATATTACATATATGCATACTGGAGAGGATCGTGTAAGTTATGAATTTTCAGCTAAAAGATTTGGGACTAAGTTTGTCATTATTAAGCTGGCTCAGACATTCCTCCTGAAAGCTAAGTTCTTAGAACTTGTAGGGCATGGGGCTCAGCATCTCATGAATCTCATGTGAGCCAGGGGTTTGAAACTACCAACGTATGGTCAAACAGGACAGAAATTAATTAAACAAAGCACACACTTTGCCACTGGGCAGCAGTGGGTGCACATTCCCAAGGCCCTGGGACACAACACACATAGATTTCTGCTAGGGTGACTCTACAAATCAACCTGTTGTGTCAGTGTGGCACTACCAAGGTTACATAGTTTTAATGACACATTTAGGTATGAATGCTGACTTTGAAATTTCAGAAAGCATGGATGACACTCTTCCAAGCATATCTTGGAATGACAAGACCGTTTCCTTTTTATTTCTATTAAAACCAAAGTAGCTGAATTCTGCATCCCATATCACCATTTGTGTGCCAATGGGAACGCATAAAACACACAGTCCTAGTCATGATGGACCCGCAGCAATTTTGCAACTCAGTCCCTGTTCCTATGTTGTGAATAAGAAAATTTGCTTCTGTTCATGTTGCCCCTTGCGGCTTTGCACCTGTGTAGCCTGGTGCAAAGCAGATTTTCACCTGCCTGTATTGTGGAGCCCTTTTGATCACAAAGTCAGATAGTTAAACATGAATTTCCACATCCTACAGTGACAGATCTACTCTTCATTTAATTAGATAAACTGTAAAGGAAGGCAAAAACAAGCTGTCAGGTACTGAAGCACTTTAGACTTCAAGAGCATACAGAGAGATCATACTTGTAGTAGTGTAAAAAATAAATAAATCACAGAGTTGAACAGTTAGAAAACTGAATCAAAGCCAGAAGGTTATATAGGATTAACGTACCTGCGTCCGTAATATTCTTAACTGGACTATCCCTTCATTTTCCTCTTCTCGCATTCTCTCTGTAGTTAATTGAAGTCTACCAATTAGGTTTATCTTACCTCTCTTTTGAACTTTTGCATTTTTTCTGAAATAATAAAAAATGAGATGAAGCAAAATATATTGGATATGCAAGATGCTTTCACTGCTTAGTCCTAATCCAAAGAGACTCTCCAAGAATTCAGGCAAAGCTATTTCTGAGTGCTAATGCTCAAAAACCTTTATTATGATTAGGATTATCATCATTACAATTACCTGCCCTTCACCCTAAGATCACGGCAGGTGACAACAATTAAACCACAACACAAGTATTTAAATACAATCATTACACAATGCTAAGAACAATTCAAAACAAATTAAAAACTTACAAAAATATGGTGGGTCCTAAAAAGGTGCATCTCAAGTGTCAAAAACAAGGGTGAAAGGGTGCATTTAATTGGGGGCACTTGGGACTCAACCAAAGTGTTGTATTCTACCGCTATAAATACAGGTATCTCCCCACTTGCAGGTGTTCAACCCGTGCGTATACACATCAGCAAGATTAATTGTAACTTGCCAAAATGAATAATATTTATTACAAAATTCTGACCTCTACAAAAAGGACTTGGTTAAACATGTTTGCCAAGTACATCGTGAAAAACATCAAGAATGAAAACATTTTAATTTCTGCCTATAAGTAGGAGATAAGATATAAGAACACTTCAAACCTGATAGGCCAATGCCAAAACATTCAGTTTCAATTAACTGCAAAAATGTCAACCATTTTAAGTTTTGCTCTGATATGACACATCTGCAAAATGAAATCTAAGTATTGTTGGACCAAAAATTGTCCTTCATCTTCTACAAAGCGCTTAAGGAATAAACCAATTCTACATCTTACATTAAGCTGAACTCCTGGTTCACTGAGAAGAGGGTTCCTTCAGTAAAGTCTTTGGGTGAGTTGACTTGAGGTTCATATGACAAAACCTGACGTTTCAACTTTGGAAATGCTACAAGCGACTGTTGAGAAGAAAGGTGAGAGTGAGTGAGTGAGAGATACACATCATGAAAATAAGCTTTCAGGTGAAATTTTGGCAAATCCGCAGCATTTTGTCATGCTATCTGTTTGCTAGATACAAACAGCAGAGAAATCCTGCTTTATTTTAACCAGCTGCTAAAACGGAACAATTCTTATACACATTCTCGTAGTAGGCAAAGCAACTGTGAACGATGAAAGCTACCGTATTTTTCGCACCATAGGACGCACTTTTTCCCTCCTAAAAAGCAAGGGAAAATGTGTGTGCGTCCTATGGAGCGAATGCAGGCTTTCGCTGAAGCCTGGTGAGAGGGGTCGGTGCGCAACGACCCCTCTCGCTCTCCAGGCTTCAGGAAGCTATCCGCTAGCCATGGGAGACCTAGCTCTCCCACGGCTAGTGGAGTGCTGCATTAATCCCGAAGCTTGGGGCGTGCGGAGCTCAGCGCGCCCCAAGCTTCTGGGTGCCGGCAAGGTCGGCAAGGTCTCCACTAGCCGTCTAGACCTTGCCAGCACCCAGAAGCTTGAGGCGCGCAGAGCTCCGCACGCCCCAAGCTTCGGGATTAGCGCTTCGCTAGCCGTGTCTAGGCTGCAGATAGCAGCCTGCTTCCCGGAGCGTCGGGCGCCCTGAAAGCAGAACGCCCAGTGCTTCGGGAACACATCCGCAGCCTAGGCAGCCCTGCGGGAGGTCCCCAGGGATGTCTAGGCTGTGGATAGCAGCCTGCTTCCCGGAGCATCGGGCGCCCTGAAAGCAGAGTGCCCGGCGCTTCGGGAACACATCCGCAGCGTGGGGAGCCCTGCAGGAGTTCCCCGCAGGGCTCCCCATGCTGCGGAGAGCAGCCTGCCACCCGGCGCGATGGGCACCCTGAAGCAGAGCGCCCCTCGCGCCAGGCAGACATCCGCAGCGTGGGGAGCCCTGCAGGAGTTCCCCGCAGGGCTCCCCACGCTGCGGAGAGCAGCCTGCCACCCGGCGCGATGGGCACCCTGAAGCAGAGCGCCCCTCGCGCCAGGCAGACATCCGCAGCGTGGGGAGCCCTGCAGGAGTTCCCCGCAGGGCTCCCCACACTGCGGATAGCAGCCTGCCGCCCGGCGCGAGGGGCGCCCTGAAAGCAGAGCGCCCGGCGCTTCGGGAACACATCCGCAGCGTGGGGAGCCTTGCAGGAGTTCGCCGCAGGGCTCCCCACGCTGCGGATAGCAGCCTGCTGCCTGGCGGGTGGAGCCCGCTGAAGCAGAGCGCCCCGCGCGCCAGGCAGACATCAGCCAGCCCCACAAGCTCGGGGGACAGCAGGGAGGCACAGCGCCACTATCCTGCTGTTCCTCAACCTGGTTCGGTTTCCCTGACCTGCTTTTGTGGGGGAAATAAAGGGAATTTTTTCCCCTTTATTTCCCCCCCCCCCCAAAAAAAAAACTAGGTGCGTCCTATGGTCCGGTGTGTCCAATTGTGCGAAAAATACGGTAAATAACAAACAAATACTTTGAATAAAGCTGTCCCTAACTCTTTGACAACACCCTTAGCAAAAGGAAAGTATAAAAGTCCTGCTTGCACCAAACTGAGTTATTAAAAACTTATGGGTTGTATCCAGCCTTGTTATTTAGCTAATGGCAAGACTTTGGTTAAGGCTTGGTTCTGTCACTGAAGTAGGTGATGTCTGCATATCTGGACAACTTTTTCTGGAACAGTGATTACATAAGCAACCATAATAGACTGCCCACCCCCAACCATACAAAAAAGCCCTGAAGAAAAGTCCATCTCCAACTGCTGCACAGAGCCAATATTACTTGGCAAATTGTAATCATGTTTAACTACCAGCAGATGAAATACACACCTGACCACTTTTTCATCACTATGTTGGAACTGTGAGATATAGCTTCCCTTCCCCCTTACACTGAGAACAAGCTGTTTTGATCAAAAACATATGAATCATCATCAATAATTCTAACCATAAAAAGGCAGTATAAAAATAAGACAGGAAGTATGACAACTCTTAAAGTTCAACAATATTCATAGCTACAGTATTCTCCCTCGCCTCTTCATTAAAGCTATCCCTAACTCTTTGACAACACCCTTAGCAACTAACTTACAAATTTTGTATAAGTTTTTATTTGTTTTTGTCTATTCTATTGTGGTTTTAACTTATGTTTTAAGTTATGGTTGTAAATATTTTAGTGATAAATTTATGACATAAACAAACAAACTGTTCTGGAAACAGAAGAGGGAGGGAAGGAATCAACTGCTCTGTGTTCTGTCCTGCCACAGGGCCTACTGACATCAGCTGCACTGTTCTGTTATTTGTTCTGTTATTAATGTATTTTGTTTTTACCCCTCAGTCACCTTGGAAGGGTGTGTATCCTTAATAGTGGAACATAAATAATAATAAATAGGACTTAACATTAAGACTACCAAACCAATTTCCCATAAAAGATAAGTCAGGAATTCTGTGCAATTATCACCCTCTCAATATTATTATGGTTTACTTTTAGGTGACTTGATTTTACTTAAAAAGCATAGCAAATTGAGCTTTGTTTCAAAATTATCCACCCAACACACACACTGTCAGGGAACTGCCATCAGCTCAGAGGCGAGGAACAGAAGAGCAGTTGTGTTACAGGGAGCCTCCGAAAATCTTGCGAAGCAGTTCCTCTTCCGGGGAGGAGGAAAGGGAGAGGTGCAAGGACCAGAGGATGCTTGTGGGAGCCTTAACACCACTCCTAGGCAAGGAGGACAGGAGGGAAACAGGCCCTTGCCATCGCCCGTGCTGCGCAGTAGCCTAAGGTGCAGAGAAGGAAGGAGAAGGTTGGGAGTAAAGAAACTCTTATGTTGGGGGAGGTCCAAAAACAGACCACTCCCAGATTCTGCTAGCGATTGAGCCAGACATAAACTTTTGACGCTCT
Organism: Podarcis gaigeae; assembly: GCF_964106915.1. Classification (NCBI taxonomy): domain Eukaryota; kingdom Metazoa; phylum Chordata; class Lepidosauria; order Squamata; family Lacertidae; genus Podarcis; species Podarcis gaigeae. Next base: position 85,525,306 of record NC_139677.1, read on the forward strand.
TCACTGTAAATAGTTTGTACCTAAATAAAGCCTGTAAAAGACAGGTTGGAGTCCTGCCTGGTTACTCTTGAGCAACCACAACAGCCATCTGACACACACCCTTGTCCTATAAATAAAATTAGTTTAAAAATCTGGGCACATACCCACAAAGTTCTCCTGAGCTCAGCATCAGGGAGTTCTGTTGCCAGTTTAAGGTTTTCAAAGCTGATCTTCTCTCGGGGTCTTTGGTTCCAGGCAAAAAGCACAGCCAGCTGAAACGTTGTTACCTCCAAGTCATACTGGCCAACTTCATTCTTAAAAGTTATCTGTTAAAGGGAGCAAAAATTATCCATGAACTGTACTTAAGTACAGACTTGTCTCCAGCTCACCAAGACCAAGTACATATTTACATAAATACAGAACAGAAGTGACTGGCACATGCATACATACAATTCCATTGGACATAAGGTGATGCCAGTGAAGTTTCCTGCCGCTGTGGTTCTTTTTGTAGAACTCTTCCACCTCAGGGATGAGATCTTCTAATTCCGTGGGCAGCGATACAAAAACCTTTTCAGAACTTCTGGACCAGGCCCCAGCATTCAAAATTTTGATATTCACAGAATCCGCTGTACAAACAAAAACACAGATGAATTCCAAATCAGAATGTAAGTCACACAGAGCTAACAGCAAAACATCTCTGACAGGTTAGCACAATAAAGAAACTGACTCTTTTCATGCTGGAGTCAAGCAGCGTCATTCTATGTAACACAGGAAAATAAGAGTACCTGGTAGGGCCAGCTTATTATTTTTGTGCATTTCCTTGAAAGCCTGGTTCAAATCTTCAGATACTTTGATATCCTGGAACATTCTCGCCAGCTTATTTACATAATCTGCTGGCATACCTACTTCCTGCATAAAGAGATGGCAAATTAAATGTAGGCACAATAGGATCTTTAAAAGGAAGGGTTTGTACTGCACGGTAGCATTGTATTTTTCAAATATAGTTAATTCAAAAGGTATAACCCGCATAGACAATATACACATACCCCCCCCCCCCCCGCTGCTTGACAGCTACACAGGCCTATCAGATAATGGAAAACCAGATGGTCTCAAGTGGGATGAAGCAGCATGTTGATAAATGTAAATCTGGAAAGCACCAGCTAGTATGGCCTTAGTAACTACTGCATTTGACAATGTCCAATGATCAGCTCTGCACATCTAACACAGCAAGTCTGAAAATGTCTGCTATGTGAGTTGCATAGCTATATGAAAAACAGTTAGGCCTCTATTTCCACTCCACTGAGTTTCTTGGGGTTGGATACCATCGTGATGCAATTTGTTTACCTACAAATGACTTGGCCAGAAACAAGAGTTTGGCCTCCAGTCCCATTATATAGGCAGACATTCTTTCTTTCAGGAAATGAGTAATTCTGCAAGCCTCCAGGAAGATTGCCCCCAAAGTTTCTGCATCAGTCAAAAGTCTTCCAAGGTGTTAACTCACTTACTCTGAAGGAAGGGGTGCCTACTAACTTCTTGAGAGAGGGGGAAAGAAACCCTCATATGAGATGCACCTGCCTAGAAAAGAGAGCCGTGCAATGCTCACAGAGTCCCATGGAGAGGACTGGCGGTGGCTGGAGCTAATGTAAGGGCCACCACTTGGCCATTGTGTATATAAATAGCTGTTATATCATAAAGAAGTTATATTATCATAAGGAACTTAATCTAATTAAATTATGAGTTCTGTGGCTTATTCTGAGAGATTCTGTTTTACAGAAAATACTGTAAGCCTAAGTCTTATGAAACAGAGCTACTACTAATTTTCAATATTTTAATTTTTTTAAATACTTAATTTTAAACATAAAGGCCTATTCTAAGAAGGAAATTCATTAGCACACATCCAATTTGCAGTGCAGGTAGACCACGGGTAGGCAAATTAAGGCCCAGGGGCCAGATCGCCTTCTAAATGTGGTCCGCGAACGGTCCAGGAATCAGCATGTTTGTACATGAGTAGAATGTGTCCTTTTATTTCAAATGCATCTCTGGGTTATTTGTGGGGCATAGGAATTCGTTCATTTTTTCCACTTCAAAATAATAGTCCGGCCCCCCACAAGGTCTGAGGGACAGTGGACCGGCCCCCCTGCTAAAAAGTTTGCTGACCCCTGAGGTAGACTCTCGATAATTTATATTTAAAACATTAATATTTGCCCTTTTTAATCAACAAACTTAGAGGAATAATAAAAACATTAGGATTTGAGATACTTACTCTCAGCCATTCTACCATATTCTCTTCTATTTCACTATCTGCTGATATATCCAATATAAGACGTCTTGTTAAATGAGCTTTGTGGTATCTCATGAAAACATCTTTGTTCTGCACATACTTGAGCACCAATAGCTGTTTAAAAAAAGCATTAGACTAGTTTCAGTGGTTGCTACTAACATCTATTGTTACTGCACAGCCGAGCCAGGAGGTGGCAAGCTCATACTCCCAAATTGATCTTTCGGCAGTCTGCTCTATGAAATGACTACAGATATAATTACGTTCCTTCTCAAGCTATCACTGAGGAACAAATGTGGTTTAACAACACATAGTTTCACTTTTAATTGAAAAGTTCTGCATTTCTCCCTTTTGATCACAGCAGTATCTGATTCTGCAAAAAGACCACACAGTAGCATTGAGAGATTAGTGTGCAATAAAAAGGTAAAGGACCCCTGACAGTTAAGTCCAGTTGCAAACGACTCTGGGGTTGCGGCGCTCATCTCGCTTTACTGGCCGATGGAGCCGGCATACAGTCATGTGGCCAGCATGACTAAGCCACTTCTGGTGAAACCAGAGCAGCGCATGGAAAAACCGTTTACCTTCCCACCGGAGCGGTACCTATTTATCTACTTGCACTTTGACGTGCTTTCGAACTGCTAGGTTTGCAGGAGCTGGGACTGAGCAACAGGAGCTCACCCCGTCACAGGGATTCGAACCTCCGACCTTCCAATCCGACCACAGCGCCATCCACATCCCTCTTAGTGTGCAATACAGTGTGCTTAAATTTTTCTAAAACAAAAGGTGCCAGGGCTCAAACACAACAGTACATGGGGACTCTTTAGTTTCCTTCTCACACTACTCACATTTTTAAAAATTATTATTATTATTATTATTATTATTATTATTATTATTATTATTTTGTATGCCACCCTTAATGCAAAGATCACACGGCAGTTCACAATATAAAAATACAAAGTGAGGGGATGGGCGTAATAAAACAGAAACAAACTAATAACTCCCCCCCCCCCCCGAAATAATAAGGCAAAGTGTTTTGAAAGGGGTTGTGGGTTGTTTTGAAAGGGGTTGTGGTTTGGAGGATGCCAAACTTTTAGAACCTCAAAATGCACAGCTGCTCCTGGCCTCACAATCCACATATTAGCATTGACACTAGGGGCAGGAAAGTTTTTCTGCAGTAACCTCTTCAACTAGAGGCTGCCCTGAGCCCTCAAACTCAGTGCAATCAGAGTTCCAGGGATTTTGTGTGCAAATGCTTCTTTGAACCAGATGTCTCTGGTAATGAGAGGATGGCCAAGTGAGAGAAGCTGCTAGCCATTGGGGCAGACCTAAAGGCACAATCCAACACATTTTCAGTACATTTTGCATCTTCACACAAGTAATGCATGAAAAGAGGATTTTGTGAAAGGTCTGAACCCCACATCAGCCAACTTAAATTGCATGCAACTGTCAGACATATTAAGGAATACTTAATTGTGCATAAAAGTAAGGTGCTACTCTCTGCACCCAGACAGCAACTAGATTAAGAACTGAACTGTTGTGGCATTGACTGTCTCTCCCCCTATTAATCCTGCTGTTTTTTAGAGTGATCAAAAGAAATTTTGCGGGGATCACAATTGTATTTTTTTTTCTCAGATAAAAACTAGAATCTGCACATACCACTTCTTTAAGCTTTGCTTCAATTTCTTCAGAGGTTAGTTTTTTGCTTAGCGGTGTTTTTCTCAACAACATATCACAATAATTCGCAAGCAGCTCCGGGCACTTGGACTCTGGCTGTGTTTTCAGTCCAACACTAAACGAACATGAGAAGCAGTTATCACAAAATTATACTGAGCAGCCCTCAATGTGAAGTTGCACACCATTATAGCGGGTTAGGCTTTTGCTAATAATTAAAAGGGGGCGGACACTTCAATAAAAAGGGCAAACGTTTACACACTTTTCTTAAATTCCACTTGCTTCTTTTCCTTCCAAGGGTCCATATGTTATTTCACAGATGTAATTAATACGGAGAATAGTAATTTGTGTAAATGAGTTAGCAGAAGGGACTGTACTCAGAAAGCCAGTGCAGCATGTATAAGAGAAGATTTATCAAAACAAACAGCTCCTCCTAACATCACCACAAGCTGTGTGTGACTTAAACTCTGGGCCTACTATTAAATGAACAATCAGAAGTTACAATCGGGAGAATATACAGTACAAAAGCACCACAAGGCAGGCACTTTCATGGGACTCCTCTGAAGGTGGCTTCTTTGAGCCTCTAGATTAGAACAGTGTCAATTATGGTGGAAGGATTCAGAAATTTCAAGTGTTTCAAGTATTTAAATATAATGTGGCATTGCAACTTCTAGTAATTTGATGCTTACAATTATCTGTTTATGGTAAAGGACTGAATATACAATGTCGAGCATGGGAAAGATGGATGTAAGCACAAGGTGGCCTGGAAAACCAACTTTATATAAGGAACTTGCCTAATTGACGTCAAAGAGAAGGCAATTAGATTCAAGCCAATATTCGAACAACTTACCCCTTCTGTTTCAATGGCAATTCAAGTTTAAATATTGTGGCATCGTTAACAACAGCTTTATATGCCTAAAATAAAATGAAAACATCCATTCAATTCTCAACACAGGAACAGATTCCAAAACCGACCATTCAAAATCTTCATCTTTAATTTCAGACATCACACAGGGCTGATTGCAAAGCTATGGTTTGGCCACCAAGAACTCCCTGAAGGTTCATGCGCTCCCTACTTTAATTGCAGTATTAAGTTTGAAAGCTAAAGAGAATTAGTGGGAGCTGGCACCTATGCTTCGCTAATCAGAAAAGAGAAGGGGAAATGCACATAGGTGGGTGGAGGTTAGGTGTGTGCAAACATGCTGTCATGGAAAGGTTGGACACAGAAGAATGGTAGGAGGAACGAGCTGGAAAGGTAGCAGGAACCAGCTTCCCCAAGGGAAGAAGGCTCAAAGCCTGGGTACTGGAGGTGGGTTGCCGATGGGTGGTCAGAGAGAAGACTGAAAGGAGTAGGTGTCAGAAGCTGAAGAGGTAATAGGGCTTAGTGAGTGGGGGAAGTCTGTGGCAGAGAGAAGTCCAGAATCAGAGCCAGAAGCTGCAGCAGGAGAGGGGGGGGGGTGAGAGAAGCCAAGAGGCAGAGGTGAGTCAGACTGGTGAAAAAGCATGGGTGTCTCCCTCTCCTGCTGCGACTAGCTCCCCTTCCCGCTGGTCTCCCAAGGACTAGGACTAGGAGAGTCTCCCAAGGGCTAGGAGAGGCATTAGCAAGAGGAGCAAAAGCACAGGCAGTGTCTCAGATTGCTTGAGGAAAACCCTGGAGAAGTGAGAGGCAGCTGTGGACCTTCAGTCTCTGCAACTGTCTCCTGGGGCAAGACCTACTGAAGAAGAGCTGATGTGCTCATTTAGGCCTGGCAACCCTGTGCAGACCCTGCTTTTTTCTAATAGAAAGTTCACTTACTCCAGGTGACTTACTGCTAGCTCACTCCTGACACATGCAGGGTAATCCCAATTATTAAATCAGCCGAATATGATGTCTGAACTAGCTAAACTATTCATAGAAATGTAACAGTTTTGTTGCCTGCATTTTAAAACCTACCATTATATCAGCAGTACACCTAGTATTATTATATCATCATACCTTGTGATGGTATTCTCCAACATTTTATATACAGTTTATAGTATTAGGACTTTCAATTCACTACTATTTCTATAATCACCTTAACAAATCCCCGACTTAGATACTTGGGCAATATTGACATATCATGATTAATTAGGCATGTATAGCTGTGACAGTATCAAATGTAATTGTATAAGTATATGATTGAAATCTTGCAATTACTTCTATATAGAGAATTCTTAAGATGACAAGTTATTATATTTTTCATTTACATCATGCAAGTCCCATAAGCATCAATAACAAATTGTAGACTTGAAACATGAAGTATGTCATTGTGTTTTAAAACACACAGTGTTAAAAACTGAAACAAATTGCCAACTGAATTAATAACAATCATACCTTATCTCTGGCAGTAAGAAATCTTGGGTCATCTTGAAAAGCTTCTTTAACCAGCTTGCTAAATCGATTAAATAATGTGAGCAATTGTTCTACATACTTTTCAGAATCCTAAAAATTGAAGAAGCAAAGCAACAAAAAATAAAAAGCCAAATCTGTGAGAAAAAATAGCACATTATTATTAATCAGTGGCACTGGTAAATTAAACCAATTTTCTGTGAATTACTTATTTTTATGGAGGGTATTGAGCTCAAAAGTAATTACTTTTGCTAGATTTTATGAAGCACATTACCATTTTTAAGTTCAAACAATTTATATAAAGTTTTCTGAATTATATTCCTAAAACACATTTCTTGGAAGAACCTATATTCTACAGAAATTTTGTTAAGTACAAGCTGTTAGAACAAAGGAACAAGAACTATTCAAAATATATTAAAAATGGAAATTGTTGAGTGTTAGTGGACAATCTGACAGATATCTGGTTACTGTCAGCTTTTTGATCTATCCCTTTTTATAGACTGAAAAAGTACACCAGGTGCTTCCAATAAAACTGCTTCATTTGAGGAAGATGTCCCAGTTCTTTAGAAGGTAGAGGTGACTTTACAGGCCACCATCAATTTCAGCTACTTTTCCTATTACAAAAAATACAATTTCACCCCAAGAAGTGATTCAGACGTTATGCTAAACCAAAGACTGGCATTACGTGAACCACCAGCTAAAGGTTTGGGGCTTGGTGTGCCTAGTATGCATGGCAATTCACCTGGTTTGACAGTAACCCCAATCCTGGTTTGACACTAACCATGGTTTGGATGAAACTTGCTTACTAAGATTGGCCTCAAACGAGAACTGGAGGTAGGGAATCGCTGCACACAAAAGTTGGAGAGAATGAATGTACAAATCTGAGGCTTCTGACTGCTCATTCGTATCACAACTGGGCAGTCCCCCAATGGCATGCTATGTGCTAACTCTCAATGCAGATTGGAAGGCAGAGCCATGGTTAATTTCTCTACCATTAAATCTGGTGCAGGGAATTTATCTTGCCAGCGTGGTGGCAGTTCTTTTAAGATCCCCACGTTCCAGGGATTTGGCTTGCTCTTAATTGTGCTGATTGCTTTGAAGCAAAGTTTCAATTTGTAATAGAAATCTGTAATTGCTTAATAACCCCAACAAAAGTAAAAGCTTGCAGTTTTATTTCATGAGATTTTAAAACCCCAATGATTTTAAGGAAGCAGCAATATTTCCCTACTGTATCTAGTAAACAGCCTGGTTTTCAATTCAATTTCACACATTCATTTCAAGGTTTAGTAGAGACTGTGGTTCCTGGGCAAAGCAGGGACTGAAGTGGGAAGGAGCATATCATACTGGACGTAGTTGCAAACATTTGGCTGCATGATTTCTTGGGTGGTAAAAAAAAGGCAACCAACACTTTGGACACCTACTTCACACCAAACTGAGAATTAGTTTTGCAAAATATTCCTGATATATAGGGAAAGCTTTCTAAGGGTAAGGGATAAAGTCAAGAAACACCTACTTACAGTAGTAATAGTTTCAGCGGCTGCTACCATATCTGCTAATCCAGCACTAACGATATGCTCTTCCAAATCTTTTAACATAGGCTCTATTCCATTAGGAACTTTATCCATCAATGAAAACATTAGATGCAACTCTGAAGACAAAAAAAGTTGAAGAAGTCACAAGTCAATTCATCTGTAGCAAGGCACCTGGAAGCTTTATTCCAGAGAAGCTTTATTCTGTGAACCGCCCTGAGACCTCCAGGTATAGGGCAGTATATAAATTCAAATAATAATGTCTACAAATTGCAATATGTTTGATTCATGCTTTCTTAATTGCAAAACACTCCTCCACTTCACAAACTATCAGTGGGAATTCTATGAATAATGACTTGAGATTATCCAGTGGGTCTGTTCAGGCTTAACCTGGGCTCTGTACAAACCACAATGTGCAAATTGGAAGCCAGCCTTGAGAATGCACACTTTCTCCTCCATGAACCAATTTTCCCCTTTCCTTTCTAGCATTAACCATCGTCTTCCATCACATACACACCATGGTTAATCAATACCAGGATCCTTGTAATCTAGGCTTTGAACTATGGTATACGTGTATATAAGCAGTATATAAATGTTGTGAAAATAAAGTAAAATAGGCTTGTTGGGAGAAGACAGAAGCACCCTGAGGCTCACAGCAATCAAAGCAGATGTGAAATATTTTTTTTAAAATCTGTATGTAGTGTATTAATAAAATACACTATAGTAAAGAAAGAATAAAAAGGAATATAGTGCTGATTTTAAATAGCCAAGCTCAACCTCTAACAGAACAAGGAAGTAGGAAGTCTCTCATCATGCTACCACTGAGGTGGATGAAAGGAACTTACAGTAGTAGTCATGGCCCTTTTGAGAGTGTGCTAAGATGGTGGTGAGCTGCCTGCAGAAAACATTAGCCTAGCTCTAGAAGGCTCCAAAGTAAGGCTCTGCACAGGCACAATACCGATAAATGGGACTGCACTGGGACCATGAAAGAGAACTATATTAACCCTTGGAAGGGAAGGGAAGAGAAGAGAAACTACCTTGAGTGCCATCAGGGGGAAAGGCGGGGAATGAATGAATAAAATAAATAAAAGGAAGAGAAGGAAGGGAAAGAATGCATCCTCAAGGAGGATTCCTGATTTGCTGCTTACAGTTAGCCAGGGCCAGCATTACATTTTAGGTAAACCACTCAGAGGTTTTTAAGAATAAGCAGTATATAATTCAAATTAAGTATGTAAATCAAATAAATCACTGATTCATTCAGGGAAGGTTGCAGGGGAAAGCAAAATTGTGGGGGAAGAAGTGGTTTTATGGACCAGTCTTCTCCAGGACTATGCAGCGAAATTCACTGCAATAGCCCATGTTCACTAATCAATTTCTCAATAGTTCCAAGTTCCCATAAAGTCTCATTCCCCTTGAGGACTGAAAGTTATACTTGTACGACGTTTGCTGCCTTGCTATATTCAGCTCTGGACTAGTGCCAAAGAAGTGCTGTCAGGATGAGAAGCCAAGCATATTTTTTAAAGGTCAGATACCTTTTGAATTCCCAGGCCTAACTGCAGATGTTTATACCATGAAAGGTGGAATCATCCATTTTGAACTAATTGCTATTTTTTAAAAAAACAAAACAACCCCACAAATAACATATACCATGTAGTGGAGTAAATTAAACAAAAGATTATAGTGTGTAGGGTTGTTTGTTTATGCAGTCTCTTTCTTCTGATTTCCACCCATGGATAACAATGTATTAAAAAGCAACTTAGAATGACATCAGTTGTCATCAACATAAACCTTTGCCAAAAGGGCACATATAAAGTAATAGCATTCCTAGGGCTTAAAGATATGCCTGTTCACCTAAATGATAAAAACTAAGTAGACCCAAACGACAGACAAGGGTGTTGAAATACAGCTAAAAGCATGCAGCAGCAATCATAATGCAATATGGTGGGGCCAAGTGTGCTTTCAGCTACCACTGGATTAACCCTCATTCAGTTACATGAAATGCACTGAAACTGCAATGAACATCCCGATGTGTAATATAGTGGTTCAACTATTAGACTATGCAGGTAGAACAGATTTCAGCTCCCACTCAGCCATGAAGTTAACCTTAGACCAGCCACTATTCCTCAGACTCACGGAATTAACAGGGTTGTTTTGAGGATTAAGATGGGGAGAATAACTTTGTGCACAGACCCTGAGCTCCATGGAGAAAGGGCAGGATAAAAATGCAACAAAGAAACATGTGATAAAATATATTTACACATAGTGATGCAGGGCAGCAAGCAACTCTGAACTGGTTCTACGTCAAATTGTATTTCTTGTGTGCTACTCTTTACAAAAGCAGTAATATAAATCAGTTATATATTTTACTCTGTCCATACCAATCTAATGACACAAATTTATGCTACACTTCACTTACTTTCCGTTTCATTTCGTTTGATCATGCCTTGGCATTCAGCTAAAATTGTCTCCTTAAAAGATGTCACCAGAGCATTCACACAGCACTCCATAAGCTGAAATGTAGAAGTCCAACCATTAGTGTACTTAGGATGTAGAAACGCATCAGCTAAATTGAGATGATCTTGCAATCATGTTTTGGAGGATGAGGAACATTCCACACACCCCTTTCTCCCTCCTTCATGCATGCCTCAATCAATCACTTCCTCTTTTAATCAAGCCACAATTTGCAGCAGACATTACATTAGGCAATACTAGTGGAGGAAACAGAAGGAATACAGTCAAGCTCCTCCCTCCATGAATTGTCACCTGATAGCAGCCATTACATTAGGCTACATAAGAGAAGACAGAACAGATGTGGGGCCACTTCATCTGTGCAGCTGAGACACCAAGAACTTATGAACTCCTTGAACTCTTTCCAATCCAGTTTATCATTCAAAGAACTGGTAACTAAGAACTTACACCTGAGTTTGCTTATTTATCCCTCCCTCCCAATCCATTTTCCTTTGGTGTGGAGACTTCTCTGATTGTGAGAATGAGGAATGGGAGGGGACTGTCTTTTTTTTTAAATGATATGGAAGACATTTTGGGTGAAGTGTTTGGGGGAGATTGAACCCTTCAAACTAGGACAGCACACCAGGATCATTTTGTGCTTTGCAATTCTGGTTTGGAGGGCTTGCTCAAACTATGGTTTGGAGGAGAGCTTTCCAAACTTTTCATGTTGGTGACACACTTTTTAGACATGCATCATTTTGTGACACGGCAATTCAGTTTTATTAGCAAACTGGTGGTTAAACTAACCCCTTTCCAGCCCCAGGAGGAGCATGGGGAGTATTCATGTGACACACAGTTTGGGAAGCTCTGGCTTGGAGGATAATCTGAAATCAGCTAGTCTCCAGTTTTGCAAAATACAGAACTCCCCAGTATGAAGCAAATTTAGGACACTCCCTATAGTAGATAAAATTACGTTTATACACATTTTGACTAATGTGAGTATTATTTATTCTTCTTCTTCTTCATCATCATCATCATCATCATCCACTCTTCACCATGAAGTTCCAGGGTGGGTTACAGCAATTTTGAATTACAATATTAAAAACAGTTAATAAAGATTATAATCAAGGGAAAAGGTAAAGGTAAAGGTACCCCTGCCCGTATGGGCCAGTCTTGCCAGACTCTGGGGTTGTGTGCCCATCTCACTCAAGAGGCCAGGGGCCAGCGCTGTCCGGAGACACTTCCGGGTCACGTGGCCAGCGTGACATCGCTGCTCTGGCGAGCCAGAGCCGCACACGGAAACGCCGTTTACCTTCCCGCTGGTAAGCGGTCCCTATTTATCTACTTGCACCCGGAGGTGCTTTCGAACTGCTAGGTTGGCAGGCGCTGGGACCGAGCAGCGGGAGCGCACCCCACCGCAGGGATTCGAACCGCCGACCTTTTGATCGGCAAGTCCTAGGCGCTGAGGCTTTAACCCACAGCGCCACCTGCGTCCCTTAATAATCAAGGGAACAAGGGTCCTAAAACACAGGGATAAAAAAGCAGAAGCATGTACACATTCTACAGGGCAATCCCATACACAAGTCCCACAGAGCTTGGTGATGTTTGTACCCACGTAAATGGGCATACAATGGTATATAATTATACCTGCTATATATAGCTAAAACTAACACATACCGCTTCTACAGAGTTACATTCCCGCCTGGTTTCTAAATACCGTAGTGCTCTTTTTTCTTCTTCCTTTAATTTAGCATCTGCCTGTAGAGAGCAGAACAACAATTACTTAGAATATTAACATTAACAGGACCAACAACTTCATACCAACACCTTTGAACTTACATATTTCATGTAATTCTGAACACCATTTTGTTGCAAATACGAAGGGGCTTGAGTTCTATAAAATCTCTCTGTTGAATCAAGGTATGCTTTTTCAAAATTATCCCGATAAATCTGGAGTTTGTCTTCAGGATTAGAACACAGATTAACTGAAATGAGGAATATAAAGTTAAAGCATTCTTCCTGGGCTTCTATATGATGAAACACACTTCTCCCATTAATGACAATGAATATAACAATAGGCAGAAAAACATAGTCTAGCTTTCCATTTTTTAAAACAATTCCTGATCATCTGGACATAAGACTATGACAACTTAGAAGTCTAATAAAAGTGTGCTTTTTAGGGCAATTTTAGATTGTAAGTTAGCAGGTAAGGGACTTGTCTCAGGATGAGCAAATAAAGACCCACAGGATCCCTCGCTCAGTCAGCCGATTCCTGGTCCTGCTGGGCTATGCTGGCGTAAGCCCCATATGCCAATTTGGGCAAAGATATGCCAGTCTTAACTCCCTCAACCTGTCGGCTCAGTCACCTGAGTCATTACTGAAAGATCTTTCCAGCATAAGACCTGAAAAATGGGCATTCTAGGAGAGTGGCAAGGGCTGGGCCAGGCCAGGAGGGCTAACTCTGGAACTTACAGCACCAAAAGGGTAGTGTTTAAAAAATATCGAATTTAACTTCCACCAACCCATGGGATTTCAGATTCCTCCCCACAAAAAAAGAATAATTCCCAGGGCATTTGCCTGTGCAAAAGCAGCAGTAACATGAATCTTAAGATCATCACTGATTGAAATGTCTGAAGAAATTCCTTATTTACTAATCAAGACAAGGGACAAGTTTCAAGCATCAAGAAAAAAAACTGCTCCTGCTGCTGGACTACAGAGATTACTGGTCTTTTCTGTACACTTGTCATCAATCCTTTTGTCAATGCAAATTGTAGCTGGAGGCAAACTATGATGGTTTGTATATTAATGGGGTTCTGAAGACATGTCCCATAAAACAACACATACCATACGATTCTCTAACACCAATGACAAGTTGAGAGTCAAATGCTTCTCCTAGCCTTTCAGCATGGACCAGCTTCATTGCACTGTCTTGAAGGCGAGTCTTTATATTTGAAAATATGGATTCGTTCCAAGTGTCTAACATGAGCTGCAAAGACAGAAAGAAGAAGAAATAACATTAAAAGGTATGTACAAATTATCAAAAGGCAACCCATTAAAAACTGGCCCTTGAAGGGCCTAGCAAAAGTTCAGTTTCAGATTTAAACTTATTTCTCAAATTGTACAGCATGTCCACATGACAGCTATTAAAAAAAACAAATGTTCTGTTACAATTGCCACTCTCTTTACCAAGGACTAACAAAAAAAAAAAGTTCTCCAATGAGGTTTGTGGTCACTTTATAGTGAGCATTGTTAATTGAGTAGAAAGTGTGTTTTAAATAACTCCAGCTAATTATGCGCTCACCCTGTCTTATCTTTAAAACTCAGGGAAACATAAACCAACTGCTTTTTTTGGCCACACTCTTTTCACACTTTCAAAGGAAGAACATATTCATCACCTACCTACAAATTTGTTTAAGAGAAAAGCAGCAGGAATATGCAAAGCTACCACTACATTGGATGAATAGCACTGCATTATGGAATTGTGTCTGGCAGTGGAAAGAGAAGCAGTTCAGTAAATCATCAGTTCTAACCCCCACTTTAAAGTGATGCTTCAGTATAACTATGGACGATGCAAGATTTCACTATGCTATGCCATGTATTCGTGCTACAACACACTCTCTTTGTGATGGTGTATATTTACAGTAAAGCACTTACCTTTCGTACAATACTGTCTTCTACATTGGACTTCTTATTGCTGCCTTGTTTGCCCATGAGAGTAATCTCTAACTGACAAAATGGCTTGGGTAAGATATCACACTGCGTGAAGAATTTACGCCACTCTACAATATAGGCTTTCAGTAATGCAGTATCATCTTGGTGGCTCAGCACTCTCTGAAAGAAGAGATGGCTCAAAATATTATCATCTTTATTTGTTAAGCTTCTATACCACCCTTCATCCGAAGATCACAGGTACAGTATAAAAACAGATACAGTATAAAAACACAAACGAGTACTTCTAATGCCTACCACCAATGAAGCTATTGGTTCTTTTTTTAAAAAAAAATTATGCCATACATAACACAGAGAACTCTGATGTTACAAAAGCAAACTTGTAAAAAAGCTGCAAGATGACAATACCCAACATTTGCACAGTACACACCGCCCTATCCAGGGAGATTTGGATTAGGTGACCCATCATGTTTGTGGTTATTCTCAGTTCTGTATGCAAAGTTGAGCTGCCTTTGAGAAAATACACTTTTGAGATATCAGGAGAAAAGAATCTACTTGTGGACAAGTTGAAAACTTACTGCTTGTGCTTGTTTAATAAAATCAAGGATATCTTCTTTCAAAGCCTGGTGTATTTTTGCTGGGCCTTTATCATCCCACAAGCAAACGCCATGCACATCCCTAGAAAATATATACATTCAGTCAGGTCAAGATAATACTAAACTGTATAGCTGAAATTTCAGTTTAAGTGGCCACTTGATAATAATGTCCTCAAGCAACCCCAGTCCTCAAGCAACTCCTGTTAAATGTCAACAATATAGTGCCTACCCACAGCTGGGAAAAATGGGACCGCGCATTACTTTGTCCATTAGGCTGTTTTAAATAGACATATCAGCATATACAAATCTGTACATGCAATATTAATGTCTGAAGTCAAATAATTCACAGTAGAAAAAAGAATCTGGCACTTTATCATTCATTTACAAAGTCCAATGTTACAGAGTATGCCTAACCAAAGTTGCCGTCCTGGGAAACAGAACTATTTCCAGGTGGAGAAACACCATCTCCCCAGTCACACATAAAGAAAGAGCTGCAGCTTAGTGCTAGATCACATACTTTTGTAAACATCCCAAGTTCAGTGTCTAGCTTGAAGGTGTTTTGGTAATAAGTCTAAGACAGCCCTGACTGAGACTCTGAAGAACTGCGACTGGTCATAATTAGGTTAACAACCAGCGGTTTGTTAGCAAAAGCTGCTCTCCTGAGATGTTCTGACAATCTCACATACCCCAAGTGCTCGTCACCTTCTTCCTTCTGGACTTCCAGCAGTATGAGGTAGTGAGATGAAGGCATAGGCAAGCAAATAAAGAGGAAAAGCCCTTCTCTCACTCGCAGAGCCAGATATCAATCTGGTTTCCCTGCAAAATGGCTAAAAAATGGACAATATTTGTCTCTGCTCTCACTTAGGCACTCCAATGTGTCTCTTCCCTGACTTCAAGTATTAGAAAGAAACTGGATTTTCTAACATGTCCCTTTGAGGAGAGGGAGAGGGAGAGGGAGAGGGAGAGGGAGAGGGAGAGGGAGAGGGAGAGGGAGAGGGAGAGGGAGAGGGTTTGGCCACTCACCCGCCTTTAAGATTACCCCACTGATAAAACCAGCCAACAACCATTTATATAGATTATATAGATACCATTAATATGACTCCATATATATAGAAGCTCTTTATGTCCTTATTCGAAATTATCAGATCTGGAGCTTAGCAAACCTATGAGTTGTATCCAACTAAGGTTTACTCAAGAGTAAACCTACTGAAATTAATGAACATAAGTTAGACATATCCATTAATTTTAATGTGTGTACTCAGGGTAGGACTACATCTACTTCAACTTAATCTGCCACCCATGTGACTGCCAAATCCTCTATGGCAATCTGTCTTGCAAAGATGTCTCATATGAGGTTTCACCTTTGCAAGAGCTGGTGATGAAATTCTCAAGACTTCTTGCCCCCGATTGCTTGCCCCTTCCCTCTCAAGTTTGCCACACTATTTTAATTCCACTTAGGAAAGAGTCACGTTCATCTGCTCATTCTAAGCACACATTAAGAGAGAGAAATCATATTAGGGCAAGCCCACAAGCTTACCTAAGAGCAGCAAGGCCCTCTGGTCAGCATGTATGGTGTGTTACACACTCAAGTAAGCTCACTTGCATACAAGGCATGGGTACCATCTCTCCTATGAACATATGATTGCCCATGCATGTGTCTCCATCCTCCAACCTCCCAATCTTCATCTCTCAGCTCAAGGAACATTGGCCGGAGGGGTGGGGTGGGGGAGAGAATGTCAGGAAAAGGCTTAACAGCAACTCCCTTTTTTGGCAAGAGCAACTTGAGGGGGAATTCATAGCCCTGATAGCCAGGGGCTTGCTAGTTCAAGTGACCATTACAGCCCAGGAAGCAAGCCCCGTCTACTGCTAGTCTTTAGAAGGAAAAACCCTGTCAACAAAAAATGGAACAAATGTTCTTTAAAAAAAGGGTATGTGTGTCCCATAAATACGTCCTGAAATCCATTTGTGTGTGTGTGTGCATATTTTGTAAATGCAGCACTGCTAAAAGCTGCTATTAGCTTCGGAAATTGCTCTTTTCAGCATATTTTCAGCTCTTGAGTAAAGCACTGATTAGAATTTAGATGTCTGTTGACAGAATAGCAATAGATTGTGCTATATAAAAATAACTGTCCAATCATTTTATCAGAGAAAAATTATGAATGTGGAATTGAATGTGGAACCTATGAGCACAGTACATCAATACATAACAGTTTAAGTAAATGATAATCCTAAATAAATCACTTCATTACCATTCTAATTTTCAAAGTCAATTGCTAGCTATCTTGAAAACAAATGAGTATCCTAAGAAAGAAGTCTATTACAGGGTCTTTCCTTAAACAACTGTTTCAACAAGATATTACAAACCATTACCATTGTTCTATTACCCAAGAATTACAAATGATACACACTACTTACGAAAATAGATCAAACCACTGCTGTTTCGTGACAGATTCCTGGCGCAAAAGCTTCAGAACAATGGGGCGCATGAAATCCCATTTGTCTTCAAACTGAAGTGAACCTTTATTCTTCAAGAAAGAAGACAGCATACTTGAAATACAGGTCAAATAAGCATTAATCTTGCAGCCCAGTCCTATATATGTTTATTCTGAATCCAGTCCATTTTGCTCATTGGGGCTTCCAATTACATGTGCACTTGGGTCCACCTGTAGTCAAATAGATCAACTAGACAACCACTTCTTTAAATAACTCATTGCATCTTACCCTGTGAAGTTTCATGATCACACCGTGTTATCTGCAATCCTCAGGGGAACAAACTTAGTAGAAATCACAGCACACATTGGTTTTCCCAGGTTCAGACTTCAAACATATTGAACTAGCTATGTTTTAAAAATGTCCCAATGAGAGATTCATCTCCTCTCCCCCTAAGCTGTATATGATACTCCAGCAGGTACATTTAAGTAATAGTCCAGAACTTAAACAAGAAAGAAGCTTTTTAAGTCATGAGCCACAAAAAGGGGAGACAATGAAAAACTGACAAAATGCATTTTCATTGTTTTATTTATCTGCATTGTGTTGGAGGTTTTCAAACACCACTGTAACCTTATAGCACTAGGGATATGGACTAACGTATGCAGCACATTTTAAACTTGGAAGCAGATTCTGGAGTACGAAATTCCAGGTGAGGTATGTGCACTCTGTAATCCAACTGATATCCAACAAAAGAAGGTTTGGGTCCATTTAAACACATCTGAACACAGTGCTCTATTGCTCTCAGTCTAACATATTCAGTGTGTCAATATTGCTGTTTTGTTGCAAAAAGGTATGGTAGGAGGAAAAATACATGCAAATATACTTGACACTTAAAATGTGCCTGCACTGAACCCTTTTCACAAATTCTCATGTTCTTGCTGATAAAGAAACACACATAAAAATTATTCTCCTTCAAGCGAGAGTGATAGAGCTACAGTGGAAACACCACATCTACCCTGTGATCAGGAAATCCTATTGCAGTGGAGACAGTGGATGCAAACTGAGAGGGACAGAAATCCATGTGAGAAAACACTGTATGCAGATACAAATGACACACTGCACTAACCCAGACATTCATTCAATCAAAGCGAAAGGACTAGGTATTCAAGTTGACTAATAATGATAATTTTGATATGTTGCCATACTAGGAGTTTGGATTTTTAAGCACTGAAAAATTAAATGCAACGATATATCATGAGCCTCAGAAATTCAAAGATCTCTGCTGGATCAGAGTGAAGGCTTGTTTCCCACAGTGGCCATCACCAGACGCTCATGGGAAGCCCACAAGGACAATTGCTCTCTCCCGCTGTTGTTCTCCAGAGACTAGCGACCAGTTTAAGAGAAGGGTTAAGACATTCACAACTTTTCCATATTTAGACGGGAGAGGAACAGGAAACTGTACGGCATTCATCCAATTTCTGCACCATGCAAGAAGCAAACACATTGTGCATTCAAACATATTGTGCTCACAACTTAGACTCTATTTACCCAAACTTTCCTTTGATCTTTTTACTAAGCATGACTTCATGACTTGCCTTTAACTGGTTACTTGCACAGAGACTTTAAAACAGGGGTTTGCAACCTTTAAGACAAAAAGAGCCACTTGGACCCGTTTCCGAAGAAAAAACAAACTGGGAGCCGCAAACTCGTCATTATAAAAATAACTTTTTTGTCACTTTTTTATTATTTCTTTGTTTGACCCCTCAGAATTACTCCTCCTCATAGAAATAAACGTTAAATTAACAAGTTACCTTTTTGTGTATGTGTGTTCTTCACTCCCCTTCAAAACAGTGACCAGCGTACATGCCCCCTTTCAATGTAGTGACCAGCGTACATGCCCCTTACAATGTAGTGGGCGGGCGGACGGGCGGGTAGGTGACATCGGGACGGTGCGTGACTAACGCACGCACCTCCCCCATGCAACGTCACAGCCAGTACAGCGCCCGCTGCAGTGGGGAGTGTCAGGGCGCACAATGCGCCTCCTCCCCTCGCTAGTATCCGCCCCAGAGCCGTGGCAAAGGTGTAAAAGAGCCACATGCGGCTCCAGAGGTTGCCAACCCCTGCTTTAAAAGATAGTTATCTTTATGAAGATAATGAATTTTCACAAAATTGAAATGCCAGACACTTGTAATATAACTTCCTTTACTATTCTAGGTGCATTTAAATGAGTGAGAAAAAGCAGGCGCTTCATCTCAGGGTCATGGGTTCGAGCCCAGGTTGGGTAAAAGATTTCAGCATTGCAAGGGGTCCCTTCCACATGGTCCCTTCCAACTCAACAATTATATGATTCTATG
Source organism: Podarcis gaigeae (assembly GCF_964106915.1). Taxonomy (NCBI): domain Eukaryota; kingdom Metazoa; phylum Chordata; class Lepidosauria; order Squamata; family Lacertidae; genus Podarcis; species Podarcis gaigeae. The sequence goes on from NC_139677.1 coordinate 85,544,628, forward strand.
GCATCTTATGGGAGAGCAAAAAATGGCCACAAATGAAGGGAAATGTAATTGCTGCAACTTGGCTGTTCCTCAACAGTTTTCTTCAAATATAGCTAGCTTATGGAGCAAGCTAGTTGCATTTAACGTATCAACATGGAGAAAGCCCATGCTAAATTTCAGACAATCTGAACAAATTGCCTGGATTTTAATAACACGGAGAATGTTCTGCATTTACAATGATATAAAGTTTCATTACCTATCCACCTTAACTGTACTGGCACAATTATGCCTATATAACAAGTTGCCATTACCTCATTCCACAAAGCAGTAATACAAAGGGACAAAAGGGAAGAATTCTAGCCAGTCTTCTAGCACAGCGTGGCAGGCAAAATTTTAGCTTTTTACCTTAAGCAACTGCAGGTAGCCTATTGTGACATGTTGCAGAACCTCAGACTCTGAATACCTTCTGCAAACATCATTTTGTCCCCATCCACTCCAGTCTTCCTCATAGGTAGCTGAGAACAGCAGCCCTCCACCCCACCCCAGGCAAGTTGATTTGCAGTCTTTTCTAGGAAGAGAGAAACTAGCACCTAAGGCACATCTACACACACTCTCTATATATATATATTATTCTACATTATTATTATTAATATTATATTTTAGAACGTGGTTTGTCTCAATGCATTCAGATGCCACTTGAGATATCATCATCAAATTTGATGGATCCCAAGATGGAGGAGAATTTTCGTTTATGTTTGGAAATGGCTGCAGGCCATTTTGAATCAAAATGGTAGACAGAACCATTGCAACCTGTACCAGTTTGGACACATTTGAAGATAGTGGGAGTGGGAGGAGGTGCTATTGTCAGTGGAAGTGGAGATGCCATGACCCTGCAACACAATGAACTGGGACACCCTGGGGGGAAATGATATCGGTGAGGAGTGGGCAGGCATGCCTGGCACAACAGTCAAGTACATACAGCAGCAGTGCAGGAGCCACCCATTATGGGTACAAGTCTGCTGGCTGCAGAGGTTTGCTTCACCAGTGGGTTCCCTGCAAGGAACACGCTGGTGAAGCAGCACCCACCCACTAGGCTTTAATTCTCTTGCTCTCTGCAGTGCCTGTGGAGTGGGGGGGGGGGGGAGTACAATGTCTAAATGCCCTGCTCCGCTCCTGACTGTATAGGAATTTTTAAAACCCTAAATAAGCATTAGTCCTGTAGCCAAAATGATTGGGGCTCAGGCCCAGTTTGGGTGTCGCTCAGGTTGGGGCTGATCTGGACTCTCAGATCAGGCCAATGAGAGAGTGTGCACTCACCTAAAAACAAATTACCTATTTATAAAACTCAGTAATTCTTGGTTTCATAGAATTTCTGAGCAAGACTGGTTAATATCAGCTAGTAGTTAACATTTTCATACAAATACATATTGCTGGGATGAACAAATTCACTATGTATATTGGCAGAGAATTTAAGAGGAACTGTTACTCAGATGTTGAGCAGATGCCAGAAGCTACTCTGATACTAAGAAAACATTTTATCTACCCATTTTATATACCCATGACAGCATCATATGCTGTGGTTATTCATGGGAGCCTTGTACACTAAATACTAAGAATTTACTGATGTTATTGGAATCATATATGCTCCATTGACTACTAGGGTTCACATGGCTTTTTTATCACTGTATTTGTTATAGGAGCCAACATTATAGATGCCTGAAACATGAAAAATAAGTCCAAAGACTGCTTTAATATGGCTTCATTGCAAATCAATGGAATTCTGGTCCTACGGTTACAACACATTAGCATCTGTTTTATTGCTGCATTTTATTGCCGAAGTCAAAACTTAGGGAGTTTAGCAGGCGGTGGTGGTAGACAGGAAAGTGACAACTGTCTAATTTGCAAGACTGACTTGGGCTAGGAGATGGAGTCAAGAAGCAATGACTGGGCGACATAGGAAATCAGGGGTTATAGAGAGGCTGGGACAAGTGATGATGGCTGCTACAGACTGCACCAGTGAGGACCCTAAGAGAGAGAAAGAAGCCACAATATATTTGTATTGTGGCTTATTGAGATGTCACTGCACTGTTGTCAATGAGACATACTCCTATGTAAATGAATACCTATTCAGCCTATAGCTGTTAGCCATATGAACACTGTCCATAATGCATTCACTTAGGCCTGGGCATCTTAACAAACCCCACAGACCCAGCACTTGGTAGCCAATCTCAAATACCTGCCTCAGGCCTAAACAAGGAAAGGAGATGGATTTCACCACCAGATGGAGAGGGAGGCAAAGACCAGTGGTAAGGCAGGGAATGAGGGAGGCAAAAGGACAGAAAGCCAAAAGGGAAGTTCATGACTGGGCATATTTGTCCCTTTCGTATACTTATAGCTTCTGAGTAGGAAGGAAGGGCTGATCTGCACTTGTGAGGCTGGGTGCATGTTCTCCGTAATAAGGTGAAGAAAAGGGGACTAAGTTAGAAAAACAGCCAATGGTTATTTATTTAACTTCTTGTTTCTCCTGCCCTGGTCAGAGCAAAAGAACAAACTGATCTGAGCTGGCTCCTGCAGACTAAGCCAAGAACCTGCCTGCGTTCAATAGAAAGACAAGAAGAAAAAATGGCTCTAGAAAGAGAGCGAGAAGTGCCTGTCTGCTAGTAGAAAGAACGGGAGAACTCCAACTAGATGGTGACGTGTAAGGAGAAACAGTGTATTTACCGTACCTAGTTTAATAGCTCAGCCTATTCCAAAGCCACATGGTAACATTTACAGGTAACTGGGAAGCAGTTCAGAGGTTGGGCTTTATTTGCCAAGAATGCTATTGTGCACGGATGGCAAACTTCTGTACCCTCTGGGGCAATTAAAGTTCTTCAGACTTTAAAGAGCCAGTGCCATTAAAGCCAACCATACATGGTCTGGCTCTATTACTAAGTTGACATCCCCCAGCACATACACTCAGATGGGGTGTCTTCATCATCACAGGTAATACAGATAAACTAATGTGTGTTTCCTGAAATATCCCCTCACAGGGTTAGAGAAGAGTCATCAGGTGGCCAAATAAAGATACCTCCGGGGGAAGATGAGGCCCATAGGCCACTGGTTTGCAACATGCTCTGGAAAAGGGAGTTTGACAGATGGATTACAGCCATCAAGGCCTCAACATTTCAATGTGGTATCACTATATATTTCTTGGAAGACTTCTGAGGTAAGTGCCTCTTTCTAAAAGCAGCCTCATATTTCACTTCATAATCCCAGTCCTATCAAAAGTAAGATCAAAAGCATAAATATTTCAACCTGCTTGATCTTAGGTTTGAATATACTTAATTTTAATGTTGCAGATGTTTTTAGAGTATTGTTTCAAGAAGAAACCACTATACTTCTACATGGGCACTATTTTACATCCCTTCTCTTGGTTATAAAGGTAAAGGTAAAGGTACCCCTGCCCGTACGGGCCAGTCTTGCCAGACTCTGGGGTTGTGCGCCCATCTCACTCAAGAGGCCAGGGGCCAGCGCTGTCCGGAGACACTTCCGGGTCACGTGGCCAGCGTGACATCGCTGCTCTGGCGAGCCAGAGCCGCACACGGAAACGCCGTTTACCTTCCCGCTGGTAAGCGGTCCCTATTTATCTACTTGCACCCGGAGGTGCTTTTGAACTGCTAGGTTGGCAGGCGCTGGGACCGAGCAGCGGGAGCGCACCCCGCCACAGGGATTCGAACCGCCAACCTTTCGATCGGCAAGTCCTAGGCGCTGAGGCTTTAACCCACAGCGCCACCTGCGTCCCATCTCTCTTGGTTATACATACCTACAAATTCAGACAAGGGCAAAACATAAACCCCTTTCATAATTTTCAGGAAACAGTGAAAACTGAAATTTCACCTTCACGAAACAACCTATTCTGATTATATTTTAACTTCGAAGTATCTGAATTAACTGATGGATAAATGGCATTCATTTCTCCAGTTATGAATATCTTGATATGTACAGGAAAAAGGCATAGGTTAACTTTCACAAGAGTATACTTTCTCCTGAAAGTTATTACAATAATTTAAAAAATCTATTTATCAACAAGAGGCAGAAAAGTAAGTCTGTTGTCCTCTCTCAACCTATCATTTGACAGCAAGATGATCAGGGGACAAGAGTTATCAAATAAGTCACTTAATACATTAACACTTTTTCAATGGCTTGGGCTTGCACATTTTGCATAAAGCAAATAAGTTTTGGCTATTGTATTTTTATTTTGCTATGGCAAAATAGCTTATAATGTTATCACATGTTTTTATCTCGTATTTAGGATTTTTTGCTGTATTTTTGTTTTAAACTAGAGATTTTAGTTATTTTTAGCATCATAAACATCCAATAAGCAAATAATAAAATATACCTATTTGTTCTACAATCTCTTACAGCAGTGTTTGGCTTAAAACAAGTTCACCAGACATCAATTTTCAAAAATGCTAGTGCCAACCTGCTTAATGCATAACACCCAAGCCTGGTGATTAAATGACGATTTGTTACAATACCTATCAGGAATGGAAAACATTCTAAATTTCTTTATTTCAGTCTCAGAGTTTGGGGACAAAAATAAAATTTAATGGGTCAGCCACACATAAGATTGGGGCAGGGAAAAATCTTGTTTGGATATTTCTCCAGCCCTACCCTCAATTATTGCCACTTTGCTATATACCAGGAAGGGCTAAGGCTGTATCCTCCAGATGTTGTTGGACTAGAACTCCCACCACTCCAGGCCACTGACTATGCTTGCTGTGGCTGTTGAGAGTTCACAATTTCCAGAGGGTCCCACATTGGCTACCCTCTGCTATTCACAAACACATACAATCTTGCGCACACACAAGCTGCTACATCTGTGCGTTTTAAGAATACTCTCCCCCCACATACTCACTCTCACTACCACCCTTCCTGCACTATTTTCCTTTGACAGCTTTTTACGCCTTTTGAGATTTTTTTTTCAGCATCTCCAATCCTCAACTCAATTACAATACTGAGCACTTGTTTTTCTTTTATGTCCCCAAACACACTCACCCACTCACTGCCTATGCTCCTGATTTGTTATCTAATTTGTTTCCTAGCTCCAGTCCTTCTGTTCCTAGCCTGAGTTTTACCTGCCTTCTACAGCTTACCCATCCTCTGCTTTCAGTTTAATTAATGAAAGGATCCCAAACGTGGAGTGTAAGAGCACATTAAGGTTTGTAGTATTTCATCACCCTTCTCAGTCCATGCTTCCAGTTGAAGATGGAATTCATTTACATCAGAACAAACTAGTGTTCAGAAGCAAAAGGCTGGCACTTCTTGTAGGATACATGGAGTTCAAGGGGAAAGGGCAAAGGATAGCAACTGGGAAGCAGATGTTAACTGCCCTGCGATCTTTTGATGAAGGGCAGTGTATAAATCAAATAAATAAATAATCATAATAAATGCGCAAAGGCACCTCCAGCAGAAAATTTTGGATATGATTAAGGGGAACAAAGCGACTGACAACAAATCTGATTGGGGGGGGCAAAATCCAGTGGGAAGCTGTCCTGCATATGCCCCACTTAAAACCCTTGATGACTGGAGGAGGGTAGAGGCTGGGGTGCAGAGAATACATTTAGGACACCATGTCTTAGAGCACTTGTCATTTTCCTCAAATGCTGTTTCTTCCCCTGCCTTCGCCCTGCAGGACACAGGGGCTGAAATCCAGAAAAACCTTGTGAAGGGAATGCAACACTCCCTTCACCTTATAAGATGTTCCAACCTTCAGGCTTGTGGCTCTACCCCTTCCTACCATGTAACCCTAACCCTGGCAGTCGGGTCTCTTTAGGCAGGCACCCAGAAGCCGATATGTTTTGCCTATGATACCTCTGCTTTGTTACGGCGGCGCTGCAATAAGCCAACGGGGGTGTTTAACTGCATCCTGCCGAGATCCAGAGCAAACTTGTCGGAAGTGCTGCTCGGTGCTTTGAAAAAAAACAACACCACACACACAGCACAGCTATATATATACAGCACATTACATTACATATATATAGCACAGCACATTATATATATATATATATATATATATATATATATATATATGTATGTTTTTAAAAAACACACCACACACACAGCACAGCAATATATATATAGCACAGCACATTACATTACATATATATAGCACAGCACATTATATATATATGCTTTTAAAAAACACACCACACACAGCACAGCAATATATATATATATATAGCACAGCACATTACATTTACATATATATATATATATACACACACACACACACACACACACACACACACACACACATATATATCCCTCCCTCTCCTTATCAGCCAGGCAGCTCCTCCCCCCATATCACCCAACCCCCAAAGGCCGGAGGTTCCCTCAGGCAGGCAAGCCGCCCAACCAGGCCGGGGGTTGCCTCTCTCTCACCTTTAACAGATTAGACGTCGCCATGTTCCCCACAAAACACACAACACAGAGTGAGAAACAGGCGCCCTTGCGGGGCCTTCACAAGCCGGCGGCGGCGGCAGCAGCTGCAACCCCGTCGTCCGGGGCTGGTTCTTCGGGCTGGGGCCGCTTTACATGGTCTCGGTCGCCCCGCGCGGGACGGAACCGTGTGGGGAGCCTCGGCTCGGCGTCCACCCGGCCCCCTCAGCCGCTGGGCGACGGGCTCCTCGCGGCTCCCCTGCCTCGGGTCTCAGCGCCTCATGGCGGAACCAGCCCAGACAGCGGGAGACTCCGGGCACTGGAAGAGGAGGAGGAGGAGGAGGAGGCGGCGGTAGCAGCGGCAGCGGCCCGGCTCCTCGCGAGGGGCTGGGCGAGCCCACATGATGCGGCGCCGAGGAGCCGGATGGCCCGCCGCCGAGAGGGGAGAGCGGCTCCGGCCCACAGCGGCCCCTGCAGGGCGGAGGCCGCGCCTGCCTCGCCTCCTGCTCTCGGGCGGAGCGCAGGCCTCGGTAGTGTTCCCTCATGCTGTGGCGAAGGCTGCCAGCTGCCCGTGTGTGTGTGTGTTGCTGTGGCAGCATCGTTTTTATTCGCACACCGCCTTTCCATGCTCCGAGGCGACTTACCAGCATCGTCATAATGCAGTGGTACCTTGGTTCTCAAACTTAAATCCGTGCTAAAACCAAAGCGTTACAAAACCAAGGCGCGCTTTCCCACAGGAAGTAATGCAAAATGGATTAATCCGTTCTAGACTTTAAAAAACAACCCCTAAAACAGCCATTTAACATGAATTTTACTATCTAACGAGACCATTGATCCATAAAATGAAAGCAATAAACAATGTAGTAAAGGTAAAGGGACCCCTGACCATTAGGTCCAGTCGTGACTGTCTCTGGGGTTGCGGTGCTCATCTTGTTTATTGGCCGAGAGAGCCAGTGGTCATGTGGCCAGCATGACTAAGCCGCTTCTGGCGAACCAGAGCAGCACACGGAAACGTCGTTTACCTTCCTGCTGGAGTGGTACCTATTTATCTACTTGCACTTTGATGTGCTTTCGAACTGCTAGGTTGGCAGGAGCAGGGACCGAGCAACAGGAGCTCAGGGATTCAAACTGCTGACCTTCTGATCAGCAAGTACTAGGCTCTGTGGTTTAACCCACAGCGCCACCCACGTCCCCTAAACAATGTAGTGCAGTCACGCAATCAATCAATCAGAAGCTGAGCTGGGTTGCACACAGTCATAAAAACAAAAAGAGCCGCAAAAATGCAAAATAAATAGCAAAAACAGACAGACCTCAGTGTAACACTCAAAACGGAAGTGTGGCACTCAAATCAGAAGTGTAACACTCAAAACGGAGCATGTTTGGCTTCCAAAAAAAGTTCACAAACTGGATAACTTACTTCTGGGTTTGTAGTATTTTGGGTCCCAAGTTGTATGAGTACCAAGGTGTTTGAGAACCAAGGTACCACTGAAGTCATAGTCTTATTTATATGTGCCCCCACCCATCTGACTGTGTTGCCCCCAGCCATTCTGGCCAGCTTCCAACATACATAAAAGCAAAATAAAACATTACACATATAATAATAATAATAGATTTGCCCACAACTGCGAACATAGCAAAAAAAAAAAGTAGTCATAGAGTTGGAAGGGAGGGACCCCAAGCATCATCTAGTCCAACCTGTTGTAATGTAGGAATCTCAGCTAAACAAAACCATAGAATCTTAGAGTTAGAAGGAACCCCAAGGGTATAGTCAGTTATAAGCAATAAATATAACGCCTCAAAAAGCACACGGCCAAATCAGAACAATTTCTACTTATATCATCATCAGATCTAAAAAATAAAAATATGAAAGGTTAATGTCCATAACAGCAGCAACAATGGTATCTGAAGAAGTGTGCATGCACATGAAAGCTCATATCAATAACAAACTTAGTTGGTCTCTAAGGTGCTACTGGAAGGAATTTTTTTTTATTTTGTAGCCACAACAATAAAACTCCTAAGCAATACTGTTCCGCAGCCTCCGCTTTTGTAGCTGGAGTCAGTCCCAGGCCAGATAGGAAAAGGCCAGCAAGGCAGCGATCAGGTCTTCCAGGATTCACTGCCACAATGTATACTTTAATCTGATGGTTTTGTTGTGTATTTTAATGACAGGTAGATGTTTATATGTGCCTTCCTCTGCCCCAGCTGCATCCAAACATGTCTTTCTTTATGGCGGGCGCTGCAACCTCCCAACATTTTCGCTTCACCTCCAAAGGCACACACCTCCAAAGGCACACTCCTCCATTGTGTCCTGAGACAGACGGATGCCAACAACAACAACATTGTGTAACTGGGTGTACCGGTAACTGGTCTTTATACACTGGGAACTGGATAGAAACCTATTTTGACATTAAGCAAAATAATTATTGTATGGTGGTACCTACATCACCAACTTGAGCTGGGGTAATTGCCACTAGTGGCCCAAGTGCCCTCTGGCTAAGAGTGCCTTTTACAAAGCATCATCTGGTTTTCCAGCTACAGCTGTTCCTGGACAGGGGGAGCCTGACCATTGTAGTCCATGTGTTGGAGCCCTTGAGGCTGGAATGCTGCAATGAGCTCTGGGGGGGGCTGCTCCTGGGCCTGGTTCAGAAGCTCCATAAGAGCAAAAGGAGAGACCTTCTGGATCAGGCCAGTGGCCCACCTAGTCCAGCATCCTGTTCTCATAAGTGGGCACATTGGCATATATAGTAAGCCGTTGTGTTGCTATGTTGTATTTCTATTGCATATCTCGTCATGGAAATAAACACTGTCTACACGGGTCTGCCATCCAGACCCTGGCTTAGCTTTAGCAAGGTGGCCACATCACATGTCCTTCTTAGACCATGCTCTGGAACTCATTGTCAGTTTGCATTTCTTGGTACAGAAAGTATTGGTTTAAAGTGTAGAGATCTTTCTTATTCTAATTGATTCAAGAGGCTTCTGGAAGCTTCTCTGTGTGGTGCAAGCTGGAAGTTTCCTAGCTGACAAGGAAGTTTCTATTCTGCCTAAAAACAAGCTGAAGGTTCCTAATGTTTGGATTTATTCCTTCAGGGAAGCTGAGTACAGCTAGTTTAAACTGATTCTCTTATCTCCTTCTGTCAATGTTAATGCTGACTATAATAATGAGGTCAGAAGGAGCCTGGGTTTCACTTTCTCTTCCCTTCTGGTGTGGTGTTCTGTATATAGTGTTAAGGTTTTAGTCTTATTGTAAGTTATTGTAAATTTAAGTTAAGTCTGCTGCAACTGAATTTCTTATGGACAACGTCAATACTGAAAATGTATGGATTTGTGGCCATTATGCTCATGTGCCTTCAGCTCTGCTGGATGAAATCATAATTGCCTCTGGTCTATTTGGGGGGGGGGGAATCCTGCAACGTGCTAATTTTTTGTTACTCTGCTAACTGTATGTTGGAATGTGCTGTATGTTGGATCAATAAATGAGCAGACTTCTTGACACTCAATATGGCACCAGACTGCTGATGTGGACTCTCTAATTTTGAACAGAAGTTGCAGCTAACAGTGGCAATTGTATACATGTCTACTCAGAAGTAAATTCCACTGTATTCAGTTGGTCTTATTCCCAGGCAAGTGGGTATAGGATTGCAGCTGAAATAAAAAATGTAAGGTCTTATATATATAATAAATTTTCATAAATGTACCAATCTAGCACGTACATAGATATGGGGACCACATGTCTGGAGCAGCACAGGAAGACCGCCCTGAAACCATTTTAACTCCCCAACTGACCAAATGTTTGCTCTGCAAGGAGGGCTGGGGGGGGGGGCAGAAATAAAGAAATCACCATCTCAAAGGAATAGTCAGACTACCAGGAAAGGCAATCACATAAGGCATTATCAGATAACCTGGCAGACAGGAAAAACTACAACATTCAAATTTCTGTTGTAGACCACCTTTTCTGTGATGTAGGTATGATGTTTGTGCGGGGTGGTCTTGGGTTACATCCCTTCTGTCATATATGTATGATGTATGGAGGGGTGGTCTTGAGCTCCAGGGCAGGGAATTTAAAATGTCTATATAAGGGCAGGCACACCTTGGTTCTGGGTCCTCCTCCTTTCCTGTGTGTGAGGGGAGCACCCTGTTGCAACAGTTCAATAAAGATCAGGTTTACTAGCTGCTTTGCTTCTCAATATTATCTGGTTGGCCTGTTATTTTCTCTGACCGATGGAGAACCTACAAAGGACTCTATAAGGGTCTTGTGTTCCCCATAAGGGAAGATTTTTGTTTATTACATAGCCTACGCCATTGCAGTCAGTACTTTTCGGATAATATCCCAAGTATACTTTCCTAGGTGTAAGCCCCAGCGAACACCAGTTAGATAGAGAGCTAGTGTAGAGTAGTGGTTAGAGTGTTGGTCAAGGACCTGGGAAACCAGAGTTTGAATCCCCACTTAGCCTGGAAGTTCACTGGGTGACTAATCTACTTCACACAATTGTTGTGGGGATTAAATTAGAAGGGGATTATATATGACATCTTGAGCTGCTTGGGGAAAAGGTGAACTATAAATGTAATAAATAAATAAACACAGCAGGATTTACGGAGTAGACTATACCATCAGAAATTATGCTGGATAAATACAGCAGGAAGTGTGAGCGCTGTCTTATGATTCCCAGCTGAATTCTTCAGTGCAACTTCAGAAATAAAAACTAGTAAATTATGTTTGAGAGACCATGCTGCATAAATTGCTCTACAGTGTTTAACATCCCCATCACCCACAACCTGTGCAGTGTTTGAACTTTGTATTGAGAATTGTAAATGCATCCCAGTCTTTTGAGCCATAGCATTCTATAACAATGCAAACTGCATCTTTCTTCCCCACCCCCTTGAAAATGATTGGTGATGGTATGAATTCTTCTGGTGTTTAAACCTGAAACACAGAAGTATCTCTTGAATATATTTACCTCATTCCACTCACATACAACTGACAGGAGATGCCACGCGAAGAATGCCAAACAAGGAAACTTAGACCAAAAGCTTTGATGTGGAAATAAATCAATACTCCTGCACATGGATATATGTGTGTGCATGAGTATTCCTGGGAAAGATGGATGAGGTGGGTGACAGGAAGCACGCAGGGGCAAAACATCTCTTCTAAGCATTTCAGGGACTGCCTGTGCAATATCATTGGTCCATGTAGTCCAGTGCCAGTTACTTTTGACTGCAGCATCTCAGGGGTGAGTGTGGAAATATTTTCCAAACTAGCTTCGAAAGAACATGTAACTACAGACTGAACTTAAGGCAGGCCTAATGCAAAAGCTGTACTCTTTTCCCTAAGTATGGCACTACTGACTGCTGAGTTTCTCTGATCTGTGTGATTCACAAGGCATGCTCTTAGAAACTACAAAGGTATAACTACAACACTTTTTCTGCCAGTAGACAGATGGTCAGAGTTTTTCCTTTAAACTGGCTTCTGGTCACTCTAGCTTGACCAGTTTTTCCTGCTGTGCTTTGTGCTCTTTCCAAATGTGGCTGAGACAGAGCAGGAGGAAAATATCAGTGCCCCTATGGCAATGGTTGCAGTGACCATGCTTCCTTGTCTGTGCCTGCAAACTTTTCCATAATGCACATGTCAGTTGTGTATTGCACTAGAAATCAAATCTCTGGGATATACAGTACTTGCATGCCAAGATGACAGGCTGGCCACATAAGGTTGATCAAAGGTGAAATTATACAATGAAAGCACAGCAACGTGAATACAAATTTAAATCAAAAGTCTCCAGTTTTGTTTCAGGAGTTCATCCTCTGTATTTAATTAGTGAAGGGATTGGTCACGATTCCCATCACGGCTGGATGACTTTCTCGTATTTTGGATACCACCGGTTCACACAAGAGGAATGTATGACTAATTAGTTTGTTGGTCGTGATCCTTTTATGGGCTTATTTGCAAGGCCGGCTGAAAGGAACTTCTTATACTTGGAATTATGTATTTACCCATTAGGCAAATTAAGTGGTTTATTTACACAGTTGGCAACAGAGAAAACTATTTTGTATCTAAGCCACCAGTAGTTACATAGATGGTTGAGAGAAAATACGTTGTTGTAAACAGTGTTTCTTCCATGCACTTTTAAAGATTCAGAAATATATTGATGTTTATAACATTTTCCCCATTGCTACAGGAATATCAAAAGTGATGGCGCAACTGTATTCGGTTTACTTCCTATACATTTATTACATGAGCAAAGGAATGCAATAGAAGAGTACATGGCACTGATGCAAAGCCCATATGTGCTACGATTTGCACAGGGCTTACCTGTGTATATAAGCTTTCCCATACATGCATGGAGCCTCCCCACCATTTCAGTCTATGGAGAGGCCCTGGTGGGAAGGAAAACTCGATGTTTGCAGTGAAGTGGCACAAGAGATGACAGAACAAGGCAACACTCTTCAACAGGCCGTTTCCCAGAAATAAGGCCAAGTGAATCAAATCTGGGATTCATCAGGCATACAGTACAGTCCATAGTTTTATTTTAACCTCTTTTCAAAATGTGATGTCTTAAAAGCTTGTACGTAATAAAAACAGTAATAAGAGCATTGTAGAAAACACCTTACTGCTAAGCATTTTTCCCCCTGTGATAGATAAATATCTATATATATTGTTCCCTTGAGTCATAATGAAAGCAGTGGTTTAAAAGTGAAAGAGGAGGCCACTCAAAAATAAGCAAATGGCTTCTGTGTAGACAGGGGATTCCCTAGGTGCGCAGAAATGCACAGGGTGTTTTTTTTTTAAAAAAAAGACATAAAAAAACTAATAACATCCTGGCAGGTATCCATGATGTTACAAGATGTTGGCGTCAGCTGGCAGTGGGGAAGAGTGTAAAGAAACCAGTTGATCAGACTGTCTTCCAGTCAAATCTATGGCTGAGAGCAGTTTGAGACAGTCACGGGTCGGCTGAAAAGCAAATAAAAGGGGGAAGAGGGCAAAGGAAGATAGGGAATAGACTTGTTTTAAGCATTAGTGGCTGAAAACATAAGAGAGCTTGTTTTCCCCACTGAATTTTATTTACATTTGCAGCCGTCATGCACATCAGAAAGGAGGCAGGGATGTCTTTATTGGATGCACGTTAAATGTTTGGCTTCCCCACCAATTCCAAATTCCTATATCATCCGTCATCCGTGCGTGTGCAATGGCAGACTCAAATGTACACAGCAAAGTGAATGTGGTTTCAGTTTTCCATTCGGATCAAATCCAGTTTGAGGGAAAACACATCAAACAGCAGTATTGCTTCAAGAAATGGCAGGGTAGATATGCATTGTGGCTGAGGTTTCGAAAGCCAGCGATGAAAGCACACTGGATGCAGAATAAATGTGTCCTTGGCAACTTATAGTGAGAAAAGTGCCAAATAAATATAATATATAAATATCTCCTGGAGGAAGGAAATTAGGAGGGATGCCTCTCTCACCTCCTGGACTCTCACTGCTTCTGCTTTAGTTATGAAATACTCAGCTTTGTTGCTGGTAGCATTGTTGCATGTATTACAGCAGGGGAAGAATCTTGTGGATATGTTTAGGGGTTGCCCAGTATTGCTTCCCCAGTTTTGCAATTCCCCGCCCCCCTCCTTGAGGGTTGGACAGCAGTACAAAGCTCTTGGGGGGTGAGAATACACTGCACATTTTTTTGGAAATCGTATCACGTCCAGCCCAAGCAAACTGATTCACTGTGAAATATAAAGCTCCCTATTATATGATACAAATAAGCAAAACATTTACTGGTAACTTCCGTTCTGTGATTTGGATAGGCCACTACGTTCACAAACAGAGTCCATGATCCCATGTAGGCTTATGCAACGTGATCAAAGCATCAAGGACCTCCTCGAAAAAATACACGAGGAACCAGAGGATTGTTGCAGAACTGCACGACTTTTGCTGCAGATAATTCATGTAATTTGCATATCATTTTCATGCACAGAGTGGTCGCCAAACCTCAGGGTGGCGGATATGCCGCATTTCTCGTGACAAAAACCCATTGTTTCAACATTCTGAAAAACTAGCAACAAAGGCTGAAGAAACCTGAGACTGCTTTTTTTTTTAAAAAAAGAAATCTTTGAGATATACTTCAAAAAATCACAAGTGGAAAACAAAGCATCCCAACTTTTTTTTTCAACCTGCCTCTTTGTTTTCATTGTCTTTGCCATCCCATATTTAATTACCAGAAATGCACTTTGCTTTTTAATCAAAAGCTGTGAGTCTCAGGATCTTTATAGGAGCGTGCAGGCCACACATAAGTACTGTAGGGGCTGTAAGCAACTCAGTGGATATTGCTTACCCCTGATCTAATGCATCTTCATATATAATATTTTGTATAACCGGGCCCTGTTCTCCAGACACCTGATATACTACGCTTCTTTGGCATGCAAGCGATTTAGCAAGGGCACTGGTCTCCGAGTGAGGTAGCCTCCTCTGAGGAATGTACAACATTTGGAACAAAGCCACTTTTTACCCCTTCCCACCCCTCTTGCATCGAAATGTCTCCTTTTTTCACAAGTTCGTATATGTCTTTAGTGAGAACAGTGAAGGATTCTTCAACATTCGTGGCTTCTTTGGCTGATGTTTCAATGTATTTCATGCCACAGGCAGATGCTAGTTCCTCAGCTTCCTCTCTCGTAACCTGGCGCTGTGTCTCCAAGTCGCATTTGTGTCCCACGAGGATAAACACAATCTGGAAAGGGTGCACATGCATCTTAGCTTCCTGAAGCCAATCGTACACATGCTCAAAAGAAGACCGATTAGTGATGTCAAACACCAGCAAGCCTCCTACCGAATTTCGGTAATAGGAACGCGTGATTGACCTGCAAAACAAAAGGGGAGAAACATGCTCAACAGGAAAGAACGTTCCAGCTTGTCTGCGTTTACTTCTTTAAAGACAGGAGTATCCTTGTGAGCTGGAGAAGATTTTAGAACAATATGAAATCCTGGCATTTAAAAAAAGACAAATTAGAAGAATTGCTCTAATTCGGTAGCAGTAGTCAGTCTTTTTTTGCAATTATTCTACAAATTATGTGAAGAGAAAATAGAGAGGCATCTGATGTGAGGTATGGTGCATATCTAACTTTCCCTTACCCTCCTCCCCAGCAATCACCAATAGTTTTTAAGCTAGAACACCCACACACTACAATTCCCAACAAATTATGGTTCCCAGGACTATTTGGGGGGGATGCCATGTGCTTTAAATGTATGCTGTGAATGTGACCAAAGGATGCAACAGAAGCAGGATTGCAAGCCTAATTCTCTGCAATTGTCAAGCCAGCTCACTGTATAGGATGCGGGTGGCGCTGTGGTCTAAACCACTGAACCTCTTGGGCTTGCCGATCAGAAGGTCAGCAGTTCGAATCCCCACGACGGAGTGAGCTCCCGTTGCTCTGTCCCAGCTCTGCCAACCTAGCAGTTAGAAAGCACACCAGTGCAAGTAGATAAATAGGTACCGCTGTGGCGGGAAGGTAAATGGCATTTCTGTGCATTTTGGCTTCCATCACGGTGTTCTGTTCACCAGAAGCAGTTCAGTCATGCTGGCCACATGACCCGGAAAGCAGCCTGTGGACAAACACTGGTTTCCTCAGCCTGAAAGCGCGAAACCGTCCAGGGGTCCTTTACCTTTATGTATTTAGATAAGGTTTCTTTTCCACCTTTCAATGGAATGGCAGTAGACAGTCTCGTGGGACAAAGTTATGGAGCTGTCCCTCTTCCCACCAGCACTTGGTTGGGGCTGAGCAGGGCAGTGGTTTGACCGGGGCTGGGTAGGTGCACTGGCAGACCGAGCCACTCTGGGACTCCCATCAGTGTATGACCTTGCAGTTGCCCTACCCCTGGTCCCATCAAAGTTGCCAGCATAGGGAGGTTGGCTCCACAGGTCTGCCCACCACACTGGTTACTAATACATCTGAACAGTCCTCAAGGTCACTTGTTAAGAGACTGTGATCACACACACATCCACACACAAACCCAAAATCCATATAATCCACCAGTCTTAGTCACCTGGCTGATGGAAGGGACCAAAGTAAGTCTGTTCCCCTGAACCTCTGAAGTCCCATAACAACCTGCAGGTGAAACCAAGTGTTGTTTCTGGCAGGGAGGTGGGGAGCAAGCCCCCCTGCATCTGCTGCTCCTCTGGCCAATGGATGGGGCCAAGCTGGTCTCTCTTTTACCACGATGCTCTTCCTGGAAGGCAGAAAGTGCAACCTCCAAGTAAAGCTTGGTCCATTGCTTGGGAGCTATTCACTGAAACAAATGAGCCTGTCCAGAATTTTCTTGCTTAATATGAACTTTGATTGTAAATTGCTATGTCCTATTAAAATACTGCACACTGCTGAGAAAGTGGAAAGAATATAATTAGCTGTCTATTTTTTAAAAGCAACTTTATTACAGTGGTACCTTGCTTCTTGAACTGAATACGTTCCGGGAGTCCGTTCGACTTCCAAAACTGTTCAAAAACCAAGGTGCAGCTTAGATTGGGAGCTTCCTGCGCTCAAGTGGAAGCCGCATTGGATGTTGGGCTTCCGAAAAACGTTCACAAACCAGAACACTTACTTCTGGGTTTGCGGCGTTCGGGAGCTGATTTGTTCGGCAACTAAGCCGTTCAAGAACCAAGTTATGACTGTATTCATATCAGAATTTGCAGGTGTCCAGTAAAATGTACCCGCATACATGATCATGCAGAAGAATTGAGCTGTATGATCAGGTCCTAAGAGTGCATCTATATCAGATGGTTTTCTTGAGTATATTCTAAGTAGGGCACCCTGCCAGAGAGAATCATTGATTAGAATTGCAATCTTAGGTACTCTTACTAAGTCCTATCTAACCCCGCAATAGGATGTGTTTCTGAGCAGTTGTGCCTAGGATTACGCTGCGTTTTGTGTCAAGCAATTTGGTACTTCTTAGCTGACAGATGATGGAAAACACCTGATAAAGGGGGCTACGGTCCACAAAAGCTTATGCTATAATAAAATTGTTAGCCTTTAAGGTGCCACAAGATTCTGCTGATGTTCCCTGCAATGTTTCTTTATAACATGTATCTGAAGAAGTGTGCATGCACACGAAAGCTCATACCAAGAACTGACTTAGTTGGTCTTTAAGGTGCTATTGGAAGGAATTTTGTTTTGTTTTGACTATGGCAGACCAACACGGCTACCTATCTGTTTCTTTATAATGTGTGAGATGTGGCTAAGAATATGCTTGAAACATAAGCTGTGCCTCATTTGCCCTAACCTCTGCTGTGCTGAGGATTCCTCAGGCACTGACATAGATTTTCAAGCTTTTGGATGAAATCCAAAAGGCCACTTTAGGCATCCAGCAGCATTTTTATCTCTCCCCCACAACCCCAGAGCAGAAGATTTCCTGTGCTGTATCACATACCATTTCTGAATTTCCTCCAAGGTTCCAAAGCGTTTCCTGTGCAGGACTGAGGTGTTGATGTTTGAGAAAAGCAAGTATCCAAACTCACTCTGGGGGTGCCAAGAGCATTCTTTGGCATAGTTCGCTTGACCATGGCCTACTTGCAGAACTGTAAAAACTAGGAATTATCTTCTTGTTTTTTAAAGGGATTGTGAGGGTTTGTAGGATGCTGAAATGAACTTCTGTGTTTGCATGTCCAAGCAGGCAGATGTTACAGAGTTCCTAAGACCTATGGTATAAAAAGGTAAAGGGACCCCTGACCATTAGGTCCAGTCGTGACTGACTCTGGGGTTGTGGTGCTCATCTCGCTTTATTGGCTGAGGGAGGCGGTGTACAGCTTCCGGGTCATGTGGCCAGCATGACTAAGCCACTTCTGGCGAACCAGAGCAGTGCACGGTAACACCGTTTACCTTCCCGCCAGAGTGGTACCTATTTATCTACTTGCACTTTGACGTGCTTTCGAACCTATGGTATAGTGGAGAGCAAATGCAGCAGACTGCAGCTCAGAGCAGGAGGAATGATGTTATCTGGAGGAGCATTGTGGTAACTAACAAATCGCCTTGCTGTGGCAAGTGAATGAGATGATAATGAGGCTTTCAAGTTTCTTTGCAACAGATTAGCATAGAAGTCCGAGGATGGTGATAATAATAATAATCAAACAGAGGATGGGGGCCTCTTTGATGGGATTCCCTTGTCAAGCTAGCAATTTAAATGGCAAACTCTTCATTGAAAGACTGCTTGCTTTTGTAATTAAAAGGCAATGGTTGCAGTTCAGCCAACTGAAGATATTTCGTTAATGTTCAGTTAGTTTTACATATTGAACCTATGCAGTCAGAAGTTAAGCACCACTGATTTCAATAGACTTTACACCCTAGAGACTATGTATAGGATTGTTGCAGTTATGTAGATTCTAATAAAGTGGGTATTATGCTATGTACCGCAGTGTATGCATATAAAATGATGTCTCAGTATGGGTGCCTGAGTATTTTTTTGACTTTCCTTTAAAATGTGGCTGTAGTGGCTGTGATGAGGAGCTCCTGAACTTCTAAATTTACCACCAAACCACTGCCTGGGACTGTACCATTTTATAGTTCAGATGGGGAACTGCATGTCTGAATGTAGTGTCCTTGCCACAGAAAACTAACATTGGGTAGAAGGTTCTAGTCTAATGTTCTGCCTGAGCTGCTAGCTTTCTGCATTAGAGGAGTCAAGTCAAGTCTCACTTACTGTTTAACCCAAAGTTCATTGCAGCACAAGCTATCAAATGGGTAAACAAGCAAACAAGAGTGAATAATGGTTTATTTTTATCTGGCGGAAAAACTGAAAAACAACCCGCTATCTGCAGTCTCAATTTGTATAATCCTAGGAATTGTCCTGTTTGATTTATTTTCACAGCTGCAAGAAGCTGAGAGTATTTGAATGTGCAAACTTCCAATGTACTGTTTGACTGATCAAGTATGCATATAATTTTCCTTAGCAGATATTGAATGTTATACACAATAATTATAATAATGGTCTACGTGATAATTTCAATAAGACTAAATTTGTCATAAACCAACTGCTAAAGGCTAGTTAATGAAGCAAAAACAGTTTGGAGCCACATTTCTTCCAACATGTCTCTCTGACTGGTAAATTAGAAAGCAAACAACACATCTATATGGTTCATTGCAATATAGATTGACCTTGAGCATTGTTATGTTAAATTACTAGCTTACAATCTAGTACAATATATGAAGTCTATACTGGCCTCTCATTTTATTTACTTTGACTTGGATACAGACGTAGGCTGCAGTCCTAACCACACTTACCAATAGGCTGGCGGGAGCTTGTAGGCCAACAGATTTATTATGACATGAGCCTTCACGGTCTAGAATCTACTTCATCAGCTGCATGAAGTGTTGTTGGCAATTGGCAGAGGAGAAATGAAGCCAAATGGCAATGAAGTACAAAAAGTACGGTCTGTGCCCATTGAATGTAAAGATTAAGATAAGCAAAGTACGTGTTCATAACAGCAATGGTTGTTGATAACACAACCATCCCAACTTTGCTATGTTAACTAGCACACCTAGCGGAACAGAAAACCAAGGTTTGCCTTGGCAAACAGAATCAAACTGCCCCATTATTCACACAGAAGATGGGGAAAAGTGGAGTCAAACTGGCCCCCTCAGAAGCAATTCTGCAAAGGAAGCACACGGAAATTTAGGAGCTGGAATCAGCAGTTCATTTTAACAAGAGTTTGGGAAGCAAGGCAAAGGTACATCCTCCGACTGGGATTTCTTACCCAGCCACCTGTCTGGGGGATGGTTGCCCTTGAGTGGTGAAGAAAATATCTTCTACTCCTATTCTTATTGCTTCACATATCCAAAAAAACAAAAACAACAACAACAAAAAACCTAGGCCTTTTTCAAACTAAGTTTAAGTCTGAATATTATTCTGCTGCTGCGTTTTTATGCTTGCATTATTGTCCTGCTGCTCTGTTGCTGTTATTTTCTTGCTTGATTTTAGTAGTTTCACATCACATTTATTCTTTGTTAGCTGTCCTAGGAGCATCAACACTTGAAGTGCAGGCCTGGGGAACCAATCCAAGTGGTACCTCGGGTTACATATGCTTCAGGTTACATACGCTTCAGGTTATATACTCCGCTAACCCAGAAATAGTACCTCAGGTTAAGAACTTTGCTTCAGGATGAGAACAGAAATTGTGCTCCGGTGGTGCGGCAGCAGCAGGAGGCCCCATTAGCTAAAGTGGTGCTTCAGGTTAAGAACAGTTTCAGGTTAAGAACGGACCTCCAGAACGAATTAAGTTCTTAACCCGAGGTACCACCGTACTGTACAAGAATCAGACCAAATGTCTATTGAGTCCAGCTTCCTGTTTCCTAGAGGGGCCTACTTAGATGCCCAGGGAAGCCCACATGGAGGACCTGAGTTAATCTATGGAATTCCCTTCTGCAAGGGATAGTGATTGGCCACCAACTTAAATGGCTTTAAAAGAGGATTGGACAGATTTATAGGTGATTCGTGCAATGGCTAGGTTTTACCATCACTGTTGGGGGCATCATGTATCTGAATACACATTGCTGGGAATCACAAATAGGGAGAAAACCTTTGCATGCAGGTCCTGCTTGTGGGCTTAATAATAAAGTTGTTGTTGTTACTGCCAGTAGGCTCTTCTTATGCTCTTAATGAGGACAATATTCCTTTCCTCCTGTTGTTGCCCAAAGAGGCTTTCTGACTCTGATCCTGGAGTTAGTAAACAGCTATTATGATTAATAGCCCTTATCCACCATGAATTTGTCTATTCTCCCTTTAAAGCTGTCCAGTGGCACTGAGTCCCCCAAGTTAACTATGCACTTTATTTGGTCCACCATGAAGCCAAATTTGATGGTTCTTATTGTGAGAAAGAGAATCAATCAAACAAACAAACAAACAAACAAACAAAGCCTCCCTGAAAATAAGCCTTGGGAAGAAAGAGGCCTTGGATGACGGAGGCGCTGGGTGGTTGTGGACACAGGAATGGTTGTCGGAATACAACAGTGACTAATTTCATAGGGGGCTACCCCATTAGCCTGTTGGAACAAATACAGAAGACTTCCTTGGAGACAAGCAGATTTTGGGGGGTGGCAAAAGCTTTTGTGGTTTAGAACTTGCTTCATGGGATGCGGAAAAGAGATGAGGCCCAAATGTCCTGAAATGTGAGAGGCCCCGTTGTTGACATTTCTTCCTCTCTAGTGCGTATGTCCACGTGTGTCTTATCTATATCCCCACTGAGAACCACATTTCATGCACCCGATGATGAAGTCAACACTGGTCCACCAAAGCTGATGCCACACTCAACCTGTTTAGGTGCCACAAAGCACAAGTATTTTGCTGCCTGAGGCAGAACACTTCCCAGACAAACTGCATAGTGCCTGTAGGTGACCAAGTTATTTAAGCACCTGAGATAGAAAACCACACAAGCCTCTTTCCCTAGGGTTAGAAACACAGCCATCCTAAGTTAATTACTGCCTTCAAATGATCCCCCAAATCTGCCGCCTGAGGTGACAGTCTCACTGTGCCAAATGTTAGGGCCAGCCTTGGGGACTCTGCTCTTCTGCAAACCTAATTACACTGGTGTTGCTAGAGATCTGAATCAGCACATTCAAAGAAGCTTTTGCCAACATGATGCCCTCCAGATTTTTTCCTGACTACAACTCCCAACATCCCTGACCAATGACCACGCTGGTCGTGGCTGATGGAAGTTGTAGTCCGAAAACTGGGAAGACAGCAGGTTGGCTAAGGATGAATGCAAGAAGTTAACTACCTTCAAGGGGTTAACACGCACGAACACGCCCTGAGCGGGAAAGGCGGGTGGGGTTGATCCACGGAGCTGCTGATCTGCGGCGAAGAGCAGGCACTCTGCATATACTCAGAAGCCTCTTGTCAGCGTAGCGGGGGGGGGGGGAGAGATTCCGGAGACACCCCTTAGTTAAACAGCATGCATATTACTTAGGGGGCGGGAAGGGGCGCCTGCTATACCTGAATCTTTCCTGGCCCGCCGTGTCCCAGAGCTGCAGCTTGATCCTCTTGCCCGGCTCGATCTCCACCAGGCGGGAGAAGAAATCCACCCCGACGGTGGGATCCGAGTGCATGGGCCCCGGGAAGCGGCCCTCGGTGAAGCGGTGCAAAAGGCACGACTTGCCCACCGTCGAGTCGCCCAGCACGATCAGGCGGAACTGGTAGATCCAGATGGCTGCGTCCATGGCGCTCTCCCCGGAGGAGGAGCAGGCGGCCGGGTGGGCTCCGCCGCCGCCGTCCTCGGCCTTGTTGGGGCGCCTCCTCGGGCGGTGCCTGCACCGAGCTCCCACGGCCCCTATCCCAGGCATTGGCGCAGCAGGAAGGGAGGGACGCGCGGAGGAAGGGAAGCACGGAGGGCGGGACGGAGGCGCCTCTGGTCCGAGCGCGGGGACTCGACGAGCAGCGCGGGAAGGAGAAGGGAGCCACGGGCCGAGGCTCTCCCCGTCTGAAAGGCGGATCTGGGTATGGAAAGGGATGGCGGTCGGGTCTGGGGGGAAATGGAGCTGCCTTTGCTTACCTCCTGCCCTGCTAACGGAGAGGGGAAAGCGGAGGAGCCCAGACGGGGGGCGACGGAGCAGGGAGAGGATTCCAGGCGAGCGGATGGCGCGCCTTTGTTCCCTTCGATTGGGCGGTGGGTGGGCTTATTTTTTCCAGTTTTCCCCCAGTGGTGGCGGTGCTGGAGGAGGAGGAGGAGGAGGGCGGGGACTGCCCACTGCTTTGCTGCCACTGGGATGGGAAAAGAAGGAGGCTTTGAAATCGTCGGGTGGGCGTGGATTGGCAGCTTGGCTCCGCTTCTGTGCGAGGGGCTGCCGGGGCTCGGCATCGGTTTCCCCCTTTTGCTCCCAGGCTCCCTTTCTGAAATGGAGGGGACCCGACAAGCCCCTTTCGCCTCGTGTCACCGGTCCGTCGCTTCTCCCCCGGGAAAAAAGCACTCTGCACGTGCCCAGAGAGGCGCGTTGATGTTCCCAGGCTTGGCACTGAAAACGGGTTCTTTGGCTCTTTGGGGAGGGTTTAAGTCAGGACAATGCTTCTGGTTACGTCGGAGCGACCAGGCAGGGCTCCTACTTTAGAAGGAGGTACGAAACAGGCTTAGCGGTTTCACATCACCGCATGGTGGCAAAAAACCAAAGCGAATGTGAAGATACCACCGAGGGTATGCTTTAAAAGGGAGCTAGAATCAAATCCTGGCTCACTGACAGGTACACCTGTCCGGCGGGTTTGCAAAACGCTTGCTTGTTTCATTGGCATGTCCGATTTGTCGGCGTATATTTTAAAATACATTACCTGGAAGATATGTATGAAGAAGTAAACATTGGTCCATCAAACCCACGACTTTCTATCCTGACTGTCAGCACCTCCCACTCCAAGGAAGTATTTACCCATCACTTTATTAAACCATGGAACTCTTTCCCACCAAATGTGATGAAGGGGGCCACCCTAGATGGCTTTGAAAAAGGGATTAAAAGAAAGTTTGGAAGAATAAGCCTCTTGATGGCTACAAGTTGTTATAGTGACTATATATTACCTCCAGGATCAGAGGTTGCCTAAGTGCATCGTGGGCAGATGCTAACAAAGCAAATAGCTCTGTGCGACGTAAGCGTGTGAACAAAACCACACACTACAGAGAAGGCAAATTTCTCAAGCTAAAATGCACCTCCACCACACCAAGGGCAATCAAACAGATGGTTGCCTGGTTCCTCTTGCTGTCTTAGGAGTTAGATAGCATTTTGACACAGGTGTATGCACACTACAAAATCATCGTTATGGATCTTTTTAAGGTGTCTTGCTGCGGAATGAGATTTTTGAGCTCACTGGCAAATGGGGCTGGTTGGCCGGCCATTGGCAAGGACAGCTTCTATTCAAAGGCTCTTGGGCTTTGCTAAGTGGAATAATGTTTGGCTTGGCACTGGCTGATGGGTGGCACTCTGTGACACCCACAGAGGGTTGGAAATGGAATAGATCTCTCAGTGGTGCAGTATAAGGCAGCAGGATCTTGACATAATGATCATGTGGGTGGGTTGGTCTTTAGATGGCATTACTCCATTGAATGCAAAATGTGAGATGAGCTGCTCCGTGTAGGGGACCCCCTTGCTGAGGAGCCTTGGGCTTCTGCGTCCAAGTCCCGACCCCGAAAGTGGCTCTTCTTCCTTGTTAAATAGACTGAGGATCTCCCGTGGCAAGCAGGAGTTTAGAATAAGGGAGCTGTCCGTTCAGCACCTTTTCGAAACGGAGCACCCAGAGACCTGAGTGCTATATAATACCAGCAGCAGCAGCAACAAAACACACAGTTTGAAAACTGGAACCAGCTTGTCAAAACACCCCTCTTTAAATAAAACTCATGGAAAACTGAAGTGAAAGCAAATGTTTAACCTGGTGCCCTCCAGATGCTCTTGGAAAACAACTTCCATTGGATCTCAGGGCACTGGAGAGCAAAGTTGGTTAGAGCACGGGGCTGATAATGCCAAGGTTGCAGGTTTGATCCCCATATGGAACAGCTGCATAGGTTGGACTAGGTGATCCTGAAGGCCCTTCCAACTCCATGATTCTATTATTCACTATATTGTTTCCAATGCTATTTAACATCTACATGAACCCATTGGGAGGGAACCTTAATAGTTTGGGAGCAAGGTGCCATCCGAACTCCAATGATACCTAACTCGTATTTTTCTGTAGCATCTGAATTGGGAACAGCTGGTACAGTTGTAGGCTGGATGAAGGCTAGAAAACCAAGGCTGAATCCTGGCAAGATGGAAGCTTGTGTGTGATAGTGGTTCCTGGATCTGGGACGTCACACTTTTCCTGAAGGAGCATGGGCATAGTTTGGGGGTGATCCTGGCTCCAACTCTGTCACCGGAGACACGGGTGTCTTTGATGAATGGGAGTACCTTTTTCCTACTTGGTTGGTAAGGCACCCACGGCTGTTCCTAGATCAGGATAGCTTGACCACAGTTGCCCATGCTCCTCACTGCTGGATTCCTGCAAATGTCCTTTATGTGGAGCTACCCTTTGGGTTGGTCTGCAGGTGCAGAACACAGTGGCTTGGTTGCTTGTGAGAGCGAGCTACTGCCGGCATAAAACACCCTGCTTGCTGGATTTCCACAGGCTGCCAATCCTCTACTGGGACAAGTCCAAAGTGTTGATGCTAACATATAAGCCCCCTATGCAGCTCAGGATCAGGTTACCTGAGAACATAGCCTGGGGTGATCCCGGACACAGCTTAGGACCTGGATAGGGCACATAGCTTTTTGGCTTGTGCAGACGGGAAGGGAAAGCAAACGTCAGAGTGGAACTGCAGTGCAACGTGTGTGCCAAATTGAGAGTATGGGGGAAATCAATGCACTTGGGAGAAATCGCTCGCAGGCAAAATGGGGCATAGGGGAAATCCAGCGCCAGCACCACACTTTGTGTGGCTCTGCCCAGAAGAGTTCTGCTGTTGTCTGCTCTGTAAGAAATGTGAGAGACCAACACAAACCCAGCTGATGACACATGTGTGACTGGTAGGGAACAATCAAGCTAAATGAATGAATGTATCTGGAGAAGACTGCATTTTTAGTTGATTGGTCATCATCTACCCTTCAGCTGATTGATCAATTAGTCTCACATTTGCATGTGATTGTATCTCGGTGTAGGGGGATTTTCAAGACAACAAAGAAAGTGTAAAATGATTTACAATTTCATTAACAAAATTACCGCTGGTTCTTAGATGGACGCACCGTTTGTCATATTCTATTTTTGCTCCAAATATTGTCTTCATTTCCTATTACAGGAATGAATCAGAATCAAAGTAGCTTTAGGAACAAGTGGTGTGCTGTCAAGGAGGGACATTGAACTTCAGCTTCAATAATAAAATGTGGATCCTGGAACCCCTTTCTTTGGCCTTCAGGACTCTCCTCAGATGAGCTTCCTCTCTCCAGGCCACACCCCTCAACGGCCCTGGGCTGCTGCCCTGAGCCCCTTTGGAGGAAGAAAGGCAGGATGTGAAGTTAATTAATAAATAACTTAAAACAGATTAATCAACTAATGCCTTAGGCCGCCATCTCAACAGGATGCAGTTCAGTGCTATACATCGGGGTGGACAATGTTTTTGAAGGCTACATCCCCTCCAGATAATCTGTCATAAGTTGCATTCCAGCAGTGGACAAAGTCTGAGAGAAAAAGTGTTCTGTATTAATGAATCCAGAATAAAGACCAGCTTGCTTCAGTTTTCACCAAAGCTATCTCAGATGAGAATTCCCAACCTGAGAAGTCAGCCCCCCTGTGTTTGCTTAACTATACAGAGGATTTTTAAACAACAACAGTTCAATACAGCTACTGTTCTGGAAAACAAAGTAATTTATGGCTTTAGTTTGCTTCACACACAGTAGAAAGCCTACTAATTTGTTCTCCGACAGCTGGGAGGTGGGTGGAACTTTTCTTCTCTAAGCCATGCAACCTGGAAAAGATTTAAATCAACAACAACAAAAATTGTTTCCAACAAATAAAATGCTGCTCATTTCAGCTTGGAAGCTACAACGAAAGGGGAACAGGGTGCATTTAAAAGCTGGAGGAAATAAAGAAGAAATGAACATGAATTCTGATAGAATGGAAGGCGAGGGCAGCTTCAATAGGTGTTGAAAGTTTCACGACATGAGGCTGAGGCTGCATGCAGTTGGTTGCTGATCTGTGATATATGCACTCGCTTATAAATGAGTCCCACTGAAGTCAGGAAAAAAAGGCACACAGCTGGTCCATCTAGTTCAGCATTGCCTACTCTGTCTGGCAGTGGCTCTCCAGGGTTTCAAACAGTGGACATTTCTAGCCCCACCTAGCAATGCCAAGGGAAAAAAATTGGACCTTCTGCGTGCAAGGCCAATGCTTTGCTACTGAGCTTTGGTCCTTCCCAATTTCTGAGATAACGTGACTTACCGTACTTTTTTGCTCTATAAGACTCAATTTTTCCCTCCTAAAAAATAAGGGGAAATGTGTGTGCGTCTTATGGAGCAATTGCAGGCTGCGCAGCTATCCCAGAAGCCAGAACAGCAAGAGGGATTGCTGCTTTCACTGCGCAGCGATCCCTCTTACTGTTCTGGCTTCTGAGATTCATAATATTTTTTTTCTTGTTTTCCTCCTCCAAAAACTAGGTGTGTCTTGTTGTCTGGTGCGTCTTAAAGAGCGAAAAATACGGTACTTCTGAGTACATAGAACTGCCTTATACCAATGTGCTACCTATCTCAGTACTCAGAGAGTGTCTGCTCTCAGTGTCAGTGTGTTCCAGGGCTTCAGACAGGAGGAATCTTACCAGGAGATTCTGGTGCCTGAATCTGGGACCACCTTCCAGCAAAGCACATCCTGTATCACTCCGCTTTGGCCATACTAATTCTATTGGTATGTCTTTGAGTAGGCATTCATAAGTTCATGCTACAAATCTCTGCACAGACACCCTTGGGAATGGGGTTGGTGGGGAGCATGTGCCTTTGCTGGCATCTGTTTGTGGCTTCCTAGGAATGCCCTCCACCCATCCGCTGAGAACCACAGTGCTCCAAATCTTGCACAGATGCTGGTGAACTCCAGAAATTCGAGTAAGCTAAATGAACAGACTCTACAGCATGTTGGGCTGTTAGAATTCCTTGGCTTCCCTACAATATTTATTCTTCAGCGTGGTAGATTTCTCTCTCTTTTCCTTAAATACAGAGCTGTATTTTCAAAGCCAAATTCCCTTCCTTCATATCTGCTTTCAAAATATTCCCCTCAGGCGTATTACGCAACACATCATTGATGCAGTTATAACGCCTTGGTCGTGGGTTGATACTGGACCATCTACACATTGTTCTGCTTTATTAGTTGTTTCTGTGATGCTTCCCCAGTGTTAGTGTGTTGTTGTCATTTGGAGGGACACTTTTGTGCTATGGTGCAGCAAACATGGCGGTGGCAGTGGCGGTAACCCACACACACAAAAACCCCTCACGGAACATTTGCTGTATGAGAAGTTACAAGATTTCAGCAGGAAGCTACAAAACGTGTATCAACTGAAAATGAAGCAGCATGTCCACCCAAAACATTTGCAGGCACAAAAAGTATTGAAAGTGGGATTGTGCTGATATCACAATGAGCACAAATGATCATGAATGGAGGGCCCTAAGTTCAGGTTGAAACTTTTGCAGGCTCAAGTAGTATTGATAGCAGGAGCTCATAGAACCACCTGATTCCATGAGCACATTTCTAAGTTTCACAGCTGTGCAAAAATCCAATCTCACCTGCTGAATTGATGCTCGGTTAAGCAAAACCTCTGTTTAGATTTCCCATGCATTCAATAAGCTCTGATTCAGCAGGTTGAGATCAGACTTTTGCAAAGCACATCCACGTAACAATGAGAAAAGCTCTTGTCCACCGGGGGAATTATCTGCACACAATGTGATTAAAATACAGGTCAAGCGAAAGTGTGGATGAGCCCTTACTTGGTTTATCAAAGATAGGCCAAACATTGAAAGGAGATTGAGGGGAAAAACAGAGCTGTGTTTGAACTGGTTGCTGTGAACAAGTGGCCTCTAGCGGTAGCAATGAATACTTGCAAGGTATAACTAATTAGCAGAGGCTTTTGTGTTGAGGGTGAAATCATACCTTATATCTTCCTCTCTGCTCCTTGTCTCAATGTTCAAATGTTATTTTTATGGTAGCACCTTTATTTGAACTGATGACCTATCATAGTTATCTATTATAGTTTATTACAGATATGAAATCAGACGTTCTCTTCTGAGGCAAAGCTGGTGGTGACCTGCAAAACAGCTTTTTCTATGGTGGTGTGAGGCATTCCACATTTAGGTTATCTTCCAATTTTTATGTCTTCTGCTAGCATAGCAGTTGAAACATTTTTCTTTTGAAACAAGCTTTTGATTCTGTTGCTGCTTAATGTATTGCTAGTGCTACACTTCCGGGGGTTTTCTCTTTCTTTTCTTTTTGCTGCTGTTTCAGATTTGTATATTTGTGGTTTTAAATGGTTATAATCATTGTTTTATCTTGCACTGTATTTGTATTTCACTTTCAGAAACTTGTTTGTGGAACGAGTACATATATATATATAGAGAGAGAGAGAGAGAGAGAGAGATATGGAGCTTATAAATTTTATAAACAGTCTTCTATACTCTTAATTGCCAGACTGCCCTCCTGGATAATTGCTACAAAGATGCATACTTGCCACTATTATCAATGCTTTTAAAAAATCCAAGTTAGATTACTGCAATGAGTTGTACATGGGGCAGCTCTTGAAGACAGCCCAGAGACTTTGATTGGTGGTTATCCAGAACTTGCCATTCTAAACATATAGGTCCTTTCTAAGTCCTGTTTTAAAAGATCTGCATTGGTGTTGTTATATACTGAAGTTCTCACCCTGGGCCAGCAGGGGGATACTGTAGAAAGTTTTCACTCAGGTCCACATATGCAAATAAGGGATTGAAAGTGACGTTCAGTGATTGGATAGCTACTGTTGCATTGTAGTGGAGCTCTATATAAGCAGGCTGGGTGAACCCTTGAGTTCAGTTCTGTTCTGCCTGTGAATAAACAAGAGCTGGTTGAAGAATCACTGTGTCGTCTGATATGTTCACCCACAACATAACAGGTGTCCTGTGTGTTTCTGGGCTCATATCAATGTGACCTAATTTTTTAAAATCGTAAACAGCTTGGGAAACAGGGAACTGTCTTTTCCCATATGCACTTATCCCAAATCCAAGTTCAGATGAGATGGCTAGCAACTGGAGAGAGGGCCTTTTCAGTGATGGCACCCTGCTTACAGATTGTGATAAGTGAAAGAAGCACCAGCTCTTTCATCCTTTCATTATCCAGCCTTTTTATTTCTCCAAAGCATGTGGCATTTAATCATTGTTTTATTGCTTTATTGTTTACTGGTTTGTCACCCATAGCAACTTACAAAAGATGAAACCCGCAATTGTTTCTCAGTATAAGCTACAACAAATGTTCGAATATTTATAATTACAATTATTATGATTATATGCAGCCTAGAAGTGCTTTAAGCAGACAAAATAAATAATGATGCTTGTATTTGTTTGTGCAAAACAGCTAAGAGACCTGGAAACAGGTGTAAGTACCTGGAAGTACCTGGAAGAAGAACATGGAGTGGAAACGATGGGGGAAACCGCCCAATCAATTTAGTGAGATTTTGCTGAAAACCCATTGCACACATCAAAGATTTCAGGGTTATTGCTAATTCCAGTAATGGCTGGCAGGGTGTGGGGGATTGGAAGTGCAATTTGGCTTGGTGCCCAGACTAAATGCAGCCTCTTCCAAGCTGCTTTTCCTACCAGCGATATTTAAGGCCAAGTGACAAATGTTAATGAAAAGAAATTGCAATATATTTCTATACCAATCAAGCATCTTAAATATAAATTCAGGACCACGTTTCCTGGAATCAGACAGAACAAAGTTAGAAAGTACATGTTGTGTGTTGCATTTTAATGCTCAGGGAAAGAGTGGGGGGGGGGGCGTTGGGGAAAACCTTCATATATTCATTCCACGTAGTGGTATTTCTTCGCAGAAAAACAAGAAGGCTGCATGGTCTTTTGTAAGGAAAACAACAGTGGCCCTGAGCCTTCTCCTCAGAGCAGTTTCCCAAACCTCTGAATAAAAACTGGAGGCACAACTCTTGCACATGAAATGGCTTACTTTTAGAGCCTCATACCTGTAGCACAAGTTGCTTAGCCCAATATAATCTGCTCTCTCCAGCAGAAGCTTTCCAGAGTTGGGTGAACCCTTGTGCATTGCCAAAAAAGGAATGAAAGAGAAAATGCGCCAACAAATAAAGAGGACGAGTAAGGACACTGATTTGCATAGCATTTGCTTATGCCCATGTACACGTATAGCTGCAAATCTAGAAATAATTATACTATAATTTAAATAGAAATAAAATAGATCTTACTACCTGTCCAGGTGTCAGCTGCTGCTGAGCAATTGCAAATCTCCTGCTCTCCCTTCCGGCAGTTCTTTGCCTTTAAATGGAACTTGGGCTGACCAGCCCTTCAAGCACAGGACATCTGAAATAGACACTGTCTTCTGTAAGCAGGAAGATGACAATCCTATTCCAGGGTTTTGGGCGGAGGTCTTCCCATCACCTTCTACCTGTCTTCTTCTACCTGAACTTCCCAGCTGGGACCTACAATTTGGGTCTGAAGCAGAAGTAGCATTTAGCAAAATTTTATGCAATGAAACTTTTGTGGGCCCAAGGAACGCATAGCAATTCATTCAAATGAGGTTAATTGTATTGTAGCTTTTTTTTAATAGCTGGGCAAAGAAGAAATGAATGTAGCTGGCAACTTAAAAGCCAGGGGAGAGGTTTGTCTCCCAAATTCTGTTATAATCAATGGGATACTATTTACATAAAAATAAGTAGGCGATACAAGTCATAAGGATTTGCATCAATTTATAGAGTACGTCCTGCTTTTATTCATAAAAAGTGGGTGGTGTTGTAGCAGGAAAAGTAGGGATAGCTCTGGTACCCACTTAATCTAAGCTTTAAATAATGTAAATGAGAACTGGTTATCCAGCCATTGCAGAGACTGGAATTTATGTTTCCAAAAAGCAGAAATGCTTCATGGAACCCCAATCGTCTCAGTTTTTTTCCATCTTTACCCACTGTACACCCTTACCTTCAATAATGAGAAAAAACCATATGGCTGAGCTGACATGCATCAAAATGCAAAGTAAGGTTTGGTTCCCTGAATGTTCTCGCGTTTTGCGTTTGTACTGAGGCTCCATCTGGTGAACGAATGTAGTTCGTTCAAAAGGACTTAGTGTTCTGCCTCTGCTCTTTAGACTTCTTTCCTGTCTGCAATGGGATGCAGTGTAGATTTTGGAATGTTTTAATCTTTTTACTTTTAGGATCTTAAGTTTTTGTGCGTTTCCATCAACTTGTTATGATTTACCATAAAATCTTAACTAAAATGATATTATTATGATTGTTATAAAGAAGAACCCAAAATCTTGAACACTATTTTGTGGAATTTTGTTTGGCCTAGAAAAGGCATTGGCTGTGTCATATGAATAATGAAGTTTTTCTTATGGGCAAAAAAACTACTTTTCCTTTTCGTTTCACAAGAATCATCATAATGTAAGAATGGGTGTTAATGGGATCAGGATGATTGAGTGTGTTCCTTAATAATCCCTGACACAGAGCACTTGCAGACTGTTAGGGTAGGATTCGCTTACATTCCACCAAATTTTGGCTGTGCAAACGATTTCGTGCTCTTGTGTAACAAACAAGGAGAGCCAATGCAGGGTACGATACTGGCTAAAGTGTCAGAGTAGGACCTGGGAGCCCAGGTTTCTAGTCCACACCTGACCACAAAGCTCACTGGGTGACCTTGGGCCAGCCACAGTCTCTCAGCCTAACCCACCTAAGTTAACTGGCGGAGGAAGGGGGGAGCGCACTGCCCCCGGCACCACGGTCCCAGTGAGATGCCATCGCGGCTACCTCCCCCACGCTGGGCGCCACGCCCCAGGACGTGCGCCACACCCCTGCAGGCAGTGTGTCATGCCCCTGGGATGCACGCCACACCCCTGCATGCGGCATGACATGCCCACGGGACGCGCACCACACACCCCGGGGCGCATGCCAGTCATGCCCCCGCCTACTCTCTGCTCCCAGTGCTGGAGCATGAAGCTCCACCACTGCCTAAGTTACCTTACAGGGTTGTGAGGATTAAATGGAGGGAAGAGAAATATATACAGTGGACACTCGGGTTGCGAACGTGATCTGTGCACGGGATACACGTTCGCAACCCGCGCGTGCGCAGATGCTTCTGCACATGCGCTTCTGTGCATGTGCGACTGCTGAAATCTGGAAGTAACCCGTTCTGGTACTTCCGGGTTTTGGCGGGTGTGTAACCTGAAAAAACGCAACCTGAAGAGGTATGACTGTATATGCTACCTTGAGTTCCTTGAAGGAAAGTTGGGATATATAATAATAATAAAAAACAAAAGAACCTGCTTGCCTCCTGAAATAGAACTTTATGACAGGAAAATGCACTGTAAAGCATGGAGTGGCAGCAAAAGAGTTGGCAGGTACATGCGGTTAGAGAGCAGAGTGATCAGGGGCCCCTAGTTAAAGCAGTACATAAATAAAATAGGAGATACAGCCCAGGATCTTACCAAGGATGCTGGTCCAACATTCTGCAGATGCCAACAAGAACGCGCCTATATAACTTCCCTGTTCTCACACTAAGGACCAGAGCCCAAATTTCCCCTTTTAATTAGCTGGTTTTAATTAATTAATCAACACATTGTAACTCTCTACTGTGTGCAGCGCATCATTTCTTTACACAGCAACAGCCTCTCTTCTGAGGACTTAAGAACCAAGAAGGTATTTGCTCTTGGGTTAAACTTAGACTAGAAAAACAACAACAACATAATTGCCTACGATAGGATATCAGAAGTTAAACATTCAACAACTGTGCACAGACTACGTGGGTTTGCATTTATGCTATTGTCAAGGTATACCTTCCCTGAGATTGTAATAATTACTTATTTTTATATTTAAAAAAGAAATATTCCCTGTCTTCCTTCAAGACAGGTAGCTGGATATCACTGGATCACATTCATCCAGTGCTTTACCAACTGCACTGGCTCCTGGTGGAGTACAGGGTCAGGTTTAAGTTGCTGGTTTTGACCTTTAAAGCCCTATGTGGCCTAGGACACACGTACCTACGGGATCGCCTCTCCTGGTATGCCCTGCGGAGGACCTTAAGGTCCACAAATGACAACATTTTGGAGGTCCCAAGTCACAAGGTGGTTAGATTGGTCTCAGCTAGGGCCAGGGCCTTTTCAGTACTGGCTCCAACTTGGTGGAACGCTCTGTCACAAGAGACTAGGGCCCTGTGGGACCTGGCCTCTTTCTGCAGGGCCTGCAAGACAGAGCTGTTCCGTCTGGCCTTTGGTTTGGACTCAGTCTGACCCTTATGTTTCCCTCCCCTTATGGTTTTGATCTATGGGCTACTTTTAAAATGAGGCTACATTTTAAATTGCATTTTAACCTGTATTTTAAATTGCACCCCCCATTATGTTTTTACTGTAATTTTACTGGTGTTAGCTGCCCTGAGCCTGGCTCTGGCCGGGGAGGGTGGGATATAAATTAATTAATTAAATTATTATTATTATTATTATTATTATTGTTGTTGTTGTTGTTGTTGTTGTTGTTGTTGTTGTTGTTATTATTGTATCGAAGAACATGAGGAGAATCTGCTGGGTCAGGCTGATGGTCCATCTAGTCCAGCATCTTGTTCTCATTGTGGTCAACTAGATACCCTATGGGAAGCACTAAAGCAAGACCTGAACATACCTGCACTCTCCCCACCTGTGATTCTCAGCAACTGCCATTCAGAGGCATGGTGCATTCAGAGGAAGAACATAGCCATTAATTAACCCTGTCCTCTGTAAAACAACCAGGAGGCTCCACACTGACTGGCAGCAGTTCTCCAGGCTTCCCAGGTCCTACCTGGCGATGCCAGGGATTGAACCTATGACTCTCTGCATGCCAAGCAGGTGCTCTACAACTGAGCTACAGCCATATCTGATGCAGCAGTCTGCCTGAAACTTGGGGACAAGCTGGCAGCAAATCACACCATGCAAGTTGGAATTAACTCTTTAGTAGGAAGAAGACGATCTGCACAGACTTGGTGGAATATCAGGCCTAATGAGCAGCTCTTCCCTGATAGGTCTTGCCCCATGGATCAGTTGCCTGCCTCCCAACAGCTGTCTAAGTCCCTTCCTCTCTAGGGCTTTTTCCAAGCAATCAGAGACTGTGCCCGGTTGCAGCCTGTCACTGCACCGTCCATTTCAGCCCTCTTCTGGTTCTGGGAAACAGGAGAGGAGGGGAGCTTGTTGCAGCAGCAGCAGCAGGAGACACTGGCCTCTTCGCCTCCCTCCTCCCCGCTTCAGCTTCTGCCTCTGATTCTGGATTTCTGTCTACCACAGACTCACTAAATCCTGTTACCTCTTCAGCTTCCAACATCTCATCTTCCCAGTCTTCTCCCTCTAACCACTCATTGTCATCCCAACACCAGTCCCTGGGCTCTGAGCCTTCTTCATTCGGTGGTACCCCACCTGGTTCCACCTCTGTGTCCATGACATGGGAGTGCATGGAAATAAATCAGAATTAGAGTTTGAATGAAATTCAGAGGTCACCCAATCCAACCTTTGTGAACCTGGTGCCCTCCAGACTTTTTGGACTACAACTCCCATCAGCCTCAGCTAGGGAGTTGTAGTCCAAAACCAGGTTGGTGAAGGGACCACAGGACACAGGACACAACTACAGCATTCTTGCCCGACCTCTGCTTAGGCACCTTCAGTGAAGGAGCACTCATCATCACCTCCCAGAGGCAGTTTGTCCCATTGCTGAACTCCTCATACAATTAGAGTCTTGCTGCTCGTGTTGAGCCAAATTCTGCTTCCCTGCAAAGTCTAACCATTGATCCCAGTACTGCCCCAAGGAACAACACAGGAAAAGTCTGTTCCAGCTTCTGCCAAACAGACCTTCAGATGTTTGAAGAGGGCTCTCACCCCCCCCCCTTTAATCTTCTCTTCTCCAGACTAAACAACTTGCCCAACTTTTTCAAGTGATCTTTAAGCAGTTCAGAACAACATTTTAATCAGGCATTATCCGGAGGCCTTTGTTTGTTAGTGATTTTAATGAACTTTGGTCTATGTTCTATTTTTTTGGGAGGGGGGTGTTGGTTTTTTTTGTTTTTGCTGAGGCTGCGTCTTGAGCAAGTGTTTTGTTGTATTTTGACTCTTTGTTGTATTCTTAACCTCTCTCTATAGGTTGTTTTATAGGGAATTGTTAGCCTCCCTGACTCTTTTGGAAAGGTGGGGTGCAAATGTTTTAGATAATTAACAGGGACCAGAAAAAAGAGGGACTCTTGTCACAATTAGATTGCATTTTGTATTTTGGTTTTAGTAATTTGGCAACCCTAATAAAGCAGAAGCACTAGGACTAATTTTTGTATCTGGTAACCTAGGAAGCTAATATTTGTTAGAGACATTTATTTCAAAAAGTAAAAACCAGGACCCCCCGAAAGTTCTTGAGCTTTTTTCAGACAAACCTCAAAGTTAGACAAAGCACTGCCTTTCAGAAATTCCCCCAACCTTTGAAATCCTGGTAATGTCCAGGAAAATCCAGACACATGACAGCCTTCTTTTAAAAACATGTATCACACCTCTTCATTCCGTTATTTCCTTTCCTTTACCAAGTTTCTTTTAAAAGTCTATATAATAAAGCCTTGCAGTTTCACTATCTGTAACCTCAGAGTCAAGCCGGAACAGAGCAGTTACATTTGAGCAGTGTTTGTTTGTGATTTGTTCTTTCCGCTTTGGATGTGAGGTGCGAAGATCGCCCACTCTGGGCTTTGCTACTTTAATATGCAGATGTGAGACAAGAAGAATCAAGCTGGCAATCTGGACTTTGCTACTACATTTCCACATATGTGAGAAGGACGAAACTCAAGGAAACACAAAGCACAGCTTTGGGCAAGGATAATGCTGTTTTCATCACCCACTGTCATTCAGAATCCTATGGGAGAGGGTCTTTGCTTTGCCATCCCAAGTGTATACAAGGCAATTTTGTCTTCTCTCGACCTCTCACAAACACACCTAGTAGCAGAGGTGCTACCAAGGATTGAGGGCCACTGATTCAATTGAGGGGATTGGCCTGGCCCACCTCAAAAAAAGAGATTGGGGCCCTCCACAGTGTTTCAGCTCCCAGGAACCGGGTGCCCTTGCTTGGTACAGACGTAGGAGAGGGTCTTCTAAGTGGTTGCTCCCGGTCACTGGAACTCCCTTCTAGTGAGTTGCTAACACCTGGGACTTCATGGATGGGGAGGTGGGAGGGAGAAGGCAGGCACATTCAACTGCCTAAAGGCATTTATGTCACCCAGGAAATCTCAGCCGCAGAGATAAGAGGAGTCATTCTGCTGTCTGGAAAAGTCACTTCCTGACTTGCATGGAGAGGCCATTTTCAACAGAGCTCAGCATCAGAAGTGTGCAGCTGTACTGAGGAAGCACCAGGGGTTTAAATTTTGCACCCCCTAACAATTTTGCGCCCAGGACAACTGTCTCTGTACTCCCTCCCCACTTTGCCACTGCTCCCTCGCTATAATAATAATAATTTATTATTTGTACCCCGCCCATCTGGCTGGCTTTTCCCAGCCACTCTAGGCGGCTTCCAACAAAGATGAAAAATACATTAAAAGCTAGACTGGCTCCCTTGGCAGGTGAAGACCTTTTTTCAGCAGGCTTAGGGATAGCATTAAAAGCAGTCAGTTTCTCCAATGTTTTTAATAGCCCTTAGAGACAGACAGGGTTTAATTCTATTAATGCTTAAAAAAATAATAATTCGGCTGCTCTGATTTTATCTGTAGGCCGCCTGGAGTCCCTAGGAGCGAAAAGGGTACAAACGCATAAATAACAGGAAGCTCTCATCAAGGCCACACAGGCGTCTTCTTACATAGCTGTCAACCTTCCCTTTTTTTGCGGGAAATTCCCTTATTTCAGCGCCATTTCCCGCTGCTATCCCGGATTGTTAGATATCCCGTAGACTGTCTCCGGCACAGGTGAGGCTGCTGATCCCTTATTTTCAAATCTGAAAGTTGACAGCTATGGTCTTCTTAGCAGCAGGTGCTATGAAGCCTCGAGCAACTAAAAGCGGGAGGACCTGGGAGGTTGTTTTGACTCCCCCTGGCTGGCACCCTTTGGCGCAGGTGCCCAAGCAACCAGGCAGCGGGCGCTGTGCATCTTTGATCCGGGCTTGTGCGATCTGCTGACTGCTAATCGTTTGCTGCAGGAGACAAGCGAGGAACAGCGGCGGCAGCATCACCCAGCAGCAAATCCGAGGAGGTCGGCCGAGCAGCAGTAGCGGCGGCCCCGCCTCCTTTCCCCTCCCTTTCCTCCTGCGCGCCGCTTTCTGCCGCCCGCGCCTCCTCTCCTGAGCGGATCTGCGCTCAGGCTGCCGATTGCGATGGAAGGCTTGCCTTCGACCTCCTTGGAGCTGAAGAATGGGAACCCCGCCGCGCCGGCAGTTGCAGCAACAGCGGCGGCGGCGGCACCATCATCATCATCATCACCACCATCAACACCAGCAGTCGTTTCCCCACGATCCTTCCGCAGCAGCTTTCTGACACGTGTCCGGGACAAGCTCTGCTCTTGGTGAGCACAAAAGGGCGAGCGAGCGAGGCGCTGGCACCCGATCAATTCTCTTCGAGGGTTTACAACCCGATTTTGAGCAGACTTTTGTTATCTTTACGCTTCCGGGCTGCGCCTTCCGTGGCGCACGTGCTTTTCTGAAGCGGCACGCGGTCGGAGCGCTTTCTGCTTTTGTGTGCGTGTGGGGGGGGGTGGAAACAAGGCAATGTTCACGTGGGAAGCAAGTTTGTTCACTTTCTGGCGGAGGAATCCTTCCACTTGAGTAGGGTGGGTTGGGGTTGGCTGGCTGAGGCTGTGCCCTCTGCACATGCTCAAGGCGTACTTTTTTTTTTGTGGTTAGTTCGTGAGCGCCACGGGGTATTCGGACAAGAGCCTTCGTGCATCCGCTTAAGTCTTAGTGGTTTATGGCTGGCTGACACAGAATAAAG
This sequence comes from Podarcis gaigeae, assembly GCF_964106915.1. Taxonomy (NCBI): domain Eukaryota; kingdom Metazoa; phylum Chordata; class Lepidosauria; order Squamata; family Lacertidae; genus Podarcis; species Podarcis gaigeae. Next base: position 85,583,627 of record NC_139677.1, read on the forward strand.
AAATTTATTTACTTGGGGAGCGGTGAAGCATATGCTATGTAGGCAGAATGTTCCCGGCTGATTATTATTATTTTGTGTATGCTGCTGGCAGAGGCTCTGGAAAGTAGACAGTGGGGAAGGGCCTTGGCTGACTGGAGGAGCATCTCCTCCGCATGCCTGCTTGAAACCATCGAGAGCTGCTGCCAGTCAGTGTGGACAGTACTAAGTGGGTCAATCATCTGACTCCCTCTATGGCAACTTAAGTTCCTAACATTAGATGATAGCCTGACCTGGCATAAGTCAGTTTTCTACACCCTACAAATGTCTGAAGGGACCTAGGATCAGCCTGTAGACTTCTAGAGGCCCATATGATGGCAGATCAGTTTCTTTAGGGTGTGGGCAGGGGCAAACCTAGAGATTGGTTAGGTTGGTCCTCAGCCCAAGGGCACAAAAATCACCACAAAATACATCTCCTTGCCAAGGATGTAAGGGAGCATAGGCACGTTGCCTCTGGGTCTGGGCTGAGATGTTGGTGCCAGTGAACAAGAACAAAATGCTTGCAGCTAGGTACTTGCATGCCCCAACACCTGAGTGGCCGATGGGTGGAGTAGCCAGAGAGGTGGTGCAACAAAAGTAATGGGAGGCTGATGCATTAGGTGGCTGGCGATTCAGAATCGGATGGCTGTTTTGAATTCCAGGTTTTCTTTGCTCTGTAAGCCTTGCTCCTTTAAGTTGCAGGCAGAATAATGGAATATTGGTTGTTATTGTAAAAGAGTATCAAAGGAGAGCCCAGCAGAAAAGTTGGCATCTATTTGCTTTTGCAAGGAACAGGCGGAAACCTAATGTTTTTCCATTGGAATTGATTTGGTAGTGGGGGGGGGGTATCTGAGTAGGAAATTCAATTTTTGTGGTGGGGGAGGAACCAGCTGTTGTGAAATTGATTGGAGGATCTGGGGGGGGGATAATCTTGGCTGGAATGAGTATTTGAAGCATTAATTAATTGGATGGTAAACTGTGAGAAGACAGGAGTGCCTGGCGTGTTCTGGTCCATAGGGTCACGAAGAGTCGGACACGACTAAACAACAACAACAAAACTGTGAACTTTGTAAAAAAAACCCAAATAACTGAGGGATTGATTTGGGGCATCTGGGTAGGGAATTAATTGAAGGAGAAATGATTAGTGGATTAGGTTTGCCCACCCATCCTGCCTTGTGCTTAATTTGTGGTTATGGTCAAGTCACCTACCTTTCCGTCTTACTTGTTTGTCGTTGTTGAAATGGGTGTAGGTGCAGGAAACATAGGTTCAGTCCACACCTCTCTCTGCCTGGTACTCCGAGATCATGGTCTTGAGCAACTGACTTTCTCCATCTTGTCCAATATTCTGTTGTCAACAGCAGTTGGCTAAATGTGTCTGGGAAAGTTGAAGCATGATGGCAGTATCGTCCTCTTGGTCTTAAAAGGTATAATCGCAGGTCTGTGCACAGCACTTGGCAGGACCTAGACAATCAGTTGATCATAGAGGCTTCCCTGCAAACAGAGCTCACCTGAGGCAAAAGTGGCTGTTGGGTGGGGCAGAACTGCTATGCTTTTGGCAGGCAGGTCCCTGCTGCTTATTGGGGGAGTGCAAGGCAATGGGGATGTTGATCTCAAGACTGGTATGGCAATGTGTTTTATTGGATCAGCTTGATGAATACGTTTTTAGGCCTGGAAATTGCTTTGCTGTTATAAGGTTGTACAGAGCGCTTTTTCTCCACCTGAAACTCAGTTCTAGCGCCCCTCAGGTGGGTGCCATTGCCTTCATAAGATAACAAGGGTGAGGTCCGGACCTTTTTCTAGAAAAACAGCACTGGTTGTACGCTTGTATGACAATGGAAGTTGGCCTAATGTGCCTACCTGAACTGTTACCATCCCTTTCATTATAAACAGACAGTGTCATAGCTAGATATTGCTGTGCTTTGTGCAAAGCTAATGATTTGTTGCAGCCCTTCTGTGAAGTGAAGAAGGGTTAAGCTCTTATCCCTATACTGGGACTTGACCAGATTGGACTTCAGATCTGTCTCCTGCTTCTGTATCCTTTTTTTAAATAGAATTCCAAACGATTAAACGAATGAATCTTACGGGGAGGGGTGTTGTCTCAGGCAGTGCTCTCCTCTCTTTCAGAGCCAAGCGATATAGGAGATTGATAAAACTGCTTGCTTGAGACCTTTTGATGGAAATTATTGCTCTGTAAGGTTTAAGGTCCAGGTTGCAGAGCAGATTGCAAAGGAATTTCTGCTTCTTAAACTGGCAGCCAAGTTTTTTCTTGTATTATTCTAAACGAAGAACCTTGCATTACCTCCTGGAAGAAAGGTCAAGCGATATATTTTTGCAGAATGGCAGGCCCATGCGTCAAAAGGCCTTCAGACTGCAACATGTCATTGCGGTAAGGGGAGGGAGGACATTATACAACAGTTTCAACTGGTGTTGAAGGCTGAGGCCTGTGGATATAGTGGCTACAGGTTGAAGAACAATTAACCACAACTGAGTAGTTGTTGCTTAGATTCTGTTCTTCAATCTGAAGATTCCAAATTACTGAGGTTCTGAAATGCCTTGGCTAAAGTGGACGTACTTTTAATCCTAGCTAATGTTGCTTGGAAATTCAAACCCCATGTTAAACCCCTTCTTTCTTAAATGTAAAGGTAAAGGGACCCCTGACCATTAGGTCCAGTCGTGACCGACTCTGGGGTTGTGGCGCTCATCTCGCTTTATTGGCCGAGGGAGCTGGCGTTTGTCCGCAGACAGCTTCCGGATCATGTGGTCAGCATGACTAAGCTGCTTCTGGCGAACCAGAGCAGCGCACGGAAACGCCGTTAACCTTCCCACCGGAGTGGTACCTATTTATCTACTTGTACTTTGACATGCTTTTGAACTACTAGGTTGGCCGGAGCAGGGACCGAGCAATGGGAGCTCACCCCGTCGCAGGGATTCGAACCACCGACCTTCTGATCAGCAAGTCCTAGGCTCTGTGGTTTAACCCACAGCGCCACCTGCGTCCCATTCTTTCTTAAATTAGTGGTCCTTTAAAGTACTTAAATTATGCTGGATTGTCCCCAATTGTTCTTACAGCCCCCGTGACAAAAAGAAAAGGTTAATTTAGGCCTTACAGTGACTAAGAGCATGATGAAGAACAGGGAATTTTCTTGCACCACTCTTTTAGCACAGTGGAGATACCTAGGACCTAATTTTGGCCTAATTTTAAAGGCATTCTGCAAGTGATCAGCTCACTTCTCAGGCAAGAGTGATCTGACTCTCTCCTGTTGTTGTGGAGAGAAAAAAGATTGCCCACCACTGTCTTATGACAACATAAGAATTGCCTTACCAGAACAAGACATAGGCCAGAACCTTACCAGAAAAAGACAGCCTGCCCATGGCTGTTACTCTTATTATTATTATCATCATCATTATTAATTGAATTCTTTCATTGCTTTATCTTGCCCCGAACAAGTGGAGGGAGATGCCTGGGTACTAGGAGGGTACCTGACATTTCCACCATCTCTGGAGGTGTCTGCCTGGGGATTATTGGGTCTTGACTGTTTTCACACACTAATAACCACATTCTGTAGAATTCTGTTGGTTCTATTTTATCCTCACAATTGGAATGAATTTCAGGAGCCAAAATGCTTTTTCTGTGCAGCCTGAGGAGGGGCAGTGAACAACATCATAGTTCACTGTGGAATGAATGTCCGCCATTAAGAAAAAGAAGGTCGGAATAGGCGAGTAGATATGTGGACAGTCCCTGGATCAAGTGACTTTTAAAATTTAATTTCTCAAAAGCTCTTAACCTAGCTCCGAGTAGTCATCTGAACCAGCCAGGTGTTGAACAGAGAATCAATCAAAGCCAGTCTGTTTTTGGAAAAACGAGAGTATAGCTCTTGTCTTACCCCAAAATGGCAACTAGACGTTCTATTTTGGCCATTGTAACATTGGTTTAAGGAGCCATTTGGTGCCTATTTAACGTATCTGAGTTTCTAACACTGTTCCTGTTCTTGATCTCTCATCAGCGCTTTATCCCATTGACCATGATCCAATCCTGGACCAGAGAATAACATTGGGAGAGTGCTTTTCAATGCCCTAGAGATTACATAATGGGGTACTGCAGGGCACTATCTTATATTCAGTGCTATTTAATGTCAATACGAAACTGCTGAGAGTGGTCATTAGGAGTTTTAGGGAAAGGTGCCATCAGTATGTTGATGACACTCAGCTCTATTTCTCCATAGCATCTGAATTGGGAGAGGCCATGCAGTCCCTTGGACTGGTGCCAGTGGTGAGATGAAGGAGAGGAAAACAAGCTGAGCTTGAATCCTAGCAAGTCAGGGGCTCTGTGGCCAAGTGCCTGAGAAACTGGTCAATTGCCTCCCCTAGATAGGGTTGCATTCTCCTTTTTTGGAGGAGCAGGTTTGCAGTCTGGGGATGCTTCTGGATCCAACTTTGTCACTGGGGGCCCAAGTAGTCTCAGTGGCTAGAAGTGCCACTAGTACAGCAGCTACAGCTGTTCCTGAATTGGCCACACTGGTTTATGCAATGGTTTCTTCAAGATTGAGCTACTGCAATGCACCCTATGTGGGGCTCCTCTTGCAGTTCATGCAGAATGCTGCGGCATGTTTGCAAACGGGAGTGAGAGCCTGTCAGCGCATGACACATCTGCTCAGATAGGTTGCTGATTTGCTCCCAGACCGTTCAAGGTGTTGCTGTTAGTCATTTGTGTCGAATGGTTTTTAATATTGAATTTTAAATTATTGTGCCACACCTTGGGATCGGATGGCGAAGGGTGGGTACAACAACAATGTGAGACTGTTGAACTTCCATTTAGCACTTATCGCAGTCCTGATCGTAATAAACAGCTTAATTATATCTTCTCTCACTTTGATCAGGTAGGAGGAGTTCTTCAACAGAATCCAGTGCAAATATTAGCAGCTGCATGGGAAAATCACCTGCCTTCAGCTACCATCCAAAATATATTGAACTTATTGCCACTCCACAAGTTCTCTTGCCATTTGTACATGCGGCACTTCTGGAGTAAAAGCAACTCTTAAGTTAATTTAGGCTTCAGGCGCAACAGTTGAGCGCCCTCTTAATTTATAAACGCCTGCCTGGATTGCCATTAACGTAACGGTTAAAACATTTACCTGCAGTCACACTTTCATGTCTCGCGGTGTGAGTTAATAAACTCGCTTAGCTGCTTTGTGAGCTAGAAGAGTGAACTGACTGCCTTTTTGGCAATGTTTTTGAAACGTCGCTGTGGCTTACTCATTACTTCTTAATTTTCTTCAAAATTGAGCAGACTAAAGCTCTCTTAAACAGAAGAGCAGCCTGAAAACTTGAATTTCATAGAGTTTGAATCTGATTGGGATTGCTTCCCAAAGTGACAGCAGAGTGATAAACAGGCAGTTCATTGGAAAGTGGGTGATGCCTCTAAACCGCAAGAGATGTTTTACTTGGTGTGATCCAAAGCTGCTGCAGTATATGAGTGAATATCTGAAAAATGCAGGTAGGTCAGGCTTCATTGGACTTCCCCACCTGTTCACCATCTGGCCAGCAATTGGAAGGGAGAGAAATGGAGGACCCACCTGATTAGCCTGCCTGATTTTCATACATACCGCAGCAGTGTGCAATAAAACAGCTGAAGTGAGGCCTGTGCCACTGGAGTGTGTATTTTCAGAATGGACAGTGGTATCATTGGTAAGGAGGGCATGCAGACATTGAGGCGGAGCCAAAGAGGTGCAACCCATATCCATTTATTTATTTATTTAGCAAAGATTTATATACCACCATTAAGGAGGGTGGGGAATACCATGGCAGTGAGTGAACAAGGCATAAATTTGTCAATAAAATTGCATTCGTAAGACAAGTACAAAATGCCTCACAAATCAGTAGATCAGATTAATACATCATCATGTATTACCCCTCAGGGAAAGCCTGGATGAGTTTTAAGCAGGTGCCCAAGTGCCAGATCTGCAGGAGCCTGCCTGACATTCATTGGGAGCGCATTCCAAGGGGCAGGTTCTGCCACACTGAAAGGACATAAATCGAACCATTGGCTCACAAGTCACTACTGAGAGTGTCTCTCCCGAGGAATGAAATGACTGGGCAGGAGTATACTATACACGAGACAACTAATGAGCGGGACAAGCTTTTGTGGCCTGTGGCCGGCGGAATAAATCAAAGCCATGCGTTGTAGAACTAAATGTCTGCCTGAGATCACTGCCATTACCTCATCACAGAAAGGAGCCAAAGCAATTAATCTTTACTGTCTTCGCAAAGCGGACCAGAGAGATGCATCCAAGTGCTTGGGAGGGGAAGGTTATTTTTCTTTTATTTATAGGCTGATAAATAATAGATAAGAACAGTGGTAATCAATAGGCATCCCAGTAGCACAATTAGGGGAATTAGTGGAGAGGGAGATGCTGGTTACGCATGTGTGTTTTCTGTCCTTTCCATGTGGAAAACTAAAGTTTTTGCCATCAGCGTTCTTCAACGTGCTTCTAAAACCCTATAAAAGGTTATTTAATTCCACACATTTGCCTTTAATAACATGTGTTCTCATTATTAATCATTTATCCAGCACCTCAGATAGTTGTCATTTTATCATCTATTAATCTCGCTATTGATTGTTTTCTGCAGGCGATGACAAGTTTGTGCTGTGAAATGTCTTTTACATGGCCTAGCAATACGTGCAAAATCTGAACCCCCTCCTTAATTATAGTTAAGAAACCATCGCTGCCCCCAAAGCTACACAACTGCGAGTGATTAAGGCTCGGCTGCTCTCTCTGGTGATTTTAACTCTTCTGTGATGCAGTAAACAAAGGCTTAAGTGATTGTGAATCAGGCACCTGAAGTTTTACTATGGTTCACATTAAATCATGATTTTACTAGGACCTTGGGAAGCCAGGGTTGAGATCCCCACTCAGCCATGAAGTTCATGTTCTCTAAACTAACCTACCTAACTACCTCACAGGGTTGTTGGAAGGATAGCATTGAGAGGAAGAGAACCACTTTCTTTGATTAAAAGATGGGATAGAGATGTGGTGATGATGCTTATGTGGTGTTAAAGAAAATGTATTTGGCCCTGTGACTTTCATTTCACTTCTGAATTCCCTGGCCTACAACCTACCAAATAAAAAGTTGGATGAATTGTGGGCTTGTTAAGTGCTTCAGCAGACATGCACAGTGTTAGAAACTCAGATATATAAACTAGGTGTCAAATGGCTCCTTAAACCATGGTTACAGTCGCCAAAACAGAATGCCTAGTTGCCATTTTGGGGCCAGCTGGCTCGAAAATTGTATTTTTGCAATATAACTTTTTGGTTCCTGAAATTCATTCTGATTCTACAGATAAAATATAACACATAGCATTCCAGAGGATGTGTTGCTAGTGTGTGAAAACAGTCAAGATCCCCAGGTATGCAGCTCCAGATGGTGGAGATGTCAGGAGCTATCCTGGTGCCCGGGGCATCTTCAGTTGGTCAATTGTTGTTGTTTAGTTGTTTAGTCGTGTCCGACTCTTCGTGACCCCATGGACCAGAGAACGCCAGGCACCTCTGTCCTCCACTGCCTCCCGCAGTTTGGTCAAACTCATGCTGGTAGCCTCAAGACCACTATCCAACCATCTCGTCCTCTGTCGCCCCCTTCTCCTAGTGCCCTCCATCTTTCCCAACATCAGGGTCTTTTCCAGGGAGTCTTCTCTTCTCATGAGGTGGCCAAAGTACTGGAGCCTCAGCTTCACGATCTGTCCTTCCAGTTAGCACTCAGGGCTGATTTCCTGAAGAATGGAGAGGTTTGATCTTCTTGCAGTCCATGGGACTCTCAAGAGTCTCCTCCAGCACCATAATTCAAAAGCATCAATTCTTCGGCGATCAGCCTTCTTTATGGTCCAGCTCTCACTTCCATACATCACTACTGGGAAAACCATAGCTTTAACTATACAAACCTTTGTTGGCAAAGTTGGTCAATAGCCGGGTTCAAAATGCTCCTGGTGAATTGTGAATGCTGAAGACACTCACGGTCTCTCTCTTTTGCTTGTGCTACCATACATGGTTGATAGGCTGAGAACATTTTGATAGGACATATTGCACAGGCTTGCAGTTTGTATTAATTGTGTTTGTTTATCTCTTTATCGGTTTCTTTATACCTTTTGAAGCTTTTGATGTGTCATAATTATAGTGTCATGGTCCGCCTTTTGAACTTTCGACTGAAATAACCCCTGTCGTTTCAATTACCCGTATTTTTTGCACCATAACACTCACTTTTTTCCTCCTAAAAAGTAAGGGGAAATGTCTGTGCGTGTTATGGAGGGAATGCCCACGGGTGGCATGCCTACGGATTTTCCTCCTCTAAAAACTACCTGCGTGTTATGGTCGGGTGCGTGTTATAGAGCGAAAAATACGGTACTTTATAAACTTCTCCAGCAGCTTCCTAGGAATGAATTAGAAATATGTATGCTACATAAATAAGTTTAAATGGCATCTCTTGAGTTTAAAGTAATGAATTCGCAGGTCGGTTTGCAGTGACTCCATAGTTCGCTATACACAATAACAAACATAAGAAATCTGCTGGAGAAGCTTTTGAACCTGTGAGGTGCTGAGCAATGCGATGTGGAAAAATTTTCTGTGGAATTTTTTTTTGGTTTCTAAAGTAACAGTGGATGGATGCCAAGTGCAAATACAGTATTAGGCAAGCTTGGCAGGTTCAAAGTGTTTAGCTTTGCTTGACGCAATGTGAATAAAATAAATTGTGACTGTGAGCTGATGGGTTTGTTTTAGTTCTGTGGTGGTTTGTATTTTCCCGTTCTTTATGTGTCTCCCCCCCTTTATTTCCCCCTTTTTATACATTTGCAGTAAAAAAAATAATAATCCATAAAAAATGTTAAACCAAATCATTCTGTTGGGCAGGGGTGGAGAACCCATGGGCCTTCAGACATGGCCAGCTTGGTCAATTGTCAGCGATGGTGGCGCTAACGTCTAACAAAATTTAGAGGGTCACAGGCATGATTTTTCTTGGTACAGTTTCGCTTCACTTGCTGACGTGAGGTAACAGAAGCAGCTCCCAATTATTGGTATGTGGTTAATAATAATAAAAATGCATGAAGAAGAATAATGGTCCTCTAAACTTTTCTCATTCGCAGGCATATTGTGAAAACGCTATTCCTGGGTCAGATACTTTCACTGTTCATATGTGGGACTGCAGTTACAAGCCAGTACTTGGCGGACAAGTACCAGGTCAACACTCCAATGCTGCAGAGCTTCATCAACTATTGCCTGCTTTTCCTCGTGTACACAATGATTCTGGCCTTCAGAAAAGGTACAAGTGGGACCCGCCACAGAATTGTGGAGTACAGTGGGACCTTGGTTCTCAAACTTAATCCGTTCCGGAAGTCCGTTCCAAAACCAAAGCGTTCCAAAACCAAGGCACGCTTTCCCACAGAAAGTAATGCAAAATGGATTAATCCGTTCCAGACTTTTAAAAACAACCTCTAAAACAGCAATTTAACATGAATTTTACTATCCTAACGAGACCATTGATCCATAAAATGAAAGCATTAAACGATGTACTGCAGTCACACAATCAATCAGTAGCTGAACTGGGTTCCACACAGTCACAAAAACAAGCCAAAAAGAGCCGCAAAAACGCAAAATAAATAGCAAAAACAGACAGACCTCAGCGTCACACTCAAAACAGAAGTGTGGCACTCAAATCGGCGCACGTTTGGCTTCCAAAAAAAGTTCACAAACCAGAACACTTACTTCCGGGTTTGCAGTGTTTGGGTTCAAAGTTGTTTGAGTACCAAGGTGTTTGAGAACCAAGGTACCACTGCATTCTTGTTCCAGTCAGTCAGCCCAGGATTCTCCATTCCATTTCACTTAACCTCTGCTCTCAGAATTCCATGCCCACTATTCATACTCTGTCCTCACGGGGATGTTTTATGGAGAGTTCCCTTCCGTATGGTATTTCCCTAAAGGTGCCATTTAAAAAAACAACCTGATGTTTAGATTTTATTTATTTATATGGCAAGATTTTTTCAAAATTCTCGTAAGAAGTTTACATAAAATAGTGTAAGAGGAATACTCATAAGAAAAAATCAATAAAAATGAACAGGCTTTAAAAACAAGTATACATAATATATGTTATCACTGTATGGATAAAATAAGTTTTAGAAGTAATGTTTCAAAACATTATTTGTGGATTGGTCATTTTTTATTACGATTTTTACTGTTAGTCAGGTTGGGTGGTGTTTGTTCTGTTTCCAGTGGAAAGGTGAACTGTAAACGTAACAGCACTTTATATCGGTAGAAAATATTGGTACTCCACTTTTCCCTTAGTAAAACTAGACAATAAAAGCACTGTATTGTAAAATAAAAACGAACGACAAATAGAAATGAGTGGCGGCTAATAAAAAAATGTAAACTTAATATTATTAATTATTATTGATTTATTATTTATACCCCACCTGTCTGGCTTGGTTTCCCCAGCCACTCTAGGCGGGGAAAATATCAAAACTTGTCTGGTCAAACGCTTGTCGAAAAGAAAAGTTTTCACATGGTGATGCAAAGCTGTTGGAGAATGGGTAAGGTAGGCCTCTCTGAGGAGCTTTGGAGAAGGATGCCTCCTTGGTCAAATAGAGACATGTGTTCAAAATAGACATGTGTTTCAAATAGAGACCAGGGTTCAAATCTCCATTTGGCCACAAAGCTCGCTCGGTGACCTTGGACCAGTTGCCAGCTCTCTGCCAAACTTACCTCACAGGCCCAAAGATGGAGAGGGGGCGAAGCACATATGTCACTGTGGGTTCCTTGGAGGAAATAATAATAAAACTATCAAATGTAACTCAGATTTTTTTGGGGATACAGAGGTAGCTTCTGTAGAAGAGATGGACCAGAGAGCAGACCCATGCCTAAATGTTGACATGCGTGTTTTGCTTTCTCTGCAGATGACGACAACCTCTGGCAGATCCTGCGAAGGAAATGGTGGAAGTACATTTTGCTTGGATTAGTTGACGTTGAAGCCAACTACTCCATCGTCAAAGCCTACCAGTATACCACCCTAACAAGTGTCCAGGTAGAATAGAGAGCAAAGAGTCTTGTTAGACTTTAAAAATGAGTGTGTGTATGTGTGAGGAGCCACCGATAAACGAGTGTGATGTATTGGTCAGAGTGATGGGCTAGGCCTAGGGAGACTTGATGCTTTAAATCGCCACCCAGCCTCTTGACGTTGACTGGGTAACCTTAGGCTAGTCAAGTTCTCTCTCAGCCTAACCTACCTCATGGGGTTGTGGTGAGGATAAAATGGAGGTGGGGAGAAGCTCCTTCAAGGAAAGATAGGGGTGTAAATAGAACGAGTGGACAGTGAAGAGGCTCAGTGTCATCACATAATCTCGAGACTGTGTAGGACTGTTTTACACGGGAGAGATGCAAAAAAACCACGAATGAGCATAAGTGGGGATTTGAACTGTGGCCTCCTATTCCAGCACTGTTTCAGTGTTTGAGGGTAAACATCCAACAGAGTCCTGTCTAAAATTAGGACAGCAGTGATTACCCAATTCATCCGTTAGAAACCTTTTGGTAGATTAAAAAGGTGTCCCCTAGTTAACGGGGCAGCAGATGCATTTTCTGAAAACTGGCTAATGACTTTTAATACAAATACATAGAAAACATCCTCTCCAGCTCAAAACATCCTCTCCATGGGAGTCTTCCAGCTGCTTTCTCTGGATAAAAGATACCTTTTTGCTTCGTCTGGTTGTTTTCAATTTGAGGAAGTATTTTTGTAGATTTTGAGGTTTGATAATGGTGAGATGCTCGCTGCTGTTTCCTGGTAATTAAGGCTACAGCAATTCTTGGTATGTCCCACTGGGAGTGAGCACCATTGAACTCAGTGGGACTTACTTCTGAGTAAACATGTGTAGGGCCTGGCTGTGGAAGAAACATAATGCAAACATTGCAACTTCTGTCGCCTTAGATAGAGATCCATGAGGGGGTGGCCCCTGTGGAACAAGCTGATGCCAGCAGATTGTTTAAAGGCAATGTTGTATGCTACCAACCTGGCTGTCTCTGTTAAAAATAGCTACAATGCCACCCCTATTGCAGTCTCTCCTTGAACAGGGTGAATGGATCAAGCAGCGAATGCCAGATATAATTCTGTGGGTCAGTGATGCTACAGGAGGGAGACATATTTCAGTGTATGTGTGTGTGGAGGGAGGGGGGAGGAGAGCAGGGCTGGTTTAACTATCAACACCCCAGACAATACTGTTGTTCTAAATATATGCTAAGCATGAGAGGTACCTTACGCATCAGGAATAAGTGTTGCTGTACGGTTTTTAACACTTGATTGGGAGCCGCCCAGAGTGGCTGGGGAAGCTCAGCCAGATGGGCGGGGTATAAATAATAAATTATTATTATTATAAATTATTATTGCTGCCCCATCCTCAAAAGACACAAAAACCGCTTGGCTAGTTTCGACCTTGTTTAATTTGCCGATGTCTTCCCATGGATTGGAAACTTCTTAGAGACTTTTTGCATGAAAAAGAAAATGAAGTTATGATATCTGGGCTTGAAGATTGAAGATAATGTTGGTTTACAGAAGGTGGATTTGTTGGGTGTTATCTTGGAGTGCATGTGTTGAATAATTCTGTATTATTACAGCTGACAGATGAAGAATTGAAAGTTCCTCTTTCTTTTTCTTTCCCTCTTCCCCCATCTTTCCTTTCTTTCTTATTTTGTTCTTCTCCCTCTTACTCAGGCATAGGCAAACTCGGCCCTCCAGATGTTTTGGGACTCTACAACTCCCATCATGCCTAGCTGGCAGGACCAGTGGTCAGGGATGATGGGAGTTGTAGTCCCAAAACACCTGGAGGGCTGAGTTGGCCTATGTCTGCTCTTACAGCTCTGTGTTTTTATTTAGATTATTTAGACTAGCTATTTAGTCTTGATACAAAGATATCCAATAGGAATCTTTTGTATTTCTTTCCAAATTTCAGTAAAAAATAAATAAATGAATTTAATATTTGCCACCTGGAGGAGTTATTAGTCCTCATGTGCCCTTATTTTTATGACCGGACTGTATGCCTTTCTGTACATGGCAGCTCCTAGACTGCTTTGGGATTCCGGTGCTGATGGCTTTATCGTGGTTCATCCTCCGCGCAAGATACAAACTGATCCATTTCATTGCGGTTGCTGTCTGCCTGTTGGGCGTAGGCACCATGGTCGGTGCGGACGTGTTAGCTGAGAGGCACAATGGGGAAGGTAAGGGCTGGAGAAAATGTCATGGTGAAATGTGAAAAACATGGCGTCCATGGTAGAATCCTCTGAGTGTTCAAATCCTTCCTCTGAATCAGATTTTCACTAATTCCAGAATATGTCAAGTATTTCTGCTTCGAGGAAATAATAACCATGTTCTTGTTTAGATGGGGAAATATACGGGCAGGATTCAACCAGTGGCGTAGCGTGGGGGTGCAGGGGGGGCCGGCCGCACTGGGCGCAACATCTGGGGGTTAGGGTTAGGAGGCGCAAATCCACGGGTTAGGGGGCGCAAATCCACGGGTTAGGGGGCACAAATTACTTGCCTTGCCCCGGGTGCTGACAACCCACGCTACGCCACTGGATTCAACTAAGCTGTTGAATGCACAGAATGAGGTCCTCTTATGCAATGGCACTCCTCCTTTCCCCTGTGAATCGCCTCACACCCCCTAAGTCTGCTCCTTGAGGGTTGGGGAGGGGGGGAACCCAGAAAAGGTTTTGGGCAGGAGGGGGGTCTTGCACACCGCCAGCATTTAGTACTGTGTTGAATTCCAATCAGTGTTCTTTGCTGCTCTGTGCGTAGTTGAGAAAGCCTGAATTCTGAAGTGCTAGGGCTTTTGGTATCACTGGCTGAAAAACAAAAAGATGCATGGAGTCAGAATGCCTGAAAATGTGTTGCCGACTACTGCATGGTTCTGAAATGTATATTCTGGCTTGGATGCTAAGGTAAGGAAGTTCAGAGAAAAAGGTTTCTGTCTCTCTCCCTTGGGAAGTGCCTCTGGGAGCCTTCCTGGAAAATGTAGGGGGCTGGGGGAGTGGAAGACGGCAGGAAACCTTTCACAAACTTTCTTAAGTTAACTTATGTACATCTCTCCCCATCTTTATATTCTTTTAGATTCCAGGTAAAACACCACCTTTTTTGTTGGGTTTTCAGAGTCTGATAGGATAAGTAATTTTTTTATTATTACTAATTATGCAGTTCATGAGAACTGGTGTAATCTTTCTGTTTTGTTAGGGTTTTATGTTACCCTGTTTTTGTTAACTGCCCTGTGAGTATTTTTGGCAAAGGACAGAAATCTCTAAAGAAAGTAAAAATCTTAAAATCCAAGACTCTGAAATTAAATTAATACACACACACACACACACACACACACACACAATTTATGTTCTGCTTAATCAACAAAACCTCTAGGCAGTTTACATAAAATACACTTTAAAATCCCCAGTAAGATCAGATTTTAAAGACAAGTTTTCCTAAAAACAGTTATTTAGCAGGATATACCACCGCCCCTCCCTGCCCCTGCTGTATGGCCATGGGTGGGACATTGCTAGCTGGTATTATAAATGAAATACTTCAATAAATGAATGTCTGAAGCTACCTTATGCAGAGTCGGGATTGGCCTGGTGAGCATCCGATGCAGTGCTGACAATACCTCAAAGAACTACCATATTTTTTGTTCTATAAGACTCACTTTTTCCCTTCTAAAAAGTAAGGGGAAATGTGTGTGTGTCTTATGGAGTGAATGCAGGCTGCGCAGCTATCACAGAAGCCAGAACAGCAAGAGGGATTGCTGCTTTCACTGCGCACCGATCCCTCTTGCTGTTCTGGCTTCTGAGATTCAGAATTTTTTTTTCCTTGTTTTCCTCCTCCAAAAACTAGGTGCGTCTTGTGGTCTGGTGCAGACCACAAGCGAAAAATACAGTATTTCCTTGCCTTGTTGAATGGAAATGTACTGAGCATGCTTTCATAATGATGGCTTCTCCTTTTATGGATTTGGGCGAAGGCTTCCTCTCAACCACAGTACCTGCAACCTAGCAATGATCTCTGTCAGATCTTTCTCACCTGCCATTCAGGCTCCACAGGTTTGCTCCAGTTGGAGAGTCTATCCTAGATTTGAAGCCATTCTGCTCAGAAAGGCCCAGAGTTTCCTGGCAAATCTCCAGCAGTGTGAGAGGCAGAAATCCACAACCCAGCCATTCCAATAGGAAAAACCTGCATCAAATTCTGCTGGCTAAAGCAACAGGAGCCCTGCTAGGGTGAAAAAGCTTGCGTCTCTAATAAGAGCAGTGTTTTTTTAGCATTGATTCGATATTGAGCAAGATCCCACAACTGGATCATGTTACAGCTAGTAAAACAGTTCTAAATCCTGGGGCCTCCAAAAGCAAACCGAAAAAGGGTCTGTCATACTCTTAGCATCCATTTAGGAATTTACTGAGAACTTACGGAGATCCATGTATTGATTTTTTTTTACAAAAGGGCTAAATTAGGCTGTTAATGTAAGAGGGGGAACTTAAGGTCTTGTTCTTCTCTTAACTACATTTTGCTTGGTTTCTTAAAGTGCCCAACTAACAGGTAGTACATATTGGTCTGAAAATAAGTTGCCCCCAAATGCAGGCCGCACCATGAAACAGAGATCTTTTTCAAAGGCAGCAAAACAAGATATCCTGACCCACAATTAAGCGTAAACATAGGCCTACACCCCAAGCCAGGTTTGGGGTGGGGTGGAGTCCAATCTATATCCAGACCAATACAGTACTTAAACATTCCACAAAACCATGTTTCAGAAAAGAAGGTTTTGTTTAGAATTCAGATTTCTCCAAAGATCTGATGGTCAGCAGCGGACGAAGACTTGTTTGAAACAGACCGACTTCAAACCATGATATATAATTAACCACAGTGTAGAGTTCTTCACAGTGAGACCTTTGGGTATAGGGCGGTATAGAAATTAAATTAAATTAAAATAATAATAATAATAATAATAATAATAATAATAATAATAATAATAATAAAAAAGTTCGGACACAAATGTGGGCGTTAATTGGAAGTAGGGAGTTGTATTCAGTGTATGTGCCTAGAGTTCCACCAGAGCAGTGGGACTTCTTCTCCCCACCCCAAATCTGCTCCAGCCCTCCCCCCCCCCCCCGTTGGAGCAGATTTTGATGGTGTGTGGAGGCTGCAGAAAGGAGAAGGGTGTTCCATTGCACAAGTAGAAGTCTGCTGTTGCTCAAGCAGAACGACAGCATTGGATAAAACAAAGAAACTTCTTATCTCCTTGTGCCAGTTTTTTTTTTTAAGCATGATAAACTATGGTTTATGAACTATGGTTTATCATGATGTCCAAACACAGTCATGTCTTCTGAGCTGAAAGAGAAAATAGATTCTGTGGCAAGTACCCGACACACTTTTTTAAATGCTTCAGTAGTTGCCAATGTGGTGTAGTAGTTAGACCATTGGACTAGGACCTGGGAGACCAGGGTTCAAATACCGATAGCCATGACGCTCACAGGGTGGTCACAATCGCTCACTCTCAGCCTAAGCTACCTCATGGCATTGCTGTGAATATAGAAAATGGAGGAGGAGACCATGAGTTCCTTGGAGGAAAGAATAAACAGTTGGAAAAATGATCTGTGTGCTTATACCTGATTTTGCCATTAAAAATGCCTGCAAGTTGGATTTTACAGCAGCCTCCCTCTTTTTGTGCGTGTCAATTTATATTTTCTGTGCAGGTACCGACGTGGTGATCGGCGATGTCTTAGTCCTCCTTGGTGCTTCCTTATATGCCATTTCGAATGTGAGTGAGGAATACATTGTGAAAAATCTGAGCAGAGTGGAGTTTCTAGGAATGGTGGGCTTGTTTGGGACTATTATCAGCGGTCTGCAGCTGTAAGGATCTATTATACGTACTTTAATTCTAATTAAGAAAACAAAAAACCTTCTGCATCACAGAATGATTTCTTCCTTTCATGAATTGGTGGGTGTGTTATTAGTAATCCATTGCTAGCATTGCCATTAACCTGTTCAAGAGCAAAGGCATCTTGTGGGATTGCCAGGATGCAACCTGGAGAAGTCCTTTACATTTCAATTTTCTCCCAAATTGGGAGACTAGGCAGACATCGCTTCTCTTACTCATCTCCCCACCTCATTCCACCATCTCTTTCATTTGCTTACCTCTTCTATCTTCTGTATATCAAAAATAACATAAAGTTATAGGGTGGGATCTCTGGGTTGTGACCTGCACCCTTAGACATCAAAGTATTTACCTGATTTGTTCTTCTCATACCTGGTGTGTCTTTAACTTTCGTTTTGTGGCTTACGTGCTGTCCATGCTGTCCCTTGAAATTCCAAATCCTGTAAATGATTATTCATGCAAATTATCTCCTTGACTTTCAATGAACTAGATGTAGGATTAAAGACAATCTTGGGATTAATCATTTCTGGCCCGGGATCTTGTTTTTCTGGGTCACGTTGCCATCTTTTTAGAGACAAGAGTTTTTGCGTCTTTTACAGTTGAGTGGTAAGCACAAACCCAACACTTCTTCCCATTGCTTCATCTCTCCATGCTGAGATCAGTTCACCTGACTGACTTCTGCCCATTATAGTAGTGTTGAAAGGCACCATTGTCCGTAGAAAAAGTGGCCACCCTATTTTGGAAATGCATCTTTCCAGTGAAACTTGAAGCTATGGTGTTGATAGTTGGCAAAGGGCCCTTAATTGTGTTTCTTAAAGTAATCCCATATGCTGATGATGAACTCATTCTACAAGTATGGATCCTTATGTAGCCGAAAATGCACCATCCATGCACAAGAGGGCAGTATTATAGGCTCTAGGAAGGACCAAGGTTTGCATAAGTACATAGGAATGGAAACCCTTCCCCCCTCCCCAAAAATATCCAGTGGGCACAGTTTGCTAACTGATAGTGGTGGGGGTGGAAACGGGATGGAAAATTTGAGTGGAAATGAAATTGAGTTTTCTGGAAGAAGGCGTCACTGCTTTAACTGGAACACTGAACAGGAGAAGTCCACACACTGAGATAGCTCAGTTGGTAGAGCATGAGACCCTTAATCTCAGGATCGTGGGTTTGAGCCCCATGTTGGGCTAAATATTTCTTCATTGCAATTGCAGTTGGACTAGATGATCCTGGTGGCCCCTTCCAACTTTGCCATTCTGACACACTGCAATATTCTGCTGCAGATCCCATTTTGTATAACCATCTAGACTTAATTAAATGCACCTTTAAAAAAATAAGTGTTTATCTACAGCGGATGATGAATTAGTTCCAGCCAAGAAGAATATTATGCAAACATGCCTTTGAATGAGGCACTATTGATTCTCCCAAGGGAGTGATTCAATTACCATTTTAATCCCACAGAGTTAACTAAGGCCAAATATGACCTGGTTGTTGTTAATGGATCAACAAGAAAAAACATGTTTCAATTATTAAACTCTGCTTCTTGATTAGCCAAACACTGCAGTCGCTAGAAACAAGTGGCAGTAGGCCTGTGCGCTGATTGCAGCCTTGGAGCTATTTTATGGGTTTATATTAAAATCCTGAAGATATTAGCAGGGTCCTAATACTGCTGGTCACTATCTGGAGATCAGCACTGGCCCTTCAGATTCAGCCTGTTTTAGCTATTGCTAATGTGGGTTTTTTGGATTATTATGCTATCTTTTGATTGTTTTACTGAAGTTTATGAGCTGCTTCTGCGGCTCCACCAAGCAGACGAAAGGTGGAATATAATAATTTTAATAAAATAAATAGCCGATAAAGTGGGCTTTGGTCAGCACAGTTTCAGGTGGCACATTTCCTCTCGTTCCAGTCATTATTTGCGTAGCCCAAATGGTGCCACCCATACATAAGAGGGAGATATCAATGGACTTGGGGCAACCCAGAGATATGCAGAAGTACCAAAAACCATTGGGGAAAAACCCAAAGTGGGAAGAAGCCCCAAATCAGTCCAGTATGGTCAGTAACCATGAAATTCTGAAGCTTGGCCCAGGGGAATGGAATAGAGCTGCTAAAATAACGAACAGGGAGCAACATTGTGTTGCTCCTCACCTGCACCCTAATAAACCTCTTCCTCATTTAAGGTGCCAGAAGTTTACTCTTGTGTGTATTGTCCACAGAGACTGTAATCCAATGCCCACTGCTTTAGGAGTAAGTCTCCCTAATTCAGGGGGGACTTGCTTCAAAGAAAGCCTTCATAGGATCAATCCATAACCTAAATGCCTGTTATAATTAACTGTTGATCATTATGAAAACCACACCTCCATATTTTAATGCCGGTGTTTTTCTTTCCTCCCCCTTCTCCCACCTTCCCTGTAGAGCCATTGTGGAACATAAAGACATTGCTTCTATTCAGTGGAACTGGAAAGTTGGTATGTGTGCTCTGAAACACCGAAGCAAATAACCTTGCAATTGCTTTGCATGTAGCTGTGGGGGTGGGATTCCATGCTGCTCCTGGAAAGCTGCTCAGACCCTGGTCAATCCCAAATAGGGTGATACTTGTAATTAGTAGAAGAGGCCCCAGGTTCTCCTATTCACTTCCAAAAGCTGTGTGGGTGTCTTGTAAGGAGCTTTTTTGGTTAAGGAAATCGGCAACTTGGGGTGTGGGGTAAGGAATCATGATGCACGTATAAAATCATGTTTGGAGGAACTGGATAGAGGTAACTTTCTGTCCTCCCCATTTCTTCTCCGTTAATCCTAGAACACGGAGTGACCCTGCCAGTTTGATTGACACAACAGACATAAAGAGAGCACGGTTCAGAGAGGTTTAGTGTATCAGTGGCCATTTGTCACAATGGCCTGCCCAGAACTTGGAGATTCAGAGCCAATGTACCTCTCTGAATAGTAGTTGCCAAATAATAACAAGAGTGGAAGGGAACTATTGCTAATTGTTGTTGTTGTTGTTGTTGTTGTTGTTCTTTATACCCTGCCCATCTGGCTGGGTTTCCCCAGCCACTCTGGGCGGCTTCCAACAAAATATTAAAAATACAATAAAAGATGAAACGTTAAAAGCTTCCCTAAACAGAGCTGCCTTCAGATGTCTTCTAAAAGTCAAATAGTAGTTCATTTCCTTGACATCTGATGGGAGGGTGTTCCACAGGGTGGGTGCCACAACCAAGAAAGCCCTCTGCCTGGTTCCCTGTAACCTCACTTCTCGCAGGGAGGGAACCGCCAGAAGGCCCTCGGAGCTGGACCTCAGTGTCTGGGCTGAATGATGGGCCATGCATGGGGTGCTGGCATAGTTCAGCCTTTGGTCCAACCATGGAGAGCTCCTCTCTTATCTTCTTATCTCACTGTAGCTGTACGGGTTTAATGCTCCTGAGAATACACTGTCCTCCTCTTTCATGCTATTAGCAGCATTTGGTGCCTTAAATGTTAAGCCCTTGCCTTGCAGTGCTGCTCTTCCTGGCCTTTGCACTGTGCATGTTCGGACTGTACAGCTTCATGCCAGTCGTGATCAAAGTAACCAGCGCTACATCCGTCAACTTGGGCATTCTGACCGCTGACCTCTACAGCCTCTTCTTCGGGCTCTTTCTCTTCGACTACAAGGTGAGCAAGTTTTTCAGATCAATGACATTTGCGGCTAGTCTATGTTCAAGAATTATTTCTGTGGCTTAGCATCTAAACTAGGGCTATCCGTGCTCAGTGCTAAAAATAATTAACATTCTGCACCCACCCCAGCAAAATTCTGTCACAGTTATCAATTGGCATAATTTCTCTAACTTTGCATAATTTATCTGGCCATCTGCATTGTTTTGCCTGGTGGTGGTAGTTGAGGGGAGTGACTAGGATCTTTGCAGAACACAGAAACCTTGTCTCGTGCCTCCTCTGGCTAATAATAATAATAATAATTTATTATTTATACCCCACCCATCTGGCTGGGTTTCCCCAGCCACTCTGGGAAGCTTCCAACAAAAAACTAAAATACAATAACCTATTAAACATTAAAAGCTTCCCTAAACAGGGCTGCCTCCAGATGTCTTCTAAAAATTTGGTAGTTACTTTTCTCTTTGACATCTGGTGGGAGGGCGTTCCACAGGGTGGGCGCCACTACCGAGAAGGCCCTCTATCTGGTTCCCTGTAACTTGGCTTCTCGCAGCGAGGGAACCGCCAGAAGGCCCTCGGCGCTGGACCTCAGTATGTTATATCAATAGGCATTGCCCACTTATTTGAAGTATATTGTTGCAGGTATGAGGTCTAGGAACTTGCTTCTAAAACAACACACACAAACACACACACTGTACTTTTGGGGCAGAATTTTGTGCTCAATATCACAATGTCATTTTCCTTCAGCACTCTTACAGAATTGTGGCAGGCACATGCAGGCATGACTTTAATTGGCCCTAATAGTCTTGCTATAGATGTGAATTTGGGGACAAAGTGCACCATGCAATTATCTATGACAGGATGAAAGTTAATTATACTTGGGTCTGCTGCATATGTAGGTTAATAATTGTGTGCAATATGGTTAACATGCTCTTTCCTCCCTGACTTCACGGACTGAGCTGCTTGATGGAATTGCAAAGGCAAACCCTTCTGAAATAAGCGAATCCATGGGAAACGCATTAAGTTAATTAGTGTCGGAACATTCAGACCTGGCCAAGTCAGCCAGTAGCAGCCTTTGCTTCTAAGACCAATAAGTTTCTGTGAGGATTAGGGCATACTTTCAACACTCCTAAAGCTTCAGTCAGTCACCTGCCCATCGGCCCGCAGGATAGCTCAGTCAGTTGAGCATGAGACTCTTAATCTCAGGGTTGTTGGTTTGAGCCCCATGCTGGGCAAAAAGATTTCCTGCATTTCAGGGGGTTGGAGCAAATTTCCTTCTTGGTCCCTTCCAACTCTGTGATTCTATGATGCTGATGAATTTTCATGCCTCTGCCTGTCAAGCTTTTTATGCGTAAGGTCATAGGTTCAGCCCCCAACATTTTCAGGGAGGGCTGGGAAGGCTCGTGCCACAAACCCTGGAGAGCAGGCTGCCTGGTAGCACAGACCAGCCTTTCCCAGCTGGTGCCCCCAGATGTTTTGGGCCACAGCTCCCATCTTCCCTAATCATGGCCGTGGTGGCTGGAGCAGATACAAACTGTAGTCTGAACATAGCTGGCAAACGTCCCTTATTTGGCGGGACAGTCCCTTATCCCAGCGCCATGTCCCACTGCTGTCCCTTATTGATGATGTCCCTTAAATAAGCTACTGAAGGTAATGGGGCGCTTTCTATGTCCAGCTGTCCTTTGTCAACAACAAATTGTTGCTGGTTTTTTTGTGTTGAATATATGCTATATGGTAATTTATGGACCTAATAGGTATCTAAAGCCATTTGCACACAACAAAATATGTATTTCATCAAAGTAATTGTTGATCCCTTATTTTGGCTGCTGATCCCTTATTTTCGAGGCTGCTGGTCCCTTATTTTCAAATCTGTAAGTTGAGAGCTATGAGTCTGAAACATCCAGGAGGCCACTGTCAACAATACTGAGCTAGATGGACCAGTGGTATAAGGGCAGCTTTCTATTTATTGAATGATGGGTTCATTCTAGCAGGCAAGTCCTCAGTGAGCAGTGAACCCACATGTGTGACTGATATGCATTAGGTGTTCCTTTAGCAACCCTGCTGCCCACAGGATTATTTTATTCATTTGTTTATTAAATTTGAATATCATCCTCGCCCCCCCCAAGACCTCAGGGACGTTCACAGCATAAAAATGCAAAATGAAAATACGTAATGAAACAAAGTCAAAACACATAATAAAAGCAAAAGGATTTTGTATTTGCACATTGTGCCCTTCTGCACAAATGGCGATTGTGACCTCTGGTAGCGGCGATGGGGATCTAAATCTACAAGAGCCAGTCCTCAGCACTTTCCCAGCACTCTGTCACTCTCTAACACGACCAAGAGACAGAAGCCAGGCCTAAGGAGACGGGGAGACAGGCTTAATTTTAAACGGCTGCGTTCATCAGGACCACGGAATAAATTTGTGTAGGTTTCCTGAAGTGCATCTTTTTACTTTTAGCAGGAGAAAACGTGGCCCCTTAGATGTGGGGGCCCCCGTGATGTGAGCTGTACTCCAAAATCGCAGGAGGGCACTACCCTCCCAATCCCCGCATTGCATTCTCCTGTGTAAATAGATGGCTGGGATTCTAAAGAAGAATAGTTGTTATGGCCCCAGACCAGGACTCCCAGCAGCAGCCATTAGCCGATCACTTTGGCAAGGGATACCTCAGCTTCTCCCTTAATTTGGGTGGGTTCCAGCTGGATGCTATACAACATGGTGGAATGATGATAAAGTACCACCTCCATCTTTTGGGTTTGGTGCAGTGGTGCTACTACAGCCATTTCATCATCATCATCATCATCATCATCATCATCATCATCATCATCATATTATTTATTATCATATTATTATCATATTATTATTATTATTATTTTATTATTATCGTCATCATTATTTATTACTTACACTCCTCACATCTGACTGGGTTGCCCCAGCCACTCTGGGCAGCTTCCAGCACAATATAAAAGAACACAATGAAACATCAGATAGGCCATGAAGACCTTGCCCATTATCTCAGAAGTCCCAGATAACTTGGCGCTGCTTCTGCTGTGCTTATTCCTACAGTCAGAGAGAAAAGGAGGTCGGGTGGAGTTTTGCTTCAAAGGATGGCTCCTTTTCTCTGCAAAGGCTAAAGGCTGGTACCAGCAGATTGACAGTGGGGTATCCCCTAGTTTAAAAATAACGCCCAGGAGCTATGATGATGATAATTGATCATATTTGCAGCCTACACTTACGAGCCCAGAGCAGCATACAGAGAAAAGAGCCAAATTATAGCCTTGAAAATATGCAACGTAATATCAATAAAATAATTTAAAACACAGAATTTATGGCACAACACACAAGGAACAGCCGGCCATCAGCCACATTCAGGCTTCTCCAAAGACCTGGACAAACAAGAGGGTCTTTTGCAATCGACAGAATACAGGGCCTCTTGGGAAGGGAGATGTGTTTCTCATCTCCTGGAGGCTATGCCCTGTTTAGAAGGAGCAGTGGGTTGGGCCAAGTGTTGTAAATAGAGGCCCTGTTTCCTCTTCCCACCTCCCTCCCTGCCCTCCCTTTCCCTTGCTCAGACACTGGTCATTGCATCAGCGATGAACAGTCAGGGGGGCAGTAAGTTTGAGCAGGGGAGCAAAGGGGGTAAATGTAGCTATGGGTAAAGAGATAATAATTTTCCGTCTCTCCCTGTCCACCAAATCTCACAGGTCTTTTGGGTGCAAGTGAAAAGGTGTTGTGATGTTGTGGCATGGTTGTGTTTTACTATTTTTTTTGGAAGCCTGGCAGCCCAGTCAGATGGGTGGCATATAAATAATAAAATCATTATTAATACTAGGATTATTATTACACCTCTGCCTCCCGCCACCCTCGGGCAATTTAAAGAGGTGTCCAGGCTAAAGGCAATTTTAAAAAAGTATATAAACAGGCACCACTGAAACAATTCTGAAATACAAACGTACAACAAAAATACTTTAAAAATTAGAACAATTGGCAACACGGTAGAAAGCAGCAGAAAACAATGCCAAGCAGATAAAAGTCCTCAGTTCAAAGCCACGGCAAATAAAATGAGTTTTAAGGTGATTTTTGTGGCCGCAAGGCATTTGTCTAAACAGGCGCCCTGATTCTTCCTCTCTTTTCTTATTTTATCAGTTTTCAGCACTGTATATCCTGTCCTTTGCTGTCATAATGGTGGGATTCATCATGTATTGCTCAACGCCGACCCGTAGTGCAGAGGCCGCCTCAACCAGCTTGCCTTTGGGATCCAGTACTGGGTTTGACAATCTTGCCTTAAAAATTGAAGAGAACCACCTGAATGTGTCCATCGTCTCACCTACACAACACAGTAAGGAAGGAAGTCAGACAGAGGAAGCGCTAGACACAAAACTAACCGTCTTGTGAAGCGCACAGCCTCTCAGCTGGCAGAATTACTTTGGAAATGTCAGTAAACAAGCGATAATGAATGTAATGCTGCGCTAGGTTGGATTAAACTGGAGAGATGCCTACGGTGGAGTTTGTGGTCATGCCAAAGTCTAGAATTTCACCGCGAGATAACGAGGGCCGGATCCTTAGTCGAACCACCTGTACCAAGTCATGTTCACTGAAGATCTGTCCTTGGAGCTGACAGGGAAATAAAAAGGTAGGGACAACTAAGGGAACGACTAGCAATGCTCTCTGTAGAGAGAGAGAAAAAAATCGACACTAAAGAAACCAAATTGCACTCATGGCTCATTTTGAGTAATTTATCCAATGTCCAAGGTTTGCACTTTGAAGGACTGTGGAATATTTTTGGCAAGAACAAGACTGACAAAAGAAGAAGAGAGGGAAGAGAGACTTGAAACAGGTTACATGGCCAGTACTGAAAGAGAAGCTGGAAACTGTAAAGGGAGAGAGAGAAAGGCGTCTGTGAAGAGCTGTGAATCCCTGTCTTTAGACCACAAGACCATGAGGGCCAGAAACCATCTTTAAAATTAAGCGATGAGGACAAGAAACATTTTTATATATATAAAAAACTGAATTGGTTAACCATTTCCTACTCCTACACAGTTAAAATTCAGAGTTTGTTCATCATCTTTGCAATAATTTAATTGAACCTTAACACTTGAAATTACACTTGGTTGCACTGGCAACTGATGCTGATGACCCATCTGAATTAAAGGAGGCACTGAGCCTGCCTCCCTATTGGCGCTGTTTCTGTCTTCATTAAATTGTCTCGTCCTTTTGGATCTCAGATATACTTTAGAGTAGACCACGCCCCTTCTGGTGACAGAGAGCTCAGCAGGTAAACACTTGGTGTGTTTTAAGTTTGAGGGATGCAAAATCCCATGTGTGTAAATCAGCTTTTTGGAAATGTGAAGGTGGTCTTTTTCGCCACAATAAATAATGTATCGAGCCGCACATATATATATATATTTAAATCCATTCACTGACAATTTGCCTAATGGTGTACACCTCTGCAGCTATAAGATATGCTTTCAGAACCAATTGTACATGACCTATGCACATGTATATTGTCGAAGCATAATCAATATTTGGGCCCCTATCCAGCGAGAGATTAGGATGCACAGATCTCTATGCATGTACCCCTACTTGGATGAGTCACGGGCCCTAAGCAGTGTCCATCGTTTCCAAATCCAGTCCAGCTGCCAGCTCTAGGAAAAACAGGTTGAATACTTCCGGGGAGAAGGTATTTGATTTAGGCATTCTTGCTTTCCCTTCCCAGTCGAACAACTTACTGCTCCTGTTTAAAGTATTCAACTGGTCTACGTGTTGTGCCTTAAGGATCAGCACTGTAGTATTGGCAGCTTTTTCACACACTCCAGTGCTGTTCAACAGAAAGCCATGTGCCTGCATCAGATCATCAGCTCTGATGACACCAGTTGTTAAGAGGAAGGTGGTACCAAGACTGAGGGCAGAGGTCTCGTCCCCATGTTTGCCATCACTACCAACGATTGGCTCTAATGGAGCTGACAGCAGGAGTTTGGTGACATGTGATACTCCCAGTTCCTGGATATGGTGTTCATGGTCTCCCCAACTTAACTTCTCTGCAACAGCACTCTCTTCTGTTTGTGGGTGTTACCTTGCTTTTTCTGGATCAGTGCTAACGTTTCTCCAGCTGTGCCATAATATTATTGTTATAAATAGCTTTTGAACAATAATTCAAGCCCAACGCCGTTGAATAATAAGACTGGAAGCTGATCCTGCAACACTGTGATAAAGTTGCTTTTTAGGCTGGGTCCTTATCAAGATGGTTATTATCCCAGTTTGACTAGAATCTGAGGAGAGTTGCTCATTTCATCAACTAAATATTTAGGGCTGAAATCTGCTGCATTGAAACTATTAATTCAGAGGAGTTTGTGCCAGGGCTGCTATTCTCCTTTTTGAGCTGCACTCCTCCTAGCCATTATTAAGTATTAAGTGCCATTTGAACTCAGTTAGACTTTCAGTTCAATATGTTTAGGACCACAGTGTAACCCTGCTCTTTTGATATACATGGGTGTCTGTCCCCCCTGCGAAGTATCAATATATTATATAAAGATTTACGCTGTTTAATAAACAGTGAGATGATTTTGGATCCTTTTTTTGTACAGTTCCATGGCAGCATGTTTAAAATGGGAATGGAATTCATATTAAAGTTTTGTTTAAAGGATGGAAAATAAATAGACGTTCAGTATTTCTCTGGCTGGCCTTTTTATTACGTTTCACCCTTCCTCAAAAGAGCATTTATTGGCTTAATGGTGTCCCCCCCTCTATAAGTCACAACAACCTTGTGAGGTAGAGTAAGCTCAGAGAGGACAATTTAGAGCTTCCTGGCCCTCTCTTTGCCTTACAATATATCAAAAGTTATCCAAGCAAATTCACAAGAATACACTCCACCAGTGCATCAGAAATACACAAAGCAATCAGTTATGGTTGCTCCCCTCTTCAGTGAGCTTGTAATTCAGAATTTGTGCTTGCCTGTCATGCATGGGGAAACTCTGGCCTCCAAATTTTGGGCTACAGCTCTCATCATCCCTTATCATTTGCCATGCTGGCTGGTACTGAGGGGAGTTGTAGTCGTAACAATATCTGGAGGGGCTTAGGTTCCTTACAATAAGAATGGTAATATTTTTATTTATTTATTCATACCCCGCCCCATCCCTGTTGTGTGTCACTAGTGAATACTTTCCTTTGCCCCTCCAGAAAGGTGCTCTGCAAAAGTTGTTGAAACTAAAAAGTGTGCCTTAATGTGGAGCCGAGCCAGAAATTACTGTATTTTTCGCTCCATAAGACGCACCAGACCACAAGACACACCTAGTTTGGGGAGGAGGAAAACAAGAAAAAATATATTATGAATCTCAGAAGCCAGAACCACAAGAGGGATCGCTGCGCAGTGAAAGCAGCAATCCCTCTTGCTGTTCTGGCTTCTGGGATAGCTGCGCAGCCTGCATTCACTCCATAAGACGCACACACATTTCCCCTTATTTTTTAGGAGGGGAAAAGTGAGTCTTATAGAGCAAAAAATACGGTAAGGCACGTTAGATGGGTGCTCAGTATTTTGTAAGAGTACCTTCTGGCCACAAGATGGCACTCAGAGAACCATTTTCCCTTAGCAAAGTGCCTGGTTGTCAGGAGAGGGTGTGTGTTTGCTCAGCTGGAAAGGTAAACATGAGCTGTAGCGAAGCAAGGCAGGTCCAGCTTTGCTGTAGAGACATTTCCTGAGATAATTAGGCTGGGTTCAGGTGCAGTTGTCCTGTACATTCTGGATGCAACGCTTAACAACTGAAATGGGGAACTGTGTGTGCTGGGTAGATTCCAGGGAAAGACACTTCATGGGAAACCTGCCCAATTTCTGACATGACACAGCCTCTCAATTGAGCTATAAAGAACAGCAGGATCATCATGTGTCTCTCTTTCTTGCTGGACTCTTCCACCTGAAACTGCAGGGAAGTCAAATTGCATCTTTGACTTCCTGTAGGATTTTTTTTTTATAAAAGGAACACCTTGCATGTATAAAAGCATATTGTCAGAGCCACCCGAGGTCCCAGCTCACAAGAGACCAAAATCCAGTCCAAGTTATATACAAAAGGTTTTATTGAAGAACATTGTTGTCGTTACATCCAAGCTCCGTGGCTCAGCATCTGTTACCCTTAGATGTTAGAAGTCCCCTCTGAGTCAGTCCCGCTCCTGCACCAGCTTAAGAGGCTTGTACTGCTCCACCTTTTCCTCTCCTTCCTTTTCCGCAGGGTCTTCCTGCCCCCCTGTGCTCCCTCCCTCCGGGACTCCCCCGAGGCTGAGTCTTCTGACGCCTGCTCCCCCCTCCTTCGTGCTTTGGGACCAGGCTCCTCCTCAGGGCTCTCCTCATTTCCGCGCGCCTCCACATTTGAACTTGGCGCGCGTACGTTGCTTTTGACCTTCCTTTCGACCGTTACGCTACTCTCGGTACTATACTCCTCCCCTTCCGGCAGGACGTTCTGCTCCGAACTCCTTCCCCTCTCTGCTTCCTGTTCTGCTCTTTCTGACACACTGGCAACTCCACCCCTTTCACTCCGTTCCGACGGAGAGGCCGGTCCCGATCTCCAACCCCCACTGGGGATTCCCTCTTCGTTCCCCTGCTTCTGACTGCTTCCCTCTCTACTGCCCCTTGGCCTGACCAGGGGGGCTCCCTTTTGGGAATCCTCGGATTCACTTGACGGACTCACTGACAACCTCGGGTCGTCGTCGTCCTCTTCCTCGTCGCCCTGGGACCCCTCCCCCTCGCTCTCTGTCCCTGAAACCCTGACACATATTATTATTTTTTATTATTTATCAGTGAAGAAGACCATAGATGGCAACTTATTTGCCATATGGATATATATATAGGCTTACAAAAAAAGTATGACACGCATATCTTTCATGTAATCTGAAGTGGTACGGTCCAGGAAGTGCATTTTCATGCAATTATTTTGATTGTGTGTTTCTGCCTTTAAGAAAATAACATAAGGAGAACCCTGCTGGATCAGACCAAAGGTAGCATCCTGTTTCCTGTAGCCACCAAACAGATGCCTCTGGGAAGCCCTCAAGCAGAAAATTTGCTCTGGTACCCGAAGTTGTATTGGCTGTGTTGGAACTAGAGGTTCCATTTAGACTGGCAGTTGTTGATTTGCCCTGTCGTCCCTGGATTTGTTCAGCCCTCTCTTAAAGTCACCTGACCTAGTGCCCATTAACACACTTGCAGCTGCAAATTCCCATAAATCAATTTGGCAGCTCCCCTATGAGGAAAGGTTGCAACATTTTTGGTGGGTACTTTGAGTATGAGTAGAATAAAATACAGGATAAAAAGTAAATAAGTAAAAGAAAACAGCAAAACTGTCATGGCTTGCATTTTTGAAGTACAGAAAGTATTGGTTTAAATTGTAGAATATCGATTCAAGAAGATTCTGGAACTTTCTCTTTGTGATACAAGCCAGAAGTTTCTAACTGACAAGTAAGTTTCCATTCTGCTTAGAAACAAGCTGAAGGTTCCTGATGTTTGGGTTATTTCTTCAGAGAAGCTGATTGCATCTGTTTACGCTGGCCCAGTTATCTCTCTCAGGGTCATGTTGCCTATAATGACAGGCCAGAAGGAACCTGGTCTCCCTTTCTCCCTTTCTTTCTTGGTTCTCTCTACTTTGTCCCTGTCTGGTGATCTGTACATAGTATTCTTAGGTGCTAAGTTTTAGTCTTATTAAGTTAAGGTTTTGCTGCAACAGGATTCTTAAGGAGATGCCAATCTGGAAGAGTTGGATTTATGACTGTTATGCTAATTTGCCTTGAGTAAATAATATTGGATGAATCTGATTGCGTCCTGAGTTATTTTGAAGGACCCGGCATTGTTTTTCATTGTGACTTGCTCTGGATCATTATGGAGCAAAACCACGATGATGTATGAGTCAGTTACAGCCATTAAGTACTGGATTTCTTTAACATCTGACCCGAATTGGGCCAATTTGGGTGGAACCAGGGTTTAATCAAGTTGGGCTGAGACAGCCTCAGATTGCCGCTGCTCACAGTTGTCAGAAGCCTATGTGGGTGGGCAGCAGAGGCAGGTTGCAAGCTGGGGTGGGCTGTTTGCAAAAAGGCTTTTAAACAGCCCCACACTGTACTTTGGCAGAGATAGTGATGGTCACCACCTTGGAAGGCTTTAGAAGGGGGTTAGACATATTCATGGAGAATGAATGGCTAGCAGCCATTCTGGCTGTATTGTACCTCCTCTGTTGGAGGCAGTGTGCTGGTCCCGAGGGTTAACTGTGCGGCGAGGTCCGAGTCCAGTCCGAGGTTGAGGGTGCGGTATGGAGGCTGTCCGTCAAAGCTGAAGCGGGGTCCAAGGCAGGGAGTCGGGTGAGGTCAGGAACTCTGGCAGAAGAGCAGGACAGGGGGCAGGCAGGAACAGGCTACCAGCAATGTTGCTCCCGCAACTTGGGACTGGGGCTGGCTGGCTTTTATCTGCCCCGAGGCATAGGGAGGCCCCAGTCCACAGGTGACTCGCCTCTCCTGGCCTGGAGGTGAGCACTACTCCTGCGGGAACTTAGTTCCCTCCACCTCTCTGCCCTGAGCCTCTGCAGCTCAGGAGAGGCTGGAGGGTTACCCGACCCAAAGGCAACCTCAGCTTCCCCTGACGGGGCTGAGAGTGGAGCACCTGCAGGCAATGGGTCCTCCATCACCTCAGGAGCCAGAGCAGACTCAGCTGGTGCCTGCACCTGAGGATCCAGCACAGGTGAGGACCCTTCAGGCTCAAGCCTTCAGTAAAAGTCAGCTGGTTCTGGAGGCGGGGACTCCTGTGCAGGCTGGGATTCCTCAGGTTCAGCCTCCGAGTCTGAATCCCAGGCCATCACAGGCAGTATTCTTCTAAATACCAGTTGCTGGAAACTGCATCTCAAAGGCATTCAGCTGACTCCTGTGAGAACAGGATGCTGGAGTAGATGGGCCATTGGCCTGACTGAGCAGGTTCTTCTTATGTCCATATTGAGACACTTCTTGCCAGAGGTGTGTCTAGCTAGAGAAACCTTGAATACGCACGGATTTTGTTGAAGCTTGGATTCCTGCAGAATGCTGCAAAAACATGGGCCTTGCCAGTTCCCAACTGCTACTACACATAGCTCATGATCTCTGCACCTTCTCCAATTCTCAAACATACAATCTTATTGATGGGATTCTGTAATAAACATAATTTATTATGTATTTTGAAGCTATCCCAGCAGTTTATGAATCAATTGATAAAAGGAACTTTATCTTTACCATGCAATGTACAGTAGCTCACAGTTCCATCAGCACAGAAGCATTCACTTCTGAAGCCATTAGAACTTTTATGGCTGGTGCGTGAAATACAGCTGCAATGGGTTTAATTGATGTTGGGCACATTCCAGTGGAATGGTCTCCCCTGAGTTAGGAGCTTTGTTAAAAGTCCTGAGTGTAAAATAACAATAAAGCTAAAAGCAGCAGTAACAGTGCCAAAGTGTTAGTTGCTCACCATTTCAAAATACTTTATTGCAGATTTCAAATATTAAAAATGGAAATGATAAATTCCAAAATGGGCCAGTCAACTCAAATATTACATCACTTCTAATGCAACAAATGAACCAGATCTGAATTGATTCCAGTATTGTATGAATGGAGTCTAGTTTTTAAACTGTTAAGTTTTTCCTTCTCATAAATGTTTAAAATCATAAAGCTCTACATTTTTCAAATTTTCATAAATGTAAATTGACCTGTTCTTTTTTTTTAAAGATTTTTATTAATTTTTTCAAAAATTATGTAAAAACAAAACAAAACAATAATAAAAAACAGACAAAAATAAAAAACAAGTATAGTTTCAACCCCCTTTTTTCCTTATAACTTACTTTCCTGACTTCCTCATACCTCCCCTCTCTGTATTCCAATTTCTATTTTATTAGTTCAGCAAATCCTTTCCCTTAATTTTCGTTTAATTTTTGGCCCTTCTTTTCTTATTACTTATCCATTCCAGCTGGAAACCACATAATTTCTAAACCAACGTCATTCTAACATTCATTAATTTTGCAATGTTTCTTGAGATAGTCCTTAAATTTCTTCCAATCTTCTTCCGCTGTCTCTCTCCCCTGGTCTCGGATTCTGCCAGTCATTTCTGCCAGTAAATTGACCTGTTCTTCACAGTCTTTAAAAAATAAAATAGATCTGTATATATTTATATACTGTACATGGGATTATGCTCACATTCCATCTATATATGTAGCCCAAGCTTTCATGAGAAAGACTGTGCAGTAGCTAACAAAATAAATAACCACCACTATATGTACTTTTCTCACTTGACCTTTGACACAATCCAGAAGGACCATTATTTCTGAATATTTTGCTGTTGTCCACTCCCATTACAAACTGTTGGCAATAGCTTCACAACAGCCCATAACTTTGGCAGACAGGGTCTTGGGTTTGAGCCCCACGTTGGGCAAAAGATCCCTGCATTGCAGGGGGTTGGACTAGATGACCCCCCAGGGTCCCTTCCAGCTCTACAATCCCATGAGTCTAAAGCAGGGACTTCCATGGCTGTGGAAACCTCCTTAGAGTGGAGGGCCATTTCTGCCAAACCCCTAACCTTGAGCAGAAGGGACGCGGGTGGCGCTGTGGGTTAAACCACAGAACCTAGGACTTGCCGATCAGAAGGTCGGCGGTTCGAATCCCCGTGACGGGGTGAGCTCCCATTGTTCGGTCCCTGCTCCTGCCAACCTAGCAGTTCAAAAAGCATGTCAAAGTGCAAGTAGATAAATAGGTACCACTCCGACGAGAAGGTAAACGGCGTTTCTGTGCGCTGCTGTGGTTCGCCAGAAGCGGCTTAGTCATGCTGGCCACATGACCCGGAAGCTGTACGCTGGCTCCCTCGGCCAGTAAAGCGAGATGAGCGCCGCAACCCCAGAGTCGGCCATGACTGGACCTAATGGTCAGGGGTCCCTTTACCTTTTAACCTTGAGCAGATACACCAGGGGTTAGGATTGTTCCCAAACAGATTTCTATCACTACCATCCTGCTTCCAATATTGTTTGGGCCTGCAAAAGGTTTGGTTCTGCTTCAAATCCAGTTCACATCCTGGTTCATATCAAATTGGTGCTTGTCCCATAAGCCTCTTGGTGAAATCCCGTCACACTGGATACCACAAACGTTCTTGTTTATCTTTCGCCCATTTTTTGTTACCCTGTAGTGCAAGAGTGACTCTCCACATGGCACTAACACAGTAAAGCATACTTACCTGGGAGTAAGCACCATCGGACCAAGTGGGACTTGTTTCTAAGTAAATGTGCACAGGACTGCGCTGCCTAGTATTTAAAAATCCACTGTAATAATGGAGTTCACTAAGGTTCTTAAATTAACCAGACTTGGCAGTCCATCTTCTCAGATAAAATCATGGGACAGAAGTACTGCAGATGCATTGTGTCAACATAAACATGCCACAGACCTGTGACTGTCCTGGCTGACAATTCTGCTTTACCTAACAATGACAAATCATTCTAGAGCTAGTAAGATGATATTTTTATGGTGTCGGCTAATGCTTCACTTACACTCTGTTTTTCTTCTGACCTTCACAAATAAAAAGAAAAATTACAAGTCTATGCTCCCTGAAGTCCAGTGCCATTCTTTGTAGAGAAGGCACCTGCAAAGGTGTGCATACTTTTCCCCCGTGGTGTGATCCCCAGCTGGGGTGTATGGGATGTTAGGGGAGTAGTAGTACATCTGGTGGGGGATGCATTGTACTCTTGGGGTAGTTTCTCCCCTGCAAGTGAAGACAAGTTCTGGCAAGTTGAGCAGATGAGACCAATAGTGGGTCCAACAGCCAAGAAGGCGGTTTCTGCACATGCTGTAGAGGGAACTGAGGGGTAGATGGGGCTCGTCCACCTGGGAAGGTAGCCCATCTAGGAGAAGGAAAACTCTGACCCTAAACCTCCATTGCCTTGCGGGTTATAACTGAGAGAAGAAAAGCTAAAGAAGCAACAAATCACACAAATCTGAACTGGTTGGGCGACACCTTGTACACTACCTCCTGGCAAGTCCTGCAGCCAAGCTGAAACCAACCGAGCATTGCTCTCCTTTGGACCACATCAGTGAAGCCAAGGAGGAGGTCTTGTCATCTGGGCAGCAGAACCTCCGTACACACTGCCCAGGCTTGTCCCCAACCCCCAGGGTGGTGACTTTGGTGCAGCTAACACAGTGGTTTGACTTCACGCCTGGAGACACACTCCATTCTCTCTCTCTCGACAGATGGATGCCAACAAGATCCCATCCTGCTAGAGAGCGAGTGTGGTTCTTTTCTGTTGGATCACGGTCCTTTTCCCAAGCAAGATGCCCACTGGGTGGGAAAGACCCACATTACCTCCAAAACAACAGGAGGGACAGCACCAGATTCCAAAAGGGACACATTTACAAGGAAGGGGCAGCTGAGTAAGTGGGCTTTAAGTGAGGAACTACAGGACCCTTATAAATATTCAACAGGTTTAGTGATGGGTGAAACTAAATACCACTGCTAAGAAACCTGATGTTAAGAGGAGTCCCAGAACTCCTAAATTAAGGAGTTCTTAAGGTATTCCATATGGGACGCGGGTGGCGCTGTGGGTAAAACCTCAGCGCCTAGGACTTGCTGATCGCATGGTCGGCAGTTCGAATCCCCACGGCGGGGTGCACTCCCGTTGCTCGGTCCCAGCGCCTGCCAACCTAGCAGTTCGAAAGCACCCCCGGGTGCAAGTAGATAAATAGGGACCGCTTATTAGCGGGAAGGTAAACGGCGTTTCCATGTGCGGCTCTGGCTCGCCAGAGCAGCTTCGTCACGCTGGCCACGTGACCCGGAAGTGTCTGCGGACAGCGCTGGCTCTCGGCCTATAGAGTGAGATGAGCGCACAACCCTAGTGTTAAATAGTGTGTAGACATGACAGACGACACAGCGACTTCTCCAAGTAGCTCTTTATTTTGTAAGCTGGAATAGAACTGAACAGCAAACAGCAAACAGCTGGACCTGAGTGAAAACTACATACACAATACTCCTGGTGGCCTGGGTGAGAACTTCAATACATAACACCCCTCCCCACCGAGATAAGGCGTTAGTTACAATCATAATGGTTTCCTTATATACAGCACTACACGTAATGGTTCAATTAGGCACAAAGCATATCGGTTACATTTCACATTACTTCCATTAGACCAACAGTGTTACATGTCCAACAACATAGTCCTTTAAATACGGTCTACTGGCCTTGTGGATTTCCTGTGCGGAGAGTTCAACAGCTTCTGAGGCCACAGCCTCCTCAGTGGCTTTCTGCAGCGTGAGGTCTGGCTTGGCGAGAAGATGCCGTTGCAGACGGATGTCCCGGACCCCACAGATGATTTGATCCATCAGGGCATCATCTAAGTCTCGGAACTCACAGTGCATTGCAGCCTGTCGCAGGGCGGTGGTGTAGTTGTTGATTGACTCCCCCTCTGCCTGGTTCCAGTGGTAGAAC